>NC_134794.1:24765596-24814910 GCF_046742065.1 Oratosquilla oratoria | reverse complement strand
ACTGTAAAGTTTATAATATACAAATAATATAGTTTACAATGAAAAATAATGACAAGTTTCGAAGAAACTAATATTGACATGTTTAAAAAATAGCAATAATGATATCTTTAAAAGATCCTATTGAATATCTTTAATGTGTACTAATAATGGCATGTAATAATAAGAAGTTTAGAAGGTACTGTTAAGTTTAGAATATAAATGATAACAAGTTCAGATGTTAATATAATTGTTAACTATTATATGTACTAATAATGAATTTAGAATATACTAATAATAATAAGTTTAAAAGGTACTAATAACGTTAATATGAACTAATGACAAGTTTAGAATATACAAACAAAGAAAATTCAGAAGGTACTATAAGTAGTGATAATGAAAAAAATAGAATATACTAATAATGAGAAGTTTAGAATATAACAATAAAACAAGATTAGAAGGTATTTTTAAAGATAACATTAATGCGTACTAATAATGAGAATTTTAGAATATACTTTTAATGAAGAGTGTGAAAATACAATTAATATCTTTATTGTATACTAATAATGACTAATATAGAATATACTTATAACAACAGGTTGAAAAGGAACTGTTAATGATAACTTTAATGTGTACTAATAAAAAGAAGTTTAGAATATATTTTAGCAGTGACAAATTTTTAACGATAATGATAACTTTAATGTGTAATATTGACAAGTTTAGAATATACTAATAATTAAAAGTTAAAAGGGTACTTGTATTGATTTGTGTAGAAGTTACTATTAATGACTTTAATTTTCATTAGAAAATACTAATATAAACAAGATTAGTAGGTACTATTAATGATAGATTTAATGTGTACTAATAATGTCAAACTTGGAATATAGTAATAATGAAAAGATTAGAAGATACTATTAATGATAAGTTTACTAATAATGACGAGTTTTGAATATACTAATAACGACATCTTTAGAATATACTACTTTAAACTATAATAATACTGACAACTTTAACCTATATTGCCAAGTTTAGAATATACTAATAATGATATATTTAATATAAATGATTAATGGCAAGTTTTGAACATACTAATAATGACAAGTTTATATTCCAATGTAGACATGTTTAGAATATACGTATAATGAGAAATTTGGAAAGTACTATTAATGATAACTTTAATGTGTACTAATAATGAAAAGTATAGAACATTCTAATGATGACAAGTTTAAAAGGTACTATTAATGATATCTTTGATGTGTACTAAATAATGACAAGTTTAAAATATTCCGATAATGATGCTATTAAAGATAACTAATAATGACGAGTTTAGAATATATGTTTAGAATATACTAGTTTATACTAATATTGCCAAGTTTATAATGATAACTTTAGTACGTCCTATTAATGATAAAATTGATATGAAGTATTAATGACAAGTTTAGAATATACCAATGAAGACATGTTTAGTATATATAGAAGTTTAGAAAGTAATATTAATGGTAACTTTAATGTGTACTAATAATGAAAAGTATAAAACATTCTAATGATGACAAGTTTAAAAGGTACTATTAATGATATATTTGATGTGTACTTACAACATTCTAATAATGACAGGTTTAGAAGATACTACAAAAAAAATTATTACAAGTTTAAAAGGTACTATTAATTACTTTATTTTTTACTAATGATAAGTTTAGAACATACTAATAATGTCACGTTTAGAATATACTAATAAAAACAAGATTAGAAGGTACTTTTAATGATAAATTTAATGTGTACTAATAATGGCAAATTTGGAATATTCTAATAATAATAATTAGGATATACTATTAATGAAAATTTTACTAATAATATTAATGATAACGTCCTATTAATGAACTATTAATGACAAGTTTAGAACATACTAATATTGACATGTTTAGAAAGTACTATTAATGATAACTTTAATGTGTACTAATAATGAAAAGTATAGAACACTCTAATGGTGACAGGTTTAAAAGGTACTATTAATGATATCTTATAATGACAAGTTGAGAACATTCTAATAATGACAGATTTAGAAGATACTATTTAAAATACTATTTAGAATGATTATTAGAATATACTAATAATGATATGTTTAGAATATACTAATGATAACAAGTTTAGAAGATAATATTTATGATAACTTCAATTTTTACTAATAATAACAAATTTAGAATATACTGCGATTAATGATAAATCTCATTTGCACAAATAATGTCAAATTTAGAATGTGGTAATAATCGGTATTTTGATCATTTTATTGTGTTGTAATAATGTCAAGATTAGAATATAATAGTAATAATAACTTTTATGTATATTGATACTGTTAAAAAATGTTTAGAATATACTAATAATGACAAGTTTAATGTGTCATAATGTCATATTCAAAAGGTACAATTAATTGAAACTTTAATATGTACTAATAAAGAAAAGTTTAGAGTTTTTGATTAATGACTAATAATACCAAGTTTAGAAACACTAATAATGATTACTAATTAATGTTTGAATTATACTAATAATGACAAGTTCAAAAGGAATTATCAATGATAACTTTAATATGTTCTAGTAATGACAAGTTTAGAATATACGATTAATGACACTTTTAGGTACTTCTAATAAAAACTTTAATGTGTACTAATAATTATGGTACTAGTGATAATTTTAACGAGTGCAAATTTAGGATATATAAGTTTGGAAGCTACTATTAGTGATAACATTAAAGTTGAGAATATACTATTATAGGTAGGTTTATAACATACTAATAATGACAACTTTAGAAAGTACTATTAATGTATAGTGATTATGATACGTTAAGAATATACTTATAATGACAAGTATAGAAGATACTAATAATGACAAGTTTACAAATAACTAATACTAATAATGATGATTATAGAACATGCTAATAATGATCATATTAAAGATACTATTAATAAGAACTTTAAAGTGTACTATTAATGAGAAGTTTAGAATATACTAATAATGAAATTTTAGAATATTCTATTAATGGTAACTTTAAAGTATACCAATAGTAGCAACCTTAGAATATGTAAGTACATGTTGAGAAAGTACTGTTAATGATAACTCTAATATGTACTCATAATCACATGTACTAATATACTAATAACGACAAGTTTAGAAGGTACTATTAATGATAACTTTAATATGCACTAATGATGGCAATTATAGAGGATACTGATAATAACATATATTAGAAAATATTATGAAACTTGAAAATATACTATTATGGGTAAGTTTATAATATACTAATAATGACAAGTTTAGAAAGTACTATCAATGGTAAGTTTAATGAATAGTAATAATGATACGTTAAGAATATACTTATAATAACAAGTTGAGAACATACTAATAATGAGAAGTTTACAATACAAATAATGATCAGATTAAAGATACTATTAATGATAACTTTAATGTGTACTATTAATGACAATTTGAGAATATGCTAATAATGAAAATTTAGGACATTTTCATGTTTAAAAGTACTATTAATGATAATTCTAATATGTACTCAGTGTACTAATAACCACATAATTTTAGAAGGTACTATTAATGATAACTTTAATATGCATTAAAAATGGCAATTGTAGAGGATATTCTTAGTATATTCTAAACTTCTTACTATCAGTGCATATTAAAGTTATCATTAAAAGTATATTCTAAACATGCCATTACTAGTATTTTGTAAATTTTTCACTATTAGTACTCATTAAAGTAATCACTAGTACATATTAATAATTCAATAATAGTACCTGCTAAACGCTATACGGTTTCTTTCTAAATTTCCCATTTTATTATAAATTGAATTATACTTTGTCATATTCTAAACTTTTCATTATCATTTCGCATAGATTCTATCTTTAATGGTGCTTTCCAAACTTGTCATTATTAGTATATTCTAAACTTCTCATTAATAGTGTATACTAAACTTATCACTATCAATAGGCATTAAAGATATCCTTAATAGTACCTTCTAAACTTGGCATTATTAGTATATTCCAAGCTTGTCGTTATTAGTACAAGTTAACGTTATGAATGTACCTTCTAAACTTACCCTTATTAGTATATAGTGCTTTGTTTATATTAGTACACATTAAAGTTATCATTAATAGTACCTTCTAGAAGTTGTCATTAAGATACAGTCTGAACTTATCTTTGCTTGTATATTACAAAAATGCTATTTCTAATGTATTCTAAACTTGTCAATATTACCACATTACCACATATTAGCACCTTCTAAAATCGCCATTATTATTATATTAAACTTGTTATTATCTGTATATTCTAAATTCATCTTTTAAAGTTTTCTTCTAAACATGCCATTTTTTATATATTTTTACTGTATTTTTCAAATTTGTGATTACTAGCATATCATAATCTTGACAGTATTAGTACACATTGAAGTTATCATTAACTTTCTTAACTTTTCATTAGTATGCTCTAAACTTGTCGTCATTTGCCATTTGCCATATAAGTTATCATTAATAGTACCTTCTAAACATCTCATTTTTAGTATAATTTAAACTTCTCATTATTGGTGTTTTTTAAATTTGTCAATATTGGAATTTATTAAAGTTTATATTAAAAGAACTTTCTGAACTTGTCATTGTTACTGCATTTTAAACTTGTCATTATTAGTACACATTAAAGTTATCATTAATAGTACCTTATAAACTTGTCTTTGTACACATCAAAGTTATCATTAATAGTATCTTTCTAAATTTGTCATTTTAGTACACATTCAATTCATTATCAATAGTACCCTCTATACTTATCAATTTTTGTATATTATAAAATTGTATATATTAACACATATCTGAGTTATCATTAAAAGCTTCTCTTTATTAGTACACGTTTAAGTTATCATTAACAATACTTTCTAAAGTTGTCATTGTTCGTATATTCGAAAAATATCAGTATTAGTAAATACTAACATATCTTCTTTATTATTCTAAACTTGTCATTATTAGTATACATCAAAGTTATCATTATTAGGACCATTATTAGTATATTCTAAAGTTGGCAAAACTAATATATTCCAAAGTTTATAATTATTTAAAACTTGTCATTATTACTATATTCTAAAATTTTGAGTATTAGTACATGTTAAAGTTACCATTATTACTGGCTTTTTAATATGACATTGTTAGTTTTTTTTTAACTAATCATTATTAGTACGTATTATAGTTATCATTGATAGCAACTTCTAATTATGTTACTATTAGTATTTATTAAACTTTACATTATCAATATAATTAAAACGTGTTATTATTGCTACACATTAACATTATTATTAATATAACCTTTTATGTGATAACATGTGATATGTGAATATGTGTACATATTGAAGTTATCATTAATAGTGCCTTTAAACTTGTCATTATTAGTATATATCAAACATTAATTATCAGAAAACATTAAAGTTTTTATTTAAAAGTTGTCATTGTTCGTAAATTTGAAACATCACTATTAGTAAATACTAAACATATATTCTTTGGTATTCTAAACTTTATTAGTATACATTGAAGTTATCATTACTAGGACCTTGTATCCTTACCATTATTAGTATCTCCTACACTTGGTAATAATAATATATTCCGAGTTTATCATTATCCTAAACTTGTCACTATTACTATATTCTAAACTTTTGAGTATTAGTACATATTAAAGTTATCATTAGTAGTGTCTTCTAAACATGTCATTGTTAGTATATTCAAAACTAATGAAAAATTTAATTTATGATATGGGAAATTTATAAAAAAAAAGTATAGCGTTTAGCAGGTACTATTATCAAAATCTTTAATGTGTACTAACAATTACTTTAATGAGTACTAATAGTGAAAATTTTACAAAATACTAGTAATGACATGTTTAGAATATACTTTTAATGATAACTTTAATATGTACTGATAGTAACAAGTTTAGAATATACTAAGAATAACATATTCAGTCGGAACTACAACAATAACCAATAATCAAAATTTTATGAAATGATATTTGTAATAACTTTAATATGTTTTAATAATGACAATTTTAGAAGGTTCTATTAAATATCTTTGATATGTACTAATATTGAATAATTTGATCTGTGTTAATAATGAAAAGTTTAGAATATACTAACAATGACAACGATAGCATATCAGCATAATGTATATTAATAGGGACAAATTTATGATATTCTAATTATGACATGTTTAGAAGGTATTATTAATGATAGCTTAAATGTGTACTAGTAATAACAAGTCTGGAATATACTAATAATAACAAGTTTAGAAGGTACTATTGCATGATAACTTTAATGTGCACTAATAATTATAAATTTAGAAATAGCAATTTTGTAATGTACAAATGATGTCAAGTTTAGAAGGTATAGCTTTAATGTGACAAGTTTACAATATACTGATAATACAGTTAATGATAACTTTTATGTGTACTAATAATGGAAAGACTAGAATATACCAATGTATACTAATAATGAAAACTTAAAAGATACTAATAATGGCAAGTTTGTAATATACTAATAATGACTAGTTTAAAAGATATATTGATAATGCATTTAACTTCGACAAGTTTAGAAGGTATTATTGATAATAGCTTTAATGTGTACTAATAATCAGAAGTTTACAACATACTAATAAAAAAAAAGTTTAGAAGGAACATGTATGAGTACTAATAATGGAAAGAATTTAGAATTTAGAATATACTAATAATAATAAGTTTAGAAGGTACTAATAATGATAACGTTAATATGAACTAATAATGACAAGTTTAGAATATATAAAGAAAATCTAGGAGTAATAATGAAAAAATAGAATATACTAATACTGACAAGTTTAGAATATAACAACAAAAACAAGATTAGAAGGTATTTTTAAAGATAACATTAATGTGTAGTAATCATGAGCATTTTAGAATATACTAATAATGAAGAGTTTGAAAATACAATTAATATATTTATTGTGTACTAATAATGACAAATATAGAACATACCTATAACGACATGTTGAAAAGGAACTATTAATGATAACTAATAAATGTGTACTAATAAAAACAAGTTTGGAATATACTTTAATTTGTAATAAGTTTAGAATATACTAATAATTACAAGTTAAAAGGATACTCTTAATAATACTATTAATAACTTTAATTTTCACTAATAATAAGTTTAGAACACACTAATAATGCCAGGTTTAGAAAACACTAATAATTATAACTTTAATGTGTAATAAGTTTAGAATATACTAATAATAAGTAATAATAATAAAGTAATAATAATAAGTTTAGATTATACTAATGATTAGTGTATAAGGTACTATTAATAAATTTAATTTTCACTAATAATAAGTTTAGAACACACTAATAATGCCAGGTTTAGAAAATACTAATAAAAAACAGGATTAGTGGGTACTATTAATGATAGATTTAATGTGTACTAATAATGTCAAACTTGGAATATAGTAATAATGAGAAGATTAGAAGATACTATTAGTGATAAGTTTACTAATAATGACGAGTTTTGAATATACTAATAACATCTTTAGAGTATACTAATAACGACATCTTTAGAATATACTAATTTAAACTATAATAATAATGACAAGGTTTAATGAAAACTTTAACATATACTAATATTACCAAGCTTAGAATATACTAATAATGAGAGATTTAATATGAGCTATTAATGACAAGTTTAGAGCATACTAATAACGACAAGTTTAAAATATTCCAATGTAGACATGTTTAGAATATACGTATAATGAGAAATTTGGAAAGTGCAATTAATGATAACTTTAATGTATTCTAATGATGACAAGTTTAGAAGGCACTATTAATTATATCTTTGATGGGTACTAATAATGAAAAGTTTAGAATATTCCGATAATGACAAGTTTAGAAGATACTACTAATAATGACGAGTTTAAAATATACTAATAATTACAAATTTATAGGGTACTGTTAATGATGAATTTTGAAGGTACTATTAATGTTTTTATTAGTATGTTCTAAACTTATCATTAGTTTAGAATGTTTAGAATATTCTAGTTTAAATAATAATAATAAAGACAACTTTAACATAATATTGCCAAGTTTAGAATATAGTAATAAAGATAAGTTTAGAACGTCTTATTAATGATGAAGTATTAATGACAAGTTTAGAACATACTAATGATGACAAGTTAGAATATACCAATGAAGACATGTTTAGAATATACATGTTTAGAATATACTGAAGTTTAGATAGTACTATTAATGATAAATTTAATGTGTACTAATAATGAAAAGTATAAAACATTCTAATGATGACAATTTTAAAAAGTTTGATGTGTACTTATAATGACAAGTTTAGAACATTCTAATAATGATAGGTTTAGAAGATCCTATTTACTATATTTACTATATTTACTATACTATTTAAAAGGTACTGTTAATGATAAGTTTAGAAGGTACTATTAATTACTTTAATTTTTACTAATGATAAGTTTAGAACATACAAAGGTACTTTTGATGATAAATTTAATGTGTACTAATAATGGCAAATTTGGAATATACCAATAATAAAGATTAGGGTATACTATTAATGATAAGTTAACTAATAATTACGAGATTTGAATATACTATTAATGGCAACTTTAGCATATTGGCAGGCTTAGAATATACTAATGATTAATGATATATTTCATATGATATATTATGACAATTTTTGAACATACTAATAATGACAAGTTTAGATACATCAATGAAGACATATTTAGAATATACCAATATTGACATGTTTATAATATACATATAATGAGAAGTCTAGAAAGTACTATTAATGATAACTTTAATGTGTACTAATAATGGAAAGTATAGAACACTCTAATGGCGACAGGTTTAAAAGGTACTATTAATGATATCTTTGATGTGTACTAATAATGAAAAAATTAGAATATTCTAGTAATGACAGGTTTAGAAGATACTATTAATGTTAACTAATATTGACGAGTTTAGAATATACTAAGAATTATTAGAATATACTAATAATGGCATGTTTAGAATATACTAATGATGACAAGTTTAGAGGGTAATATTTATGATAACCTCAAAGTTTACTAATAATAACAAATTTAGAATATGCTAATAAGAAGTGTGCGATTAATGATAAATTTTATTTGCACAAATAATGACACATTTAGAATGTGGTAATAATCGGTACTTTTAATAACTTTATTGTGTTGTCAAGATTAGAATATAATAGTAATAATAATTTTAATGTATATTGATATTGACATGATTAAAAGATTCTCTTGGCATGTACGATTAAAGAAATTTTAGAATAATGACATTATGACAAGTTTAATGTGTCATAATGTCATATTCAAAAGGTACAATTAATTGAAACTGTAATGTGTACTAATAATGAAAAGTTTAGAGTTTTTGAATAGTGACTAACAATAACAGGTTTAGAATGCACTAATAATGATTACTAATTAATTTTGAATTATACTAATAATGACAAGTTGAAAAGGAATTATCAATGATAACTTTAATATGTTCTAGTAATGATAAGTTTAAAATTAATGACACTTTTTAGGTACAACTAATAAAAACTTTAATGTGTACTAATAATGATAAGTGCTATTAATGACAAGTTTAGGATATACCAATAACGACAAGATCAGAAGATTCTTTTAATAATAACTTAAATATGTAGTGAGAGTGACAACTATAGAATATACAAGTTTATACAAGTTTGGAAGCTACTTATAATGTGTACTAATTATGAAAGGTAAGTTTGTAATATATTAATAATGACAAGTTTAGAAAGTACTGTTAATGGTTAGTTTAATGTATATGGAACATACTAATAATAAGTTTACAAGATACTGTTGATGATAACTAATACTAATAATGATAATTATAGAACATACTAATAATGATTAGATTAAAGATACTATTAATGATAGCTTTAATTGTACTATTAATGACAAGTTTAGAATATACTAATAATGAAATTTAAAGAATATTCTATTAATGATATTCAATAGTGACAAGCTTAGAATATGAAAGATAATTATATATTTAGAAAGTACTATTAATGATAACTCTAATATGTACTCATAATCACATGTTTAGAATATACTAATAAGGACAAGTTTAGAAGGTACTATTAATGATAACTTTAATATGCACTAATAATGGCAATTGTAGAGGATACTGATAATAACAAATATTATGAAAGTTGAGAATATACTATTATGGGTTTAGAAAGTTTAATGTATAGTAATGATGATACGCTAAGAATATACTTATAATGACGAGTTTAGAGCATACTAATAATGACAAGTTTACAAGATACTGTTAATGATAACTAATACTAATAATGATAATTATAGAACATACTAATAATGATCAGAATAAAGATACTATTAACGATAACTGTAATTGAACTATTAATGACAAGTTTAGAATATACTAATAATGAAATTTTAGAATATTCTATTAATGATAACTTTAAAGTGTACTAATAGTGAAAAGCTTAGAATAGGAAAGATAATTACGTTTAGAAAGCACTATTAATGATAACTCATAATCACATATTTAGAATATACTAATAAGGACAAGCTTAGAAGGTACTATTAATGATAACTTTAATATGCACTAATAATGGCAATTATAGACGATACTGATAATTACAAATATTAGAAGGTAATATCAATTATAACTAATGTGTACTAATAATGACAAAGTTAGAATATACGAATAATGACAACTTTGGAAAGTGCTACCAATCATATGTATTAATGCTAACAAGTTTAGTGTTTAATGAACACTATAAATAATTTTTTTAGAACATGCCAATTAAGATGTGTATAGAATATTCTAATTGTTACAAGGTTATATTAATGATAACTTTAATGTGTACTAATAAGGATAATTATGGAATATACTGATAATGATCAGATTCATGATATTATTAATGATAACTTTAATGTGTACTATTAATGGTAAGTTTAGAATGTGTTCTAATGTGTTCAAATAAAACATTTGGAAAATTCCTTTAATGATAGTTTTAATATGTACTAATGAAATTTTTTAAAAAGTATTTTTGATAAAACAAGTTTACAATATACAACGTTAATGTGTACTAATAACGATAAGTTCAGAATATACTAATGTTTAGAAAAAAATCTTAATGTATACTATTAATACTAGAATATACAAGAAATGAAAAGTTTAGAAGATACTACTAATAATAACTTTAATATGTAGCAATAATAACAGGTTTATAATATACTAATAAAGAAAAGTTTAGAATACACTAATACTAACAAGTTTGGATAAGTTTAATGTTTACTAACAATGACAAGTTTATGACAAATGACAAATTAAGAAGGTGCTATTAACTATAAATTTAATGAGTCCTAATAATGACAAAAATTTAATATATACTAATAATCACAGACGTAGAATATACTTGCAATGATAAGATACTGTTAAAGGTAACTTTGATGTTTAGAAATAATGACGTGTGGAATATACTAATAACGATAAGTTTAGAAGGTTCTACTAATATTAACTTCTAAACTTTGACAAGTTATTGTTAATAATAACTTGTATGTGTACTTATAATCAGAAGTTTACAATATACTAATAATCAGAGGTACAGATTAGAATATACCAATAATTAAAAGTTCAAAAGGTACTGTTCAGGATAACTTTAATTTGTACTGATAATAAGCAAGTTTACAATATACTAATAAAGACAAGTTTAGAAGATAAATAATAAATTCAATATATACTAATAGTAAAATACTAATAATAAAAAGTTTAGAATATGGTAATAACAACAAGTATAGAAGGTACTATTAATGATAACTTTAATGTGTTACAAGTTTAGAATATAGTGATAATGAGAAGTTTAGAAGTTAGTATTATTTACAATTTTATAATGCACTAATAATGAAAAGTTTGGAAGATATTATTAATGATAACGTTAATGTGTACTAATAAATACAAATTTGGAATTTAATAATAATAACTTTAATGTGTTATCAAAATAAAAAGTTTGGAATATACTGATAATGAGAAGTTTAGAATAATTTAATAATGACCATTTTAGAATGTACTTTTAATGATAACTTGAATGTGTACTAGTAATTGTAACCTTAAAGTGAATTAATAATGACATATTTAGAGTATACTAATAATAAGTTTAGAATATACCAATGATGAGATGCTTGGAATATACTAAAAATGACAGTTTAAAAGGAACTATTAATGATAACCTTAAAGTTTAGTAATAATAAGTTTTGAATATACTAATAATGACAAGTTTAGAAAATACTATCAATGATAACTTTTCAATATACTAATAACGACATGTTAAGAAAATACTATTAATCTAGAATGTACTAATACACAAGTAATAAAAAGTTTAGAATAAAAGGTAATGACAAGTTTAGTAGAATCTAATATTGACATGATAAATTGAAAAGATCCTATTAATGATAACTTAAATATGAACTAATAATGGCACGTAATAATGAGAAGTTTAGAAGGTACTATTAATGAAATACAAGTAATAAAACGTTTAGATAATGACAAGTTTAGAAGAATGTAATACTCACATATAGCAATAATGTTAAGTTTAAAGGATCCTATTAATGATAACTTGACACGTAATAATGAGAAGTTTAGAAAGTACTGTTAATGAGAAGTTACTATAACTGTTAACTATAATATAATAATAATGACAAGTTTAGAAGTTTAGTGAGAAATCTAATGTGTTCTAAACATGACAAGCTTAGAATATCCTAATATATAGGTTCTGAAGGCACTGTGCTAATAATGAGAATTTTAGAATATACCAATAGTGATAAGTTTAGAAGGTACTAATAAAATGAAAAGTTTATCATATAACGATAATAGCAACTTTTTAAAAATGAAAGTTTCCTGTCTACTAATTATGATAAGTTTAGAATATACAAATAGTAACAGGAATTAGAAGGAACTATTACTGATAGCTATAAGGTATTCTAAAAATGACAAGTTATAATATACTAATAATGGCATGTTTAGAATATACTAACATTGAGAAGTTTAGAAGGTACTATTAATGAAAACTTTAATGTGTAATAATAATGAAAAGTTTAGAATATACTAACAATGGCAAGTACTGCTAATATTAAAATGAGAAGTTTAGAATGCAGTATTGATGATAACTTTAGTGTCTACATGTTTAGAATATACTGTTAAAGATAACTTTAATGTGTAGAAATAGTGACAATTATGGATCATACTAATAACGATAAGTTTAGAATGTTCTATTAATGATAACTTTATTTTGTACTAATAATGACAAGTTTAGCATATAAGTTTACAAGGTTTAATGATAAGACAAGTTTAATGTGTATCAATAATCACAAGTTTAATATGTACCAATAATCACAAGTAATTTTGTAATAATGACAAGGTTTGGAGGTTAACTTAATGATAACGTTAATGTGTAATAATGACACGTTTGAATCATATTAATAATGCAAAGTTTAGATAATTCTGGTAATAGCAAAATCAGAAGTTACTATTAATGATAAATATAATACGTACTAATAATGATTAGTTTTGAATAACCTAACAATATCATGATTAGAAGACATTACTAATGGTAACTTTAACATGTATTAATACCCACAAGTTTAGAATATACCAATAATGACAAGTTTAGAATAATGATAAACTTGAGAAATGATAAACTTGAGAAATCTGCTAATAATCACAGGTTTAGAATATATATACAATTAAAAGATAACTTTGATGTGTAGAAATAATGACAAGTGTGGAAGGTTCTAGTAATGATAACTTTATTTTGTACTAATAATGACAAGTTTAGCATATAAGTTTACAAGGTACTATTAATGATAACTTTAATGTGTATTAATAATTACAAGTTTCGAACATATTGATTAAGTTTAGAAATTACTAATAATGACAACTTTAGAAGGTAATATATATCATAACTTTAATTTGTACTAATAATGACCAGAACGTACTAATGACAAATTTAGAATGTACTATAAATGAAAACTTTGATGTCCTCTAATGATTAATGTTTGAGAAATACTAATATTGAAAAGTTTAAAGGCACTTAACTTTAATATGTACTAATAATCACAAGTTTACATTTTTGTAATAATGACAAGTTTTGGAGGTTATATTAATGAATCATATTAGTATCATTACTTTATTATTATTATTACTTATTATTAGTATATTCTAAACTTATTACACATTAAAGTTATCCTTATTAGTATTTTCTAAACCTGGCATTATTAGTGTGTTCTAAACTTATTATTAGTGAAAGTACCTAAAATTGGCAATTGTAGAGGATACTGATAACAAATATTATAAAATATTATGAAAGTTGAAAATATACTATTATGGGTAAGTTTATAATATACTAATAATGAAAAGTTTAGAAAGTACTATTAATGGTAAGTTTAATGAATAGTAATAATGATACGTTAAGAATATACTTATAATAAAAAGTTGAGAACATACTAATAATGAGAAGTTTACAATACAAATAATGATCAGATTAAAGATACTATTAATGATAACTTTAATGTGTACTATTATTGACAATTTAAGAATGAAATTTTAGGACATTTTACTAATGATAACTTT
The DNA here is from genome assembly GCF_046742065.1 of Oratosquilla oratoria. Lineage (NCBI taxonomy): Eukaryota > Metazoa > Arthropoda > Malacostraca > Stomatopoda > Squillidae > Oratosquilla > Oratosquilla oratoria. Next base: position 24,800,225 of record NC_134794.1, on the reverse strand, counting down.
AAAGTGTACCAATAGCTTAGAATATGAAAGATAATTACATGCTTAGAAAGTGTTATTAATGATAATTCTACTATGTACTATTAATGATAACTTTAATATGCACTAATAATGGCAATTATAGAGGATATTCATAGTATATTCTAAACTTCTTACTATCAGTGCATATTAAAGTTATCATTAAAAGTATATTCTAATCATGCCATTACTAGTATTTTGTAAATTTTTCACTATTAGTACTCATTAAAGTAATTATTAGGACATATTAAAGTACCTGCTAAACGCTATATATTTTCTTTCTAAATTTCCTATTTTATTATAAATTGAATCATACTTTGTCATATTCTAAACTTTTCATTATCATTTCGCATAGATTATCTTTAATAGTGCTTTCCAAACTTGTCATTATTATTATATTCTAAACTTCTCATTAATAGTATATACTAAACTTATCACTATTAATAGACATTAAGTTATCCTTAACAACACCTTCTAAACTTGGCATTATTAGTATATTCCAAGCTTGTCGTTATTAGTACAAGTTAACGTTATCCATTATAGAACCTTCTAAACTTACCCTTATTAGTATATAGTGTTTTTTTTATACATTAAAGTTATCATTAATAGTACCTTCTAAAAGTTGTCATTAAGGTACAGTCTGAACTTATCTTTACTTCTATATTACAAAAATGTTATTTTAATATATTCTAAACTTGTCAATATTACCACATTACAACATATTATCACATTCTAAAATCGCCATTATTATTATATTAAACTTGTTATTATCAGTATATTCTAAATTTATCTTCTAAAGTTTTCTTCTAAACATGCCATTTTTTTATATAATTTTACTGTACCTTTCAAATTTGTGATTATTAACATATCATAATCTTGACAGTATTAGTACACATTAATAGTAGTTTCTTAACTTTTCATTGGTATTTTCTAAATTTTTCGTCATTTGCCATTTGCCATGTAAGTTATCATTAATAAACATCAAAACATCTCATTTTTAGTATAATTTAAACTTCTCATTATTGGTGTTTTCTAGATTTCTCAATATTGGAGCTTATCAAAGTTTACAGTAATAGAACTTTCCGAACTTGTCATTGTTACTGCACATTAAAGTTATCATTAATAGTATCTTTAAAGTATCATTATTATCATTAGTATCATTAGTATTATTAAGGTATCATTAGTATCATTACTATTATAAAGTTATCATTAATAGTATCTTTCTAAATTTGTCATTTTAGTACACATTCAATTTAGTATCAATAGTACCCTCTACACTTGTCAAAATTTGTATATTACAAAATTGTTATTATTAACACATATCCAAGTTATCCACGTTAAAGGTATCATTAACAATACTTTCTAAAGTTGTCATTGTTCGTATATTCGAAATATATCAGTATTAGTAAATACTAACATATTCTTTATTATTCTAAACTTATCATTATTAGTACACATTAAAGCTATCATTATTAGGACCATTATTAGTATATTCTAAACTTGGCAATACTAATACATGTTAAAGTTACCATTATTACTGGCTTTTTAATATGACATTGTTAGCTTTTTTCTTCAAAACTAATCATTATTAGCAACTTCTAATTATGTTATTATTAGTATTTACTAAACTTTACATTATCAATATAATTAAAACGTGTCATTATTGCTACACATTAAGATTATTATTAATATAACATTTTAAACTTTATTACAATATTGTAAACATGTGATTATGTGTACATAATACATGTAACAAGTTTAAAGGCACTATTAATGATAACTTGAAGTTATCATTAATAGTGTCTTTAAACTTGTCATTATTAGTATATACCAAGCATCAATTATCAGAAGACATTAAAGTTTTTATTTATAATACATTCTAAGTATGTCATTATTGGTACGTTCTAAACTTGTCATTATTAGTACAAATTATAGTTATCATATAGAACCTTCTAGAGTTGTAATTTTTAGTCATTTCCATACTTTCCATTATCAACTTATTCTAAAATTTTCCACATTAAAGTTATCAAGAATCTTCTAAGCTTATTATTAGTATACTCTAATTATGTCATTATTCTAAACTTGTGATTCTTAGTATATTCTAAGCTCGTTATTATTGGTACATACTAAATTTTTCATTAATAATACCTTCTAAATTTGTTAGTATTAGTGTATTCTAAACTTGTCATTACAAGTATATTCTAAACCTGACATTATTAGCATATTCTAAATTTGTCATTATTGGTATATTCAACACTTGTCATTGTTAGTAAACATTAAAGCTTGTCAATTGTATATTCTAAACCCTCATTATTAGTACACATTAGTTATCACTAACAATACTTTCTCAAGTTGTCATTGTTCGTAAATTCGAAACATCACTATTAGTAAATACTAAACATATCTTCTTTGGTATTCTAAACTTTATTAGTATACATTGAAGTTATCATTACTAGGACCTTGTATCCTTACCATTATTAGTATATCCTACACTTTGTAATAATAATATATTCCGAGCTTATCATTATTCTAAACTTGTCATTATTACTATATTCTAAACTTTTGCGTATTAATACATATCAAAATTATCATTAGTAGTGTCTTCTACACATGACATTGTTAGTATATTCAAAACTAATTAAAAATTTAATTTATGATAATATGGGAAATTTATATAAAAAAAGTATAGCGTTTAGCAGGTACTATTATCAAAATCTTTAATAGTGAAAAATTGAAAAAATACTTGTAATGACATGTTTAGAATATACTTTTAATGATAACTTTAATATACACTGATAGTAACAAGTTTAGAATACTAAGAATAACATATTCAGTCGGAACTATTGATGATAACTTCTATATAAAAAGTTTAGAATATATTATTAATGAATATTGCCGATAGTACTATTAATGATATGTACAAAAATAATCAATAATCAAAATTTTAGAAGGTTCTATTAAATATATTTGATATGTACTAATATTGAATAATTTGATCTGTGTTAATGATGAAAAGTTTAGAATATACTAACAATGACAACCATAGAATATCAGCATAATGTATATTAATAGGGACAAATGATATTCTAATTATGACAAGTTTAGAAGGTATTATTAATTATAACTTTAATGTGTACTAGTAATAAGTTTAGAATATACTAATGATAAGTTTAAAAGGTACATAACTTTAATGTGCACTAACAATGACAAATTTAGAAATAGCAATTTTGTAATATACAAATAATGTCAAGTTTAGAAGGTATAGCTTTAATGTGACAAGTTTACAATATACTGATAATGCAAGGTACAGTTAATGATAACTTTTATGTGTACTAATAATGGAAAGACTACAATATACCAATGTGTACTAATAATGAAAAATTAAAATATACTAATAATGGCAAGTTTGTAATATACTAATAATAACTAGGTTAAAAGATATATTAATAATGCATTTAACTTTGACAAGTTTAGAAGGTATTATTAATAATAACTTTAATGTGTACTAATAATCAGAAGTTTACAATATACTAATAAAAAGAGGTTTAGAAGGAACATGTATGAGTACTAATAATGGAAAGATATGCCAATAATTACAAGTTACTGTAATTATTAACTATAACAATAAAAACAAGATTAAAAGGTGTTTTTAAATATAACATAAATGTGTAGAAATCATGAGAATTTTAGAATATACTAATAATGAAGTGTGTGAAAATACAATTAATATATTTATTGTGTACTAACAATGACAAATATAGAATATTTGTAATGACAGGTTGAAAAGGAACTATTAATGATAACTTTAATAATACCTTCTAAACTTGTCATAATTAGAATATCATAAATTTGTCCCTATTAATATGCATTATACTGATATTCTATGGTTTTCATTGTTAGTATATTCTAAACTTTTCATTATTAACACAGATCAAATTATTTAATATTAGTACATATCAAAGATATTTAATAGAACTTTCTAAAATTGTCATTATTAAAACATATTAAAGTTATTACAGATATAATTTTCTAAAATTTTGATTATTGGTTATTGTTGTATATATCATTAATAGTACTATCGACAATATTCATTATTGATATATTCTAAACTTTTTATATTAAAGTTATCAATAGTTCCGACTGAAGATGTTATTCTTAGTATATTCTAAACTTGTTACTATCAGTGCATAAAGTTATCATTAAAAGTATATTCTAAACTTTTGTAAAAAATTTGTAAAATTTTCACTATACTTTTTTTATACATTTCCCATATCATAAATTAAAATTTTCATTAGTTTTGAATATACTAACAATGACATGTTTAGAAGACACTACTAATGATAACTTTAATATGTACTAATACTCAAAAGTTTAGAATATAGTAATAGTGACAAGTTTAGGATAATGATAAACTCGGAATATATTATTATTACCAAGTGTAGGATATACTAATAATGGTAAGGATACAAGGTCCTAGTAATGATAACTTCAATGTATACTAATAAAGTTTAGAATACCAAAGAAGATATGTTTAGTATCTCCTAATAGTGATGTTTCGAATTTACGAACAATGACAACTTTTAAATAAAAACTTTAATGTTTTCTGATAATTAATGTTTGGTATATACTAATAATGACAAGTTTAAAGGCACTATTAATGATAACTTGAATATGTACACATATTCACATGTTATCATATGTTATTATTCACATGTTATTATAATACATGTATTATGTACACATAATCACATGTTTACAATAGTGTAATAAAGTTTAAAAGGTTATATTAATAATAATGTTAATGTGTAGCAATAATGACACGTTTTAATTATATTGATAATGTAAAGTTTAATAAATACTAATAATAACATAATTAGAAGTTGCTATCAATGATAACTATAATACGTACTAATAATGATTAGTTTTGAAAAAAACCTAACAATGTCATGTTAAAAAGCCAGTAATAATGGTAACTTTAACATGTACTAATACTCACAATTTTAGAATATACTAATAATGACAAGTTTTAAATCATTATAAACTTTGGAATATATTAGTATTGCCAAGTTTAGAATATACTAATAATGGTTCTAATAATGACAACTTTAATGTGTACTAATAATGACAAGTTTAGAATAATAAAGAAGATATGTTAGTATTTCCTAATACTGATATTTTTCGAATATACGAACAATGACAACTTTAGAAAGTATTGTTAATGATAATTTAAACGTGTACTAATAAAGAGAAGCTTTTAATGATAACTTGGATATGTGTTAATTATAATAAGTTTATAATATACAAATTTTGACAAGTGTAGAAGGTATTATTGATAATTAATTGAATGTGTACTAATAATGATAACTTTAATGTGTACTAATAATGACAAGTTTAAAATGCAGTAACAATGACAAGTTCAGAAAGTTCTGTTAATATAAACTTTAATAAATTCCAATATTGACAAATTTAAAAAACACCAATAATGAGAAATTTAAATTATACTAAAAATGAGAAGGTACTATTAATGATAATTTATATGGCAAATGGCAAATGACGACAAATTTAGAACATACTAATGAAAAATTAAGAAAGTTAATGATAACTTCAATGTGTAGTAATACTGTCATGATTATGATATGCTAGTAATCACAAATTTGAAAGGTACAGTAAAAATATATAAAAAAAATGGCATGTTTAGAAAAAAAATTAGAAGATAAATTTAGAATATACTGATAATAACAAGTTTAATATAATAATAATGGCGATTTTAGAAGGTGATAATATGTGGTAATGTGGTAATATTGACAAGTTTAGAATACATTAGAAATAACATTTTTGTATTATACAAGATAAGTTCAGACTGTACCTTAATGACAAATTTTAGAAGGTACTATTAATGATAACTTTAATGTGTACTAATATAAACAAAGCACTATATACTAATAAGGGTAAGTTTAGAATGTACTATAATTGATAACGTTAACTTGTACTAATAACGACAAGTTTGGAATATACTAATAATGCCAAGTTTAGAAGGTACTGTTAAGGATAACTTTAATGTCTATTAATAGTGATAAGTTTAGTATATACTATTAATGAGAAGTTTAGAATATAATAATAATGACAAGTTTGGAAAGCACTATTAAAGATAAAATCTATGCGAAATGATAATGAAAAGTTTAGAATATGACAAAGTATGGTTCAATTTATAATAAGATAGGAAATTTAGAAAGAAAATGTATAGCGTTTAGCAGGTACTTTAATATGTCTTAATAATTACTTTAATGAATACTAATAGTGAAAAATTTACAAAATACTAGTAATGGCATGTTTAGAATATACTTTTAATGATAACTTTAATATGCACTGATAGTAAGAAGTTTAGAATATACTAAGAATATTCTCTACAATTGCCATTATTAGTGCATATTAAAGTTATCATTAATAGTACATATTAGAATTATCATTAATAACACTTTCTAAGCATGTAATTATCTTTCATATTCTAAGCTATTAGTACACTTTAAAGCTATCATTAGTAAAATGTCCTAAAATTTCATTATTAGTATATTCCTAAATTGTCATTAATAGTACACATTAAAGTTAGCATTAATAGTATCTTTAATCTGATCATTATTTGTATTGTAATCTTCTCATTATTAGTATGTTCTCAACTTGTTATTATAAGTATATTCTTAACGTATCATTATTACTATTCATTAAATTTACCATTAATAGTACTTTCTAAACTTGTCATTATTAGTATATTATAAACTTACCCATAATAGTATATTTTCAACCTTCATAATATTTTATAATATTTGTTATTATCAGTATCCTCTACAATTGCCAATTTTAGGTACTTCTAATAAAAAACTTTAATGTGTACTAATAATGACAAATTAAGATTATGGCATTAATGATAATTTTAACGAGTGCCAGTTTAGGATATACCAATAACGACAAAATCATACGATTATTTTGATAATAACTCAAATATGTACTAAGAATGACAACTTTAGAATATACAAGGTTATACAAAGGTTATACAAAGGGGGACGGAGAGGGGGGGTCGCCGATTAAATGAAGCGGCCTTGCTGTGGATGTGCTGTGTCTTGCGACACTGCTTCTGACCCAGGGCGGTGGGCAGGGTGCAGGGATGACCCGTCATCCAGGAGGTGCTCAGATGAGAGGGAGGGTGGGAGGGGTGTGGAGTGTATGTAGGGATGAAATGGGTGGGAGTGTTTTTATGCCTTTCCCTTTTGGCTACCTCCGGAATCTCCTATTAATGATAAATACTAATTATAAAAGTTGAGAATATACTATTATGGGTAAGTTTATAACATACTAATAATGACAAGTTTAGAAAGTACTATAAATGGTAAGTTTAATGTATAGTGATTATGATACGTTAAGAATATACTTATAATGACAAGTATAGAAGATACTAATAATGACAAGTTTACAAGATACTCTTAATAATAACTAATACTAATAATGATGAATATAGAACATGCTAATAATGATCATATTAAAGATACTATTAATGAGAACTTCTAAACATGCCATTTTTTTTTATATAATTTTACTGTACCTTTCAAATTTGTGATTATTAACATATCATAATCTTGACAGTATTAGTACACATTGAAGTTACCATTAATAGTAGTTTCTTAACTTTTCATTGGTATGTTCTAAATTTGTCGTCATTTGCCATTTGCCATGTAAGTTATCATTAATAGTACCTTCTAAACATCTCATTTTTAGTATAATTTAAACTTCTCATTATTGGTGTTTTCTAGATTTGTCAATATTGGAGTTCATTAAAGTTTACAGTAATAGAACTTTCCGAACTTGTCATTGTTACTGCATTTTAAACTTGTCTTTGTAACTACACATTAAAGTTATCATTAATACTATCTTTAAAGTATCATTATTATCATTAGTATCATTAGTATCATTAGTATCATTAGTATTATTAAGGTATCATTAGTATCATTAGTATTATAAAGTTATCATTAATAGTATCTTTCTAAATTTGTCATTTTAGTACACATTCAATTTAGTATCAAAATTTGTATATTATATTTTTTTTATTATTAACACATATCCAAGTTATCATTAAAAGCTTCTCTTTATTAGTACACGTTAAAGTTATCATTAACAATACTTTCTAAAGTTATCATTGTTCGCATATTCGAAATATATCAGTATTAGTAAATACTAACATATATTCTTTATTATTCTAAACTTATCATTATTAGTACACATTAAAGCTATCATTATTAGGACCATTATAATGGCAAGTTTGTAATATACTAATAATAACTAGATTAAAAGATATATTAATAATGCATTTAACTTTGACAAGTTTAGAAGGTATTATTAATAATAACTTTAATGTGTACTAATAATCAGACGTTTACAATATACTAATAAAAAGAGGTTTAGAAGGAACATGTATGAGTACTAATAATGGAAAGATATGCCAATAATTACAAGTTTAAAGGGTACTGTTCTATATGTTACTATAATTATTATCTATAATGACAAGTTTAGAATTTAGAATATACTAATAATAATAAGTTTAGAAGGTACTAATAATGTTGATATGAACTAATAATTTTTTTAGAATATACTAATACTGACAAATTTAGAATATAACAAAAAAAAGATTAGAAGGTATTTTTAAAGATAACATTATAATGTGTAGTAATCATGAGAATTTTAGAATATACTAATAATGAAGAGTGTGAAAATACAATTAATATATTTATTGTGTACTAACAATGACAAATATAGAATATTTGTAATGACAGGTTGAAAAGGAACTATTAATGATAACTTTAATGTGTACTAATAAAAACAAGTTTAGAATATATTCTAAGCTTGTTTTTATTAGTACACATTAAAGTTTAGTAGTGATAAGTTTTTAACGATAATGATAACTTTAATGTGTAATAATATTGACAAGTTTAGAATATACTAAAAACTACACGTGTATAAGGTACTATTAATAACTTTATTTTTCACTAATGATAAGTTTAGAACACACTAATAATGCCAGGTTTAGAAAAAACTAATAAAAACAGGATTAGTAGGTACTATTAATGATAGATTTAATGTGTACTAATAATGTCAAACTTGGAATATAGTAATAATGAGAAGATTAGTGATAAGTTTACTAATAATGACGAGTTTTGAATATACTAATAACATCTTTAGAATATACTAGTTTAAACTATAATAATAAAGACAAGGTTTAATGACAACTTTAACATATACTAATATTTTAGAATATACTAATAATGATAGGTTTAATATGAGCTATTAATGACAAGTTTAGAACATATTATTAATGACAAGTTTAGAATATTCCAATGTAGACATACGTATAATGAGAAATTTGGAAAGTACAATTAATGATAACTTTAATGTGTACTAATAATGAAAGGTATAGAACATTCTAATGATGACAAATTAAATTAATGATATCTTTGATGGGTACTAATAATGAAAAGTTTAGAATATTCCGATAATGACAAGTTTAGAAGATACTACTAATAATGACGAGTTTAAAATATACTAATAATTACAAATGATGAATTTCGAAGGTACTATTAATGACTTTATTAGTATGTTCTAAACTTATCATTAGTTTAGAATGTTTAGAATATTCTAGTTTAAATGATAATAATAAAGACATTTTTAACATAAAATTGCCAAGTTTAGAATATACAAATAAAGATAAGTTTAGAACGTCCTATTAATGATGAATTATTATGAAGTATTATTATGAAGTATTAATGGCAAGTTTAGATCATACTAATGATGACAAGTTTAGAATATACCAATGAAGACATGTTTAGAATATACATGTTTAGAATATACTGAAGTTTAGATAGTACTATTAATGATAGTACTATCATAACAAGTAATGATGACAAGTTTAAAAAGTTTGATGTGTACTTATAATGACAAGTTTAGAACATTCTAATAATGACAGGTTTAGAAAATACTATTTACTATACTATTTATAGGGTACTGTTAATGATAAGTTTAGAAGGTACTATTAATTACTTTAATTTTTACTAATGATAAGTTTAGAACATACTAATAATGCCAAGTTAGAATGTACTAATTTAATGATAAATTTAATGTGTACTAATAATGGCAAATTTGGAATATACCAATTAGGATATACTATTAATGATAAGTTAACTAATAATTACGAGTTTTGAATATACTATTAATGACATAGTTAGAATAATGGTAACTTTAGCTTATTGCTAGACTCAGAATATACTAATGATAACGTCCTATTAATGATAAATTTCATATGATATATTATGACAAGTTTTGAACATACTAATAATGACAAGTTTAGATACATCAATGAAGACGTATTTAGAATATACCAATATTGACATGTTTATAATATACGTATAATGAGAAGTCTAGAAAGTACTATTAATGATAACTTTAATGTGTACTAATAATGGAAAGTATAGAACACTCTAATGGTGACAGGTTTAAAGGGTACTATTAATGATATCTTTGGTATGTACTAATAATGAAAAAATTAGAATATTCTAGTAATGACAGGTTTAGAAGATACTATTAATGATAACTAATATTGACGAGTTTAGAATATACTAATGATGACAAGGTAATATTTATGATAACATCAATGTTTACTAATAATAACAAATTTGGAATATACTAATAGTAAGAAGTGTGCGATTAATGATAAATTTCATTTGCACAAATAATGACAAATATAGAATGCGGTAATAATCGGTACTCTTAATAACTTTATTGTGTTGTCAAGATTAGAATATAACAGTAATAATAATTTTAATGTATATTGATATTGACAAGATTAGAAGATTGTCTTAGCAATATCTTTAACATATACGATTAAAGAAAGTTTAGAATAATCACATTATGACAAGTTTAATGTACAATTAATTGAAACTTTAATGTGCACTAATAATGAAAAGTTTAGAGTTTTTGAATAGTGACTAACAATAATGATTACTAATTAATGTTTGAATTATACTAATAATGACAAGTTGAAAAGGAATTATCAATGATAACTTTAATATGTTCTAGTTGAGAAGTTTAGAATATACGATTAATGACACTTTTTAGGTACAACTAATAAAAACTTTAATGTGTACTAATAATGACAAGTTAAGATTATGGTATTAACGAGTGCTATTAATGGCAAGTTTAGGATATACCAATAACGACAAGTTCAGAAGATTCTTTTAATAATAACTTAAATATGTAGTAAGAGTGACAACTTTAGAATATACAAGTTTATACAAGTTTGCAAGCTACTTATAATTATGAAAGTTGAGAATATACTGTTATGGGTAAGTTTGTAATATATTAATAATGACAAGTTTAGAAAGTACTGTTAAGGGTAAGTTTAATGTATATAGAACATACTAATAATAAGTTTATAAGATACTGTTAATGATAACTAATACTAATAATGATAATTATAGAACATAGTAATAATGATCAGATTAAAGATACTATTAACGATAAATTTAATTATACTATCAATGACAAGTTTAGAATATACTAATAATGAAATCTAAAGAATACTCTATTAATGATAACTTTAAAGTGTACCAATAGTGAAGCTTAGAATATGAAAGATAATTATGTGTTTAGAAAGTACTATTAATGAAAACTAATATGTACTCATAATCACATTTTTAGAATATACTAATAAGGAAAAGTTTAGAAGGTAATATTAATGATAACTTTAATATGCACTAATAATGGCAATTGTAGAGGATACTGATAATAACAAATATTATGAAAGTTGAGAATATATGGGTAAGTTTATAATATACTAAAAATGATAAGTTTAGAAAGTTTAATGTATAGTAATGATGATACGTTAAGAATTACTTATAATGACGAGTTTAGAGCAAACTAATAATGACAAGTTTACAAGATACTATTAATGATAACTAATACTAATAATGACAATTATAGAACATGCTAATAATGATCAGAATAAAGATACTATTAATGATAACTTTAATTGTACTATTAATGACAAGTTTAGAATATACTAATAATGAAATTTTATAATATTCTATTAATGATAACTTTAAAGTGTACTAATAGTGAAAAGCTTAGAAACATGAAAGATCATTACGTTTAGAAAGCACTATTAATGATAACTCATAATCACATGTTTAGAATATACTAATAAGGACAAGTTTAGAAGGTACTACGAATGATAACTTTAATATGCACTAATAATGGCAATTATAGACGATACTGATACAAATATTAGAAGGTAATATCAGTGATAACTGTAATGTGTACTAATAATGACAAATTTACAATATACGAATAATGACAACTTTGGAAGGTGCTACCAATCTTGCGTATTAGTACTAACAAGTTTGGAATATACTAATAATTACAAGTTTAGAATAAGGGCAACTTTAGAATACACTAATATTGCCATGTTTAGAATATATTTAATAAAGACTGTAAATAAAAAGTTTAGAACATGCCAATTAAGATGTGTTTAGAATATTCTAATGGTTAGAAAGTGATATTAATGGTAACTTTAATGTGTACTAATAAGGATAATTATAGAATATACTATTAATGATCAGATTAATGATAACTTTAATGTGTACTATCAATGACAAGTTTAGAATGGTAATTTTAATTTGTTCTAATGTGTTAAAAAAAATGGAAAATTCCTTTAATGATAGTTTTAACATGTACTAATAAAAAGTTTAAAAGGTATTTTTGATAAGACAAGTTTACAATATACTAATGATGTCAAGTTAAGAAGGTAATATTGATAATAACGTTAATGTGTACTAACAACGAAAAGTTTAGAATATACTAATGTTTAGAAAAACTCTTAATGTGTACTATTAATACTAGAATATACAAGTAATGAGAAGTTTAGAAGATACTACTAATAATAAATTTAATATGTAGCAATGATAACAGGTAATAAAGAAAAGTTCAGAATACACTAATACTAACAAGTTTGGATAAGTTTAATGTGTACTAATAATGACAAGTTTATAATGTACTAACAATGACAAGTTAAGAAGGTGCTATTAACTATAAATTTAATATATACTAATAATCACTGGTTTAGAATATACTTACAATGATATTTAGAATATGCTAAGATTGACAAGTTCAGAAGATACTGTTAAAGGTAACTTTAATGTTTAGAAATTATGACAAGTGTGGAATATACTAATAACGATAAGTTTAGAAGGTTATACTAATATTAACTTCTAAACTTTGTCAAGTTTAGAAGGTATTGTTAATAGTAACTTTTATGTGTACTAATAATCAGAAGTTTACAATATACTAATAATCAGAGGTTTAGAAGGTACAGGTATGTGTACTAATAATGAAAAGATTAGAATATACCAATAATTTTAAGTTTAAAAGGTACTGTAAGATAACTTTATTTTATACTAATAATAAGCAAGTTTATAATATACTAATAAAGACAAGTTTAGATAGATGATAAATTCAGTATATACTAATAGTAAAATACTAATAATAAAAAGTTTAGAATATGGTAATAACAACAAGTATAGAAGGCACTATTAATGATAACCTTAATGTGTAACAAGTTTAGAATGTAGTAATAATGATAATTTCGTAATGCACTAATAATGAAAAGTTTGGAAGATATTATTAATGATAACGTTAATGTGTACTAATAAATACAAATTTGGAATCTAATAATAATAACTTTAATGTGTTACCAAAATAAAAAGTTTAGGATATACTGATAATGAGAAGTTTAGAATAATTTAATAATGACAATTTTAGAATGTACTTTTAATGATAACTTGAATGTGCACTAGTAATAGTAACCTTAAAGTGAATTAATAATGGCATATTTAGAGTATACTTATAATAAGTTTAGAATATACAAATAAAGACAGGGTAAGTAATATTGATGACAACTTTAATATATACAGTTTAAATATATACAGTTTTAGAAGGAACTATTAATGATAACCTTAAATTGTAGTAATAATAACAAGTTTTGAATATACTAATAATGACAAGTTTAGAAAATACTATCAATGATAACTTTTCAATATACTAATAATGACAAGTTTAGAAAATACTATTAATTTAGAATGCACTAATACTGAAAGGTTCAATACACAAGTAATAAAAAGATTAGAATAAAAGGTAATAACAAGTTTAGAAGAATCTAATATTGACATGTTTAAGACATAGCAATAATCATAAATTGAAAAGATCCTATTAATGATAACTTAAATATGAACTAATAACGGCACGTAATAATAAGTTTAGAAGGTACTTTTAATGAAATACAAGTAATAAAACGTTTAGAATAAAAGATAATGACGAGTTTAGAAGAATCTAATACTCACATGTTTAATAATGACACGTAATAATGAGAAGTTTAGAAAGTACTGTTAATGAAAATTTTCATGTGTACTAATAATGAAAGTTTACAATATACTAATTAAGACAAGTTTAGAATAAACTAAAGATAACAAGTTGAGAAGTTACTATAACTGTTAACTATAATATAATAATAATGACAAGTTTAGAAGGTACCATTAATGATAAATCTAATGTGTTCTAAAAATGACAAGCTTAGAATATACTAATATATAGGTTCTGAAGGCACTGTTAATGAGTGCTAATAATGAGAATTTTAGAATATACCAATAGTGATAAGTTTAGAAGGTACTAATAAAAAAACTTTAATTTGTATTGTTAATTTGTATTATTAATGATGATAATAGCAACTTTTTAATAATGAGTTTCCTGTCTACTAATTATGATAAGTTTAGAATATACAAATAGTAACAGGCTTAGAAGGAACTATTACTGATAGCTATAAGGTATTCTAAAAATGACAAGTTATAATATTCTAATAATGGCATGTTTAGAATATACTAACATTGAGAAGTTTAGAAGGTACTATTAATGAAAACTTTAATGAAGGTGGGACTTTAATGAAAAGTTTAGAATATACTAACAATGGCAGGTACTACTAATATTAAAAATGGAAGTTTAGAATACAGTATTGATGATAACTTTAGTGTCTACATGTTTAGAATATACTAATAATGACAAGCTTACAATGTACCATTAACGAAAATTTTGATGTGTCCTAATAATGACAAATTTAGAAGGTACTACTAATAGTAACTTTAATGTGTATTAACAATTTAGAATATAATCACGATTATGAGTTTAGAAGGTGCTATCAGATATAACTTTAATTTGAACAAATAAGGACAAGTTTAGTACATACTGATAATGACAAATTTAGACCGTTCTATGAATAAATAATGTCATGTTTAGAAGTTACTATTAATGAGAAGTTACTATTAATGAGAAGTTACTATAAATGAGAAGTTTAGAAGGTACGATCAATTATAACTTTAATGTAATAATAAGAAGTTTAGAATACACTAAATGACAGGCTTAGACAGATCTACTAATGATATATTTAATTTGTACTAATAATCACAAATTTAAAATGTACTATTGATGACAAGGTTAGAATATTTTAAGAACTATAATTTTAATGTGTTCTAATAATGAAAAATTAGGAAGGTATTTTTAATGATAACTTTAATGTCTACTAATAAGGCAAGTTTATAATATACTAATGATGTCAAGTTACTGTTAAGGTAGAAGGTACTGTTAACGTGTACTAATAATACTAGAATATACAAATAATGACAAGTTTAGAAGATACTACTTATTGCTTTAATATGTAAGGATAATGACAAGTTTATAAAATACTAATAAAGAAAAGTTTAAAAAACACCAATAATGACATGTTTAGAAGGTTATATTAATGATAACGTTAATGTGTAATGACACGTTTGAATTATATTAATAATGCAAAGTTTAGAAAATACTAATACTATCAATGATTTGTTTTGAATAAACTAACAATGTCACGTTCAGAAGACACTACTACTTTAACATGTACTAATACTCACAAGTTTAGAATATAGCAATAATGACAAGTTTAGAAAAATGATAAACTTGGGAATATATTAGTTTTGCCAAGTTTAGAATATAACAATAATGATAAGTATACGAGGTCCTAATAGTTTTAACATGTACTAATAATGAAAAGTTTAGAAGGTATTTCTAATAATAACTTTAATGTGTACTAATAATGACAACTTTAGAATATACTGATAATGACAACTTTAGAATATACTATTAATGATTAATTTAATGTGTACTAATATGGCAAGTTTATAACATACTAATGATGTCAAGTTAAGAAGGTAATATTGATAATAACGTTAATGTGTACTGATAATGACAAGTTTAGAATATACTAATAACGATGTTTAGAAGGTACTGTTAACGTGTACTAATAATACAAGTTTAGGAGATACTACTACTAATAGTTTTAACATGTATCAATAACGACAAGTTTATAATATAAAAATAAAGACAAGTTTAGAAACTAGTGTTATGGTTTGATAAGTTTAATGTGTACTAATAATGAAAAGTTTATAATATACCAACAATAACAAATCAAGAAGGTGCTATTAGCTATAACTTTAAGGTGTCCTAATAATGACAAAATAAGAATATGTTAATAACGACATGTATAGAAGAAATGCACTAATAACCACAGGTTTAGAATGTATATACAATTGTATATACATTCTAAACCTGTTTAGAATCTACTAAGATTGACAAGTTTAGAAGATACTCCTCAAGATAACTTTACTGTGTAGAAATAATGACAAGTGTGGAATATACTAACAATGATAAGTTTAGAAGGTTCTAGTAATGATAACTTTATTTTGTACTAATAATTACAAGTTTAGAATATAAGTTTACAGGGTACTATTAATAATAACTTTAATGTGTATTAATATATACAAGTTAGTTTCGAAGATATTGATTAAGTTTAGAAATTACTAATAATGACAACTTTAGAAGGTAGTATATATGATAACTTTAATTTGTACTAATAATGACCAGAACGTACTAATGACAAATTTAGAATGTACTATAAATGAAAACTTTAATGTCTTCTAATAATCATGTTTGAAAAATACTAATATTGAAAAGTTTAAAGGCACTGTTAATGATAACTTTAATATGTACCAATAACCACAAGTTTACAATTTTGTAATAATGACAAGTTTTGGAGGTTATATTAATGATAACGTTAATATGTAGTAATAATGACACGTCTGAATAATATCAATAATGCAAAGTTTAGAAAATTCTGGTAATAGCAAAATCAGAAGTTACTATTAATGATAAATATAATACGTACTAATAATGATTAGTTTTGAATAGCCTAACAATATCATGTTTAGAAGAAACTACTAATGGTAACTTTAATATGTATTAATACTCACAAGTCTAGAATATACCAGTAATGGCAAGTTTAGAATAATGATAAACTTTGGAATATATTAGTATTGCCAAGTTTAGAATATACTAATAATGATATGTATACAAGGTCTTAATAATGATAACTCTAATGTGTACTAATAATGAAAAGTTTGGAATACCCAAGAAGATATGTTTAGTATATACTAATACTGATATGTTTCGAACAATGACAACATTAGAAAGTATTGTTAATGATGATTTAATAATGAAGGTTTAGAACATGCAAATATTGACAAGCTTTAATTTGTACTAATAATGACAAGTGTAGAATATACTAATGATGACAAATTTAGAACATGCTTATAATGTCAGGTTTAGTATTTCTAAACCTTACGTTGTTAATATATATGAAACGTGTCATTATTACTACACATTAACATTATCATTAATGTAACCTTCTATGCATGTCATTATTAAAATATTGTAAACCTGTGATTATTAGTACACATTAAAGTTATAATCAATAGTGCCTTTAAAATTGTCATTATAATTTTGTCATTGTTCGGATATTCAACTCTCATTATTAGTATATTCTAAACTTATTATTATTAGTATATTCTAAAATTATCATTATTAGTATATTCTAAAATCATCATTATTATATTCTAAACTTGTGATTATTGATACACCTTAAACTTGTCTTATCATTAAACCTTGTAAACTTATATGCTAAACTTGTCATTATTAGTACAAAATAAAGTTATCATTAATAGAACATTCTAAACTTATCGTTATTAGTATGATCCACAATTGTCACTATTTCTACACATTAAAGTTATCTTTAACAGTATCTTCTAAACTTGTCAATCTTGTCAATATTTAACACTTGACATTATTAGTACCCATTAAAGAATGAGTGAAGAAAGACTAGTAAAAGAGGTATGGAAGGCAGATGTGGAGGGAGTGAACATGAGGGGACGTCCTAGGATGAGGTGGATGGATGGGGTGAAGGGGGCTTTGGGGAAGAGGGGAATGTCTGTTGAGGAAGGAAGGGAGAGGACGGAAGACAGAGGTGAGTGGAGAATGGTTGTATATAGATGATGTTGTGACTGCATGAGGAGGAATGGGCGGGTGGGTGGGTGGGGGGGGTAGTATGTGTGAGTAAATTTGACGCAGCCCGAAGGGATTTCTCCCCGTCCTCGCCTTATATGCAAAGGGGGACGGAGAGGGGGGGTCGCCGATTAAATGAAGCGGCCTTGCTGTGGATGTACTGTGTCTTGCGACGCTGCTTCTGACCCAGGGCGGTGGGCAGGGTGCAGGGATGACCCGTCATCCAGGAGGTGCTCAGATGAGAGGAAGGGTGGGAGGGGTGTGGAGTGTATGTAGGGATGAAATGGGTGGGAGTGTTTTTATGCCTTTCCCTTTTTGGCTACCTCCCTTGGAAGGGGGAAAAAGCCTTGGTATATGTATGTATGTATGTATTAAAGCTTGTCAGTTTTATGTTCTAAACCCTCATTATTAGTACACATTAGTTATCACTAACAATACTTTCTTAAGTGGTCATTGTTCGTAAATTCGAAACATCATTATTAGTAAATACTGAACATATCGTCTTCGGTATTTTAACTTTATTAGTATACATTAAAGTTATCATTACTAGGACCTTGTATCCTTATCATTATTAGTATATTCTTAACTTGGTAATAATAATATATTCCGAGTTTATCATTATTTTAAACTTGTTATTATTAGTATATTCTAAGCTTTTGAGTATTAGTACATATTAAAGTTATCATTAGTAGTGTCTTCTAAACAATTTATTGTTAGTATATTCAAAACTAATTAATAGTACGTATCATAGTTATCGTTTATAGCAACTTCTACTATGCTATTGTTAGTATTTTCTAAACCTTGCATTAATAGTATATTTTAAACGTGTCATTATTACTACACATTAACGTTATGCTTAATGTAACTTTCTAAACATGTCATTACTCGTACTAATAATATTCTAATTATGACAAGTTTAGAAGGTATTATTAATGATAATTTTAACGTGTTTAGAATACACTAATACACACACACACACACACACACACACACACACACACACACACACACACACACACACACACACACACACACACACACACACACACACACACACACACACACACACACACACACACACACACACACACCGGTGGCGGATTGGTAAGGCACTGGCCTCACAAGCCGGAGAACCGGGGTTCGATTCCCCGGCCGGGCGGAGACAAGTTGGGTTTGTCTCCTTTCACGTGTAGCCCCTGTTCACCTAGCAGCGAGTAGGTACGGGACGTTAGTCAAGGAGTTGTGACCTTGCATTCCCGGTGTGTGGAGTGTGAGTGGTCTCAGACCTACCCAGAGATCTGCTAATAATGAGCTCTGAGCTCACTGCCGTAGGGTGGTGTCTGGCTGTCTCGAAAAGAGGCTGCAGCAGATCCGAGGTGAATCCGAGGTGAATACACACACACACAAACACATATACATTCACACACACACACACACACACACACACACACACACACACACACACACACACACACACACACACACACACACACACACACACACACACACACACACACACACACACACACACACACACACACATACACACACACACACACACGCACGCACGCACGCACACACACACACGCACACACACACACACACACACACACACGCACACACACACACACACACACACACACACACACACACACACACACACACACACACACACACACACACACACACACACACACACACACACACACACACACACTTCTTTCCCTAACCTCCTCTCATTCTCTTGTGAGAATTTGAAAATTTAATCGAGTTTTTGTGAAATCTCCTACATGAGCTTTATTTACATATGCTATTTCAATCAGACATTGGTTGTATTTAAGTTGTATTTTAGGAAAAAGGTCGTATATCCCAACCCTCACCCCTACCCCTCTGGTCATGGTCAATTATTGGAAATACGCAGAAATGTCAAATACTATAGTTACTCATATAGTATGAAGTTTTCTAAGGTTCTATAAAGCCAAAGAAAGCAAAATATGATAGGAATGACTTTAGTGTTTAACAACTATTCATTTAGTGTTCACCAGATTACTGACACGACTATGATTCCAAGAATACACTCGGGTGCTATGAAAGGGCAAATGGCAAATGTGAGAATGAATTTTATTGGTCCGGATAAGATTAGAAGCTTTTGATTTGTCTGCTTCTAATTTTGCGTTTTCCAAATACTGCTTGCGTCCTCATGATAAAAATCCATTTAACCATTAGCTAGAAATGTTGCGAGTAATGATACCTATTTTTCACTCTCTCTGCCTATCTTCTAGCTTGAACATACTTTTCTCAACCTTCTATTCTCTTCGTGCTCATCCATTTTCAGATTTTTTATTTTTTATTTTTTATCTTTTATATATTTCTATTTTTTTCATTTATTTATTTTGACAGCTTCTTTACTATTTTCGATCTAGAGCAGAGTTTCTCAACCAGGGTTCCGAAAAGGTCCCAGGGTTACGCGAGAACAAGTGATTCTTTTGATTTTTTATTTAATTTCATATACGTAATATAATTAAAGAAGCACGAAATATTCTTGGTTATTGTAATAATGTGATGTATGCATCATCCTATTTAACCTATTATTACGATGAAATTAAAATGAGAAAGATATGTTTTTTCAGTTGTTCCTTGAGACATGCAATTTATGTGTGTGTGTGTGTATGTGTGTGTGTGTGTGTGTGTGTGTGTGTGTGTGTGTGTGTGTGTGTGTGTGTGTGTGTGTGTGTGTGTGTGTGTGTGTGTGTGTGTGTGTGTGTGTGTGTGTGTGTGTGTGTGTTCGTGTGTGTGTGTATATATGTGTGTGTGTGTGTGTGTGTGTGTGTGTGTGTGTGTGTGTGTGTGTGTGTGTGTGTGTGTGTGTGTGTGTGTGTGTGTGTGTGTGTGTGTGTGTGTGTGTGTGTGTGTGTGTAATGATGATGATAATAATAATAATAATAATAATAATAATAATAATAATAATAATAATAATAATAATAATAATAATAATAATAATAATAATAATAATAATAATAATAATAATAATAATAATAATAATAATAATAATAATAATAATAATAATAATAATAATAATAATAATAATAATAATAATAATAATAATAATAATGATGATGATAATAATAATATTCCTGCTGAAAATATACATCCTACAAGAAAATAACAATATAATACTATGACAGTGAGTAGACGTTATTACAAGCATACAAAAACTAGACAAATAAAACAGCAGGCATAGTAATAGGTACGCAGTGCAACAATGTAAATTCTAGTTGTTGATTAAGTCCACAAATGTCGGTATGGGGCTCTTCTTGTACCGGTCGGTACGTGCTCTGATCGGCTTGATGGAATTATGGTGCCTCACCTGGCACCGTGGACGAGGCACTTGAGGAGATGGCAGGTTCCGGTGCCGAGGATGTTTGACCAGGGTGACCACAAACGACCTCAAATTCTGAAGATAGCGGTCAGCAAGGGTGGGTAGTCCCAGTGTGTTGAGAGCGTGCTGGTAGGTGGTGTAATCTTTGCCAAGGATTGTGCGACAGGCTCTTTTCTGCACTTTTTTCCAGCTGACGCTGCTGCGTGTGTGTGTGTGTGTGTGTGTGTGTGTGTGTGTGTGTGTGTGTGTGTGTGTGTGTGTGTGTGTGTGTGTGTGTGTGTGTGTGTGTGTGTGTGTGTGTGTGTGTGTGTGTGTGTGTGTGTGTGTGTGCGCGCGTTTGTGCGTGTGCAGAAACAAACACACACACACACACACACACACACACACACACACACACACACACACACACACACACACATTATTAGTACACATTGAAGTTTTCATTAACAGTACCTTCTAGAATTCTTATTATTACGTGTCATTATTAGTACATATTAAAGTTATCATTAATAGGCACTTTTAAACTTATAATTTTTGCTATATTTTAAACATGTCAATATTAGTTTCTTCTAAACTTGTCATTATTTTTTTTATTCTAAACTTCTTATTATTACGTGTCATTATTAGTACACATTAAAGTTATCATTAATAGGATCTTGCTATATTTTGCTATATATTGCTATATTTTAAACATGTCAATATTAGTTTCTTCTAAACTTGTCATTATTTCCTATTCTAGACTTTTTATTATTTGTATATCATAAACTTTTCAGTATTAGTACATTCTAAAGTTATCATTAATAGTACTTTCTAAACTTGTAATTATTAGTATATTCTAAACTTGTCATTATTAGTTATCATTAATAGTTCCTTCTAAAACTGACATTTTTAGTATATCCTAAACATCTCATTCTTGGTACACATTAAAGTTATCATTAATAGTACTTTCCCGATCTTTATTTGTAAATCCTAAACTTATTATTAGTATACTCTAAATATGTCATTGTTAGTATATTGAAAACTTATTATTAGTACGTATCATAGTTATCATTAATAGCAACTTCCAATTTGCTATTTTTAGTATTTTCTAAACTTTGCATTACTAATATACTTCAAACTTGTCATTATTACTACATATTAACGTCATCATTAATATGACCTTAATAAACATGTCCTTATTAAAATATTGTAAGCTTGTGATTATTAGTACTCATTAAAGTTATAATTAATAGTGCCTCTAAGATTGTCATTATAAAGTTGTCATTGTTCGGATATTCTAAACTTTCATTATTAGTATATTCTAAACTTATTATTATTAGTATATTCTAAACTCATTATCATTATATTCTAAACCTGTCATTATTGGATTAGTACACCTTAATGTTGTCTTTATTAATACACATTAAAGTTATTATTAATAGTACCTTGTAAACTTATATGCTAAACTTGTTATTGTTAGTACAAAATAAAGTTAATATTAGTAGAACCTTCTAAACTTATCGTTATTAGTACATTCCACACTTGTCATTATTTCTAAACATTAAAGTTACCTCTAACAGTATCTTCTGAACTTGTCAATCTTAGTATATTCTAAATGTCATTTTAGGTATATTCTAAACCTGTGATTATTAGTACATATTAAAGTTATCATTCGTTCTATCTTCCATACATGTCATTACTAGTATATTCTAATCTTGTCATTATTAGGACTCATTAAAGTTATAGTTAATAGCACCTTCTTAATTTGTCATTGTTAGTACATTATAAACTTGTCATTATTAGTACACATTAAACTTATCAATTATAGTACCTTCCAAACTTGTCAGTATTAGTGTATTCTAAACTTTTCTTTATTAGTATATTATAAACCTGTCATTATTGATACATATTAAAGTTATTATTAGTAGTATCTTCTAAACTTGTCATTACTTGTATATTCTAGTATTGATAGTACACACTAAGAGTACTTTCTATACATCATTATTAGTATATTCTAAATTTGTCATTATTAGTACACATTAAGGTTATCATCAATATTACCTTCTTAAATTGATATCATTTTATATTGTAAACTTGCCTTATCAAAAATACATTTTAAACTTTTTTTTATTAGTATATGTTAAAACTATCATTAGTATATTCTAAACTTGTCATTGATAGTACACATTAGAATTATCATTAATAGTATCTTTAATCTGATCATTATTAGTATGTTCTATAATTATCATTATTAATATTAGTTATCATGAACAGTATTTTGTAAACTTGTCATTATTAGTATGTTCTAAACTTGTCATTATAAGTATATTCTTAACGTATCATTATTACTATACATTAAACTTACCATAGTACTTTCTAAACCTGTCATTATTAGTATATTATAAACTTACCCATAATAGTATATTCTTAACTTTCATAATATTTTCTAATATTTGTTATTATCAATATCCTCTACAATTGCCATTATTAGTGCATATTAAAGTTATCATTAATAGTACCTTCTAAACTTGTCCTTACTAGTATATTCTAAACATGTGATTATGAGTACATATTAGAGTTATCATTAATAGTGCTTTCTAAACAAGTAATTATCTTTCATATTCTAAGTTTGTCACTTTAAACTTATCATTAATAGAATATTCTAAAATTTCATTATTAGTATATTCTAAACTTGTCATTAATAGTACACATTAAAGTTATCATTGATAGCAACTTTAATCTGATCATGATTAGTAGGTTATATGATTAACAGTATCTTGTAAACTTGTCATTATTAGTATGTTCTATACTTGTCATTATAAGTATATTCTTAACGTATCATTATTACTATACATTAAACTTACCATTAATAGTACTTTCTAAACTTGTCATTATCAGTATATCATAAACTTACCCATAATAGTATATCATAAACTTACCCATAATAGTATATCATAAACTTACCCATAATAGTATATTCTCAACTTTCATAATTAGTACACATTAATAGTAGCTTCCAAACTTGTATAACTTTGTATATTCTAAAGTTGTCACGCTTAGTACATATTATTAAAAAAATCTTCTGAACTTGTCGTTATTGGTATATCCTAAACTTGTCATTAATAGCACTTGTTAGAATTATCATTGATACCATAATCATTATTAGTGTACATTAATTTTTTTATTAGTTGTCCCTAAAAAGTGTCATTAACCGTATATTTTTAACTTGTCATTACTAGAACATATTAAAGTTATCATTGATAATTCCTTTTTAACTTGTCATTATATGTATAATTAAAACATTAATTAGTAGTCATTATTATTGTATTCTTGACCTGCTATTGTAATTTATTATTCAAAAACTCTAAAAATTTCTTTATTGGTATACAATAAAGTTTCAATTAATTGTACCTTTTGAATATGACATTATGACACATTGAATATAAATATATTAAGTATATTCTAACCTTTCATTAACAGTACTTGTTAAAGATATTGCTAAGAGAATATTCTAATCTTGTCAATATCACTATACATTAAAGTTATTATTACTATTATATTCTAATCTTGACAATAGTACAACACAATAAAGTTATTAAAAGTACCGATTATTACCACATTCTAAATTTTGTCATTATTTGTGCACATAAAATTCATCATTAATCGCACACTTCTTATTATTAGTATTTTCTAAATTTGTTATTATTAGTAAACATCGAAGTTATCATAAATATTACCTTCTAAACTTGTCATCATTAGTATATTCTAAGCATGTCATTATTAGTATATTCTAATAATTCTTAGTATATTCTAAACTCGTCATTATTAGTTATCATAAATAGTATCTCATTATTAGAATATTCTAAATTTGTCATAATTAGTACACATCAAAGATATCATTAATAGTACCTTTTAAACCTGTCATCATCAGAGGGTTCTATACTTTTCATTATTAGTACACATTAAAGTTATCATTAATAGTACTCTAGACTTCTCATTATACGTATATTCTAAAGATGTCAATATTGGTATATTCTAAATATGTCTTTATTGGTATATCTAAACTTGTCATTATTAGTATGTCCTAAACTTGTCATTAATAGTTCATATCAAATTTATCATTAATAGGACATTATCATTAGTATATTCTAAGCCTGGCAATATTAGTATATATCAAAGTTGTCCTTGTCATTATTATTATAATTTAAACTAGTATATTCTAAACATATCATTAATAGTATATTCAAAACTCGTCATTATTAGTAAACTTATCATTAATAGTATATCCTAATCTTTATTACTAGAATATTCCAAATTTGACATTATTAGTACACATTAAATTTATCATTAAAAGTACCTTCTAATCTTGTTTTATTAGTACATTCTAAACTTGGCATTATTAGTATGTTCTAAACTTATCATTAGTAAAAATTTAAGTAATTAATTGTACCTTATTAACAGTACCCTTTAAACTTGTAATTATTAGTATATTCTAAACTCGTCATTATTAGTTATTTTAATAGTATCCTCTAAACTTGTCATTATTACAATGTTCTAAACTTGTCATTATAAGTACACATCAAAGATATCATTAATTGTACCTTTTAAACTTGTCATCATGAGAATGTTTTATGCACATTAAAGTTATCATTAATAGTACTTTCTAAACTTCAGTATATTCTAAACATGTCTTCATTGGTTTATTCTAAACTTGTCATCATTAGTATGTTCTAAATTTGCCATTAATACTTCATATTAAATTTATCATTAATAGGACTTCTAAACTTATCATTATTAGTATATTCTAAACTTGGTAATATTAGTATATGTTAAAGTTGTCATTATTATCATCGTTTAAACTAGTATATTCTAAACATTCTAAACTTGACATTATTAGTATGTTCTAAACTTATCATTATTAAAAATTAAAGTCATTAATAGTACCTTCGAAACTTATCATTAACAGTACCCTTTAAATTTGTAATTATTATTATATTCTAAACTCGTCATTATTAGTTATCATTAATAGTATCTTCTAAACCTGTCATTATCAGAATATTCTAAACTTGTCATTATCAGTACCCATCAAAGATGTAATTAATAGTACCTTTTAAACTTGTCATCATTAGATTAGAATGTTCTATACTTTTCATCATTAGTACACATTAAAGTTATCATTAATAGTACTTTCCAAATTTCTAATTATACGTATATTCTAGACATGTCTACATTGGAATATTCTAAACTTGTCATTATTAGTATGTTTATACTTGTCATTAATAAATTGTTCATATTAAATCTATTAGTAGTAGTATATTCTAAACTTGGCAATATTAGTATATGTTAAAGTTGTCATTAAACCTTGTCATTATTATCATAGATTCTAAAGATGTCGTTATTGGTATATTCAAAACTCGTCATTATTAGTAAACTTATTACTAATAGTATCTTCTAATCTTTTCATTATCACTATATTCCAAGTTTGACATAATTAGTACACATTATTAGTGTTCTAAACTTATTATCAGTGAAAATTAGTCATCAATAGTACCTTCTACACTAATCATTAACAGTACCCTTTTAACTTGCAATTATTAGTATATTCTAAACTTGACAAGTTATCATTGTCGTTAAAAACTTGTCACTACTAAAATATATTCTAAACTTCTTTTTATTAGTACACATTTAAGTTATCATTAATAGCTCCTTTTCAACCTGTCGTTATAAGTATATTCTATATTTGTCAGTATTAGTACACAATAAAGGTATTAATTGTATTTTCACATTCTTCATTATTAGTATATTCTAAAATTCTCATTATTAGTACACATTAATCTTATCTTTAAAAATGCCTTCTAATCTTGTTTTTACTGTTATATTCTAAACTTGTCAGTATTAGTATATTCTATTTTTTTCATTATTACTATTTATAGTACCTTCTAAATTTTCTTCGTATATTCTAAACTTATTATTAGTTCATATTAACGTTATCATTATTAGTACCTTTTAAACTTATCATTATTGGTATATTCTAAATTCTAAACTTATCATTATTAGTACATATTATAGTTAACAATTATAGTAACATCTGAACTTGTTATTATTAGTATATTCTAATCTTAACAGTACCTTCTAAACTTCTTATTATTACGTGCCATTATTAGTACACATTAAAGATATTATTCAATAGGATCTTTTAAAGATATCATTATTGCTATATTTTAAACATGTCAATATTAGTTTCTTCGAAACTTGTCATTATTTTTCATTCTAAACTATATTATTTGTATATTATAAACTTTACAGTATTAGTTCACTCTAAAGTTATCATTAATAGTACTTTCTAAACTTGTCATTACCAGTATATTCTAAACTTGTTATTATTACTAAACTTTAATGTTATCATTAATAGTTCCTTATAAAATTGTCATTTTTAGTGTATTCTAAACATCTCATTATTGGTACACATTAAAGTTATCATTGATAGTACCTACCCGAACTTTATTTGTATATCCTAAACTTAATATTAGTATACTCTAAATATGTCATTATTAGTTTACTTTAAAGTTACTATTAATAGTACCATTAACCTGTCATTACTAGTACACATAAAAGATATTGTTAAAAGTGCATTCTAAAATTGTCATTATTAGCTTATTCTAAACTTATTATTGGTATATTCTAAACTTTTCATTTTCAGAACACATTAAAGTTATTATTAATAACTTATAAATTTGTATTTCCATTTGTATTTGTATTTGTTTTGTATTTTTATATTTTTTATATTTTTGTATATTCGTATTTTGTAGTTTTTGTATTTATTAGCATAACATTAACGTTATCATTGATAATATTTTCCAAACTTTTCATTCTAAGCTTGTCAATGATAGTATCTTCTAAACTTCTCATTATTACTATATTCTAAACTTGTCACTACTAAAGTGTAATGTAAAAGTGTAATGATAGTACCTATCATTACCATATTCTAAACTTTTTATTATTAGTACACATTAAATCTATTAGAGTGCATTCTAAACTTGTCTTTATTAATATATCACGAACTTGCAAATTAAAGTTATCTTGAACAGTACCATTTAAACTTGTAATTATTGGTATATTCTAATCTTTCCATTATTAGTACACATACCTGTACCTTTAAACCTCTTTTTATTAGTATATTGTAAATTTCTGATTATTAGTACACATTAAAGTTATTATTAATAATACCTTCTAAACTTGTCAAAGTTAAATGCATTATTAATATATCTTTTAAACTAGTCACTTGCCATTATTAGTAAAGTCATTGTTGGTATATTCTAGTCTTTCAATTATTAGTAAACATAAAAGTTATCATTAACTGTGCCTTGCATCATAAGTATATTGTAAACTTGTAACATTAAAGCTATTATTAATGATACCTTATAAACTTGATATTATTTGTATATTACAAAATTGCCATTACTAGCATATTCTAAATTTGGCATTATTAGTGCACATTAAAGTTATCATTATTAATATATTCTAAACTTGTTATTACTAGTACACATTAAAGTTATCATTAATAATACCTACTAAACTTGTTACAATTAGAATATTATAAATTTGTACCTATTAATACACATTATAATGATATTCTATGGTTGTCATTGTTAGTATATTCTAAAGTTTTCATTATCAAATTTTTCAATATTAGTACATATAAAAAATATTTAATAGAACCTTCTGAAATTGCCATTATTAAAACATATTAAGTTATTATAAATATAGTTTTCTAAAATTTTGATTATTAGTACACTATCGAAATTTTGTATCATTTTTTTATTCTAAACTTCTTATATTAAAGTTCTGATATCAATAATTCCGACTGAACATGTTATTCTTAGTATATTTTTAACTAAACATGTTTTTTTCACTATCAGTACTCATTAAAGTAATTATTAGTACACATTAATGATTTTACTAATAGTACCTGCTAAACGCTATACGTTTTTTTTTTAATTTCCCATTTTGTTATATATTAAATTTTCCATTAACATGTAAACTTGTCATATTCTAAACTTTTCATTATCATTCCACATAGATTTTATCTTTAATAGTGTTTTCCAAACTTGTCATTATTAGTATATTCTAAACTTCTCATTATTATTGCGCATTAAAGTTATCATGCAATAGTACCTTCTAAACTTGTCATTATTAGTATATTCTAAACTTGTTATTACTAGTACACATTAAAGTTATCATTAATAATACCTTCTAAACTTGTCATAATTAGAATATCATAAATTTGTCCCTATTAATATACATTATGCTGATATTCTATGGCTGTCATTGTTAGTATATTCTAAACTTTTCATTATTAATACAGATCAAATTATTCAATATTAGTACATATCAAAGATATTTAATAGAACCTTCTAAAATTGTCATTATTAAAACATTAAAATTATTATGAATATAATTTTCTAAAATTTTGATTATTGATTATTGTTGTATGTATCATTAATAGTACTATCGACAATATTCATTATTAATATATTCTAAACTTTTTATATTAAAGTTATCATCAATAGTTCAGACTGAATATGTTATTCTTAGTATATTCTAAACTTGTTACTATCAGTGCATATTAAAGTTATCATTAAAAGTATATTCTAAACATGTCATTACTAGTTTTTTGTAAATTTTTCACTATTAGTACTCATTGAAGTAATTATTAGTACACATTAAAGATTTTGATGATAGTACCTGCTGAACGCTATTTTTTTTTTATAAATTTCCCATATCATAAATAAAAGATTTCATTAATTTTGAATATACTAACAATGACATGTTTAGAAGACACTACTAATGATAACTTTTATATGTATTAATACTCAAAAGTTTAGAATATATTAATAATGACAAGCTTAGGATAATGATAAACTCGGAATATATTATTATTACCAAGTGTAGGATATACTAATAATGGTAAGGATACAAGGTCCTATAGTCAACGCAAGGAGAAATGACCGATAAGGCGTGGCTAGGAGATTTCCCGGTGTTGCCACATATGGGCATCCATGGCGAGAACGTGCGTGTGGATGCAATGTTTTCTGAATGCAGTGTGAGGGGGGCGGGGCCAGAGATTAGATGTAGTGGCAACGTCGCTCTCGCATGCACATATGCCATATCTTCACTTAAAGAAACGAAACCTTTGTATAGAAAACATTGCTTTGATTTTTATCTCAGTGGTGGTGTGTGACAAAAAATTATAATATAATCGTATGAGGCAACATTATAAAATTATAAAATAGAATTATATAATAAAATAAAATTATAAAATAATTATATGTGGCACCACAGGGGAACTCCCAGTGCTCCGCCCTAACGGCCAGATCTCAGTGCATAGGGTATAGTAATGATAACTTCAATGTATATGATCATCATCATCATCATCATCATCATCATCATCATCATCATCTTAACCATTAAAAAAAGTAAATGATATGAACTCGATTATCGCATATAATAATAATAAAAATATTATCAATATATATGCCGTTAAAGTTGAAAAAACACCATTATCATATCGTTCAAGTCGCTTTAAAAATATATGAATAAATTAGTTAATTCTTCGTTGAATTTTTTAAAATAAATATACTACCATTACCATAACATTCCAACCATTTCCCTGAAAATAGTAAAAATATTTCGTTTCTAATGTCTAAATTCCTTCAATTTTCGAAAGGAAAATGCAACCATTACCATACTCTTGGTCCACTGATGGAGACAGAAAGTGACTTACTTTTCATAAATGTCTCATAAATAAATAAATCGTTCGCAATGAGTACAAAGAAGAGGAGATTACATGACGATTGTATTTGTGTTCATCTAAGACTGTGACAAAGAGCTTCTACCAGTGTGTCACATGCTACGGTAATGAGAGGTATAGAAGATACACACACACACACACACACACACACACACACACACACACACACACACACACACACACACACACACACACACACACACACACACACACACACACACACACACACACACACACACACACACACTTCTCGGTGGCGCAGTTGTTAGAGCACTGAACTGCCACGATAGTGGCCTGGAGTTCCTGGTTCGAATCCTGCCCAGGGCCGAAATTATTTCGGTACCGCTGCGCTTCGGGTCGTTACTCTAACTCTTGTGGGCGGGGAGTTGGGTGTGTGTGTGTGTGCAAGGTCATAGCATTACCCATAGATCGGACCTACGAGCTCTGAGCTCTCTTCCAGGAGGGAAATAGCTGTTGATCACGAGTCCAACACGTGATCCAAAGACCAAGTGAATACACACACACACACACACACAAACACACACACACACACACACACACACACACACACACACACACACACACACACACACACACACACACACGCTTTAATTAGCAGCGGAGGAGGAGGAGAGTACGAGTAATTGTTGGCTGCAAGCCCTCTTTCTATATAAGAAAATGAGGAGGAAATTAGTCTTGGTTTCGTTCCGTAGATCGAGTGCCAGACCCTCGGGGCTTCACATCTGGAGGGGAAAGGTGATTCATTATTCTTTTCAAGGTCAGATTAATCTTCATGTGTGATTTTCCTTTAATTAACAAGGAGGAGGAGGAGGAGGAGGAAAAGGAGGAAGAGAAGGCGGAGGAAGAGAAAGAGGAAGTGGAAGAGGAGGAGTCCATTAACTAGGACGGGCAAGACGGAAACCTCGAGTCAATGGTCATCTATGATGCGCAGCCCGGTGGTCAGGCAGAAGGCTCTCACGAAGTCACGTCTGCCTCACCGGAGGACATCGAGAGAAGATCCCGAAGACGTAAGCGGAGGATCCGGACACGAGACCTCAACGGAAGTCAACTGGAGTGACACAGGAGAAATAGGCGAAAGAGGACGTTTTGATTGAACACCTCGATGGAAGATCTAATCGTAAAAATTAGAAAATAGACGGGGAAGAAAACCCTTGGCAAAGGACCTGGAGGGAAAAAGCTAAGTAAACGAACGATTCAAGAAACTTAACCAAAGGAAAGGAACTAGAAGGAGAACCTAGTCAGAGAACATAGGTAGAGGATCTAAGTAAAGGACTTAGACGGGATGTCTAAGCAAAAATCCTAAGAGGAGAACCTGAGGAAAATATCTAAAAGAAACTAGGAAGAAGACATGAAAAAAATGCGGCAAAAGTCTAAAAGGCACCCCTAGGCAAAAGACCTTGATGGGAGATCTAGACAGAGGACCTAGGTAGAAAAGCTATTCAAAAAGTCCTAGAGGGCATCCCTAGGCAAAAGACCTAGATGGGAGACCTAGACAGATGATCTAGCTACAAAACCTATTCAAAAAGTCCTAGAGGCCCACCCTAGGCAAAAGACATAGACGTGAGACCTAGGCAGAAGATCTAGGTAGAAAAACTATTCAAAAAGTCCTAGAGGGCATCCATAGGCAAAAGACCTAGACGGGAGACCTAGGCAGAAGACCTATTTAGAAAAGCTATTCAAAAAGTCCTAGCGGGCATCTCTAGGCAAAAGACCTAGACGGGAGGCCTAGGCAGAAGACCTAGGTAGAAAGGCTATTCAAAAAGTCCTAGAAGTCATCCCTAGGCAAAAGACCTAGACGTGAGATCTAGGCAGTAAATCTAGGTACAAAACCTAGAAAAAAGTCCTAGAGGGCCACCCTAGGCAAAAGACCTAGTCGGGAGACCAAGGCAGAAGATCTAGAAACAAAACCTAACAAAAAAGTCCTACAGGGCAACCCTGGCAAAAGACCTAGACGCGAGACCTAGGCGGAAGATCTAGATACAAAACCTAGGAAAAAAGTCCTAAAGGGTAATCCTACGCAAAAGACCTAGACGGTAGACTTAGGCAGTAGAACTAGGTAAAAAACTAGAAAAAACGTCCTAGAGGGCAACCCTAGGCAAAAGACCTAGACGGGAGACCTACGCAGAAGATCTAGATACAAAACCTAGGAAAAAAGTCCTAGAGGGTAATGCTAGGCAAAAGACCTAGACGGGAGACATAAGAAGAAGATCTAGATACAGAACCTAGGAAAAAAGTCCTAGAGGGTGACTCTAGGCAAAAGACGTAGACGGGAGACCTAGGCAGATGATCTAGGTACAGAACCTAGACAAAAAGTCCAATAGCTAAATAGCACCTGCCTAACTATCGAAATACAACTTCACCTCATTATACTTTGTTTCAAACACCAGAATCGCCTAACTTACGTCCTAAAGGCCGATTTTCTACCCCAAGTTAACCCCGAAAAATTGCTGACATGGTTCCAAGTTTAGTTAATAGATAAAAATATTTAAATGCCATTTATAACCAATAGATAGGGCTATTCAGTCATGACCACAGATTAAACCCTCGACATAATGCCTATTTTTGGCGAATTTTTTAATTTGCGGCATACGAAGTATGCCACTGGCACTACTCCATAAAACAATTGACTTATACGACGTATGCCGCTGAAGCTGTAGGGGTTAAGCAGTTTATTCTAAGCACCTCACTACCTTCTGCAATTTTCCTCTTTTTCCATCTATATTATATTATATTGTATTATATTATATTATATTATATTATATTATATTATATTATATTATATTATATTATATTATATTATATTATATTATATTATATTATATTATATTATATTATATTATATTATATTATATTATATATTATATTATATTATATTATATATCATATTATATAATACTATATTATATTATATCAT
>NC_134794.1:24760596-24763096 GCF_046742065.1 Oratosquilla oratoria | reverse complement strand
AATAGCTACGCCCGCCGGGGGGGGGGGGGGGACGCGGTAACCTGTCATAGGGGGGGCGAGAGAAGGCAGGCGCTATGATCTGGTTCATGCGAGAGTGTGTGGTGTTGGAAGGGGAGAAGGTATGCGCTGTGACCTGGGTCAAGCGAGACCCAGGTCTCGCTTGACCCAGGTCTCGCTTGACCCAGGTCACAGCGCCTACCTTCTCCCCCTCCACCACCACACACTCTCGCATGAACCAGATCATAGCGCCTGCCTTCTCTCCCCCCCCTATGACAGGTTACCGCGTCCCCCCCCCCCGGCGGGCGTAGCTATTAGTATATTAAGACCATGTAATTCACTGTATCCCATTGTATCCCCTGAGGACGAGTCCCGGACA
The DNA here is from genome assembly GCF_046742065.1 of Oratosquilla oratoria. Taxonomy (NCBI): domain Eukaryota; kingdom Metazoa; phylum Arthropoda; class Malacostraca; order Stomatopoda; family Squillidae; genus Oratosquilla; species Oratosquilla oratoria. The sequence continues at coordinate 24,762,720 of NC_134794.1, read as the reverse complement.
GGACTCGAAACGTCGGGAATAAATTACCTACTCCTGAGTCTGGTGTTTTCTACGTTTCCACCAATATACATATATATACATATATATATATACATATATATACATATATATATATACATATATATATATATATATCCATACATATATATATATATATATATATATATATATAAGGAAAAAAACTTATAAGAATACCACTTTAAGACTCTTACGGTGGTATTCTTGAAAATGATATACTTATATAAATATTTCAATTCCAAGGATGTGTATAAGATTTATATAAGATTTTTTTTTTTTTTAAAGAATACCACTGATAGTTCGACCGGCTTTCTCCCCTTCCTCCTCCCCCTCGTTCATTCCCAATGCAGATTTCTTTACTTCAGTCTCCTTGATCTACTGTATATCTTGTGTCTGCGGCTAATTCGCGTTCAGCACTTCTTCATATATATATATATATATATATATATATATATATATATATATATATATATATATATATATATATATATTTTTTTTTTCTCTCTCCTTTCTCCTCACCTCACCCTTCTTTTCGTCCTCTTGATCCTGGCTCTCGTCCTTCTCCTCCAATTCCTCCTCCTCTTCATTTCCAATGGAACATTTGTCCCCGTCCTTTCCTTGGATGTGAAATACATGACCCAGGCTTTCAATGGTCTGAATTTTTTTTCCGTTTCCTATTTCAATTTGTTATTAATTTCTTTCATTATTGTTTCCTCTCCTTTTTATTTCCCCCTTCCCTCTATTTGCACTCCCCTTTTTCCTTGTGTCCCCCTCCTCCAACTGACATCCCCCTCTGCACCTCTCCTCAGGCTCCCCTTATCCCTTTAGTTCCCCCTTTCTTCCCCCCTCACCCACAGCGACCCTCACTCTTTTCCTTCTCCCTTTCCCTAACAGCCCGTTCCTCTCCCCTTCTCCTCCCGCAACGACACCCTAACAGGCCATCTTCTCTTTTCCCGCCCTCGTCCCTACTATTAGTCACGCGGACTTGCACGCTCGGGCATAGGCATACATGCATGTATTACCAACATGCACGAGGTTCACTTATGCGAGAAGTGGAATACACATAGTGGGACAAAGAATGATAGGCAGGTTCATGATTGAGTTGATATTGTTGTAAAGAGAGAAAAAGAGGAAGGGAGAAAGGAAAATCAGTGATACAAATAGAAACGTGTCCCGGAAGAATGATCTCTTTGATAGAAAAAGTTGTTCGTACGATGTCACGGGTGCATAATTATGTAAAGTCTAATTCCATCGTTGAGGATTTCGGGAAGCAGAAATTTTGGAATTGAGGAAAACTGGTTTCTAGAAACATTAAAGAAAGCAGTTAGGCACAATGAGAAACAATAGAGGGGTTGTGCAATATGGATTACCGTGCCGCAGTAGTGCTGATCGCACCGGGACATCAAAACGACTTCGTAGAAAACGGAACCTCGATTGTACACAAAGAGAGGACCAGAGGTGGTGGTGGCTGTATCTTTGTGTGAACACTCGCGCCACTGTCGTGCATTATCTTGTATTCCTTATGTTGGTTTAGTTAGTTGAGGGCATCTACAGTTTGGTTGATAGTCCTCCAGGATATTAGGCTGTGGTGTTGGAGCCTGCAACACTGACAACGAGGACAACATAGGTTAAGGTTTCATCCCCGGCCCCTCCCGTCATGTACAATACATGCAAATTATACTATTGATCAAGATATTGACACTTATTTTTGTCAAAGGAGCTGGATTTTTTATATTACAAGGCTAACCTGTTTTTACACAATTAAAGTTTAGAATAAGCTGAATATTTCAAACGCGCATCACGCAAACAAAGTAAAAATGAAAAAGACTCTAGTAGTGTACAATATTTTCAGCGAAAGTGAGTAGAGAGCGATTGAGGTCAGCGTTTGTGTGGCGCGTAACGAGTAGGAGTTCTCGCTTTCATTTGGGATGCTAAGGATTAGAGGGGGGAAGGACAAAACACAGGCCATCCTCCGTCACGCACACCCATATGCACACAAACACACCTTCCCCTGTCGGAAAATCCAGGATCACCACACGGCATCCCTGAATAAGGAACCAGAGGTAAAAACAGACCATTACCAAAGAAAGTTGAAATGGTAATGGC
>NC_134794.1:24700596-24755596 GCF_046742065.1 Oratosquilla oratoria | reverse complement strand
GGAAGAGATAGGCAATATGTTTGTGAGAAGAAAAATGGATGTGTTGGCATTGAGTGAAACTAAGTTGAAAGGGAGGGACGAGTGTGAGTTTGGGAGTGTAGTTGGGAGGTTCTCAGGAGTGAAGAAGGGACGAGGGAGAGAAGGGGTGGCTATACTAGTAAGTGAAGAGATAGGTAAGCATGTAGTGGAGTGGAAGGAGGTTTCTTCAAGTATGATGTGGATGATGGTGAAGCTGGGAAGGGAGATGTGCGTCTTCGTAAGTGCGTATGGGCCTGGCAGTGAGAAGAACATAGAGGAAAAGGAAGCTTTTTAGATCGTTTTAAATGAGTGCGTAAAGGGATTAGGAAGAAATGTCAATGTAGTTGTACTGGGAGTTCTAGGAAAAAACCGTAGTGGAGAGTTGATGGTGGAGATGTGTCTAGAAAGAGAGTTGATGATAGCAAAAACAGTGTTTAGGAAGAAAGTCAAGCATAAGTACACATGGGAGAGGGTGGTGGAGGGAAGGGAGGTAGATAGAGCGTTAATGGACTATATAGTGGTGACCAGGAGTATGGTAGGAAGAGTTAAGGATGTACATGTTCTAAGGGGAGAGAGTGGGGGAATATCAGATCCTTTTCTGTTGGAAGGTAAGTTGAGAGTGGATAATAGGTGGAGAAATAGGAAAAGGGCAGAAGGTAGGGAGGTACTTAGAGTGAGCTGCTTAAATGAGAAAGAAAATGAGGAGTATAAGAAGAAGGTGAGAAAGGAGTGGGAGGTAGTGAAGGATAAAGTAGAACTAGGAGTGGAGAAGGAATGGTGATGTTTCAAGGAAGGAGTCAAAAGGTGTGCAAAGATGGTGTGTGGAAGAAGGAGGGCAGGAGGAAATAGAAGGAAGGGTAGTGAGTGGTGGAATGAGAAAGCAAAGAAGGGTGTAGAAGAGAACCATGCTTTCACAGACTGGTTACAAATTAGGACGAGGGAATCGTATGAGAGGTACAAAGTAAAGAGAAGAGAAGTAAAGCGTAAGATTAAAGAGGCAAAGAAGAGAGCAGAGTATGACAGAAAAAAATTAAAGTAATAAAAAGATTTTTTGGAAAGAAATTAAGAGAGGAAGAGGAGGCAAATCAAGTAGAGAAGAAAAGGTAAAAGGTGCAGATGGAGAGATAATAATGGAAGAGAAGGCAGTTAGAGGAAGGTGGGCAGAGTTGCTAAATGTGAAGAAGGATAGGGAGGGAAAGGTAGTTGCAGTGGGAAGTGCTAAAAATGACAGTGATGAGTAAGAAAATGGAGGAGAAATAGGGAAAGATGAAGTGAAAGCAGCTGTTAAGATGATGAGAGCAGGTAAGGCACCTGGGTGGATGGATTCTATACAGAATGTCTGAAAAAAGGAGGTACAGTTATGGTGGACTGGCTGGTGAGGCTATTTAATGTTTGTTTAAGAGAGGGTAGAATGCCAAAGGACTGGAGGAGTGCCTGTATAAATCAAAGGGGAACAGTACAAATGTGAGTTCAGAGGGATCAGCTTGTTGATTGTAGTTGGGAAGGTCTTGATTGAGAGGATTATGAGAGGAACAGGGGGGAGTAATTGGTGAGGAACAGTGTGGTTTTAGGACAGATAGGGGCTGTGTAGATCAGATATGTGAGAAAGCAATATGAAAATGTAAGGATGTTTTTTGGGTTTTTATGGATTTGGAAAAGGCTTATCACAGGGTAGACAGGAAGGCACTATGGGAGGTACTGTAGGTATATGGGATAGGATGAAAGTTGTTATGAGCAGTCAAGAGTTAGGATTAGAAATGGAAAGAGTGAATGGTTTGAGGTAAAGGTGGGACTTCGTCAGGGATGTGTTTTGTCGCCCTAGCTGTTCAATCTATACATGGATGGGGTGGTGCGAGAGGTGAATGCAAGGGTGGTGGGTAGGGAGTTGGATATGGTTAAAGAAAATGGAGAAAAGTGGGAAATAAGCCAGTTGTTGTTTGCTGACGACATTGCATTTGTGGCAGTATCAGAGGAGGGATTGAGGAAGTTAGTGACAGGGTTTGGAAAGGTGTGCGAAAGAAGGAAGTTGAAGATAAATGTGGGTAAAAGTAAGGTGATGAGATGTACAAGGGGAGAGAGTTACAGCAGGCTGGAAGTGAGTATAAAAGGAGAGAGACTGGAGGAAGCGGATAGTTTTAGATACTTGGGTGCGAATGTGACAGGAGAGGGAGGAGTTGGGTGTAGAGGTAGAGTGTAGATTGAGAGAAGCGAGAGAAGCGAGAGAAGCCTAGGGGGATTAAAAAGTGTAATGAGAAATAGACATTTGGGAATGGATGCTAAAAGGAGATTGTATGAAGGAGTGATTGTGCCGACAGCACTGTATGGGGCAGAAACATGAAACATAAGAGAGGAAGAGAGGAGTTTGAATGTGTTTGAGATGAAATGCTTGAGAAGTATGATAGGGGTTACTAGGCTAGATAGAGTGAGAAATGAGGTGAGGAGGAGAACAGGGGAGTTGGAGATTGGGTGGATGAAAGAGCATTGGGATGGTTTGGACACGTGGAAGGTATGAGTAAAGATAGGGGTGAGTGGAGAAGGGTTGTTGTGGATGATGCTGTGATGCATGAGTGGGAGTGAGTGGGGGATGGGGGGGGGTTGAGGGAGTATGTATGAGAAATAAATTGACGCAGCCTGAAGGTATTTCTCCCCGTCTTCTCATTTTCTGGATGAGGGGACAAAGAAGGGGGTCGCCGAATTAATGAAGCGGCCTTGCTGTGGGTGTGCTGTGCTTTGCGACACTGCTTCTAACCCAGGGCAGTGGACAAGATGCAGGGATGACCCGTCATCCAGGAGGTGCCAAAATAAGAGGGAGGGAAGAGGGTGGAGGGGAGTGGAGTGTGTAGGGGATGGAATGGGTAGGAGTGGTTTCTATGCCTTTTCCTTTTGGCTACCTCCCGTGTAAGGTACTAATAGTTATGTATGCAAAATTATAATTATTAGTACCTTCTAAAGTCATTATTAGTACTTTGTAAATTTCTCATATAGTACCTTTTAGAGTTATTCTTAGTAGTTATTAATGTTATCATCGTTAGCACCTTCTAAAGTTATCATTATTACTATATGAAGTTATCATTACAAGTACATCCTAAAGTTATAGTTATCAATAGTATTTTATGAAGTTATCATTAATAGTGTTTTCAAAAGATAAGATTATTAGTCATTCCTAAAGTTATTAATATTACTACCTTCTTAAACTATCTTTATTAGTACCTTCTAGACTTATAACATTGTTAGCACCTTCTAATGTTGTCATTATCAGATTCATTTTAGTATCGTCTAAAGTTACCATTATGGAACCATCTTAAGTTATGATTTTCAGTAATTTCTAAAGTCATTGGTACTTTCTTTAGTTATTATCATTAGTACCTTCTATAGTTATTACTATTAGCCCCTTCTAAATTGATCATTATTAGCATCTTTTAAATTTATTAGTACGTTCTAAATTTATCATTAGTACTTTGTAAATTTTTCCTATAGTTCTTTTTAAAGTAATTATTAGTAGCTATTAATGTTATCATTATTGGCATCTTTCAAAGTTATCATCATTACTACTTTACAAAGTTATCATTATTAATACATTCTTATCTCTACTAGTACCTTCTAAAGTTGTCATTTTAAACAATTCTTTAATAGTACATTTTCAAGTTATCATTATTAGTAATTGATAAAGATGGTATTATTAGTACAATATAAAAATATCACTATTCTCACCTTCTTAAGTAATATTTTAAGTACCTTCTAGAGCTAACATTATCAGTAACTTCGAATGTTATCTTAGTTATTACTTTCTAAATTTATTGTTATTAGTATCTCCAAAAGTTATCATTATCAGCGTTTGCTAAATACTTATCATTAGTATCTTGTAGAGTTGTCATTATTAATGTTTGACAAATATTTATCATTAGTATCTTCTATCATTAGCAATTTATCTAATTATCAGTATTAGATTGAGAAAAACGAGTAAATGCCTTGGGGGATTGAAAAGTGTAATGAGAAATAGACATTTGGGAATGGATGCTAAAAGGAGATTGTATGAAGGAGTGATTGTGCCAACAGCACTGTACAGGGCAGAAACATGGAACATAAGAGAGGAAGAGAGAAGGAGTTTGAATGCGTTTGAGATGAGGTGTCTGAGAAGTATGATAGGGGTTACTAGGCTGGACAGAGTGAGAAATGAGGAGGTGAGTGGAAAGGGAGTTGGGAGATAAGGTTGATGAAAAAGTATTGGGGTGGTTTGGACACATGTGGAGTATGAGTAAAGGAAGATTAGTAAAAGAGGTGTGGAAGGCAGAGGTGGAAGGAGTGAACATGAAGGGGTGTCCTAGGATGAGATGGATAGATGGGGTAAAAGGGACACTGGGAAAGAGAGGAATGTTGTTGAGAAAGGCCGGGAAAGGACAGAAGATAGGGGTGAGTGGAGAAGGATTGTGTATGGATGATGCTGTGATGCATGAGGAGTGGGTGGGGGATGGGGGGGGGGTGAGGGAGTATGTATGAGAAATAAATTGACGCAGCCCGAAGGGATTTCTCCCCGTCTTCTTTTCTGCATGAGGGGATGGAGAAAAGAACATATGTATATATATATATATATATATATATATATATATATATATATGTATGTATGTATATATATGTATGTATATATATATATATATATATATATATATATATATATAGATATTGAGGAATGGACGACAAAATGAGTGGCAGGGTGGTGAGATAAACACCGAGAACCGTTGAAGTTTTATTAACTGACGTTTCGCTCTTAACAGCGCTTCTTCAGAGTGTACAAACATAATCGGGAAATCAACAATTATATATCTTACATCATTCCGCGTTCCTTCCTTAACCCACCCCCTCCCTCCCTCTCGTACCCTTCAGCTCCTGTAAGATCATCCAGCCGGACATTTTGGACAGCTTAATAAAACCATCACGATGGTTACAGCAGGGCTGGAATGCTATAAAAGCTGCTTCTACTATTTTTCTTTTTTTCTTGTCTAATCCTTGTTTTAATATTTCCACTCCGTCCCAGTTAGGTAAATGCCCGTATTCCTCCGCATGAATCACCAGGGCGTTTGATGTTCGGTGGGCCCTCAGGTCGCTCTTGTGCTCATATGTCCGCTTGTGTATGCCTCTTCCTGTCTCCCCAAAGTAGTTTAGGTCACAGCCACCACATGGGATTCTGTAAACCATGCTGTTGTTATTATGTTCATTTCTACTCTTACCTCTCACTACTTCACCTATCTTCGTACTGGATATACTGGCGATCTTCAGCCCTGCTCTGCGGAGCAAATGTCCTAACTCTTCTGTGTGCTTGGAGTTTGGAATTACAATGAAGCCACCTTCCTTAGTCTCCTTTTTCTCATCATTTCTCTTTTCCATTATTCTAAGAGCTATTTTCTTCAAACTTTTTCCAAGTGGTCTACTTTGCATAAGTGAACACACGTACCCGTGTTCTTTTTAGCATATATATATATATGCATATATATATATATATATATATACATATATATATATATATATATATATATATATATATATATATATATTTGAATATCTGGGGAGCAGATTCTCTTGTATGCATGCATTGTTAAAATCGACAGCGTTAGTGAGGTTGTTGATCTTCTTGTGAGTATTCTCCAGTTTTCTAACCAATATTCTGCCATTTAGAGGGTGGGCATATACCAAGTTGCCAAAATGATTCATTTATTTCAACGTTTCGTCTAACAAAGAGCCATCTTCAGGAAATTCTGTAACATAGATAATAATGACGTACAGAAATATAGAAAACAACATGTAAATCTAACCAATTATACAAATATAGAAGCAAATATCAATAAATGCGCAAATTCACATAAAATAAACACTATACATGGGCTGATGGGGACCGTTACTTACAATAGTTAAAGGTCTGATGAAATGACGAAGAAAACCCTTCGCTTGGTGACATATATATGCACCTAGCCGGCTTGGGTGGTGGTGGAGGGCGGGAGAGGGGGCGGGGGTGGTATCTCATTAATACGAGAAGAAGAGGGTTGGGGGAGGGGTTGGGGGGTTAGGGGGTTGCGTAGCTAAAACTCTTCATGATATAATTTCTCCTTATATCCCTAATACTTATTCTTTAAAGTCTAGGGATGAATTCATAGACATCTTAAAAGATAATAAGCCTAACGGCATTATAGCATCGTTGGATGCTGCTAGTTTATTTTCAAATGTCCCTGTGCATAGGACTATTAACATCATTTTGGAATATGTATATGAACACGCAGATTTCCCCCCTCCAACCATCCCGAAGCACATAATGGAAGAGATGCTGAAAATCTGCACTACCGAGGCCCCCTTTAAATGTCCAGAGGGAAAGTTGTACGTCCAGCACGACGGGATAGCGATGGGTTCCCCCCTGGGAGTACTCTTTGCCCAAGCGTTCATGTCGGCAGTAGAGGAAGCAGTCTTTAAAGATGACGTCACCAAACCTTCATTATACTTCAGGTACATAGACGACATCTTTGTGTGCGCACAGTCAGAAGCCCTTCTCCAGGGATTGAGACTGCGCCTCCAGGAGGAATCTGGTCTTAGCTTCACGACTGAAATGAATAAGGATGGCAAACTCCCTTTCCTCGATATTTTAGTGGACTCTTCTTCCGGGGAATTTACAACGAAGGTGTATAGGAAACCTACGAACTCTGAGAAGTGTTTGAACTACAAAAGTGAGTGCCCGACTAGCTATAAAACCAGTGTGATTAGAGCGTATGTCCGGAGGGCTATCAAAGTGTGTTCTTCCTGGCAGGCTCTGCATACAGAATTGCAGCACATCCGCCAGATTCTGGTGAATAATGGTTTCCCTAATAGTGATTTTGATGTAATTTGTAATAAAATGTTGTGTGACCACCTTTCCCCACAAACATCCCCTAAGCCCCAATTCATTGATATATACTACCATAACATCTTCAACAAGGGTTACAAGAAAGATGAAAAAATAATTAAAGACATCATCACTAAGAACTGTCATCCGGTATCTAAAGATAAGGAAATCCGGGTGGTTGTATACTACTCCAACCCTAAAGCTAGTTCATTGGTTATTACTAATAACTTAAATAGTAATACTGAGACTATGTCTAAAACTAATTGTGTTTATGAATTCACCTGTAGCACCGGGAACTGTGTAGCCCGTCATACAGCATATATTGGTTTTACTAGATGTAGTCTCAGTAGGAGAATTACTATGCAATTACAAAATGGGGCTATAAAACATCACTTAAAGAAATACCATAACCTAACAGCCACCCGAGAATACCTAGTTTCAAACACTAGGATTATAGCAAGAATGTAGTCCTATCATTAATATCCAATGCAACATGACTTCTGTCATCGCTTTGTATAGCAGCACCAAGCTACTACCTAGCATGACCTCTCTCCGAAACCCCCCCCTCCACCTCCTCCTACCCATTCCTTCCATCCTCCCCCCAACCGACCCCGCAACCCCCTAACCCCCCAACCCCTCCCCCAACCCTCTTCTTCTCGTATTAATGAGATACCACCCCCGCCCCCTCTCCCGCCCTCCACCACCACCCAAGCCAGCTAGGTGCATATATACTGTATGTCACCAAGCGAAGGGTTTTCTTCGTCATTTCATCAGACCTTTAACTATTGTAAGTAACGGTCCCCATCAGCCCATGTATAGTGTTTATTTTATGTGAATTTGCGCATTTATTGATATTTGCTTCTATATTTGTATAATTGGTTAGATTTACATGTTGTTTTCTATATTTCTGTACGTCATTATTATCTATGTTACAGAATTTCCTGAAGATGGCTCTTTGTTAGACGAAACGTTGAAATAAATGAATCATTTTGGCAACTTGGTATATGCCCACCCTCTAAATGGCAGAATATTGGTTAGAAAACTGGAGAATACTCACAAGAAGATCAACAACCTCACTAACGCTGTCGATTTTAACAATGCATGCATATATATATATATATATATATACATATATATATATATATATATATATATATATATATATATATCAGAACACCACTAGCCACTTGTACACACCTCCATGTCTCGCCTCAGAATACCTTCTCATGCGCATTATGCGCGTACCCTTGTAACGGAAGGCGTCCCGAGAGTTGTTTTCACTCAATTTATCTAGAAATATTCACTCGTACACAGAAATTAACATACACTCAAAATAATACATTAATTTACTTTAATTATAATAATAATCTATTTTCCATTCACTCAATTTTTGCATTTACAAAAAATAGAAATGATAATTTACTGGTAATTATGTAAACAGAAATGGCCATTATGCTTTCTTCGAGAAACTTCCATACTTGTTACACGTACGAACATACACACACATCCAATTACGCATGACTTTTATTTCCTTCATTTATAAACAATGCTAACAGAATTTATAATGACTAGCTCGGCCAGCTATCTGTTGCTGACCCCAGCGATGTACAGTGGAATTTGACAATAAGATACATTTGGAATTTTAAATCAAAGATAAATGAGGTATGGTGAGCTAGAATTAACATGCATACATAAGGAACTGTATATATATAAACATATTATAATATTAAAAGTTTGGAAAGCTATTATTATTAGACCCTTCTAAAATGATCATTATTAGTATCTTTTAAAATTATCTTTATGAGCACCTTGAAAAGCGTGATTGCGAATGTTTTTGAAAGTTATCATTATTAGTACCTTTTTCAGTTTTATCATGTGTACCTTCTTAATTGATCATTATTAATACATTCTAGAAATTTAGTTATTACCTTTAGATTCAATTTAAAGTTATCATTATTACTATTCTATAGAGTTATCATTATTATGCTGTCAATATTAGATTCATTTTAGTGTCGTCTAAAGTTACTATTGTAGGAACAAGCTTCAATTATCATTTTCAGTACGTTCTAAAGTTATGACTATTGGAACCTTCTTAACTTATTATTATTAGTACCTTCTATAGTTATTACTATTAGACCCTTCTAAATTGATCATTGTTAGAATCTTTTAAAATTATCGTTATTAGTACCTTCAAAAGCATAATTATGAATGCCTTTAAATGTTGACATTATTAGTACCTTTTTAAGCTTTATAAGTGTACCTACTTCATCATTATTAATACATTCTATAATTATGATTATTAGTACCTTCTAGTCATTATTAGTAGCTATTAATGTTATCTTTGATAGCACCTTCTAAAGTTACCAGTATTACTACTTTGTTATCATTAACACATTCTAAAATCATCATTATTTGTATCTTATTTTTATTAGTACCTTCTGAATTGATCATTATCATCAATTTCAATTTTTTCATTAATAGTACTTATAGTCACTTTTAAAGTTATTATTATTAGTATTTTCTGACATCATTGCTTTCTAAAATTGTCATTATACCTAACTTCTAGGTATTATTATTAGTACTTAAGTTATAATTATTAGTACCTTCATTAGTTATTATAATTACTAACCTACAAGACTCATTATTAGTACCTTCTAAAGATATATTCTAGTTATCTTCTATGTCATTATTAGTACTCTTATGTTGTTATTATTAGAAATCTATATAGTCATCAGTATTAAGCATCATTATGAATACTTTTTAAGTTGTTAAGATTTTAATTGATCACTAATAATATATTCTACATTTATAATGTGTAACTTCTAAAGTACTTTGTAAATTTATCATATAGTAACCATTATAGGTACCTTTCAAATGTTCTCATTATGAGTATATTTTAAAGTTATCATTAATAGTACCTTCTAAAGATGATATTATCATGACCTCCAAGTTTTCTCGACTAGTACCTTTTGTAGATTTGATTATTGTTAATGTTACCGTTGTTTGTGCAATTTTAGTTGTCATTAATGATACCTTCTAAAGTTATCATTATAAGGAACTTCTATTTTTTTTATTAGTACCTTCAACAGTTTTCATTATCAATACCTTCCAAAATTATAATTATTAAAACTGTCTAGAGTTATCATTATCAGTACCTTCTAATGTTATCATTATTACTACATATAAAACATTCATTATTAGATCAATTTTACTATCTTTTTAAATTACCATTAATAGTACCTTCCAGAGTTGTCATTATAAGTACCTTCTAAAGATATTATTAATAGGCTTACCTTCTAGACTTATCATTATTAGCACCTTCTAATGTTGTCATTATCAGGTTCATTTTACCTTCTTAATTATAATCATTAATACCGTGTCAAGTTATTAGTAGTAGTTATTAATGTTATCATTGTTAGTACCTTCGAAAGTTATCATTATTACTACTTAATAATGTTATAATTACTATGTTGTCATTATCAGATTTATTCTAGTATCGTCTAAAGTTACCATTATAGGAACAATCTTAAGTTATCACTTTCAGTACGTTCTAAAGTTATAACTATTGGTACATTTTAAGTTATCATTGTCAGTACCTTCTATAGTTATTACTATTAGACTCTTCTAAATTGATCATTATTATTTTTTAATTATCGTTATTAGTACCTCCAAAAGCCTAATTATGAATGCCTTTAAAAGTTATCTTTATTGAAACCTTTTTAAGTTTTATAATGTGTACCTTCTCAATTGATCATTATTAATATATTCCATAATTTTAATTATTAGTACCTTCTTGTCATTCTTAGTAGATAGTACCTTCTAAAGTTATCATTACTACTTTATAATGTTATCATTATTAACACATTCTAAAATCATCATTATTAATACCTTCTTATTTTTACTAATACCTTCTAAATTTATCATTATCATAAATTTCTAATAGTACTTTTAATCACTTTTAAAGCTACCATTATTAGTATTTTCTAACGCTATTAGTGCATTCTAAAATTGCCATTATACCTAACTTCTAAAGTTATTAATACTTTAGAAAGTTATAACTTTAGAAAGTTATAAAGTTATGATTAAAAAGTTATAAGTACCTTCAATACTTATTATAATTACAAACCTACAAGACTCTCATTATTAGTACCTTCTAAATATATATTCTGGCTATCTTTTATAAATGTCATTATTAGTAAATTCTAATGTTATTATTAGGAACATATAATAAGCATCATTATGAATATCTTTAAATTATCATAATATATACCTTCTTAATTGATCATTATTAGTATATTTTAAAGTTATCATTATTAGTACCCTCTAAAGATGATATCATTATGACTTCCAAGTTATCTCGACTAATTTGGTTATTATTAGTAACTTTTAAAATTATCTTTATTAGTACCTTCAAAAGCACGATTATAAATTACTTTGAAAGTTATCATTATTAGTACCTCTTTAAATTTTTAATATGTACCTTCTTAATTGATCATTATTAATACATTCTAAAAGTATAATGACTAGTACCATCTCAGGTTATTATCAGTAGCTATCAATGTTATCATTGTTAGCATCTTCTAAAGTTATCATTATGACTATAGAGTTACATTATTATGTCATTATAAGATTAATTTTAGTATCGTTTAAAGTTGCCATTACAAGAACCCTCTTAACATTATTTTCAGTACGTTCTAACTAAAGTTGTAACTGTCGCTACCTTCTTAACTTATCATTATTAGTACCTTCTATAGTTATTACTATTAGACCGTTCTAAATTGGTCATTATTAGTATCTTTTAAATTTCAAAAACATAATTATGAATGCCTTTCAAAGTTATCATTATTAGTACCTTTTTAAGTTTTATAATGTGTACCTTCTTAAAAGCAATCTCGAATATCTGTATAACTCAGTTTACAAGTCAGCAAAACATGATATACGTCATCAATGGATACAGGCCCCCAGCCATTTTTGTAACTTAAAGCAGAAAGCAAATTTATGGAACTCCTCGCCTACAAACTGTGCTATTTACAAACACCCAAACCATAAAAATGCAACACTCACCATCTACCCCTGTTTCTACCGGCTTATCTACTAGCCTGTCCAAGGCGACATAACACATCCTTGGCTAAGTCCCACCTTTAACTCAAAACTCTTACTCTCTCCATTTCTAATTCTAACACAGGCTCTACTAATCTCGTAAAAATTCGACTGTTCTTAACACCTTTCCTTCTACACCATATATCTGCAATACTTCCGACAGGGCCTTCCTGTCTACCCTGTCATAAGCCTTTTTCAAATCCATAAAGGCCCAAAAATATTTTTACCTTTTCCTAAAGATTTCTCACATATCTGCCTTGCAACACAACCTCTAAATGTCCTAAACCCATACTTCCTCACCAATTACTCCCTAATCTTCTCAAAACCCTCTCATAAGCCTTCCCAACTACACTCAACAAACTGATCCCTCGGAAACTAGTACACTCCATTGTAAAGCGGAACTATGCAGACACTCCTCCAGTCCTCCGGCACTCTACCCTCTTTTTAGACATACATTAAACAACCTCACCAGCCAGTCCACCATCATTGTACCTCCCTTTTTTAGACACTCCGCATGACACCCATCCAACCCAGGTGCCTTACCTACTCTCATCATTTTATTAACTTTTTTCACTTAATCTTTCCTTATTTCTCCTCCATTTTCCTCATTCATCACTGTCATTTTCTTAGCACTTCCCACTGCAACTAAGTTTCCTTCCTTATTCTCCTTCACATTTAGCAACTCCCTTAAATACTCTATCCATCTTCCTTTTACTGCCTTCTCTCCCATTATCATCTCTCCATCTGCATCTTTTACCTTTTCCTCTCAATTTGATTCGCCTCCTCTTCCTCTCTTAATTTCTTCACAAAACATCTTTTTCTTATTTGATTTTTTCACATCTTTCCTCTTTGCCTCCTTTATCTTATGCTTTACTTATCTACTCTTTTCTTTGTAACTCTCATATGATTCTCTCGTCCTATTTTGTAACCAATCTATGAATGCTCATTTCTTCTCTTCTACATCCTTCTTTGCTTCCTCATCCCACCACTCACTATTTCCTCCCGTCCTCCTTGTTCAACACACCATATATGTACACGTTGTGACTCTCTCCTTGAAACATCCCCATTCCTCCTCCACTCCTAGTTCTACTCTATCCTTCACTCCCTCCCACTCTTCTCTCAGCTTCTTGTACTCCTTCAGTCCTTTTCCTCTTTCTCCATCTATCCTCCAATCTCAACTTACCCTCCATCAAAGATGATCTGATATTCCCTCACTCTCTCCCCTTAAAACGTGTACATCCAATACCCTTCCTACTCTTCTCTTGGTTACCACTATATAGTCCATTAAGGCCATATCTACCACCCTTCCATCCACCACCCTCTCTCGTGTGTACTTATGCTTGACTTTTTTCCTAAACACTGTATCTGCTATCATCAATGCTCTAGACACATCTCCGCCATCATCTCTCCACTACGATTTTTCTTGGAACTCCACACTTCCCAACCACTCCATCTATTGGTTTGTCTCCTACCTTAGCATTCAGATTTCCCAATACATTTAAATCTATAAAAAAAAAAACTCCCTCTCCTCTACACTCTTCTCAATACCAGTCCCATATGCAAAAACCTGCATCTCCCTTCCCAGTTTCACCTTCATCCACATTGACCTTGAAGAAACCTCCTTCCACCCCAACACCCGCTTACCTGTGTCTTCATTTACAAGTACAGTATAGCCACCCCTTCTCTCCCTTGTCCTCTCTTCACTCCTGGAATTCACTAGGAACTTACCCCTTAGGACTACAGGGAACAGGACGCCTAGTCCCAGCCTCCGTCCTGTTTTAGTCGCCTTTTATACCCCGAGTGAGAAAACTTGGTGGCAATATTCATCCCCTCCTATCACAGTGGTAGGCAAACATGGAATTATATAATCAGAGAAGTGGTACAGGACCGTATTAAGAGTGGTGGGACAGTATAACGGAGGGAGAGTCAAAGTAAAATAAAGTGGCATAATTTCTCTATGAGTAGATACTTCCTCTAACACAGAAAAAATTATGTATGGCTCTGGTCCAAAGGGTCCATATAGATCCTAGTATCAGCTGCATGCTACTGAGCAGATTTATACCGTACAAAAACGTGCAGTGATGGATTTTGGTAGGATCGTTTCCTTCATGATTTTTTGTGTCAGGTCTTTGATATGTTGGATGAAAGTCATATATGTTAGATGATTCGTGTAATACATTGTCATATGTAAATCTATTTTGTGTGATATTTACATGTCTTCATTGTTGCTACGCACCTACAATCGTTACTCCAGCGACGTCAGCAACCCAAAACGTATTCATCACCGGCTTGAAAAATGCGCTCGCTTTCTTACTGGCCAGAACGCAAACTATCCTATGTTTTGATATGAAAATAACGTTATGACTACTCGCAGACTGTATAAGGCAGAACGGACGAGAGAAAGAAGAGACAAGAGAAAGCAAACAAGTAAAGAAGATGTGATACGCCCACGGTTCTCATGAATCTACGTAGAATTTCTCTACATCGTGATATATGTAATGTTTCGATGAAATTGGTTAAGATTTTTGTATAATTATTTTATTCTTGTGGATTTTCTATGTTTAAATATTCCCATGCATTTTGTATGTTTTTATAATTGTAAATAATCAGCAATTTTAACGAAAAAATTGATTAAACTACCTGACATTCTCTGAACCCCTTGTCTCGATATAGCCTAGCCCTAAGGTTGGTCGTGACTAGAGATGCAGCTAAAAAAAAAAAGAAAGAAAAAAACGTGCTTTTTTTAACTTAAAAAAAATCGACATAAAAATGGATATTTTCGTTTTTTTTTTTTTTAATAACTCAGCAAGGAAAATAACCATATTACAATATTTCTTATATGTTAGAATATCAAATAAATCAGTATACCTTTCACTTAAGGTTTTCTATGGTGTTAGGGCACTTCCATTTTCTGTGGTTTCATGTTTTGATGTGTTTTATTTATTTTACAATGTACAGTTGCCCCACTTAGTTTTGGCACAGTTTTAAAAACGTTTCGGACAAGAATAGCAACTCGCCCGATATTCTTTTTTATTACATTTTCGTGTCTGTTCATTTACATGCTTTGTTTTTGTTGTTGTTGTTGTTGTTTTTCTTTTTTCTTTGCTAAATAGTATATACCTTAAAAAATGTGACAAACAGCGAAATACTCAAAATGGTGTAGCAGACGACACATTTTTCTTGACTTACTGACATCTATCACTCTTATTTGACAAGTAATACAATTAATATACGTTGCAGAGGAGAGAGAGAGAACGCAGGAATCCGTTCACGTAGTGGTCAATGGTAGACTAACAACCAGCTTCAAGCTGTTAGTGGTGTTGAGTGCAGTGACAAACTAACCAAAACTAACTTGTATACTTATAAGTTATGTTATAACCCTATTATTAAATCAATTATTTTCATTTATTTATTCAGCAGAGGGCTTGTGATCCAATTATGTTATGTTAATTGTGATGCAAAAAAAAAAAAATTATCGCCTTTTTTATATAAAAAAACTTATGATTTTTTTATCTCGTCCAAATTTGTTCAGATATTAAATATTTAGTATATAAAAACAGGTGCAAATATGTTATTCATCCCTCCACATATGTGCATCTATCTTATTCAAAGAGGCATTAGACAGAGTATAAAAATAAACAAGTAATTGACCATTTTAGTCACTGTCAGATGCTGCAAGCCTGCAACAAGTATATAGGCCAGTATGGCTATTGGCTGGCTACCTTTTATCTTGGCATACTCTTCAAAGATTAAACAATCCAATTTCCCATAGTGACCCTGGACGTTGCCTAAACACAGATCCGCCACTTGGGCAGTGGAAAAGGGGTTAACATAGTAATGGGGGGAAACTGTTGTACTCCCCGCCACCCATCAAGGCTCAGAGCTTACTTTCTACCTGACTTTTTGCTCGCTACCCCTTAACTTTAACCTACAATCATACATACATATACATACATACATATGCCAAGGCTTTTTCCCCCTTACAAGGAAGGTAGCCAAAAAGGAAAAGGCATAAAATCACTCCCACCCATTCCATCCCTGAATACACTCCACACCCCTCCACCCTCCCTCTTATCTTAGCACCTCCTGGATGACGGGTCATCCCTGCACCTTCTCCACTGCCCGGGGTCAGAAGCAGTGTCGCAAGACACAGCACATCCACAGCAAGGCCGCTTCATTAAATCGGAGACCCCCCCCTTCTCCGTTCCCCCATGCATAAAAGGAGAAGACGGGGAGAAATCCCTTCGGGCTGCGTCAAATTTTGCTCACACATACTACCTCATCCCCCATCCCCCCACCCATTCCACCTCATGCATCACAACATCATCCATATACAACCATTCTCCATTCACCCCTGTCCTCTGTCCTCTCCCGTCCTTCCTCAACAGACATTCCCCTCTTCCCCAAAGCCCCCTTCACCCCGTCCATCCACCTCATCCTAGGACGTCCCCCTCATGTTCATTCCCTCCACATCTACCTTCCATACCTCTTTTACTAGTTTTTCTTCACTCATTCTCTCCATGTGTCCAAACCATCCTAATACTCTCTCATCAACCCTATCTCCCAACTCCCTTTCCATCCCCGTTTCTTCTCCTCACCTCCTCATTTCTCACTCTATCTAGCCTAGTAATCCCTATCATACTTCTCAGACACCTCATCTCAAACACATTCAAACTCCTTCTCTCTTCCTCTCTCATGTTCCATGTTTCTGCCCCATACAGTGCTGTTGGCACAATCACTCCTTAATACAGTCTCCCCTTAGCATCCATTCCTAAATGTCTATTCCTCATTACACTCATTAATCCACCTAGGCATTTACTCGCTTCTCTCAATCTACATTCTACTTCCACCTTCACTCCACCTTTTCCTACCACATTTGCACCCAAGTATCTAAAACTATCCACTTCCTCCAGTCGCTCTCCCTGAATGCTCACTTTCAGTCTACTGCCACTTTCACCCCTTGTACATCTCATCATCTTACTTTTACCCACATTTATCTTTAGCTTTCTTCTATCACATACTTTCCCAAACTCTGCCACCAACTTCCTCAATCCCTCCTCCGATCCTGCCACAAGCGCAGTGTCGTCCGCAAACAACAGCTGGCTCACCTCCCACTTTTCTCCATTTTCTTTAACCATCTCCAATCCCTGCCCCACTACCCTTACATTTACCTCTCGCACTACGCCATCCATGTATAAGTTCAACAGCCAGGGAGACAACGCATCCTTGATGAAGTCCCACCTTTACCTCGAACCATTCACTCTCTCCATTTCCAATCCTGACACAAGCTCTACTACTCTCATAAAAACTCTTGAGAGCTCTCAGAAGCTTTCCTTCTATCCCATATATCAGCAGTACCTCCCACAGTGCCTTCCTGTCTACCCTATCATAAGCCTTTTCCAGATCCATAAAAGCCCGAAAAACATCCTTCCCCTTTCCTATAGCTTTCTCACATATCTGTCTTACCACAAAAATCTGATCTACACAACCTCTACCTGTCCTAAATCCACACTGTTCCTCACCAATTACTCCCTCTGTTCCTCTCCTAATCCTCTCAATCAAGATCCTCCCATAAGCCTTCTGAACTACACCTAACAAACTAATCCCTCTGAAACTACTACACTCACACTTGTTCCCTTGTAAAGTGGAACTATACAGGCACTCCTCCAGTCCTCCGGTACTCTACCCTCTCTCCAGCAAACATTAAATAACCTCACCAACCAGTCCACCATCACTGTATCTCCTTTCTTTAGACATTCTGTATGGCATCCATCCAAACCAGGTGCCTTACCTGCTTTCATCATCTTAACAACTGCCTTCACTTCATCCTTCCTTATTTCTCCTCCATTTTCCTCACTCATCACTCTTATTTTCTTAGTATTTCCCACTGCAGCTATCTTTCCCTCCCTATCCTCCTTCACATTTAGCAACTCCCTAAAGTATTCTGCCCGTCTTCCCCTTACTGCCTTCTCTTCCATTATCATCTCTCCATCTGCACCTTTTACCTTTTCTTCTCTACTTGATTCGCCTCCTCTTCCTCTTTGAACTTCTTTCCAAAACATCTTTTCATTACTTTCATTTTTTTTTTGTCATACTCTTACCCCACTTCACATCTGCTCTCCTCTTTGCCGTCTTTACCTTTACCTTACCTCTTTTCTTTTCTTTGTACCTCTCATATGACTCCCTTGTCCTATTTTGTAACCAATCTGTGAAAGCTCGCTTCTTCTCTTCTACAACCTTCTTTGTTTCCTCATCCCATCATTCACTACCCTTCCTTCTATTTCCTCCTGTCCTTCTTGTTCAACACACCATCCTTGCACACTTTGTGACTCCCTCCTTGAACCATCCCCATTCCTCCTCCACACCTAACTCTACTCTATCCTTCACTCCCTCCCACTCCTCTTTCAGCTTCTTCTTGTACTCCTTCTCCTTTTCCTTTTCATTTAATGAGTTCACTCTAAGCACCTCCCTACCTTTTGTCCCTTTCCTCTTTCTCCATCTATCCTCCACTCTCAACTTACCTTCCACCAAAAAATGATCTGATATTCCCCCACCCTCTCCCCTTAGCACATGTACATCCTTAACAAAGGATTACAAAGGATTACAAAGGCAAAGCATGCCGACAGGAGACCTTTTGATCCATATCTAGGTCGGATGCAAAAAAAACAGAAAAAAAAAAAAAAAATCATATTAATAATAAATTAAAACTATAACAATGTAAATAACAATTAAAATACACAAATAAATGCATTGGTATAGTTGAATAACAAACAAACAGGTAAATAGTAAATGATAATAAATTGACATATAACTAATAATAAATGAAAATCAGACAGACAAATTATAACAAAACAAAAACAAATAATATAACATAAATTATAATAATTACAGCATCTTACTTAGGTATTTATCTAAATGATTCTTAAAGCTTCGAACTGAACTACATTGCACTACCTGTGCAGGAAGTTTATTCCATTCATTAACTACACGGTTGGCAAAGTTGTTTCTACCTACTTCCAAATTGAATCTATTTCCGGACAGTTTGAGACCATTGTTTCTTGTCTGATTCTCATTCAATGTGAAAATTTGGTCACTTTTGATGTTGTCAATTCCCTTTAAAATCTTAAAGACCTGTATCAAGTCACCTCTGAGTCTACGCTTTTTTAGGGAAAACAGATTCATGTGCTTAAGTCGATTTTCGTATGATTTATTTTTGATATTTGGAATCAGTTTTGTGGCTCGCCGTTGTACTTTTTCCATGATGTACTCTTCCTATCATAGTCCTATTTACCACTACATAATCCATCAACGCTCTATCTACCACCTTTCCATCCACCACCCTCTCCCATGTGTACTTATGCTTGACTTTCTTCCAAAACACTATATTTGCTATCATCAACTCTCTAGACACATCTCCACCATCAACTCTCCACTACGATTCTTTCCTGGAACTCCACATTTCCCAACCACTCCATCAATTGGACCATTTTCTACCCTAGCATTAAAGTCTCCCAGTACTATTACATTGACATTTCTCCCTAAATCCTCTATGCACTCATTTAAATCTACCCAAAAGGCCTCCCTTTCTTCTACACTCTTCTCACTGCCAGGCCCATATGCACTTACAAAGACCCACATCTCCTTTCCCAGTTTCACCTTCATCCACATTATCCTTGAGGAAACCTCCTTCCACTCCACTACCCGTTTACCTATCTCTTCACTTACTAGAATAGCCACCCCTTCCCTCCCTCGCCCTCTCTTCACTCCTGATAACCTCCCACTTACACTCCCAAACTCACACTCACCCTTCCCTTTCAGCTTAGTTTCACTCAAAGCCAACACATCCATCTTTCTTCTCACAAACATACTACCTATCTCTTCCCTTTTACTCTTATCTGTACCACATCCACGCACATTAAAAGACCCAAACTTTAGGGTGCTGTTCCGAAAACTCCCAGACCCTCTTATGCCTTTAGTTTTTCGTTCAGGAATGTCCCCTGTGAGGCTAAAAGGAGAAGGATGTCTAGTCCCACTCCCCGTCCATTTCTTCTCGCCTCTTACGATCCAAGTGGAAATACTTGGTGGCAGTATTCTTTTCCCTCACCACAGGGAATTCCCCCACAGCAGAAAATGAATACTCAGAGAAATGGTACAGGACAGCAGCAAGGGGTTGGGGGACAGCATAACGGAGGGACAGTCATAGTATAAATGTGTCATCATTTCTCTATGAAGAGTTTTCCTCTATCATAGACAAAATGATGTGTTGCTCTGGTCCGTAGGGGCGCCCCATATAGATCCTAAAGTATCAAATGCATGCTACTTTGCCACAAGAACAAGCAGCCAATACCCCAGACGGGGTATATAATTGGATCACAAGCCCTCTGCTGAATAAATAAATTAAAATAATTTATCTAATAGTAGGGTTATAACATAACTTATAAGTATACGATTTAGTTTTGGTTAGTTTGTCACTGCACTCAACAACACTCACAGCTTGAAGCTGGTTGTTAGTCTACCATCGACCACTACGTGAACGGATTCCTGCGTTCTCTCTCTCTCCTCTGCAACGTATATTAATTGTATTACTTGTCAAATAAGAGTGATAGATGTCATTAGTAAGTCAAGAAAAATGTGTCGTCTGCTACACCATTTCGAGTATTTTGCTGTTTGTCACATTTTTTAAGGTATTTACTATTTTGCAAAAAAAAAAAAAAAAAAAACATGTAAATGAACACACAAAAATATAATAAAAAAGAATACCGGGCGAGTTGCTATTCTTGTCCGAAACATTTTTAAAAATGTGCCAAAACTAAGTGGAACAACATTTGGACAAAACAAAGAAACTAATATAACAATATACAAACAATGCATACGCTCAGTGATGAATTATGCGAGTCCTGCATGGGCTCCTAATCTCAGTGAGACACACCACAACACCCTTCAAATCATACAAAACAAAGCCCTAAAAACAATTACAGGCTGCACAAATACAACACCTACAGACCATTTACACTATGAAACAAAAGTCCTCAAAGTCAAGGACCACCTCGACATGAGAGGCACACAAACACTTGCTGCAGCCACCACAAACACACTACATAGCAGAACACCCACACACCAAGAAACATTAAAACTACACCCAAAGACCTTTATTACGCACAGACACTCTCTTCTCTTCCTCCACAACCACCAAATACCAGCCTCCGGAAACATATTCATAATCATATCACTCACCGCTCCATTAACACACTGAAAGACAACACACTGCTGCATGCCAGACCCCCAGCACTTCTAAGCTACCAGAAGAGGCTGGACGACCGTGTTGTGAACAGTTGCCCAGGATGTAACACTTCACCCCATACCATACAACACATAATGGAAGACTGCATTATACACAATCATGCACGCAAACAACACAACATACACTCTATAAAGGATTTGTGGGAAAACCCAGTTTCGGCTGTGGCCTTCCTTGGGGAGACGGGACTGCTCGGACAGACAGTCTAGGGAACGACAACAACAACAACAACAACTGTATATTGTAAATTAAATAAAACACATCAAAACATAAAACCACAGAAAATGGAAGTGCCCTGACACCATAGAAAACCTGAAGTGAGGGGTATACTGATTTATTTTATATTCTAACATAGAAAAATTATTGTAATATGGTTATTTTCCTTGCTGAGTTATTTTAAAACAAAATATATAAAAAAACGAAAATATCAATGTTTTTTTTTAACAAGTCTAAAAAAACCATGGTTTTTTCTGAGTTGCATCTCAAGGACTTATGTATGATTGTAGGTTAAAGTTAAGGGATAGCGAGCAAAAAGTCAGGTAGAAAGTAAGCTCTGAGCCTTGATGGGTGGCGGGGAGTACAACAGTTTCCCCCCATTACTATGTTAACCCCTTTTCCACTGTCCAAGTGGCGGATCTGTGTTTAGGCAACGTCCAGGGTCATTATGGGAAATTGGAGTGTTTAATCTTTGAAGAGTATGCTAAGATAAAAGGTAAATTTTGTAAGGTAGCCAGCCAATAGCCATACTGGCCCATATACAGTATCTACACTTGTTGCAGGCTTGCAGCATCTGACAGTGACTAAAATGGTCAATTACTTGTTTATTTTTATACTCTGTCTAATGCCTCTTTGAATAAGATAGATGCACATATGTGGAGGGATGAATAACATATTTGCACCTGTTTTTATATACTAAATATTTAATATCTGAACAAATTTGGACGAGATTAAAAAAAAACAATAAAAAACAAAAAACTCATAAAAAACAATTTTTTTTTATTAAAAAAAACGCGATTAAAAAACTTTTTTTTTCATCTATAGTGGTGACAGTGAATGTAGGGTTGTTTAGTGCACATGTGGATGAAGTGATACTGTATTTATCTGTGGCTTTCTCCCTGCTTGTAAAATTGTGCACACCAATACACAACTTGGGTCAAAAGCAATGCAATTTGACACGTCTATTCCACAATAAGTGTACTTTGTCCAGAATTGTAAGGTTAAGGTTTTGGAGGGGGGTGAAGGGTTGGACTAAGCAACCAAACTCGGCAAGCCTTGGGACAGAAGAAAGGTTGGATATCGTTAGTTTTGCATCAGACGTGTAGTAGTTTGAAGAAGAAAAGGGATGACGGGCGCCCAAAAGTATTTTATACAAGAGTTAATTGAAAAGATATGTGATTTTGTTCCCAAACCCAAATAAAATACTTACGTTTGTCAAAGTGAATCCTAAATACAGGGTGGACTCGCTGTCAAGGGCGGGTGGAAAGAATACATCCTGAAAATTCTTTACTGGTACAGTATAAGTTACACGAAATTGTGTTGATTTCTGAATTTATAGAAAATTAATAGTCCATGTAGAAAAATTAATGTAAAGAAAATTAACAAGTGGAGACAGTACAGTACCCTACAACCCGAACAATACACGAAATCAAATTCATAATTATAATTCAAGGATACAGATAAGTTGGAGCTGTACATTAATTTGAGACTAGGTGTGATAAAATTGGAGAGTAGGAGACGGGATCTAACGAGCGTTGCTGCTTTCCTGTATGCTACGATTAAGTAAATACAAGTCAAGCTCTTATCCTGTATATTACAAGTATTATGAAAATTACAATTATTACAAACGTATCTGGTCGCAACAATTATTATTATTTTTCATTCGTAAATGAAACGTATGGATGTGTATGTACACGATATGCTTTTTGGTTTTCAGTCCATAATGTTGTTACTATATGAAAACAAACGATCACTGAAATTGTACAACAAAAGAAAGTCAGGTCTGACTTATATGGCTACCATTGACGTGTGAAGAGGACCTACTTAAGTCATGGAGCCGACGCGACGCCGAATGAGTCACGGCTGATTCTGTAGTGCCACAAGACATGTGGACAAGATGTGGTCAATTTTGAAGAAATGAATAATCATAAAATAATACATAACGAGATTAAATTTTGTGATATTATTTGTTTGTTGGCAAAGTCATTCTCGCTGCCAATTCTATCCTATTGTCTTTTCAGCCATAGGTGCAGAGGATCATGCCTCCGTCGCAATACTGATTTCGGAAATAATTTGTTTTGCATTTCCCCCAATCTCAAACAAATTCTTTTAGAACCACAATGGAAATAAGTTACAAGTTCATTTTGTGTCATCCTCGCAATTTTACACGTGTATTTGGTTGAAAAAAAAAATAGAAACAGATAAACGAATAAACAAATAAATGAATAAGTTATTCTACCTGTACACCAAGAGTTTTTCCACCTTATAAGGGAGGTAGCTAAGTCAGAGGCACGTACCTATTCCCACCCATTTCACTCCAACTTTTTCACCTCTCCCATCTCGGCTCCTCATGGATGACGGGTCATCTCTGCATCCTCCAACTGCTTTGGGCCAAACGCAATTATTCTATATTAATAATTTATTTATCTATTTTGTTTTAATAGATTGTTGATACAGAATAATTCAATTTTACCTTCAAAGTCGTTCTAGTAACAGTAAAGCAAATAAATATATAAACAAATAGAATGCAGGCATATTATACAAAATTTAGTATCTGTATTTCTATAACATTTCAAAGGACCTAGAGAGCTACGGGGGTGAGGTTGAAGAACTGTACTGTAGGTCACGGTGAGACATCTACCTTCTCTTGTTTGTAACTGTACCTTGAAAATATCAAAATAGACGAAAGCGCTCGGTCTATTTCCTGTTATTTTCCTTGTGTGTGTTTTTTGCACACACACACACACACACACACACACACACACACAGAGAGAGAGAGAGAGAGAGAGAGAGAGAGAGAGAGAGAGAGAGAGAGAGAGAGAGAGAGAGAGAGAGAGAGAGAGGGAGAGAGAGAGAGAGAGAGAGAGAGAGAGAGAGAGAGAGAGAGAGAGAGAGAGAGAGAGAGAGAGAGAGAGAGAGAGAAAGTGGTGTGTGCAAAAACAACACATGAATTTAAAAATAGTTTAGATAAAATGAGATATGAAGACGGGACACCACGAGCATAGCTCCCCTTCCCGTAAAATACAACTAGGTAAACACACACACACACACACACACACACACACACACACACACACACACACACACACACACACACACACACACACATATATATATATATATGTGTGTGTGTGTGTGTGTGTGTGTGTGTGTGTGTGTGTGTGTGTGTGTGTGTGTGTGTGTGTGTGTGTGTGTGTGTGTGTGTGTGTGTGTGTGTGTGTGTGTGTGTGTGTGTGTGTGTGTGTGTGTGTGTGTGTGTGTGTGTGTGTGTGCGTGTGTGTGTGCGTGCGTACGTGCGTGCGTGCGTGTGTGTGTGTGAGCTGTACTTGTGTATGTATGTGTGTGATGCGTGTGCGTGCATGTTTTTTATTTTTTATATATATATTTTTTTTTCTTTCTTTTTGCATTGGCTAGTACCCGCTCGGAGCTCAGGTTGTCCGGTACAGTTCATACATAGGGTTTGTTGTCCACGCGATGCCAATCTTAGTAGCGGCGGTGCGTGTGTCCTTGCGAGTTTTACAGGTCCCCGAATAGCAGCTCAAGCTAGCAAAGCTTGTGCCAAAACAGCCAATGTGCCAAAGATCTCAGTTGGCATCTGTGCGGGTAAGGATGAACATTCAACCCGATTTGTTTTGTGGCGTTATGAACGCACTGAAAATGTACATAGTACCGTGTGGGGAAAAGTGGACAATAAACGAAATACTGTTTGTTATGCTGTGTGAAGAATCCATGAAATCACTACTTACTCAAAGAAACTTGCACCTTTGCCATACCGAAAAGAAACCCCACCAACACTTGACAGAATTAAATCGTGCAAAGTGTTAAAAAGTCGACATAATTTACGTGACGTCAACACTGAATACTACTTTTACCCTTTCAACGCTCTCATTTCCTTTAATTGTTTTCTATTCTGGCTAACACCACACATTTTTCAATGAAAGGGTAGACTAGAGATAAAACTGAGCCTCAATTTTTAACTCTAGATCTGCCCCCTGAAGTGAATGCAAGCCTGGGAATCGCTAGAAGAAAGAACTATATATCATAACGTGAAGGGGATTGAGTAGTAACTGCTGTAGTAGTTTTAGTTCGGAACAACGGCAGGACAAATGAAAATCAAAACAAAATATATAATCTCTTTCTTTTGGTAATTAGCCACAAGGTGCGACACTAGAAGTGTCACATGAGAAATATAGGTGAAGCTCGGACTAAGGCCACAGCTTAGTGGAGCTTGTGGTTGTAGCTGGACGTGGAGCCTAACGTCAGCGAGGCGCTAGCAGATAATGACGGCGAGGCTCGATGGGACGGCTAGAAGACTGGACGAGGAGATGTGGTTTGTGGGCTGGTCAGGTACTGTTCTGCCCATCTAATAATAATAAGTAACTATAGTGAAGTGAGAGTTGTGGGAGGAAGAAAAAGGGGGGGAGGTTAAGGTAAAGTTTAGAAAGTGAAGGAAGTAGTAGTGTGATAGTGTGGGGCGGACCCACTTGCATGGTGTTATTATTGATTTATAGGTCATCCTATCTATGCTCTAAGTATAAAATTTCTAACTAGCTAATCATATATTTGTAGTGAAGGAAGGACTCATTATCTGTTATACATTTTAGTTTTCTTTAAGTTTATTCGTGATTTTGATTTGATTTATTATGATGTTATTAATGTGATTTCGTACAAGTCCTTCCTTCATTAGACATAAATTATTATGAACATTTACATGAGTTGGGAGCAGGTGTGATTATGAAATGGCTTTGTGCTTTGAAAATTAGTTTAGGTTTTAGTATTGGTTTTTGTTTTAAATAAAGTTATATTTAGTAAGAAATCTTGTCACACCTGCTTCCAGTAATATTATATATATGTATATATAGTTTTTTTTTTTTTTTTTTTTTTTTTTTTTTTTTTTTTTTTTTTGTGAGGGGAGGTTACGTTTGTGAGTTATTGGCCAATGTGCCATGTAAATTCTATTACTATGAATGTAATTGAGTTTTTTAATTTTTGTGGAAAGTATCCTAGGCTGAGTGTTTCGTTGTAAATGTCTGTGAGTAATTGTATTGTTGTTTTTGGTAAGTGTGCGAGTATTTGTTTTGTAATGCCTGATTGTCCTGGAGCTTTGTTTTTGGTGCGTTTGATTATGTTTTTTACGTCTTCTAGTTGTATAGGACCTCCGATGTAGTTGTCAGTGTCTAGTCTGTTTAAGTCTATGTTTGCGTAAGGTTGCGTTTGTTGGTGGTGTTGCGTTATGTACATGAGTATTTTTGTTTCCTGGTTTGTGTCAAATTGTGTGTTTTCTGCTGGTGTGATTTGAAAAATGTTTTGCCATACCTGTCTGAATGCGTTTTCTTTGTCTTTGTCGTCGTGTAGTTTGTCGTTGTTGTGTGTTATTTAGGGTGAAGTGTTAGTCTTGGATCCCTGTAGTCTCTTTATTGTGTTCCAGAAGTCTTGTGTTTTTTTGGGGTTGAATTTGATGTTTGATATTAGTTTGTTCCATGTTTCTTCGTAGTTTTTTTTTTTTTTTTTGTTCTTCTAGTATTTGTGTTTGTAGTTGTTTAATTGATTGTGATACGTGTGGAGTCCAGGTGTTTTCAGTTATGGCTTTGTTTTTTATGTTGTTTGCTTTCCATACTAATTGTTTTAGTGCTTTAGATGTTTTTGGTGTGGGTAGTTGTTTCTAGTGTATTGTGGGGATGCTCTATGTGATTGCATTGTTTATTAGTTTGTACCAGTTTTCAATTTTGTCGTCTATGTATTTTGTGTCTTTTGTTTGGATGTTTGTGTTGTTTAGTATTTCTGTGTTGTTGTATTCTTCTGTAGTTGTTTCTAGAATTGTTTTGAATTTTTTCCAATCTGCTTCTTTGTATTGTAGTCTAGGTGGTGTGGGGATAGTGATCGCTGTGGTGGAGAGTGTCAAGTGAAGTGGTATGTGGTCTGATGATGTTATGTTGCCTGGGTGTATTCTATATGTAAGGTGGTCGTGTCGGTTGGTGAATATCATGTCTGGGTTGCTTGTTCCTTTGTTTGTGATGCATGTTGGGAAATCTGGGCCTAGGAAGGTGAGGTGGTTTTGTGTTATCAGTTGGTGTATGCTTTTCCCTACGTGATTGTTGTATGTGTGTTTCAATGTTTTGTGTTTTGCGTTAAAGTCTCCTATGATGTATGTTGGTTGTGGTTTTTGTGTGATTTTAAGTATGTCTTGTGTTGGTAGGTATGGTCTTCGTGGTGGCTATGATTGTGGGTCCTTTGTTTGTGTGTATTTCGATGGCTAACATGTCTTCGCCAAAGTCGTCTAGTAGTTTGTATTTTATGTTTCGTTTTATGGCTATTGCTATTCCTGCGTTGTCTTCGTTGTAAGTGTTTTGTGTGTGTATGTTGTAGTTGAATATTTTGACTGTGTGTTTACCTATTGAATTGAGTAATATGATGTCTGATGTTTGTGTTAAGTAGTGATTGCTTAGTTGGTTTCTTCTGTGGAATATCCAGTATTGTACGTTGTGTTGTATTATGCGTATTGTGTCCATGTGTGTTTGAGTTATTGGCAGTTGACTGTCCAGTGAGGTGTGTCTGTTGGTTTGTGTTTACGGATGTCGAAGTAACCTTGTTGTGTTTTTTTGTATTTTGCCTCAGTCAGTCTTTGTATAGGGGCTTTAGTCAGGTCAATCAGTTTTTGTCTGATCATAGTGTCTACTGTCTCTTCTGGCATTTCTTTTGTGTATATGTATTTGATCTTGTTGTTTTGTAGAAGTGTGTGTACGTTTTGATGTATTTCTTCGTCTGTCATGCTTGTTGTGTTAGGTGTTATGATCTGTATTGTTTCTGTGTTTTGTTCTGCTTTCTTTGTCTTTGTAGGTTGTTCAGTTTCTGATGTGGTGTGTGGCCTTTTGTTTCTATATTCCTCTGTTTCCATTTCTTCTGTTTGTGGTTGAGTGTGTGTTGTGTTGTTGATCATGTTTAGTATAGCTGTGGGTTTTATGACTGAGGATCGTGGGGAGTCCGTTGGCTTTGTAGTATGCGTCAATTGTCTGTTGGTATGTTCCAGGTGTCGCTGCCTCAGTTATGTTGGCGTGTATGATTGCTGTGTTGATTACTGTTAGGTGTTTTAGGGTGATGGGGTTGGGTGTCGGTGTGGGGAGTGACTGAGTAGTGTTGCTTGTGGCTATGTTTGCGTAAGTAGTGTTGGTGTGTGTGTGTGAGTTTTGCTCTCTATTCTCTTGTAGTTTCTTCTTTATTAGATCTTTCCTGACTTGACATCTTGCGGCGTAGGTTGGATGGTTCAGGCCGCATGCTATGCATTTCTTTATTGCATTATGGCAGTTGTTGATCCTGTGTTCTTGAGAGCTACATCCATAGCAGATTGTGTATGTGGATGGTTTTGTGCAGTGTTTGAGTGTGTGGTCGTAGGCGTAGCATCTTGTGCATTGTGGAAGGTGAATGTAAGTTTCTTGGCTAAGTGTGTGAGGTGGGAAAGACTGGCTGAACATAAGGATGCCAGATTCAAGGCTTTTCTTCACCATAGTTGACGTCTCCATCTTGACTTTTATGATTGTGTTAGTGTTGGGTAGTTTTATGATGTTTGTGATCTTCATGTATGTGTTTAGGCGCTCCAATTCATTCTTGATTGTGTCTGTGTTCTCTTCGTGTATATGTCCGTCTACTTGTTTGATGATCAGTGTTCTTTTGGCGTTCAATTCTGGGGGGTCAACGATGTCCAGTCCTTCTTTGGTGAATTCGGTTTTCGTAGTCTTCTTGGCTAGATCCTCGATCGTTGTATCGTCAGCGATGGCGGTGTGTTGGTTTCCGATCGTGTAAAGCTTTTGGATCGATATTCCTAGTTTGGATAAGAGTTTCCAAATGGTGATCCGCTTGGTCTGGCCGGTCGAGGGCCGGTTTTCCCGAATAGTGATTCTACCCATCGCGCCGAAGCGCGTTGGGCTTTTGTGTGTGTGTGTGTGTGTTGCTGTGTATAAGTTTATATTGTGTATGAGAGAAAGAAGTAAGAGAATGATAAGAGTAATGGTTTGGGGGAGGGGGGATCTCAGGGGTACGGTCTATGCTCACGTGGTGCAATGGCCTAACGGTGGTTAAGGGAAAGCGGCGGCGAGGGCTGGTACCCGCGCGTCTATTGGCAGCGCAGTTATGGGCTCGGTCGCCGGGGAATTCAGACCCTATGCTGGTTCCGCTAGGTGCGGGAGACCAGAAGGTGGGTTTCCTCCCCCACCAGTCGACTGGACAAGTTTTAAGACCACATGAGCTATGTCCAGTCGAAACGGGGGTTATGAGGCATATACCGTCAGAGCGAGAAGGCTAAGAAATGCCCTTGGCTCGGGTAACGGTTTCAGAATATCGGCGTTTATCGACGGTCACTGCGGTGGAGGAGGTTCTTCAAGAGACGTCCGTACGCGGTGGTGTCCAGTAGCGCTCTGTCTCTGCCCATCTCGGCGAAACGCCGACCTTTTAAAGGAGGCTGGCGGGAACGTGAGGAGCTTTCCAAGTTCCTGATTGGCTGACCGCTGGCTGGCAGGGACACCCTTGCGAACTACGCTTGCCAACTACGGGAACTTGGAAAGGCTAGTTCCGAAGATTTCTTTGATCAGTGTGTGGCGGGTCGTAAGATGCATCACGTCACTACACCACTCCCCCGGCTCTTCGAAAGCGGGCGTCGAGGAGGATAGGGAGCGACGCGCGCGACGTATTTGAACCTGTCTGGCCTTCGGATCAATCGCCCCGAACGAGTGGTCATGCCGTCAGGGGGCATGTCTGGCGAGGAGGGCCTTGATGGAGGGGGGCTCGAGTGCAGGGTGGTGTTGTCGAAGTCGGAGGCCTGGCGATGGGAGGTCGGTTGAGTATGGAGCTGTGGAGACATATGGTTGGGTGAGAATTGTTGCATTGCATGGTAGAGCGGGGGCGTGGGGTGGGGAGGATCTTGGGGGGTGCCGGGAACAGTTGTAGAAGGGTGTGGTTGTGGGATAGGAGAAGGATAAGGGTTCGCCGTCGCGTACGCGTGATCTGTGTGAGTTTGAGGGGCTGCTGCTGGTGCTGTGGTGGTGGGGAGTTAGGGGCAGGAGGGGAGTATTGGTTTGGAGGGGAGAGTTTTTCGAGGGGTGGGGAATGACTTGGTTCGGTGGTGAGGATGGGGTTAGGACCATGTTGTAAGAGGTATTGTAGTGGCCCTGGAGTTTTGGTAGGAGGAGTGCTGGGGAGGTGGGCCGGCTTGAGCTTGTCGATGGAGACGCGATCCGGTTTGGCATCTCGGTTGATCACGAAGTGTTTTGTTGATCTGATGAGGACTCGGAAGGGGCCATCGTATGGGCCTTGAAGAGGAGTTCGTTTGGAGTCTCGCCTGAGGAAGACGTAGTCACTTGTAGACAGGGCCGGGGGAAGGTGCTCCGGTTGAGGTTGTGGTGGGCGAGGGGGTGTTGGCGAATGTCTCCTTGATAAGTTGGAGGGGGGCGTGACGGTCAGGATCGCCGACGGCAGGCGTGGCAATTTCCCCAGGGAGGCGAAGGTTCTCAGCGTAAAGTAGCTGAGATGGGGAAACGTCGTTGTCGACCTTTGGTGTGACGCGAATCGTGAGAAGCACCAGGGAAATGGCGTCGACCCAGTCGCATGAGGGTTGTGCCTTAAGCGACTCCTTCAGTTGGCGGTGGAACCGTTCCTCGAGTCCATTGGCTTGGGGGTGGTAAGCGGTAGTCCGGTTGCGTTTGGTGCCAAGGAACCTGAGGAGGCTGGACCATAGGTCAGATTCGAACTGAGGGCCCCTATCGGTGACAATGATGTGAGGTGCGCCGAATCTGGATACCCAACCGGAGAGGAAAGCACGGGCGGTCGTCTCGGCGGATATATCCGGAAGGGGGATCGCTTCTGGCCACCTGGTGTACCTGTCGATACACGTAAGGAGGTAACGCATGCCACGAGAAGGCGGAAGGGGGCCCACAATGTCCACATGGATTGACTGGAAACGTGCCGTGGGTGTAAGAAAACGCTGGAGTGGTGCGTCGACGTGACGCGTAACCTTGGCCGTCTGGCAGGGGAGGCAGGTCCGGGTCCATTGTCTGACATCCTTGTTGATGCCTGGCCAGACGACTCGATCCGTGATGAGGCGTTGTGTCGCGCGGATGCCCGGATGACTGTGGTCATGGGAGGAGGAGAAGACGTCCTTACGGTGGCAGGCGGGGATGTACGGGCGGGGTTTGCCTGTGGAGACGTCACACCACAATGGTACGGGGTTGTTAGGAAGCTGTCTTAGCTGTAAGGATGAGGTGTCGTGCATACGTAGGAGGCAGAGTTCACTGTCGTTATTCTGAGATGCGGCGATATGTGAGTAGTCTATGTTGTGGTCAGGGAGGATGCTGGAGGTGATTCTAGACAAGGCGTCGGCCACCTGGTTATCCTCTCCCTTGATATACTCAATTCGAGTATCAAATTGGGAGAGGAATGACAGCTGCCGGGAGACTCTTGGGGAGTGATGGTCGGAGACCCTGTCTAGGGCATGGGCGAGTGGCTTGTGGTCTGTAAGGATGACGAAAGGCCGGCCTTCAAGGAAGTAAAGGAAGTGCTTGACGGCCGAGACTATGGCTAGCAGTTCCCTGTCAAAGGCGCTGTAGCGAATTTGAGGAGGGTCCAGACGTTTGGAGAAAAAGGCGATAGGCTGGAGCTGGCCGTTGATCTTCTGTTGGAGGACGGCGCCAATTGCTGAGGAAGAGGCATCGGTGGTAAGGAATGTGGGGGCGTGAGCTACCGGGTAGGACAAGCGGGCGGCCTCAGCGATTGCCGCCTTGACTTGCCCGAATGCTTGGGTCGCTTCGGAAGACCACTTCACAGGTTTGACCGACCGCTTGGAATGGTTCTTGGTGAGGTCGTTCAAGGGAGCGAGTTTTGCAGCTGCGTCGGGGACGAATCTATGGTAATAATTGACGATTCCTAGGAATCGTCGGAGTATTTTGATGGATGTTGGCTGTGGGAAGTCTTTTATGGTGTCGATTTTTTGAGGGAGAGGATACAGGCCTGCCGTTGAGATACGGTGTCCGAGGAAGTCGAGAGATGAAACTCCGAGGAGACACTTGGACGGGTGTACCCGAAGGCCATAATCTTGGAGGCGGCGGAAGAGGAGGCGGAGGTGTTGGTGGTGCTGGTCGTGAGTGTCGGAGGCTACGAGGATGTCGTCGATGTAAACGGTGATGAAGTCGAAGTCTCTCAGGGCATGGTCTATGAACCTCTGGAACGTCTGGGCGGTATTCCGGAGGCCAAAGGCCATCATCTTCCATTCGAAGAGGCCGAACGGAGTGGCTATGGCTGTCTTCTGGACGTCTTCCAGCGCTATAGGGATTTGATAAAACGCCCTGACCAGGTCGATCTTAGAGAAGACCTGTTTTCCGTGAAGCTTGAAGTGGAAGTCCTGAGCGTGAGGGATGGGGTAGCGGTCGGGCTTCGTGATGCGGTTAAGTTGACGGTAGTCACCGCAAGCCCGCCATTGGTTGGGCGGTGGGGGTGGCTTGGGAACCATGTGGAGTGGTGATGCCCAAGCACTCTCCGATGGTTGGATGATGTCCTGGTCTAGGAGTTCTTGGAACTCCTGTTTGGCAGCGGCCAACTTTTCTGGGGAAAGTCGTCGAGGCTTGCTGTATACTGGCGGTCCAGATGTCTGGATGTGGTGCATGATGTTGTGAGGGGTGGTGGTGGTGTTGGTCTTGTCTGGCGATGTTAGCTGGGGAAACTCCTACAGGATGCGTGCATAATCGCCATCGAGCTAGAGTGACGATATCTGGTGGGAAGTTGCGTTAGTGGTGGTTCCTGGTGTGCTTGTTGTGCCGTGTTACAAGCAGTTGTCCTTGGCATTAACTACCATATTGTAGTGCTGGAGGAAGTCGTAGCCAAGAATGGGTTGCTGTACCGCTGCTATGACGAAAGTCCAAGGGAACTTGACATCGTGGAGTTCCAGGACGCTGTGGTGGCTGCCGTACGTTGCGATGGGCGTACCGTTGGCTGCAAGCAGGTCGTAGGATGGCCAACGTGTACCGTGGTTGGGTTCTTCTGTCGGGGGTATGATGTTGACGGCTGAACCTGTGTCTACCAGGAAGGATAGGCCAGAATGGCGATCGTGCACTGAAAAGAGGGTGTGGGTATGGTTAGCGGGGGTAGGGGTGGTTACCGACCCCCGCGTTTGGCGTTTCCCTGCGACCAGCTGCATGGTTGTATGCATCTGAGCGCCTTGGCTCCGAAGCGGGTATGGTACCAGCAGGAGGTAGTATCCTGTCGTGGTGGTTGATGGTTTCCCTTCTCGGCTAAAAACTGGTTGAGCAAAGTCTTCATGTCGGCCACTTCCTGTCGTAGCTGCTGCACACTTTGGTCACTGGCACTATATGACACGGGAATGTTTTCACTCACAGCACTATTGTCACTAACACCTGGGTCGTCACTACACTGAACACTTTCCACTGGTTTGTCACTGTGGTGGAAGCTGCTGGCTGACCGGACTTGTACTGAGATATGACGTTGGAACAATCTATCTGCTATTTCGCAGTATTGTTCGTCGTCCTTATCGCCGGCTAGAGCTTCCAGATGTAAGTGGAGGGCGTCCGGCATCTTGGAGAGGTGAATGGAGCGGAAGAGTTCCTTGGGCAATGACACCTTTGGCCGGGTGTTGAGGGCGGCCATACGGGTGTATAATTGTGACGGGGTGATGTCGCCGAGTTCACTATGCTGGATATCTCGGTAGAGCTGGTCGTCGGGCTTGGTGTAAAGCTTCCGTAAGGCAGTCTTGAGGGCGGAACACTTGCCTTCTTGCGGAGGAGAGGAGACGACGTTGCGGACAAGGGCGATGACGTCCGTTGGTAGAGCGGCGATGTACGCACCGAAGGCTTGGAGGTCCGGCACGTTACCATGAGTGGCTAAATAGACCTCTGTGTGAACTAGCCAGCTTTCCAAGTCACGGGAGAAACTGGGAAGTTTCACTTGTGTGTTTTCCATAATCCTGGTTGTCCTTCACCGGGGTCACCCCTTTGTAGTAGTTTTAGTTCGGAACAACGGCAGGACAAATGAAAATCAACACAAAATATATAATCTCTTTCTTTTGGTAATTAGCCACAAGGTGCGACACTAGAAGTGTCACATGAGAAATATAGGTGAAGCTCGGACTAAGGCCACAGCTTAGTGGAGCTTACGGTTGTAGCTGGACGTGGAGCCTAACGTCAGCGAGGCGCTAGCAGATGATGACGGCGAGGCTCGATGGGACGGCTAGAAGACTGGACGAGGAGATGTAGTTTGTGCGCTGGTCAGGTCTGCCCATCTCGGCGAAACGCCGACCTTTTAAAGGAGGCTGGCGGGAACGTGAGGAGCTTTCCAAGTTCCTGATTGGCTGACCGCTGGCTGGCAGGGACACCCTTGCGAACTACGCTTGCCAACTACGGGAACTTGGAAAGGCTAGTTCCGAAGATTTCTTTGATCAGTGTGTGACGGGTCGTAAGGTGCATCACGTCACTACACTGCCATCACAAATGGACGCCACAGTAAGCTTGGCTGGCGGGATCTGCCCACATTCAAACCTTTCGCCTGGATGAAAATATCTATTGGCAACCGGGAACAAATGCGTAGGTTTTCAATGACAATGAAACTATTACAATGATCCCTAAATCATTCTGGAGCCCATAAGTTTTTGAATCATGGTAAGTAATTGTGTCCTTGCATTTAGTAGAATCATTTGAAGCGTTGTATTAAATTTCAAGAGTTTGGTACTGTACGTTAGATGAAATACTTGTATAAATCAAAAGATAGATAGGGTAATAGAACAAGTGTAGTAGACTGTTATATAAACGAATAGGGGAATATAGATTACTTATCGACCGATAAATCATTAAACAAATCTAAAAGAAATTCACACTCACACACACACACACACACACACACACACACACACACACACACACACACACACACACACTAAATTATAGACTAATGTCCTTGACTAGTGCAATAGTGAAAATGTGTGAAAACTGGTGGAAGATCGAGGGATGAAACATCTCGTAAGGCAAACAATATCAACAATCAATTTAGATTCAGAGAAGGAAAGTCCTGTTTAACCAACCTGCTAACATTTTACTTAAAAGTGACTGTGCTGCCTAAGAATATCTAGATTTAAAAGAAGCCTTTGACAAAGTGCCACATAAGAGGCTGAAATGGAAATTGGAAAGCATAGGAGGCCTCAGAGGAAGCATTCTGGAATGGATAACTTTTTTTTAAAGATAGACGTATGAGAAAAGTAGTGAGATATTACTAGCCAGAATGGAGAACAGTAACCAGCGTGGTTTTGGCCCTTGTGATGTTCTTCGAATATCTTAATGACATAGAGAAAGGAATGAATAGCTATGCAAACTTATTTGCTGATAATGCAAATGTGTTGTACCCAGCCCCCACATGCTCTCCGATGCGGTACTTAAGCCTTATTGTATCGTCGTCGCTGAGTGGGGATGGACGTGATTTTTACCAAAGTCTATATATAACCACTTCCGACCGAATTTCGAGGGTGTTGGCGCAGCGGGCCCGTGACATCACCTGGCTGCTCAAAGTGGGGTTCGCGCGTCCCATCGCTGTTAGTTGTAGCTGGTTCCAAGGTCTATATATATATACCAGGTCTAACCACTTCCGATCGAATTTCGAGGGTGTTGGCGCAGCGGGCCCGTGACGTCACCTGGCTGCTCAAAGTGGGGTTCGCGCATCCCATCGCTGTTAGTTGTAGCTGGTTCGTTGCATGGACATGTTGCTGCCTCCGGTCGCACCGCTCCACGCAATTAGTTATATTCTGACATTGAAGATCTATATATAGATCGGACAATTTATAGTTTCACTCAACCAACGATTTTGATATGTGGCTTATGTGTTTTTGGTGAGAAATGTTGTGATATGAACGATGGTGTACATCATTTCCGTCGCAAATGCGTACTTTTCAAGTAATAAATTATTGAAGTTATGCACTTATGCCTACATCTATAGATCTTGACAATATGGCTTATTGTGCCATTAAGGGTTGTGGCTCAAACCAAAAAGGAATTAAGCCAAATGTTAATTTTCATCGTTTCCCTGCAAATACACACACACACACACACATATGTGAACGTGTACACATATAAGCACACACGACGATATCTCCCCTTCCCGTAAAATACAAGTATATAAACACACACACACACACACACACACTAACACACACACACATACATGTGAACGTGTACACACGATGATAGCTCCCCTTCCCGTAAAATGTAAATATATAAAGACACACACATGATAGTGTGGTGGCGCGGTCGGTGGCGCGGTCGGTAGAGAATCAGACTAGACATGCGACGATATCGGCAGGACCTAGTTCGAATCCTGTTCAGGATTGAAATTTTTTCAGTTTCGCTTTGCTTCGAGTCGTTATTCCAACTTTCGTGGGCGGGGAGTTGGGGATGTGTGTGCGTGTAATTCATAGATCGGACATACGAGCTCCGAGCTCTCTTCCGGGAGGGAAATAGCTGTCGATCACGAGTCCAACACGTGATCCAAAAGACCAAGATGAATCACACACATACACACACACACACACGTGTGTGAACGTGTACACATATAACCACACACGACGATGTTTCCCCTTCTCGTAAAATACAAATATATAAATACACACACACACGCACACACACATACACACACATATGTGAACGTGTACACATATAAGCACACACGACGATATTTCCCCTTCCTGTAAAATGCAAGTATATAAATACACACACACGCGCGCGCGCACACACACACACACGCACACACACACACACACACACACATATATATGGTAATGTTGGCTGAGCAGGGCGAGCGTGGGTGTGTAGGCTGACAAAAACACTATTGGTGTTTCTTGCTTTTATTATGTGCGTGTGCACGGAGGCGAAATATCTAACTATTAAACCTGAATAACGGGAGCAAGGTAAAAGAGATGGTACTCACTGTGTGGGCGATGCCGGAGAAGTGCGGTCTGCCTGTGTTGTGCGATATGAGCGCTATGCCCAAAAGCCGTGTGCAAACCCCAGCCAATCGCAGTCGCTACGGGTCGTGTGCAAATTGACCTGCGCCAATCACACTCTGACCCGGCGACACGACCTGGCTTGAGGGCGTGGCCAGCTGGGTAGGACGCACGACCCGAGGTCGGCGCGTCCGACCCGCAACACAAACAAAGGCATCAACACAAACAAAGACACATGAGCATCGTCTCACGACATCCCTCCCCCCGCTAAACAAGTATGGACCTAGACTTGGCGTGAGGGAAAAAATCGAGATGTATGCGTCGGGAGGTTATCCACCTTGGTGAATCCCCTAGAGACGGCATTCAACTCGATGAAAAAACCCACCGCCTAAACTGATATAAAAATAGGGGCGGAGAAATAAGAGGGGCTGCTGCCCTGCACTCCGCGGCGACTTGCTCCCTCGTCATAGGGGAGCTGCTCCACGCCCCTCGCCTGGGATCCTGCAGCTGGTAGGACGACCCGCGGTAGTCCTCACGACCGGCAGAAAGGCGCTGCGCTGGCTCGGGCCGAATGGGGAAATCTGTGGAAAACCAAAAGCGGCAGAATCTTTGTCCAAGAGGGGTGGTGGGGGGTCGCCGTCATACAAAAGGAAGTTTTTTATTTCAATAAAGACAAATGTGATCACTATCTCAAAATCATATTTACAGTAGGGCAATGTGACAAAAGGTCTGAAAAAAAGAAATAAAGACAATGCAATAGATTACATCACTCACCTGTTTGATCACCCTATAGGGGCCTTGGAACAATGGCTGGAGCTTCTTTGTCACCCCTTGCCTAGGTTTGGCGGTGACGTAAACTCTGTCACCAAGGGCGAGCTGCTTTATCCGTGCCCTCGGCCGTTTTGTGTGCCTCTCAATTGTGGCAGTCTCAATGAACTTTTGGCATTTGTCAAAACATGAGTTAGCTAAAGGCATTGTTTTGGCTGCTAAATTATCCGTATCATACCACGGGGCATTAGGCCTGGTGAACTCAGCTATAGGGAGGACAGGGTCTCTGTGGAACAGGAGGAAATGCGGGGAATCCCGCAGGACTCTATGATACGCAGAATTGTAGGCTAAGACCGCCAAAGGGAGCATCTGATCCCAGCCTGTTTGATTTTCAGGGACGAGGGACCGTAAGATTTTTATAATGGTCCCATTTACCCTATCAACGATCCCGCTGCTCGAGGGATGAAAAGGAGTGATCTTGTGATTGCTGATGTGCGCCATCGCCATCACCTCTTTGAACGTCTCGTTCATGAATTCTCCTCCTCCGTCAGAGATCACCTGCCTCGGAGCACCGTGTATGGCCAGGACGTGGTTTAGGAAAGCTCGGGCTTCTTTGGAATTAATGGGCACGGCGACCAAGAAGCGGGTTAGGACATCGACTACTGTCAAGATGTACTTCGCACCATTTAGGGTGATGGTTAACGGGCCAATGAGATCAACATGTACCCTCTCAAAGGGAGTTTTTACGTCAGGAAACTGTCTAAGTGGAGCTGAGAGGTCATAGGAAGGTTTGCAAGTGATGCAGATTTTGCATTTTTTTTATCAACTCCTTCACATCCTCCGACATTTTCGGCCAAAATGCAAATTTTTGTAGCCGTTCCAGAGTAACTTGGACTCCGCCATGGCCCGCCATAGGAAGGCAATGGGCAATACCAGGCGAAGTTCCTCCAACTGATACGCATTTCTATGCGCATGATATTGGAGTCCGTCGGGGAGGAGTCGAAACTCCCCGATCGGCACTCTTAGGCGCGGAATCTTAGGCGCTCCTGACGTGGCCCCTCGGAGGTACTCTTTAAGTCGACCCCAATCAGGGTGTGCATCCTGTTCCTTTCGGATGTCTAACTGGTTCCACGTGATGGTATCCTCCTCAGAATTTGAGTTTGAGTTACCCCGGCCACCCGTGGATATTTGGGAAACTATGAACTCATCTTTAGGGTGGTCAGCCCCCCGTATCCAAGAGAGTGCGTCCACGACAACATTCAGTCTCCCTGGGATATAATTGACTTCAATATCGAAGTCGGCGATCGCCATTTGCTACCGGAGAATCCGAGTGTTCGTGCCCTTAGCAGTGAAGAGCCAGACCAAAGGCCTGTGATCGCTCAAAAGTCTCACCGGATATCCCATGATTAGCGGGCGATTAATCGTAAGACCGTACACCGCCGCCAACGTTTCTCTCTCAACGGTACTATATCGTCTCTCGTGCTTGTTAAGAGTGCGACTGAAATAGAAGAGTCGGCGTCTCCTACCTTCGTCATCCTCTTGCTGAAGCACGCTACCAATCGCCGAAGCACTGGCGTCAGTGGTGAGCAAGAAAGGTTTCGTAAAATTGGGGTAAGGGAGGACCACCGTGGAGGACAAATGGGATTTGAGGGACTCAAACGCATGTAACTGAGGAGGTGTCCATGGACCAAGCTCACGATTCTTGTGTTTCCCCGCTACGTCACCCTTCGTCATATCGACCAAAGGCAACGAAATCTCAGCAAAGTTAGGAATAAACTTCCTGTAGTATCCCGCCAATCCCAGGAATGAGAGCAGCTCTTTCTGACGCGCTGGCCGGTGAAAAGTTTTGATAGCTCGGACTTTATCAGGCTGAGACTTTATCCCTTCCTGGGATATAACATGACCTAGGTAAGCGACCTCCGTCTGGAAGTAATGACATTTCTCCAGCCTCAATGAGAGATTTGCCTCTTGCAACCTCCGAAGGACATACTCAAGATTCTTGAGGTGGTCGACCCAAGATGTTTCCAGAACAATGATATCGTCCATGTACACCATCGCACTGACCCCTAACAGCCCCGTTAACACCTGATTCATCACCCTTTGAAAACAGGATGGAGCGTCTTATAACCCAAAGGGAAGGGACGCGAACTCGTAATGCCCTTCGGGGGTCGAGAACGCCGTTTTCTCGCAGCTGCTTTCCATCAGCGGGATTTGGAGATACCCTTGCTTAAGATCTAGCAGGGAGAATATGACGCTGGAGCCGAGACTACGCAGCATCGAGTCAATATGGGGAAGAGGGAACCTATCATCAACTACGTGTCAATTTAGAGCACGAAAGTCAAGAAAAAGACGAAGGGTTTTATCCTTCTTAACAACTGGAACAACAGGAGCATTGTAAGGAGAACGAGATGGGCGAATGATCCCCTTAGTGAGCATATCCCTAGTGAGTTCTCTAATCTCACCTCTGTACTTCTCAGGAATGGGATAAGATTTGCGGTAGACCGGCGGTCCAATGGTCCGAATCTCGTGTAGGAAGTGAGGTGTCACGGTAAGTGGATCCCCTGGTAAGGCAAAAACATCGCCATATTTGACCACTAAAGAGGTCAGAGCCATACTTTCCTTGCTATGCCTATTAGGGAAAATTTTCCCTACTTCCAATCGTAACTTATCACCACGAGAGCTATCCACTACGTTAGACACCTGCACCGTTCCCACCGAGACGTTAGTACCACCATTTACTAGAGCAATCTCCCCTAAGAGGGTAAGTTCCCCAACCACTTGGTCTTTGCGGATCTCACGGGTATCTGGGCTCAAATTCAGGAAGGGAACTTTGCACCAAGCCTTTCCATTTTCCATCCTGAGCAGCGCTACTCCTCCCTGGCCGAGCAAGCTGGCGCCCTCGGCGTATGGGCGTGCTGTAAACAGCGCCGAGACGGCCTGACCTGCGGAAGCGAGCTTGTCTGCTCTCTTAAGTGTTAACCTTATGGCTCCGCCTGAGAAACCCGGTACCCAATGAGCCTCACTGGTCTTAACCGGAAACGTGGCTGCTTCACTTACCCCCTGATAACTGTGGCGCTCCTCGCACACGGCGATGAGCGGTGGGGAATGCTGGACCGTCCTCGCAAGGATTATTGGAACATCCTTGCCTAGAACTGTGAATATTAAAGGACGGAATGTCAAAGTCACCTTATGCGCTGCGAGGAAATCGAACCCGAGGATGAGTTTAGAAGGAAGACCCTCAGCAGAGATGATGAAGAAAGATTGTTGGAACGGAAACCCTGCGAGATCAAACCGAACAGCGACTTTGCCAAGATTGGGCATCTCTGAACCGTCGGCCACTGTGATTCTAGTGGTACC
This sequence comes from Oratosquilla oratoria, assembly GCF_046742065.1. Lineage (NCBI taxonomy): Eukaryota > Metazoa > Arthropoda > Malacostraca > Stomatopoda > Squillidae > Oratosquilla > Oratosquilla oratoria. The sequence continues at coordinate 24,714,001 of NC_134794.1, read as the reverse complement.
AACCTGGGAGCCTTCCATGGTGGCAGGCAAAATGCTCTTATGAATAAGAGACACCGCCGCTCCTGTGTCTAGGAGAGCACAAACGGACCGGGTAGCGTGGGGCTCTAACAAAGTAACCGCCACTAGCGCCATGGGAGCTGGCCAAATCGACGTGAACAGTTTCCACGCTCGACTGCCGCTCGACCGTCACCTTGGGGTGTGCTTTCCCCTGCGCTGGCCGTTTTTTGACGAGCCACTCTCCGCGAGACCCATCTGGGCCTCCTGCCCGACACTCGTATTACCCGTATCAGCCTTCCAAATCCGCCCCGCACCCCCGCAAGTGTGGCAACCCGTGCTTGCCCGACCGCGTGCCCTAAAATAGCACGCATCGGTCTCGTGGCCCACCTTCTTACAATGGGTGCAATATGGACGCTTGTGACTACCAAGGCCCCGGTTACGCTTCCACGTGTTTCTGTGTCCCCCTGCCCTGTGAGAAGAGTATGTGTGTTCTTCTCGAGGCCGTGCCCCGGTCTCTCGCTCATGGCGAGGGCGCGCCTCCATCGCTCGCAAATTGCGAGGATTGGTCTCTTTCTCCCGCGAAGTGCGAGGTGAGGAAAAGTCTGGAACTCTGTGTAGTGTGGATATGGGATATGATTGTGAGGATGGTTGGGAAATTGCGTCCGCGGCCGGGTATACGTGCGACACAGCGGCTGTGGCTGGATATAAGGCCATGGGCGAGTCTGCACCGCCCGCATACACCGTCTTCACATCGCAACTATGCCTCTGGGCATAGTCAATGGCCGCATGGAGGACACCAATAATAGAAGATTGCTGTTCGCGAATGAGGGTGCCTGCGAACTGCGGCGGCATAGCCCGCTTAATACGGGTCACAGCCGAAAATGTGGCCCAATCCTCCCGCTCTGGGTGGTACACCGCATAGGATGAGACCATATCAGCCAACCGGAGGGTGAAAGATGTCAGCGTCTCAGAAGGTTTCATGACTGCCTCAGCGAGGCGGTCGGGCATAACATCCGCCGACGCGGGCGCATAAAAAAAGTCGCGAAAAGCGAGTTTGAATGTTTCCCAATCATTGGGATGCCTACCTTTTGCCAGGCGAGCAGCTATCGCGGCATCACCGGCAGTTTTCTGTTGAGTAACAGCAATTTTGTCTGCGTCAGGGACCTCTGGAGACCACCTTTCCTCTAATAACGAAAGCCAAGAGGTCGCGTCAGTACAGGCAGGGAGGCCACTCATGGGGTGGTGGTTAATGCCGGAGGAAAGAAAGAATGGGACATCCGCAGTCGCCTGCAGCGCCCTGGCCTGCTGACTCACAGGTCCCACCACGTGGGTGTTGGTATTACGGCGAGACATTGGTAGAATACCTATCAGTCCTAGCTCTATCTAGCACTCCTTTGTATTCACTGAGTAGGCCTAACAGTGTGAAGTGGCATGTGGAAATATGTTCACTTAGTTGAGGAATGGGTGCGTGTAATAATGCCAACTGCAACACACCGTCGCCACCACTATGGTAATGTAGGCTGAGCAGGGCGAGCGTGGGTGTGTAGGCTGACAAAAACATTATTGGTGTTTCTTGCTTTTATTATGTGCGTGTGCACGGAGGCAAAATATCTAACCTGAATAACGGGAGCAAGGTAAAAGAGATGATACTCACTGTGTGGGCGATGCCGGAGAAGTGCGCGTCTGCCTGTGTTGTGCGATATGAGCGCTATGCCCAAAAGCCGTGTGCAAACCCCAGCCAATCGCAGTCGCTACGGGTCGTGTGCAAATTGACCTGCGCCAATCACACTCTGACCCGGCGACGCGACCTGGCTTGAGGGCGTGGCCAGCTGGGTAGGACGCGCGACCCGAGGTCGGCGCGTCCGACCCGCAACACAAACAAAGGCATCAACACAAACAAAGACACATGAGCATCGTCTCACGACACATATACACACACACACACATGTGAACGTGTACACATATAAGCACACACGACGATATCTCCCCTTCCCGTAAAATACAAGTATATAAATACACACACGCACACACACACACACACGCACACTCACATACACACACATATGTGAATGTGTACACATATAAGCACACACATTTCCCCTTCCCGTAAAATACAAGTATATAAATACACACACACACACACACACATATACACACCTCATACACACACACACACACACACACACACACACACACACACACACACACACACACACACACACACACTGATAATAGCAATGAGCTAGAGAGAGAGATAACGGGGGGGAAATATAATAATTCCAGTCTTCCTTAGCGTTTCACATTTTTCTTCAGTGTTTCACAAAGAGAAAACGGAAGCAGCCAGATGACGTCAGAAGCTGCGCAGAACGGCTCAAACGGTTAGACCTGGTGTATATAGATCTTGATTTTTACCATGTAAGAATCGCTGTTGCGCCTATAGTAAAGGTATTTGTGCTCGTGCAGAGGCACAACTCTCGGAGATTCCATAACCTACATTTCGGTACGCAAAGGTACTTATATTGGCCGACCGGCACAAAATCTAGGGGAAAAAACGAAAAAGGTGAAAACCCTCTTATAAAAAAAATAATAATAATAATAATAATAAAACGAGAGTCGACCCCGTCTGTTATCTTCTGTTTTTCCTTTCAAGATTTTCTCCTAAACCTCTCTCTATCCCTTACCTTAAGCTAGGAAATAAAAAAGGATCTAGGTCAGTCGCTCTCTGTTCTCACTTGTATTACGCGTCCCTAGGCCTAGTGCGTTCTGCAGTCCCCCTACTTCTAGGGGGTCCACGCCCGACTCTCCCAGGCTGCATTCTCGCCTGAATAAAGCCAACAAACCAACCTGAGCGTCATACACTCCCCACGTCACCTAGTCCAATTAACCTACTCTTGGGTTTCACAAATATAATGAAGAGAATGAAAAGTATGGAGGGTTGTATTGTGTTATTAAAAGAACCTGGATAAAGTTTACGATCGGAGCCAGGAATGGGAAACTAATTTCGATTCGACAAAATGTTGGAAATGGGCCAGAGCAACAGAAGACTTGATGATGGATTATTAAATGGGAAATTAGATAAGAAAAAGAGGAAAAAAATCTAGGTATCATAATCAGAGACGACCTGTCACCTGAAACACTCATAGAAAATAAGAGATCTGTTGGAAAATACAGGAGTAGTATTATGGGTAAGGACACAGTGGCGATGTGGTCACAATACTTAACAAAATTAAGAAAATACAGAATGCGGTAACCAAGATGATCTCTGGTATAAACAACAAGATATATGAGGAAAAGTTGAAGAAATTGGGACTTCACACTTTTAAGAAGAGAGACTACGTGATAAAGACATGTAAACTGAAAACTGGTTTAGAAAAACTAGATAGAAAATAATTACTGGTACGAGAAGATCGTCAAAATGTCTTAGTTAATAGCTGGTATAAACAATAAGATATATGAGGAAAAGTTGAAGAAATTGGGACTTCACACTTTTAAGAAGAGGGACTACGTGATAAAGACATGTAAACTGGAAACTGGTTTAGAAAAACTAGATAGAAAATAATTACTGGTACGTGATAAATACAATAAAGAAAAAGCAATGTTTAAAAGACGTCAGGAAGTATAGTTTTCCACATAGAAGTGTAGACTTGTGGAATAACTTGGATGAAAATATAACCCGAGCTAACACTATAAAGAAAAAAAAAATCAAGGCAAGATCTGAGAAATGAAGGTAAATTACACATGCACACACATACACGCGACTCGATGGCGCAGTGGTAGAGTTCGCCGCTGCCACTACGGCTGTCCGAGTTCTAATCCCACCCAGGGCTGAAATGATTTTAGTATTGAAGAGCTGCGAGTCGTTACTCCAACTCTCGTGGGCGGGGAGTTGGGTGTGTGTGCGTGTAAGGTCACAGCATTACCCATAGATGGTCATATGTACGAGCTCTGAGCTCTCTTCCGGGAGGGAATTAACTGACGATCACGAGTTCAACACGTGATCCAAGACTATGGTGGTGAATATCACACACACCAACGCAGTGGGGAAATCGAAAACTTGATTCGCCTCGGTGGGTGGTGTTGTTGTCACTAACACAAAAGGACGATGAAGATCCTACGCCAGGGGAAACTTATCTGCGACCAAAGTTGTCGCCTCTGATGTCCTTTTATTATTGTGTGTGTGTGCGCGAGCGCTTTACTACAAAGAGGGACTGAGAGACCGGGGGGGTGGGGCAGGGAAGTCATTGTTGGGGATCAACAATGACTTTTGATACCGTCCCACACGAAAGACTACTTACTAAATTAGCTTCGCACGGAATAAGTGGTAGCCTATTAGGTTGGACTAGTAATTGGTTGATTGGTCGAAAACAGAGAGATGTTTTAAATGGAAAAACTTCTAGATGGAAATTTTTTAAAAGTGGAGTTCCTCAGGGTTCCGTTCTTGGGCCACTTCTATTCATAGTATATATAAATGATATAGACCATGGACTAAAATCTACTGTTTCCAAATTTGCTGATGATACAAAAATGTGCGGAATGGCAAATGATCACTCAAACCTATTAGATATTCAAGAAGATTTAGATAAATTAGAGCAATAGTCTGAAAAGTGGCTAATGAAATTTAACACAAGTAAATACAAGGTAATGCACATAGGGAAAAATAACAGTAAGTACGATTACAAGTTATTTGGAAATTCGTTAACAAAAGTGGATAGTGAAAAAGATCTCGGCGTAATTATCAGTAACGACCTCAAATCATCCAAGCAGTGTCTATCAGCCTCTGAGAAAGCAAATAAGATTCTAGGACTGATTGCGCGATCTTTTGATTTCAAAAGTCCATCACTCATTAACAAGCTATATAAATTATTAGTTCGTCCACATTTGGAATATGCTGTTTCCGTATGGTCACCGAATCTCATTAAAGACATTGACAGACTGAAAAAAGTACAACGACGAGCCACAAAACTCATTCCAAATATCAAAAATAAATCATACGAAAATCGACTAAAACATATGAATCTGTTTTCCCTAAAAATAGCGTAGACTCAGAAGTGACTTGATACAGGTCTTTAAGATTTTAAAGGGAATTGACAACATCAAAAGTGACCAAATTTTCACATTGAATGAGAATCAGACAAGAAACAATGGTCTCAAACTGTCCGGAAATAGATTCAATTTGGAAGTGGGTAGAAACAACTTCGCCAACCGTGTAGTTAATGAATGGAATAAACTTCCTGCAGAGGTAGTGCAATGTAGTTCAGTTCGAAGCTTTAAGAATCATTTAGATAAACACCTAAGCAAGATGCTGTAATGATTATAATTTATTTTATATTATTTGTTTTTGTTTTGTTATCATTTGTCTGTCTGATTCTCATTTATTATCAGTTATATGTCAATTTATTATTATTTACTATTTACCTGTTTGTTTATTATTTAACTATACCTATGCATTTATTTATGTATGTTATTTGTTATTTACATTATTATAGTTTTTATTTATTATTTTATTATTATTATGATTTTTTCGCATCCGACCTAGATATGGACCAAAAGGTCTCCTGTCGGCATGCTCCGCCTTTGTAATCCTTTGTAATCAAGCCCGGGACTTGAAACTGCCACTCGGCGACTCGGAGAGTCCGTGACTCACACCCTTCCTCTTGCACACTGCCAGGACATTGTGGATGTAGAAATAAAATAAGATAAAATAAAGTAACAGCACTTGAAGTGGGTTGTAGCGTAGCTGGTAAAACATTCGGGTAGAAAAATTAACTTTGAAAGCAAAATAAGAGAAAGAAGATATCAAATCATTGAAATCTGGAAGAAATTGACATAACCAAGAGATAACGAGAAAGAGAACGTAGGAAAGAGAGAAAAAAAGTGCCTAGTAGATATTACCAAGTACAAATTTTACCCATAGATGTGTTGCTATTTTACAAAGGATTACAAAGGCGGAGCATGCCGACAGGAGACCTTTTGGTCCATATCTAGGTCGGATGCGAAAAAAAATCATAATAATAAATTAATAAATAAAAACTATAATAATGTAAATAATAAATAAAATACATAAATAAATGCATAGGTATAGTTAGATAATAAACAAACAGGTAAATAGTAAATAATAATAAATTGACATATAACTAATAACAAATGAAAATCAAAACAGACAAATGATAACAAAACAAAAACAAATAATATGAAATAGATTATAATCATTGCAGCATCTTGTTTAGGTGTTTATCTAAATTAATTTTTAAAGCTTCGAACTGAACTACATTGCACTACCTGTGCAGGAAGTTTATTCCATTCATTAACTACACGGTTGGTGAAGTTGTTTCTACCTACTTCCAAATTGAATCTATTTCCGGACAGCTTGAGACCATTGTTTCTTGTCTGATTCTCATTCAATGTGAACATTTTGTCACTTTTGATGTTGTCAATTCCCTTTAGAATTTTAAAGATCTGTATCAAGTCACCTCTGAGTCTACGGGTTTTTTTTTTTTTTTTTTTTTTTTTTAATTTGGAATCAGCTTTGTGGCTCGCCGTTGTACTTTTTCCAGTCTGTCAATGTCTGTCCGTCGATCATTAGTCAAACACGTCTTCCAAGACTTTTCTCTTGTATTTTTTTTTCATCACACTTTTTCCCCACTATTCATGTAACCGTACTTCCCACAGCTGAATGATTACCATCAGGTGTTAGCTAGAATAAAATCCTGAAAGTACGTTCTCATGAAGTGCAAAGGGCTTGAATAGGATAGTCTCCATCCCACAGCCTCTCCCCCTTTACCAGGAATAACCAGCCATCAGCTAAAATTAAATCTATGAGGGGCATCATTGTGCCAGCTAGAACGCTAAAATTAGACGCACTTAAGGCCCTCGACAGAGTCGACACAGAAGGAAGAAGGGGCGCCACGGAAATGAGTGGAATATCCTTCCTGCAGCCAGATTACAGCTGGAAATGATGACCCGGAAAGGAAGGGGTTCCGTGTAGACAGCCCCATGCCCCCGGCCGCTACCGGCGAGTTGCCATGGGCGCCATTAGAATAGCTTGGGGGGAGGGGGTGAATGATCGGGACACGGGGGAAATGCCCACCTGCTGTTGAAAGGGTCAGCGTGCCAGGCGTCGTCACGACGGTGGGGGGAGGGGGGAGGAGGATACACACACACACACACACACACACACACACACAGAGAGAGAGAGAGAGAGAGAGAGAGAGAGAGAGAGACACACACACACACACACTTCGAGTCGTTACTCCAACTCTCGTGGGCGGAGAGTTTTTTTTTGGGGGGGGTGCGTGTAAGGTCACAGCATTACCCATAGATCGGTCATACGAGCTTTGAGCTCTCCTCCGGGAGGGAAATAGCTGTCGATCACGAGTCCAGCACGTGATCCAAAGACCAAGGTGAATACACACATACTATACTGAATCCAAATCAATTTGGATTTAGACAAGGAAGATCATGTACAACAAACCTGATCTGCTTCTATTCGAGACTAATAGAAATAATACAAGAGAGAGATGGATGGGCAGACTGTGCCTATCTAGACCTACAAAAAGCCTTTGATAAGGTACCACACAAGAAATGAACAAGAAAAATAGAATCAATAGGTGGTACCGGAGGCAAATTATTAGAATGGGTGGAGCACTTCCCGACTGGGAGAAAAATGAGGGTAGTAATTAGAGACAAATACTCGAAATGGAAAGATAATTAATAAGTGGTGTCCCACAGGGATCGGTACTGGCTCCAATCATGTTTGTCATATATATATATATATATATAAATGACAGGGATGAAGGAGTTGAGTGTTATATGAATTTCTTCACAGATGACGCAAAGATACTAAAGAAAGTAAGAACAGAGGAGGATTGTGAATCATTACAATCAGACCTGGACAAAATCTGGAAATGGACTCAAAAGTGGGAAGTAAACTTCAATATCAAGAAATTTAGTATAATGGAGTTTGGAAAAAGTAAAAAAAAATATCAAAAAAATATAAAATTTGTGAAGAAGAACTCAAAAAAGTGAACTCGGAAAGAGACCTTGGAGTAATAATCAGCAAAGACATGACACCGGACAAACATATCAACAAAATAGTCGGAGAAACCTTCAACCTTTTAAGGTCAATGAAAGTGGCATTTGGATGAAGAAATTATTAAAATATATATATATATATATATATTAGTTACATTAATAAGACCAAAACTGGAATACGCAGCGACACTATGGACACCCAGTACTGAAAAGAATATAAGGAAATTAGAAAGAATACAGAGAGCAACGACGAAGTTGGCACCAGCTCTTTCCAAATTAACATACGGACAAAGATTATCCAAATTGGAACTACCAATACTGGAGCAGAAAAGAGAAAGAGGTGATCTACTGACTATAGAATCATGAAAGGAATGGAAATCCTTGATAGGAATGATTTATTAAAAAATGACAATGGAAAAACAAGAGGTCATGAAAAGAAACTCAAAAAGGATAACTATAGAAGAGATCTGAAAAAATAGCTTCCCACACAGAGTGCTGGATATCTGGAATAACTTAGATAAAGAAACAGTGTGTATAAATGTCATACTCCTTGATTTCGAATAATTATGAATAAGTGGTAGCTGTGGCCAAAATGGTTAGGTCAAGGAACACGAACAGACGTATCTTATATCACAACATTGCTGGTGATGAATGAGACTAATGGCTCCTAAATATGTGACTTTTATTTGTTATATCATTAACTTTAGATTCAAATTAGACAGTGGATGACTGTGTGGGTGTGCGGGTGTGGGAGGCTGGATTTAATTAAGTGATACTGACCTCTGATTTGCGAGGAAGCTTCAAGGTTCACGACACACGAACTTGGGTCTTGAATAAACTATTTAACGTTAAACTGAATAACTTGAATTTCCAGATAGGACTGAATTTGACTCTGTGGTAACTTCCCAGAAGTATCATAAAAGACTGAAATTTACTCTGTTGCTGGCCAAGAGGAGACCTCTGAATGATATAGGCTCCTCCTACAACTAATTATGATTGGCTACGAATCTTTCTGTACGCTACAAAGGCCAATGGGAACACATCCCTTTTCGTAAACATCCCTGCCTTCCTCAGACAGGGCTCTGTTCATTCGGGGTCAGAAGTCACGAGTCCATTACGGAAAGGCGACCTCACAAGACAGAAATTGTGTTATGGCTTGATAAGGTGCCTAGCGCGCGATGCGATAACGAAAACTAGTATCGACTAGTGTCACTGTCTAGTATCAACTGGTATCAACCAGTGGTGATGCTGCCGTCGTCAAACCAATCACCACACAAACACTATTCAAGATTTTAAGGAAAAACTTGATGCTGAAAGATACAAAGAGGTAAACACACACACGCAGCGGGGTGGCAGCGAAGTCTGGACTCCGGTGAAATCTTCAAATTTACGAGGAAGGGGAAAGCTCGTGGTGTAGTGGGACGGGGAAGAAAAGGGAGAAGGGGAGGGATTACTGGGGAAAATGGAAGGAAATGAGGAAGGGGACGATCGGGCCCCGGATCTTAGAAGCGTAAACAAACGGGGGGCAGAATACACAGACGAGCAACAAGGAAGCAGAGGTGTCAAGAGCAGAAATATAGATAATAGCAGCTCAATGGAAAGAGAAGATAACTGCTTTTATGGGTTTATTGAGGGAGGAGGTGATAACCTCCCCCGACTAGTAAATCTAGAGGAGAAACTAAAAAAAAAAAAAAAAAAAAAAAAACTGAACGAAGAATGGGAGGTTGGGTTTGACCAATTAACTCTAGTTGCCGAGAAAGTTGATAAACTGGACTAACTAAAGAAAGAGAATCAAAATCTAACTAAAGAAATAGAAGAATTATAAACAGTTAAGAGAAGTAAAGGAAGAGAATGAGGAATTAAAGAGGAATAATAAAGAAAATAAGGACTCCATAGCAAAAGAGGTAAGTGGTTGGAAAAAAGTACAAGAGAAAAATAAAGTGGAATTTAGAGGTTTAATGCAACAGCAGATGAAAGAACAAACTACGGACACAGTAACTAAATTGATGAGGGAGAAGGAGAATATAGTAAGAGACTTAGCGGATAAAAAAAATATATAATTATATTAGGGATGGAAGAGAAGTATAATCAAAATAGGACTACAAGAATGAAGGAGGAAAAGCAAAAAGTAAATAATATATTAGAAGTAGTTCAAGAAGATGAACCAGAAATAGGGAAACAAATAAAAGAAATATTTAGGCTCGGGAAATACAATACAGATAAGACCAGACCAATTAAGGTCACAATTCAGGTCACAAACGACAGCAGAGAATATCTTAGCAAAAACAGGAAAACTAGCAGACAGTGAGAGATATAAACAGGTATGGATAAAAAGAGAAATGAATAAAGAGGAAAGAGAGAATGAGAAAACAAAAAGACAAGAAACTAAGGAAAAAAACGAGAAAAGAACAGTCAGAAAAAGATAAATTCTATTGAAGAGTAGTGAAGAAATTGTTCATAACAGAGGAAAACAGAAGGGAAACGGAAAACACAGTGGAAGTAGCAGAAAATTAAAAGTATCTTACACAAATATCGATGGCTTGATAACAGGCTTGAATGAACTGAATGATTATCTGAAGGAAAAAGAACTGGACATAATGTGAATTGTAGAGGCAAAATTGAAAGGTTCACTACCACCCAACAGTGTAGGACATGGTGCACATAATTATTGGATTAGAAACAGGGAGAAACAAGGGGGTGGAGTTATGTTCCTGACTAAGAAGGATATAAATATGAGGAATGTCACATATGGAAAGAATAGAGTAGAGATGATTATGATGGAAGTGGAGGACAGGGATGGGAAGAGCAGGAAGTTTGTAGTAAATTATGTGCCTCCTAAAACGGCCTTGTGGGAAGAGAACACAAAAGTATGTTAGAAGACACAAGGATAACACTAAATAAGATAATGGAAGATGGAGGAAGAATAGTTATAATGGGTGACTTTAATTGTAAAGAAATCTGCTGGGAAGAGATGACAGTGAAGGATGGAGACGACCTATGGGGAAATGTACTACTTGATATGATTATAGAACATACAATGACGCAATGGATTCAAGAGAACCATCGAGACTGGACCTAATAATCACATCAGAACCTGAAATAGTGGACAAGATTGAATATAAGACACCAATAAGTAAAAGTGACCACATATTGGTTGAACTGGAACTAAATGAGGAAAAATACATGAAAAAATGAACAATATAGAAAGGGAAGATTGATGTATGAAAAAAAAATTGATAGAATAAGAGAATTCTTTCAAAAAGCAGACTGGGAAAGAATACACAAGGAGGAAACAACAGTAGAAGAGAAATGGAATATTTTGACAAAATTTTATAAAGGAGTGGAAAAGTATGTCCCAAGACAAAAGCAAGAAAATGAATATGTAAAGTGCCGGTACAACAAAAGATGTAGGGAGTTAAAAGACAAAAGAGATAAGGCTTGGATAAAATGGAAAAAAAGACAAGACCTGAAAAATGAAAAATATATACTAGTTATAGAAATGAATATGTACAAGTGTGCAGAGAAGAAAAGAGAAAATACGAAAAAGATGTCATAGAAAAATGTAAAGATCAACCAAAACTATTTTACAGATTTGTAAACAACAAACTGAAAAACAAACAAGAATTAGAAAAATACGACAAGGAGGAGTTGAATACACAGAGGAAATAGAAATGGCAGAAATTATGAACAAGCATTTTAAATCTAGAGATATCGAATGGGAGGAGAAAGTCCCCCCTATGAAAGAGATAGAAGTATCAAGGAATGAAATAATGAAACACTTGAGTAATCTCGATGTCAGAAAATCGCATGGACCAGATGAAATAGTAAACTGGATTTTGAGAGAATGCAGGAATGAACTAACAGACAAAATACATAGCCTAATAAACAGTTCATTAAAAGAAGGAAAAGTTCCAAAAGAATGGAAAAGAGCAAACATAGTACCGATAAATAAAGGGGGAAACAACGAAGACCCTACTAACTATAGACTGGTCTCTCTAACAAGTACGATAGCAAAAATTTGTGAAAGAATTATCAAAAGTAGATGGGTGAGGCATTTGAAAAAAACGTACTAAATCCAAGGCAATTTGGATTCAGACAAGGACGATCATGCGTCACAATTTAATGTGTTTCTATTCAAGATTAATAGATGTAATACAAGAAAGAGATGGATGGGCTGATTGTGCATTTCTAGACCTGAAAATAGCTTTTGATAAGGTGCCACATAAGAGTGATTTCAATAAAATATGGGAATGGAGTAGGAAGTGGGAGATGGAATTCAATATTAAGAAGTGTAGTATAATGGAATTTGGAAGAAGCAAAAAAAAAGAATAGTGGGATCATATAAATTGGGAGAAGAAGAAATTAATCAAATTTTTTGGAGAAACTTATGATTTAATAAGAACAATCAAAGTGGCATTTACATACCTAGATGAAGAAATAGTGAAGAAAATACTAGTCACTTTGATAAGACCAAGATTGGAATATACAATGACGACGTGGTCACCAAGTACAAAAAAAAATGTATAACAAAACTTGAAAGAATACAAAGAGCAATCACAAAATTGGCACCAACACTCGAAGAACTATCATGTGAAGAGAGACTAGCAAAACTTGAGCTACTGACATTAGAGCAAAGAAGAGAGAGAGGGGATTTGATCAATATTTATAGAATCATGAAAGGCATAGAAACTATTGATAGAGAGGATCTAATAAAATTGGACAGTAGAAATACAAGAGGACACGGAAGGAAAATCAAAAAGACAGTTATAGAAGAGATTTGAAAAAGAACAGCTTTCCCCACAGAGCAATGGATATTTGGAACAAGTTAGATGAGAAAGTGGTGTGTGCAAAAACAATACACGAATTTAAAAACAGTCTAGATAAAATGAGATATGAAGAGAGGAAAGAGAGGAATGTCTGTGGAGGAAGGACGGAAGAGGACAGAAGATAGGGGTGAATGGAGAGGGGTTGTGTATAGATGATGCTGTGATGCATGAGGGGGAGTGGGTGGGGGGTGAGGAAGTATGTATGAGAAAAAAAAATTGACTCAGCCCGAAGGGATTTCTCCCCGTCTTCTCCTTTTTTGCATGAGGGGACAAAGAGGGGGGGTCGCCGAATTTATGAAGCGGCCTTGCTGTGGATGTGCTGTGTCTTGTGACACTGCTTCTGACCCAGGGCAGTGGACAAGATGCAGGGATGACCCGTCATCCAGGAGGTGCCAAGATAAGAGGGAGTGAGGAGGGTGGAGGGGAGTGAAATATATAGGAAATGGAATGGGTGGGAGTGGTTTCTATGTCTTTTTCTTTTTGTCTACCCCCCATGTAGGGGGAAAAAGCCTTTGGTATATATATGTATGTATGAAGACGGGACACACACG
>NC_134794.1:24678096-24698096 GCF_046742065.1 Oratosquilla oratoria | reverse complement strand
CTTCAGCGGAATACAAAGACAAGAGAAAACACATATCTTATATACAGAGGAGAGGGGAGGAGTGAGGGAACATGGGCATGATAAATCAGGTAGCGTCTATGTTGCTGCGCGGGCTTTGTGGCAAGTCAGCTTTTACAATAGAAGGAAGTAATTTGTTAATTGCTAAGGTGGTTATATAATCAGGTGACCATTGTCCATTTGATATGTTAAAGTTAGGGAATTGGTTAATCCAGGAAGATTCAATGATTTTCCTTTTAAAACTACATTTTGATTTGAATATGATTTTTGCCTCGTCCCAATTTATGCGGTGATTATTGTTGGCGACGTGTTGGAAAACCGCGGAGTTCTGTTGTGCGTATATGTTATTTTATTCTTGTTTGCAATTCTCTACCCGTTTGTCCCCAATATACTTCTTCACATCCTGAGCAGGGTAATTTATAAACTCCGAGGTTTATGTCTTCTGTTGTTCTATGATGCACATTAACTACTTTTCTGAATAAATTATTGGGGTAACTGAAAATAATATTTACGTTATCTTTTGGTAGCATTTGGGATAAATCATTGATGGATTTGTTATAAGGAAGTTTAATGCAATTCTTATTCCATTTATGATGCTGAGATGGGTTGGAAGTGGATTTATAGAAACTGATTTTGGCCTTACTTACTTAAGTCTGGGTACCCTAATCTTCTTAACTGATTTCTTATAGTTAAAATTTCTGAATCAAAATATGATGGGTTGCATAGTCTTAGTACCCTTTGAAAAAGACCCGAGGCAACACTATATTTGATATTATCGGGATGGTTACATAACTCCCAGTGTGTGTGGGCTTTCTGTACACTGTGAAAGAAAGATGATCCTGATGTCTCATGACTAAAATATCTAAAAATAGAAATCCATAGATATTTTGGTTGCACCAGATCGCCTGTCGTCCCAAAACACAATAGAGAATACAAATGCGGCGATGCGACTTAGTTTACAAAACGTCCACTTGATGGCGGGGAAACTGTTGTGTATGAACAGGGCCCTCACATGTGTGTTCGGGGGGGGGGGTGCATATGCCCTGGGGCGGCACATTCAGGAGGGCGCAATTCTAGTTTGAACATGCCGCCCACAAGGCTGGCAAAATAATTATGATAAAAAAGGTCAAAGGAGCCTTGAATATTTTACCGCAATATACGAATTTTGCGTTAGAATAAAGATAATGTAAAATATTTTCCCTTAGCCTTTCTGCAATAGGGAAATTAGATACAAATTTTAAAATCCGTTTAATTACTTCGCAAACCAATAGCTATAATAGGCAGTATGGGATGGTGGAGATGGGAAGTGGTGAATTTAGGGTGGCTAGACGTCCTCCTTTAGGCTGGACAGTCCTCCTTTTGAGCACTTTGTCCTCCATCCGGCGCAACCTCACGCCGGACGTGCATTTCTTAGGGTGTGACAAAAATATACGAATAAACAAACAGATAAATAAAAATGAATAAATGATAAATAAATAAATAAATAGATAAATAACCCTAGATATACAATAATGCCGTACAATTAAATTACATGGGAATACCCAGGCCAAAGTCAACGTCGGAACTCGGCAGCCGAAGTAGACAGGAACTGCATAGGACCAATGTTGTGAACGTGTGATTGCATGATTCACATCTCATTTATTGGACTGCAGTCCTGAGGTGGCCACGGTGCAGTGTGGTTTGGTAATTCATTTATGAGGTTAAGGAGTCTGAAAATACCGAAAAGAAAGACTTTGTTTAACTCTGACTGGGCCAAAGAGTTTGGATTCATTGCTAAAAGTAGAAAGGATGAGTTTCATGCTGTATCAACCTCTCAGAAGAATGCACAGTTATGTACAAAATACTTCTTGGCAACAAGAAACTATTGGAGATGACCAGTAGAGGGCAGAAATACAAAAACAAATAAACCTCCAGGCAAACAAGGTGAGGCTACAACTAGGTTTTCTTTGTGTTGTAACTTAGTAAGAAATACAGGTATTTGTTTTTGTCGGTTTCATTAGAAGTGAAAAATATGATTCACTTTCAGATATATATATATATATATATATATATATATATATATATATATATATATATATATATATATATATATATATATTTATCGGCTGAAAGAAACCTGCACAGCGAAGCTATAGCGATAATCCCATACCACACTCCTGGTCATATGGCCATTTCCCGAAGGTTGAGTGTGGTTTGAATTTTCCGCCAAAATCATCAGAAATTTAAAATTCCCGGCTCTGTGCAGGCATGCGCATTGTCGACCCCACCTCCCCCTCCCTACCCCCTCCCTTCTTAGCCGGCTCGCTTGAGTCGTCACTTCTAGCGCGGAAACGGGACTGAGCGGTTTACCCGCTGCCGGCCTGGGAGCCGGTGAGCCCGTTTCCTGCTTGTTAATCGACTGATAGTTTCAGCGCTTTCCGCATGGTTGCCGGTTTGTCCCATTCTTCGACTACCCTATTAGTGTTCCAGATGTTGCCTTCTTAAATCTTTGTGCTCCGGTTTGTGCCCTTTGCTGCGAGTCTGGTGGTGCGGAGGGGAGTTTCTGGTCTCGGCGGCCCCATACCTCATACGATCAATGGTCCACTAACGCCTCACGGCTTGCATCGTCAGGCCCTAGGCGTAGACTTTGATTTTATACGATCGCAATCCGTCCCCGTCTCCGAGCCGTCCCTGGTAAACAACCCGGGTCCTCTCGGAGGACAGGGGACGTGTCTTATGGTACGGAGGGTGGCACCCCCAGGGTCATCAGGCCTCTCGGCAGCCCCATACCTCCAACCATCAATGATCCTCTAACGCCTCACGGCTTGCATCGTCAGGCCCTAGGCGTAGACTTTGACCTTATACGATCGCAATCAGTCCCCGTCTTCGGGTCGTCCGTGGTAAGAACCCGGGTCTCTCGGAAGACAGGGGGACGTGTCTTATGGTACGGAGGGTGGCGCCCCCCAGGGTCATCAGGCCTCTCGGCAGCCCCATACCTCCAACCATCAATGGTCCTCTAACGCCTCACGGCTTGTATTGTCAGACCCTAGGCGTAGACTTTGACCTTATACGATCGTAATCCGTTCCCCATACGTCTTCGAGTCGTCCGTGGTAAGAACCCAGGCCTCTCGGAGGACAGGGGGACGTGTCTTATGGTACGGAGGGAGGCCCCCCAGGGTCATCAGGCCTCTCGGCAGCCCCATACCTCCGACCATCAATGGTCTTCTAACGCCTCATGGCTTGCTTCGTCAGGTCCTAGGCATAGACTTTGACCTTTTTCACTCGTAATCCATTCCCCATACGTCTTCGAGTCGTCCGTGGTAAGAACCCGGGCCTCTCGGAGGACAAGGGGACGTGTCTTATGATACGGAGGGTGGTGCCCCGAGGGTCATCAGGCCTCGGCAGCCCCATACCTCCGACCATCAATGGTCCTCTAGCGCCTCACGGCTTGCTTCGTTAGACCCTAGGCGTGGACTTTGACCTCTTCCGTCGTCCGACGTCTCCGGGTCGTCCGTGGGTGGGCGGCCCGGGGACTCTTGGGGGACAGGGGGGGGAGGAACGTGTCGGGTGGTGTGGAGGGTGGCGCCCCGGGGGGTGAGCGGGCCTCTCGGCGGCCCCCGTGCCTCCGACCGTCGTGGCCCTCTAGCACCTTTCGGCTTGCCTTTTCGGGCGGGTCCGTTAGCCCACCTTCCTCCCGGAGCCGCTCACGTAGACCCAACAGGAAGTCCCGCTCGAGAAAGAGTTCTATCTCTCCCAAGAGGCCTAGGGCGCTCAGCTCGTCCACACCCTCCACATTCCGGTCACGGCACCACCCTCCTTCCGGGTTTCTTAAGCCGATAAAAACAATTTAAGCGGCACGAGCCGCGACAAAGAAATATTTCACCATGTTGAAATTAATTTCAACGCTCACTGTGACTCAGGTCGAAATGAACATGACTTTTCCTATTCAACTTAAGCTAATCTACAGTCATGATGGTCGAGAATTTTACCATGTTAAAATTAATCTTAACGCTCACTGTGACTCAGGTCGAAATGGACATGACTTTTCCTATTCAACTTAAGCTAATCTATAGTCATGATGGTCAAGAATTTTACCATGTTAAAACTAATTTCAACGCCCACTGTGACTTAGGTCGACATAAACATGACTTTTCATATTCAACTTAAGCTAATCTACAGCCATGATGGTCAAGAATTTTACCATGTTAAAATTAATTTCGACGCTCACTGTGACTCAGGTCGAAATGAACATGACTTTTCCTATTCAACTTAAGCTAATCTACAGTCATGGTGGTCGAGAATTTTACCATGTTTAATTCATTTCAAAGCTCACTGTGACTCTGGACGAAGTGAACATGACTTTTCCTATTCAACTTGAGCTAATCTACAGTCATGATGGTCGAGAATTTTACCATGTTAAAATTAATTTCAACGCTCACTGTGACTCAGGTCGAAATGAACATGACTTTTCCTATTCAACTTAAGCTAATCTACAGTCATGATGGTCGAGAATTTTACCATGTTAAAACTAATTTCAACGCTCACTGTGACTCAGGTCGAAATGAACATGACTTTCCCTATTCAACTTAAGCTAATCTACAGTCATGATGGTCGGGAATTTTACCATGTTTAATTAATTTCAAAGCTCACTGTGACTCTGGACGAAGTGAACATGACTTTTTCTATTCAACTTGAGCTAATCTAGTCATGATGGTCGAGAATTTTACCATGTTAAAATTGATTTCAACGCTCACTGTGACTCAGGTCGAAATGAACATGACTGTTCATATTCAACTTAAGCTAATCTACAGTCATGATGGTCGAGAATTTTACCATGTTAAAATTAATCTTAACGCTCACTGTGACTCAGGTCGAAATGGACATGACTTTTCCTATTCAACCCCCTTCCATACGGTGCCGCATACGTAGGCGCCATGAGGAGCAAGTGGATACGCGAGGCTGCCATATCGGCGTCTTGATTATATTTATTGTAGTTGCCCCTCCTTAATGACATACTCTCTAAACTGTCTGTAATCACATTTTCTATGGTTATCAAAATTCACAGGTGAAAGAGAGAACGATCGATATAAGCGGTGACTATATTTTATGATACGAGTATTATTACGACATGTCGTACGGCTGGCATCGGCTGCTGCCCGCGAGATTTAAGGTCCGTACTGAAGAGGTTTGTAGCCAAGCCCTTCCTTACTTAATTATTGTATATATCTATTGTATATGTATCTACTTTACTGCATATGTCATACTTCTTTATTATACATGAGTACTTAATATCAACATATATCTATTGTAAATGTATTGTGTAAGTAAGCCTATGTAGTCATTACGTTATATAAGTGCCCTATACATAATTATATAACCGAATATATATACGTCATTAGGCGTACGCTAAACGCGTATGCGTCTATGCCAATTGTACACGTCGTAGAATTAAGGAACTAAATATATGTTACCCTTAACCATTTTGCATGCATATTCATCATTATATGTGATTGTTCTCTTGTTTCTGTACATTCTTATGTATATACCTAGATATGTTAGTATGTATTGTTTTGCCCAATCTTTTTCCCGCCTAGCAACAATGTAACAGAAAGTAGGCCACGGGCGCGTCTTAAATGCCCAAGCTAGGCCCCCCAAGCATTCGCTTTTGACAGATTACTTCCTGCCATACTTGTGTGTAGACCTCCGCAATAAACTCCTACCAAAATACTGAGTGTTTGGCACTTACCACATTGGTGACCCCGGAGTGACAGTGCCCAAGTGACCCTAATACCCAGTGCTCCATACCTAAGTGATTTAGGGTCATACACATTACGTGGTTAAGTGCCTATGCGTATTCATAAACTGTGACTCGTCACGCGCATGGAACTACGCATTTACGAAATTCAAAGTGCGCATGAAATAATCGGAGTGTGCGGCATTGTTCAGTCCTGATCTACACGCAACACGTATACGATACACAACACGTATACTGGGAAACATCCGACAACAACAACATGAATTCCCCTTCTCCGCCTACAACCACTGTAGCCACTTCAACGACGACAGCAGCAGCAGGAAGCACTTCTTCCTCTACGCATTCCACGACTTCGGCCGCCGTCGCTGTTCGACCTTCACCATTCGACGAAGCATCGCCGGCAAGATGGTTTTCGTTGCTAGAGGCGCAATTTGCACTAGCTAACATAACCGTCCCCCAAACTAAGTTCAACCATGCACTTGCGAACTTAACCATCCCTGTGCTCAACCAGCTCGACGACGATGTCGTTACTTCCGGTGACTACGACCGCTTGAAGAAGGCGCTAATCGACGTCCTTACCAGGTCTCCGCCGGAACTCTTCGATGCCTTGGTCCACCAGAACAATATAATGTATGATAAGCCGACGACCTTCCTACGAGAACTTCGCACCATAGGTAAGCAACTCGGTGTCGACGACGACTTCATCCGCCTAAAGTTTTTACGTGCAGTGCCAAGTGACATACGACCACTACTTGTTACACATGCCGGTTCCCTAGATGAGTTGGCCCGTGTCGCTGACACTCTCATGGCCCATGGCCACGGAAACAAAGGGATAAGTGCGTCATCAGTGAACAAGCCTGTGCCAAGGGCTCCACGGAGTGATAGTGTGCCAGTGTTTCGTAGTGGTAACCCCACTACACGTGTTTCAGCATCCACTACCTTTCCACTCGGATTAACTCCCTTCTATGACGGTCAAAGACCACGGGTGTGCCGTTACCACCTCTTCTACGGCAACAGTGCTAGAACTTGCAAACAATGGTGCATATTGTCCCACACTAGTGCTAACGTGTTGCCTAGTTCACGTCCTAATTCACGCCCTAACTCACGTTCTTCATCCCCAGGACCTCAGCTTAACACGTCGGGAAACTTGATGGGCAGTCTGTAGAAGTATCCCTTGCAACCGCAGGACTGCCTCTCGTCACTAGTGCCACTATAGGTTGCAAGAACTATGAATTCCTTATAGATACCGGTTCTCAAGTCTCGCTCATTCCCTATGACCCAAGTTTAACTCCACTGCTCTGTTCCACGGTAGTACAACTTACTACTGCTTCCGGTACCCGTATTCGTACGTACGGCGAAGTCGACGTGGAACTTGGGATTCGACGTATCAGACGTTCTCTCCCATGGTCCTTCGTCGTTGCTGATGTTGTCCGCCCAATTCTTGGTACCGACTTTTTAACCCATAACTCACTAGTAGTTGATTGTAGAAATCGCCTCCTCTCTGATCCTTCCACTGCATGCACCATTCCCCTTAAGGCTTCTCCTCTCCCTATCTCTTCACATGCGGTACATTATGGGGATATTGATTCAAGAGCCATTGCTCTTCTTTCAAAATTCCCCGTACTTACCGCGCCCCGACAACTGTCTGATCCTCCACCAGTAGAAACTACAACCTATCATCATATTGATACAGGTGATTCTTCCCCTATATCCTGTAAATTAAGGCCATTGACAGGTGAGAAGCTCAAAGCGGCAAAGGATGAGTTTCAATTTTTGCTTAATGCAGGGATCATACGACGCTCCAACTCACCTTGGGCGTCCCCACTTCATTTGGTTCCCAAGAAAGAACCACATTCCTGGAGACCTTACGGAGATTGCCGAGGTCTAAACAATGTAACTGTAAATGACAAATATCCCATACCACACTTGCGCTCTCTCACCATGTCACTTAAGAATAAGGTTATATTCACTAAGTTAGACTTACAACGTGCATATCTGCAAATTCCTGTAGCTGAACAAGATATTCCTAAGACTGCGATATGCACGCCATTTGGCTTATTTGAATTTTTGTACATGCCCTTTGGATTGAAAAATGCCGGAGCCACATTTCAGCGCTTTATAGATACTCTCTTAGCTAACGTAAACAACACGTTTACGTACCTTGATGATGTACTGATTGCTAGTGAGATCCTTGAAGAACATATTTCAGATGTTCAAACTGTTCTTTCTATTTTGGCTCAGCATAACATGCGACTTTCTCTTGACAAATGTCAATTTTTCAAGTCAAACCTTACCTTTCTCGGTTACGAGATTAGCTCACAAGGGATTAAGCCACCTAAAGACCGCACCACGGCCACTTCCGATTTCCCTCTGCCTCAGACTTCACAGGCTTTGCGCCGTTTCATGGGTATGATAATTTTTTTTCGGCCCATGATTCCTAATTTTGCAACCGTAGCCTATTCCCTTACTGAGCTTCTTAAACAATATCCTTCTTCAAAGTGTCTCACTTGGACTGACGCAGCAAAGGACTCCTTCAATAATTTGAAGCAAGCCTGACTGGACTGTCCAACTTTAGCTTACCCTTCCCTAATACCGACAAACTACCAACTCGTGACTGACAGTTCAAGCCTAGCCGTTGGCGCAGCTCTCTATCAAGTTATAGACGGCGAGCCAGCACCCCTAGGATTTTATTCGAAGAAGCTCTCTGACACACAACGCATCTATTCCACCTACGACCGCGAGTTATCAGCTGCTTACCTCGCAGTTTTGCATTTCAGGACTCTCATTGACGGACATACTGTTACTCTATTTCTTGACCACAAACCCCTCGTAGCTGCCTTTTACTCCAAATATCTTGCTAAAACTGACAGACAACAACGACAACTCTCTGTTCTTTCTGAATACGTTTCCTCAGTCGAGTACATCCGTGGCGACAACAATGTCGTCGCTGATTGCTTATCTCGCTGTTACACTCGACGCTTTTGACTTAAGTGGCATCGCTCAAAGTCAGACAACAGATGACGAACTGGAAACTTTCAAGCCTAGACTCTCTAAATTCCCTTTACCCTCTGATTTAACACTCTGGTGTGATACCTCTACTAAGACTCCTCGACCTTTTGTTCCATTATCCTTACGTAATGACGTAGTCTCTTCTTTGCATAACCTTTCTCATCCTGGTGTTCAGTCTACCTCTAAGTTGGTAAAACAACGTTACTTCTGGCCACACATTGACAGAGATGTAAAGACATTTGTAAGACAATGCCTTAGGTGTCAACAGTCTAAGACTACCCGCCACACTTCCTCTCCTGTTTCTCCTATATCTACTCCTACTGACCGCTTCCAATCAGTACACATCGACATTGTAGGACCGTTGCCCCCTGCTACTCTTCCTAACTATCCTTACCCTCTCCCATACAAATACTTGTTGACTTGCATTGACCGAGCTACTCGTTGATGAAGCAATTCCCCTCATTGGCACTACTGCCACTTCTGTAGCAATCTCTTTTGTGAATGGCTGGATATGCCGCTTCGGTGTTCCACTTCATGTCATCACGGATAGAGGTTCCCAATTCGAGAGTGAACTTTTCTCTAAGCTTTCATCTATCATTGGTTTCCACCATATGCGTACTACTAGTTATCACCCCCAAGCTAACGGCATGATTGAACGTTTCCACCGTTCTCTGAAATCAGCTCTTCGCGCTAGGCAAGATAACTGGTTTTACTCCTTACCTATCGTCCTTCTTGGCTATCGCATGACACCTCACGTCACCAAATTTTCCCCCATTTACCGCCGTTACTGGCGCTCATATGTTATGCCCTTCTGTTGCAATTACTCAGGAACACACCCCCTCCTCGGATGACACAACCATCCTTCGTCTTATCAAGGAAATGCAGTCTGTCAATTTCCAAGACCTCGCACCCAGTGACTGCCATACACCACCTCCACCCTATCTCCCTCACGACCTTCACTCTTGCTTTAAAGTTTGGTTACGAGTCGACAGAATTCGTAAGAGTTTGGAGGCTCCGTACTCTGGTCCTTATGATGTCATTCGACGTGAACCTAAGTACTTCATCCTTAACCTACCTCAAGGCGAAACCTCAGTTTCTATTGATCGTTTGAAACCAGCTTTCCTCCCAGTTTCTCCTCGCCCTAAGACCCGTCTCCATGTAACCCCAGACATACCCTCAACATCTTCCACTCCTCTTGTTCCTACTACGTCCACTTTTGACACTTCACCTGTCATCCCACCAAGTCCCATACCACCCACAGCTGATGGCAATGACCTTGGCCGCCCTATCACCTCTTCCCCTCCCTCCCACCCTCATACTTCCGCTCTCCCATACACAACTCGCGCAGGCAGAAAAGTCAGATTTCACGATAAATCTGAATTTTACTACTACTAAAGACTTTCTTCACTGACGCTACACTCTCAAGGGGGGAGTACTGTAGCCAAGCCCTTCCTTACTTAATTATTGTATATATTTATTGTATATGTATCTCCTTTATTGCATATGTCATACTTCTTTATTATACATGAGTACTTAATATCAACATATATCTATTGTAAATGTATTGTGTAAGTAAGCCTATGTAGTCATTACGTTATATAAGTGCCCTATACATAATTATATAACCGAATATATATACGTCATTAGGCGTACGCTAAACGCGTATGCGTCTATGCCAATTGTACACGTCGTAGAATTAAGGAACTAAATATATGTTACCCTTAACCATTTTGCATGCATATTCATCATTATATGTGATTGTTCTCTTGTTTCTGTACATTCTTATGTATATACCTAGATATGTTAGTATGTATTGTTTTGCCCAATCTTTTTCCCGCCTAGCAACAATGTAACAGAAAGTAGGCCACGGGCGCGTCTTAAATGCCCAAGCTAGGCCCCCCAAGCATTCGCTTTTGACAGATTACTTCCTGCCATACTTGTGTGTAGACCTCCGCAATAAACTCCTACCAAAATACTGTGTGTTTGGCACTTACCACAGGTTAAGCTAATCTATAGTTATGATGGTCAAGAATTTTACCATGCTGAATCTAATTTCAACGCCCACTGTGACTCAGGTCGACATGAACATGACTTTTCATATTCAACTTAAGCTAATCTACAGTCATGATGGTCGAGAATTTTACCATGTTAAAATTAATTTCGACGCTCACTGTGACTCAGGTCTAAATGAACATGACTTTTCCTATTCAACTTAATCTAATCTACAGTCATGATGGTCGAGAATTTTACCATGTTAAAATTTATTTCAACGCTCACTGTGACTCAGTGATGTCACGGTATGGTAAGATAACGTCATTATGTGATAAAATGACGTCACGATGTAGTCCTATGACGTCAGTTTGTGTCCCTGTGACGTCACGAGGCGATCCTATGACGCCATGATTAAATCCGGTGACGTCACAGTATAATCACATGATATCACTAGGTATTAAAGATATGGAAGTCAGCTTGTGGGTGATGAGACGTCACAAACTGCCATAGCACACTATTGGATGAGGACGCTCGCCACGGGCTTCGAGGACTTCCCGCGGGAAGACTTAGAGTGAGTTGGATACATACCGAGGGTCCAGGCCCGTCTTAGCGGGAGACGCTCAGGGAACGTCTTCACCCAGGACGAAGCCTCTTGACTAACGCCCACGGACGAGGTCGCTCGGAAACGAACTCGGGCTCGCATACTCCCTTTCGGTCTCTCGCTTACCCCGAGGATCTTCACGAAACTAGTGAGAGTGGTAGGCGTACGCTGGACGGAAGCAAGCGTCTCCACACTCATGTACCTAGACGGCTAGTTGATGCATTTGCCCACCGGGGAGGGTGCATCGGCCGACATCTCGGTGGCTCTGAGAGTGTTGGCGGACGTGGAGTTCGGGGTGGACTGGGACGGGTCTGCCCTCGCTCCCACACAGAGACTTTATTGGCTCGGGATTGAGTGGGACACAGTCAGCGCTCTTCGGGTGCTCCACTGCGCCAAGAGAGCGTGCTTCTCTCACACGTTCTCCCTCCTTCGGTGGCGAGGGGGGGGGGGTGTTGGGTTGCCTCAACTTCACGACCCCGGCCCTTCCACTGAGCCGCTTGGGGCGCCGACGGCTAGTACGGGAGGTCGACAGGAGCATACTGCTCCTCCCGCGTGACCTGCCCGAGCCGATACCCTCAGCACTCCACAGCTTGTTGCGTCCCTGGCTTCGGTCGGGGGCCCTACGCCGGTCGCTCTATCCAGGTTTCAGGAGACCTACGTGGTGTGGCAGCTACGCCCACAAGTGTTCGAGTCGCTCTCCCTCCGCTACGGCACCCCAGAGGTGGACCTGTTTGCCTCCCCAAACACGACCCAGCTCCCCTTCTACCTCACCTGCATCCAAAGGACACGCACAGGAGGCCCAGACGCCTTCACGGACGACTGGAACAGCTGGAAGTACGTATTCATTTTCCTCCTCCAGCGACACCGGTCCTCCTGAAGGTGATGTAGACCCTCAGGTCCTTCAAGGGTCAGGTCCTCCTGATAGCTCCCTACTGGCCAACCCAGCCGTGGTTCGGGGAGCTAATGAGATGGGGCCCTTCTCCCCTTCTACTGGGGCCAGCCTGCCTAGCCAACAGCCTTACCGCGCCTCTCCAAGCGTCACTCCAACTTGATACTTGGAGTTTCTACGGGGAGCTCTCAGCCAACTCTTCTCTACAGAGGCAGCAGACAAGATACTCAGAGCTCACCTTCCGTCCTCAGTGCGACAGTGTGGGTCCTGCTGACGGAGATTCCGGAACTGCCTTCGGAGACACGTGATGGTGAACATCTCCGCCAGCACGGTTCCGGACTTCCTGACTTGGCTGGCTACCTCCACCAACAGGGCAACGGCGACTATCTTGCCTCACTATACAGCCCTCACTGATCCGCTACGCTTTGGCATGAACATCCGAGTGCCACAGAGGGCGCGAACCCTCCTAATGAAGGGGATCAGCGCCTCGAGAGAGCCGAGACATCAACCGGTCCTGGCCTGGTCATTGCATCGGTTCTGCAGTACCTGGCGTTCGAAAGGGCCATTATGGAGGAAGAACACTTCCCTCAACGTGTCGTCTTTCTGCTCGCCTTGACTACGGACTACAGGGCTTCACAGCTGGCGACAATCACCCACCACCCGTCCTTCTCCAAACTGGAGGAGGACAGTTCGGCCCTAACCTCTCTCCATCACCAACATTCCTGGCCAGGAACGGCCGAGCGGACGACATGATTGGCCCTCTCAGAATACAATCCTTCCGGTAGGGAGGACGCCCACATCCGCTGCGCCCGGTCCGTGCGTTCGAAGACTACGTGGAGCGCACGGAAGAGATTTCTGAGGATCATCTCTTCTACAACTCGAAATTTAGGATTCCCCTAACCCCGAGGTCCCGGGCGCACCTGCTTTTCCGATTTTGGAGAGAGCCGACCCTGGCCATGCCCCGCACGCCCACAGCATCAGGGACTTCGTGGCATCGCTGGCATTTCTCCGCACCCACTCTGTGGAGCGAGTGCGGGACCTAGGGGCTGGACATCGACGACTCCCTTGGGGACACGTGTCTCTACCACTCGGTCGCCCCTGTCCCATGTGTCGCCATGGAAACGGCTCCACCCCTCTCATCTCATGAAAAAAGGGGGGTGGAGGGGGCAAAGGGCGACCGAGGAGTGGGGAGGGACCAGGAACCGCTGAACAGGATACGAATTTCGTATAATTTACGCATTGTGTGAACAGTGCAATGTTGTGCATGTCACATTCTTCGGTGTGGGTACTTGACGTTTCTTTTCTCCCCTCTACTGAGTGATAAAATGAATAAGTCTCCCATAGGAAAGACACACGTAATAACGGTTTGAATCAGGCTTCATCTCTCCTCCCACCTGTCCTCGTCTCACGCATAGCTTCGCTGTGCAGTTTTCTTTCAGCCGATAATATTTCTTTGTCGCGGCTCGTGCCACTTAAATTGTTTTTATCGGCTTAAGAAACCTGCACAGATTTAGGGTCCCTCCCTCCTCCCACAGCCGAAGCCTTCATTTCTCATTGAAGTGACGACTCAAGCGAGCCGGCTAAGAAGGGAGGGGGTAGGGAGGGGGAGGTGGGGTCGACAATGCGCATGCCTGCACAGAGCCGGGAATTTTACATTTCTGATGATTTTGGCGGAAAATTCAAACCACACTCAACCTACGAGAAATGGCCATATGACCAGGAGTGTGGTATGGGATTATCACTATAGCTTCGCTGTGCAGGTTTCTTAAGCCGATAAAAATAATTTAAGTGGCACGAGCCGCGACAAAGAAATATTTTACACTTTAGTAAAGGGTTTTAAAATTCCAATTAATATTCAACTAAGATTAATTTATTGTTTTATTTTAAACGACACGGTGGAAAGAACGGAAAGGGAAACAATGCTTTCAAAGAAAACAATTATTATGTATAATAAAAAGTTGAGGAACTCTTCGTGAATTTTACGTGAAGTCACTCACACTAGGGTGGCGTAGCTGTCAAGGAAATATTGCCTTTACATGTTGCATGCTTTAAGTTAAAATTCATTGGGTTCAGAGAAAAATTATTCCATTTTCTGGGAGTGACATCACTGAACACGGTTAACTTTGCTTTCGCCTATGTATGTGGTGTATATTATAAGTTTCAGGTGTATAATATTTCAGACCTAAAAAGTATTCAAGGTCTTTAAAAACAAAATTATATGTATATCAAAGGCCGCAGAAGGCCACACTTGATGGCCCGGAAGGCCGCAGGTTCCCCACCTCTGACCTAGACTTATTTACCCGTCCCTTTGCCATATCTCACAAAATTTTGCCTTAAATTCGTTTATATTGTTGTATTGGATTACATTTCCATCCAATTTGTTCCACAAATTAATACATCTATGTGGAAAACCGTACTTATTAATATCTTTTAAACTTGTTTTTTTATTATCTATTATTGTGTCGGCAAAACCTGTCCATTTTTCCTTCGTTCTTCTAATGTGGGAAGTCCCAGCCTTCTATCTTTCCTCATATGTTTTGTCACTTGGGCCTGGGATCATCTGTGTTGTCGCACTCCGTTCTACTTTTCTTATGTCTATTGGTGTGGGGTCCGCGATGTATTTTCCAGTCCGGGACGAACCAGATTTTCAGTCATATTTTCATCATGTTATCGACCATGCAATGGAATAACATTCCTATATTCTTTATATGATTTTCCGGCGATAGGTCACTCCTGATTAAAATTTCCAAGATATTTCCCTCTTTGTTATTACATACATGCATATACCAAGGCTTTTTCCCCCTTACAAAGGAGGTAGCCAAAAAGAAAAAGGCATAAAATCATTCCCACCCATTCCATCCCTAAATACACTCCACTCCCCTCCACCCTCCCTCCCATCACAGCACATCCACAGCAAGGCAGCTTCATGAAATCGGCAACCACCCCTCTCCGTCCCCCCATGCATAAAAGGAGAAGACGGGGAGAAATCCTTTCGGGCTGAGTCAAATTTTGCTCACACATACTACCTCACCCCCATCCCACCAACCATTCCACCTCATGCATCACGTCATCCATATACAACCATTCTCCATTCACCCCTGTCTCCTGTCCTCTCCCGTCATTCCTCAACAGACATTCTCCTCTTCCCCAAAGCCCCCTTCACCCCATCCATCCATCTCATCCTAGGACGTCCCCTCATGTTCACTTCCTCCACATCTGCCTTCCATACCTCTTTTACTAGTCTTTCTTCACTCATTCTTTCCATGTGTCCAAACCATCCCAATACTCTTTCATCAACCCCATCTCCCAACTTCCTTTCCATCCCTGTTCTCCTCCTCACCTCCTCATTTCTCACTCTATCTAGCCTAGTAACCCCCATCATACTTCTCAGACACCTCATCTCAAACACGTTCAAACTCTTTCTCTCTTCCTCTCTTATGTTCCATGTTTCTGCCCCATACAGTGCTGTTGGCACAATCACTCCTTCATACAGTCTCCTCTTAGCATCCATTCCCAAATGTCTATTCCTCATTACACTTTTTAATCCACTAAGGCATTTACTCGCTTCTCTCAATCTACATTCTACCTCCACTTTCACTCCATCTTTTCCTGCCACATTTGCACCCAAGTATCTAAAATTATCCACTTCCTCCAGTCGCTCTCCCTTAATGCTCACTTCCAGTCTACTGCCACTTTCTCCCCTTGTACATCTCATCACCTTACTTTTACCCACATTTATCTTCAGCTTTCTTCTTTCACACACTCTCCCAAACTCTGTCACCAACTTCCTCAATCCCTTCTCCGATCCTGCCACAAGCGCAGTGTCCTCCGCAAACAACAGCTGGCTCACCTCCCACTTTTCTCCATTTTCTTTAACCATCTCCAATCCCTTGCCCACCACGCTTGCATTTACCTCTCGCACCACCCCATCCATGTACAAGTTGAACAGCCAGGGCGACATAACGCATCCCTGACGAAGTCCCACCTTTACCTCAAACCACTCACTCTCTCCATTTCTAATCCTGACACATGCTCTACTACTCTCGTAAAAACTCTTGACAGCTCCTAGAAGCTTTCCTCCTATCCCGTATATCCGCAAAACCTCCCACAGTGCCTTCCTGTCTACCCTGTCGTAAGCCTTTTCCAGATCCATAAAAGCCCAAAAAACATCCTTCCCCTTTCCTATAGCTTTCTCACATATCTGTCTTACCACAAAGATCTGATCTACACAACCTCTACCCATCCTAAATCCACACTGTTCCTCACCAATTACTCCCTCTGTTCCTCTCCTAATCCTCTCAATCAAGATCCTCCCATAAGCCTTCCCAACTACACTTAACAACCTAATCCCTCTGAAACTACTACACTCACACTTGTTCCCTTGTAAAGTGGAATCATACAGGCACTCCTCCATTCCTCCGGCACTCTACCCTCTCTCCAGCAAACATTAAATAACCTCACCAGCCTGTCCACCATCACTGTACCTCCTTTTTTTAGACATTCTGCATGGCATCCATCCAGACCAGGTGCCTTACCTGCTTTCATCATCATTTAACAACTGCCTTCACTTCATCCTTCCTTATTTCTCTTCCATTTTCCTCACTCATCACGGTTATTTTCTTAGCATTTATCACTGCAACTATCTTTCCCTCCTTCACATTAAGCAACTCCCTAAAATACTCTGCCCATCTTCCCCTTACTGCCTTCTCTTCCATTATCAACTCTCCATCTGTACCTTTTACCTTTTCTTCTCTACTTGATTCGCCTCCTCTTTCTCTCTTAATTTCTTTCCAAAACATCTTTTTATTACTTTCAAAATTTTCTGCCATACTCTTACCCCACTTCACATCTGCTCTCCTCTTTGCCTCCTTTACCTTGTGCTTTACTTCTCTTTTCTTTTCTCTGTACAATCTGTGAAAGCTCGCTTCTTCTCTTCTACAACCTTCTTTGTTATTACTCCGATTATTATTATCATATTATCATTATTATTATCGTTATCATTGGAGTGACCTCAAACGCAATTCTAATTAAACTGGATAGCCGTTGATATACGATCTGTGTATGCGATCCCTCAAAATTGCGAACCCCCCACCCCCCCCTTGTAGTTCAGTACGTGGAACAGAAGTTTCCCGTATTTATTTGCTGGACCAGTATCTGCAGATTTCGAGACTTCTCACCTCTTCTTCCGCCTCAGCTGAAGGAATCTCGAAACCTGCAGATACTGGTCCAATAAATTAATATTGGAAACTTCTGTTCCACGTTGAACTGAAAAAACCGCAATTTGATGATGATGATGATGATGATGATGATGATGATGATGATGATGATGATGATGATGATGATGATGATGATGATGATGATGATGATGATGATGATGATGATGATGATGATGATGATGATGATGATGATGATGATGATGATGATGATGATGATGATGATGATGATGATGATGATGATGATGATGATGATGATCCAGCAAGCCGCTTCGGGACCAGTTCTCTTCAGCAAGCCGCCTCGGGACCAGTTCTCCCCAGCAAGACGCCTCGGGACCAGTTCTCTCCAGCAAGTCGCCTCGTTTCTTCCTGTGGCCCTTCGCTCTCAGCCACGACACTTGAAGAGGGCCTCACTCCGGATCACTCTACGAGCCCTCGTCCGTGACCTCCGAGCCTATTAACCATTAAATCTTAGTGTTATTGTTATTGTGAGTCTCATTTCCCTGGCTTGTCCGAACCAAAATTAAAACACATTGTTATTATTATTGTTGTTGTTATTGTTATCATTATTATTATTATCATTATCATTATTGTTGTTATCATTATTATTATTGTTGTTAATGTTATTATCATTGTTATTATTATTATTATTATTATTATCATCATCATCATCATCATCATCATTATTATTATTATTATTATTATTATTATTATTATTATTATCATTATTATTATCATTATTATTATTATTATTATTATTATTATTATTATTATTATTATTATTATTATTATTATTATTATTATTATTATTATTATTATCATTATTATTATTATTATTATTATTATTACACTAGTCAACAAAATGAAACTTTTTTTAATCATCAGAGTTGCAAACTAACTTTTTTGTGTTATTTTTTTATGCTGATTAAGAATCTGAAGTCCGTTTTTCCCTATCAGGTCACATTTAAATGTTACAGATACCTGTTATTTTAAAGTACAGGGAATGTAAAGCATATCTATAAGGTATATTGAATACAAGATATGACACTTCCATGGCATTTTATTGTACAAAATCAAAACTGTTTTGCATAAAACAAAGTTAGAATGTACTCTAAAGGATTACCACTTAAAATTTTTGAGATTTGGAATTTCTTTGGTGTTTTTTCTGAGGGTCATCCCTGTATAACATCCAGCAGTAGTCAGCTAACATTCCTGCATTCCAAAATCCTTGATACCGTTGTTCCATTGATGCAATATCTTAATGGAAGCGTTCCCCTTGCTCATCAGATACTGCCCCAAGGTTTTCTGGAAAAAAGTCCAGGTGTGAATCAAGAAAATGTACTTTCAGTGACATCCGACAGCCCATTGCAGCATAGGAGTCTAGAAGACATTTCACGCCATTTCTAAACTGGAGATTTCTTGTTGCCTAGGAAGTTTTCACAGAGCCATTTGAAAGATTCCCAGGCTTTAAGCTCAGTCTCATCCAGTGTTGTGAGGAAGTTGTTGTCCTTCAGGAGTTCCTTTATCTGCGGACCTACAAATACGCCTTCCTTCAGTTTTACCTCAGTGATTTTTGTAAACTTAGCCTTCACGTATTCAAAACTTTCAGAGTTTTTCCTGGCAAGTGTCTTCACGAATTGTTTCATGAGGCCAAGCTTTATGTGAAGAGGGGGAAGGAGAACATTTTCTGGGTTTACAAGTGGCTTACTCTGGACGCTAGAAACCCCCGGTTCATATGATTTTCGCAGGGGCCACTCTGATTGCACATAGTGCTTAGCAGTTGCACGACTGTCCCATAGGCATAAAAAGCACCAATATTTCGTGAATCCTGATTGCATTCCCATCAACATTCCAATCACCTTCAAGTCTCCACATATTTTCCACCTGTAGTTTGTGTACTTTATGGCATTGAGAAGTACATGCATGTTCTCGTAACACTCCTTCATGTGTACTGAATGCCCTACGGGAATGGATGGTTTCTTATTGCCGTTCTTTAGTAGTACTGCCTTGAGACTTCTCTTAGATGAATCAATGAATAAGCGCCATTCAGATGGAACATGTTGTTGACACAAACAGCGGAATAACTCATCAATGTTATTACTGAAACAAAGCGGTCCATCAACAGAGAAGCAAGAGGTCAGATTCTTGTTTCTCTTTCTGAAATAAGTAATACAAACGTCTTTCTTAAGTAGACACCTTTCTTGTAGACGAGATGCCAATAGTTCAGCTTTATCCTTCGATAACGACAAGTCTCTCACCAAATCATTTAACTCTCCTAGAGAAAATTTCTGGGGTTCACCTTCATTTTCAGTCACGAAATCTTCATCCACTTCGGTTTCTTCCTCATCAGCAGTATATTCCTCAAGAAAAACATCGTCAGACATCTGAAGGCCATTCTCTGGTGGCACTGGAATAGGAAGATCATCATCGTTGTGTGGTACTGGTCTTCTTGCTGATTCCAAGTTAGGATACACAATCTTATGCTTAGTCTTTGCAGTAAACCCATATACATTAACCTTGCAAAAATAACAGTCCGTGAAATGA
>NC_134794.1:24173096-24675596 GCF_046742065.1 Oratosquilla oratoria | reverse complement strand
ATATATATATATGTATATATATATATATGTATTTATTTAAATATATATGTGTGTGTGTGTATGTGTGTGGTGTGTGTGTGTGTGTGTGTGTGTGTGTGTGTGTGTGTGTGTGTGTGTGTGTGTGTATTTACCTAGTTGTATTTACCTAGTTGTATTTTACGGGAAGGGGAGCTATGCTCGTGGGGTCCCGTCTTCATATCTCATTTTATCTAAACTATTTTTAAATTCATGTATTGTTTTTGCACACACCACTTTCTCATCTAACTTGTTCCAACTGTCTATTACTCTGTGAGGAAAGCTGTTCTTTTTCAGGTCTCTTCTATAGCTATCCTTTTTGATTTTCTTTCCATGTCCTCTTGTATTTCTGTCATCCCATTTTATCAGATTCTCTCTATCAGTAATTTCTATGCCTTTCATGATTCTGTAAATAGTTATCAAATCTCCTCTCTCTCTTCTTTGCTCTAGTGTCTGTAGTTCAAGTTTTGCTAGTCTCTCTTCATATGATAGTTTTGAGAGTGTAGGTGCCAATTTTGTAATTGCTCTTTGTATTCTTTCAAGTTTTTTTTATAATTTTTTTTGTACTTGGTGACCATATCGTTGCCGCATATTCCAATCTTGGTCTTATCAGGGTGATTAGGATTTTCTTCACCATTTCTTCATCCAGATATGTAAATGCAACTTTGATTGTTCTTATCAAATTATAGGTTTCTCCAAAAATCTTATCTATATGTTTCTCAGGTGACATATTATTCATAACAATGACTCCCAGGTCCTTTTCATTTTCTACTTTTTTTATTCTTTCTTCTCCCAATTTATATGATCCTGTTATTCTGTTTCTACTTTTTCCAAATTCCATTATACTACACTTGTTTGTATTGAACTCCATTTCCCACTTCCTACTCCATTCCTGTTCTTTGTTTAGATCTCTCTGTAGTGATTCACAATCTTCTTCCGTGTTCACTTTTTTCAATAGTTTTGCATCATCTGCAAAGAAGCTCATATAGCTTTCAATTCCTTCATCCATATCATTAATATATATAGCAAACATTATTGGGGCCAGAACCGTTCCTTGTGGAACACCGCTTATTACTTCATCCCATTTTGAGTGTTGGTCTCTTATCACTACTCTCATTTTTCTTTCTTGCAAAAAGTCTTCCATCCAATTTAGCAGTTTGCCCTGTATTCCTCCTTCAGTTTCTAATTTCTTAAGCAACTTTTTATGTGGTACTTTGTCAAAAGCTTTTTTTAGGTCTAGAAATGCGCAATCAGCCCATCCATCTCTTTCTTGTAT
This sequence comes from Oratosquilla oratoria, assembly GCF_046742065.1. Classification (NCBI taxonomy): domain Eukaryota; kingdom Metazoa; phylum Arthropoda; class Malacostraca; order Stomatopoda; family Squillidae; genus Oratosquilla; species Oratosquilla oratoria. The sequence goes on along the minus strand of NC_134794.1, from coordinate 24,674,305 downwards.
TATATCTATTAACCTTGAATGGAAACATATTAAATTGGTGACGCATGATCGTCCTTAGCTGAATCCAAATTGTCTTGGATTTAGCACGTTGTTTTTTTCTAAATACTTTACCCATCTATTTTTTACAATTCTTTCACAAATTTTTGCTATTGTACTTGTTAGAGAGACTGGCCTATAGTTGTTAGGGTCTTCTTTATTTCCCCCTTTATATATAGGTACTATATTTGCTTTTTTCCAATCTTCTGGAACTTTACCTTCTTTTAATGAACTGATTATTATGCTATGTATTATATCTGCCAGTTCATTCCTGCATTCTTTCAAAATCCAGTTTGCCATTTCATCTGGTCCATGCGATTTTCTGACATCAAGATTACTCAAGTGTTTCAATATTTCATTCTTTGTTACTTCTATTTCTTTCATAGGGGGGACTTTCTCTTTCCATTCAATCTCTTCAGGTTGTATGTTCCCTTGTAAACACAGATTTAAAATGTTTGTTCATAATTTCCGCCATTTCAGTTTCCTCTGTGTATTCAATTCTTCCTTGTCTTAATTTCTCCAAATCTTGTTTGTTTTTCAGTTTGTTGTTTACAAATCTGTAGAATAGTTTTGGTTGATCTTTACACTTTTCTATGACATCTTTTTCATATTTTCTCTTTTCCTCTCTGCACACTTGTACATATTCATTTCTATAACAAGTATATATTTTCCATTTTTCTGGTCTTTTGTTTTTCTTCCATTTGGCCCAAGCTTTGTCTCTTTTGTCTTTTATCTCCCTACAACTTTTATTGTACCAGCACTTTATATATTCTTTTTCCTGTTTTTGTCTTGGGACATACTTTTCTACTCCCTTTTTATAGATTTTTGTCAAAATATTCCATTTCTCTTCTACTGTTGTATCTTCTTTGTGTATTCTTTCCCAGTTTTCATTTTGGAAGAATTCTCTTATTTTATCAAAATTTGCTTTTTCATACATCAATCTTCCTTTTCTATATTGTTCATTTCTTTTCATGTATTTTTTCTCATTTAGTTCTAGTTCTATCAATATGTGGTCACTTTTGCTTATTGGTGCCTGGTATTCTATCTTTTCCACTATTTCAGGTTCTGATGTGAATATTAGGTCTAGTCTCGATGGTTCTTCATTTCTATACCTGGTGTTCTCTTGGATCCATTGTGTCATTGTGTGGTCAGTAATCATCTCAAGTAGAACACTACCCCATGAGTCTTCTCCACCCTTTACGGTCATCTCTTCCCAGCATATTTCTTTGCAATTATAGTCGCCCATCATAACTATTCTTCCTCCATCTTCCATTATCTTGTTTAGTGTTATTCTTGTGTCTTCTAACATGCTTTTATGTTCATTATCTTCCCACGAGGCTGTTTTTGGGGGCACGTAATTTATTACAAATTTTCTGTTCTTCTTATCTCTATCTTCTACTTCTATCATAATCATCTCAACTGTATTGTTCCCATATGTGACATTCTTCACTCTTATATCCTTCTTAGTCAGGAACATAACTCCACCCCCTTGTTTTTTCTCTCTGTTTCTAATCCAATAATTATATGTATTGTGTCCTCTGCTGTTGGGTGGTAGTGGAACTTTTAATTTTGTTTCAACAATTCCCATTATGTCCGGATCTTTTTCTTTCAGATATTTGTTCAGTTCATTCAGTTCTGCTATTAATCCATCTATATTTGTGTAGGATACTCTTAACTTTCTGTTATTTCCATTGTATTCTCTGTTTCTTTTGTGTTTCTCTCTGTTATGTTCCATTTCTTCAATTTCATATTCACTACTCTCCAGTAGAATTCTTGTTTTTCTGTCTCCGTTCTGGTCTCGTTTTATTTCTTAGCTTCATGTCTTTTCCTTATTTCCTCCTCTCTTTCCTCTTTATTCATTTCCCTTTTTATCCATACCTTTTTATATTGTTCACTTCTTGCTAGTTTCCCTGTTTTGGATAAGATATTCTCAGCCGTAGTTTGTAACCTGAATTTAATCTTAATTAGTCTGGTCTTGTCTGTACTATATTTCCCGAGCCTGAATTTCTCTTCGATTTGTTTCATTATTTCTGGCTCATCTTCCTGAAATAATTCTTGTAAATTTCTTACTTTTTCATTTTCCTCTTTGATTCTTGTGGTTCTATCTGGGTTATGTTTCTCTTCCATTCCTAATATAATTATACATTTCTTTCTACCAGCTGGTGGGAAGGGGGATACCAGCGCGTGCCCTTTGACACCCCCCCCAGAAAGAGGGGGAGGGGGTGCCAACCGTCCGTCCCCGTCCGCGCCATACACACTCACGCTCACCCTCCCCCCTAAGTCTCTTACTATATTCTCCTTCTGTCTCATCACTTTTATAACTGAGTCTTCCGTTTGTTCATTCATTTGCTGTTTGATTATGTCAGTAAATGCAACTTTGCTATTTTCTTGGATTTTTTTCCAACCCTCCTTGTTCTCCTTATTATTCTCCTTTAAGACTTTATTCTCTTCTTTTACTTCTTTTAACTGTTTTTTTTTAATTCTTCAATTTCCTTAGTTAAGTTTTTGTTCGCCTTCTCTAGTTCTTCCAATTTTTCAACCCTCTGCACAATGTTGTTAACGTGACCGAACCTAAATTCCCAGTGCTCGATCACTGTCCCCCCCCACCCTCTTTAAATCCCTGGAAAATATTCTTATCATCTTCTACTGTATTGCTCTTATCTATACTTCTAATCTTTACATTTTTGTTAGACATTTCGTCATCGCTAAATTGGTCAGGACCTCGTTTGTTTAGATGGCGTCTGCCTGCCTGGGCCAAGTCCTCACCTTCCTCATTTCCTTCCATTTCCCTCAGTAATCCCTCCCCTTCTCCTTTTTCCTTACTTTCCCCTACACCACGAGCAATTTCCCCCACCCTGTAAATACAATAGGTACTTCCTTTGCTTTGGGATCCACGAAATTTCACTTTTTCTTCAGAACGTCCTCTAAGCCGTCCGTTCGTTGAAGTGTGTGTGTGTGTGTGTGTGTGTGTGTGTGTGTGTGTGTGTGTGTGTGTGTGTGTGTGTGTGTGTGTGTGTGTGTGTGTGTGTGTATTATTTCTTTGTCGTGGCTCGTGCCGCTTAAATTGTTCTTATCGGCTTAAGAAACCTACACAGCGAAGCTATAGCGATAATCCCATACCACACTCCTGGTCATATGGCCATTTCCCGAAGATTGAATGTGGTTTGAATTTTCCACCAAAATCATAAGAAATTTAAAATTCCCGGCTCTGTGCAGGCATGCGCATTGTCGACCCCACCTCCCCCTCCCTACCCCCTCCCTTCTTAGCCGGCTTGCTTGAGTCGTCACTTCAATGAGAAATGAAGGCTTCGGCTGTGGGAGGAGGGAGGGACCCTAAATCTGTGCAGGTTTCTTAAGCCGATAAAAACAATTTAAGTGGCACGAGCCGCGACAAAGAAATATTATCGGCTGAAAGAAAACTGCACAGCGAAGCTATGCGTGAGACGAGGACAGGTGGGAGGAGAGGTGAAGCCTGATTCAAACCGTTATTACGTGTGTCTTTCCTATGGGAGACTTATTCATTTTATCACTCAGTAGAGGGGAGAAAAGAAACGTCAAGTACCCACACCGAAGAATGTGACATGCACAACATTGCACTGTTCACACAATGCGTAAATTATACGAAATTCGTATCCTGTTCAGCGGTTCCTGGTCCCTCCCCACTCCTCGGTCGCCCTTTGCCCCCTCCACCCCCCTTTTTTCATGAGATGAGAGGGGTGGAGCCGTTTCCATGGCGACACATGGGACAGGGGCGACCGAGTGGTAGAGACACGTGTCCCCAAGGGAGTCGTCGATGTCCAGCCCCTAGGTCCCGCACTCGCTCCACAGAGTGGGTGCGGAGAAATGCCAGCGATGCCACGAAGTCCCTGATGCTGTGGGCGTGCGGGGCACGGCCAAGGTCGGCTCTCTCCAAAAAGCTGAAAAACAGGTGCGCCCGGGACCTCGGGGTTAGGGGAATCCTAAATTTCGAGTTGTAGAAGAGATGATCCTCAGAAATCTCTTCCGTGCGCTCCACGTAGTCTTCGAACGCACGGACCGGGCGCAGCGGATGTGGGCGTCCTCCCTACCGGAAGGATTGTATTCTGAGAGGGCCAATCATGTCGTCCGCTCGGCCGTTCCTGGCCAGGAATGTTGGTGATGGAGAGAGGGTTAGGGCCGAGCTGTCCTCCTCCAGTTTGGAGAAGGACGGGTGGCGGGTGATTGCCGCCAGCTGTGAAGCCCTGTAGTCCGTAGTCAAGGCGAGCAGAAAGACGACACGTTGAGGGAAGTGTTCTTCCTCCATAATGGCCCTTTCGAACGCCAGGTACTGCAGAACCGATGCAATGACCAGGCCAGGACCGGTTGATGTCTCGGCTCTCTCGAGGCGCTGATCCCCTTCATTAGGAGGGTTCGCGCCCTCTGTGGCACTCGGATGTTCATGCCAAAGCGTAGCGGATCAGTGAGGGCTGTATAGTGAGGCAAGATAGTCGCCGTTGCCCTGTTGGTGGAGGTAGCCAGCCAAGTCAGGAAGTCCGGAACCGTGCTGGCGGAGATGTTCACCATCACGTGTCTCCGAAGGCAGTTCCGGAATCTCCGTCAGCAGGACCCACACTGTCGCACTGAGGACGGAAGGTGAGCTCTGAGTATCTTGTCTGCTGCCTCTGTAGAGAAGAGTTGGCTGAGAGCTCCCCGTAGAAACTCCAAGTATCAAGTTGGAGTGACGCTTGGAGAGGCGCGGTAAGGCTGTTGGCTAGGCAGGCTGGCCCCAGTAGAAGGGGAGAAGGGCCCCATCTCATTAGCTCCCCGAACCACGGCTGGGTTGGCCAGTAGGGAGCTATCAGGAGGACCTGACCCTTGAAGGACCTGAGGGTCTGCATCACCTTCAGGAGGACCGGTGTCGCTGGAGGAGGAAAATGAATACGTACTTCCAGCTGTTCCAGTCGTCCGTGAAGGTGTCTGGGCCTCCTGTGCGTGTCCTTTGGATGCAGGTGAGGTAGAAGGGGAGCTGGGTCGTGTTTGGGGAGGCAAACAGGTCCACCTCTGGGGTGCCGTAGCGGAGGGAGAGCGACTCGAACACTTGTGGGCGTAGCTGCCACACCACGTAGGTCTCCTGAAACCTGGATAGAGCGACCGGCGTAGGGCCCCCGACCGAAGCCAGGGACGCAACAAGCTGTGGAGTGCTGAGGGTATCGGCTCGGGCAGGTCTCGCGGGAGGAGCAGTATGCTCCTGTCGACCTCCCGTACTAGCCGTCGGCGCCCCAAGCGGCTCAGTGGAAGGGCCGGGGTCGTGAAGTTGAGGCAACCCAACACCCCCCCCCCTCGCCACCGAAGGAGGGAGAACGTGTGAGAGAAGCACGCTCTCTTGGCGCAGTGGAGCACCCGAAGAGCGCTGACTGTGTCCCACTCAATCCCGAGCCAATAAAGTCTCTGTGTGGGAGCGAGGGCAGACCCGTCCCAGTCCACCCCGAACTCCACGTCCGCCAACACTCTCAGAGCCACCGAGATGTCGGCCGATGCACCCTCCCCGGTGGGCAAATGCATCAACTAGCCGTCTAGGTACATGAGTGTGGAGACGCTTGCTTCCGTCCAGCGTACGCCTACCACTCTCACTAGTTTCGTGAAGATCCTCGGGGTAAGCGAGAGACCGAAAGGGAGTATGCGAGCCCGAGTTCGTTTCCGAGCGACCTCGTCCGTGGGCGTTAGTCAAGAGGCTTCGTCCTGGGTGAAGACGTTCCCTGAGCGTCTCCCGCTAAGACGGGCCTGGACCCTCGGTATGTATTCAACTCACCCTAAGTCTTCCCGCGGGAAGTCCTCGAAGCCCGTGGCGAGCGTCCTCATCCAATAGTGTGCTATGGCAGTTTGTGACGTCTCATCACCCACAAGCTGACTTCCATATCTTTAATACCTAGTGACATCATGTGATTATACTGTGACGTCACCGGATTTAATCATGGCGTCATAGGATCGCCTCGTGACGTCACAGGGACACAAACTGACGTCATAGGACTACATCGTGACGTCATTTTATCACATAATGACGTTATCTTACCATACCGTGACATCACTGAGTTACAGAGAGCGTTGAAATAAATTTTAACATGGTAAAATTCTCGACCATCATGACTGTAGATTAGATTAAGTTGAATAGGAAAAGTTATGTTCATTTAGACCTGAGTCACAGTGAGCGTCGAAATTAATTTTAACATGGTAAAATTCTCGACCATCATGACTGTAGATTAGCTTAAGTTGAATAGGAAAAGTCATGTTCATGTCGAGCTGAGTCACAGTGGGCGTTGAAATTAGATTCAGCATGGTAAAATTCTTGACCATTATGACTATAGATTAGCTTAAGTTGAATAGGAAATGTCATGTCCATTTCGACCTGAGTCACAGTGAGCGTCGAAATTAATTTTAACATGGTAAAATTCTCGACCATCATGACTGTAGATTAGCTTAAGTTGAATAGGAAAAGTCATGTTCATTTCGACCTAAGTCACAGTGAGCGTTGAAATTAATTTTAACATGGTAAAATTCTCGACCATCATGACTGTAGATTAGCTCAAGTTGAACAGGAAAAGTCATGTTCACTTCATCCAGAGTCACAGTGAGCTTTGAAATTAATCAAACATGGTAAAATTCTCGACCATCATGACTGTAGATTAGATTAAGTTGAATAGGAAAAGTCATGTTCATTTCGACCTGAGTCACAGTGAGCGTCGAAATTGATTTTAACATGGTAAAATTCTCGACCATCATGACTGTAGATTAGCTTAAGTTGAATAGGAAAAGTCATGTTCATTTCGACCTGAGTCACAGTGAGCGTTGAAATTAGTTTTAACATGGTAAAATTCTTGACCATCATGACTATAGATTAGCTTAAGTTGAATAGGAAAAGTCATGTCCATTTCGACCTGAGTCACAGTGAGCGTTGAAATTAGTTTTAACATGGTAAAATTCTTGACCATCATGACTATAGATTAGCTTAAGTTGAATAGGAAACGTCATGTCAATTTCGACCTGAGTCACAGTGAGCGTTGAAATTAATTTTAACATGGTAAAATTCTCGACCATCATGACTGTAGATTAGCTTAAGTTGAATAGGAAAAGTCATGTTCATTTCGACCTGAGTCACAGTGAGCGTTGAAATTAGTTTTAACATGGTAAAATTCTTGACCATCATGACCATAGATTAGCTTAAGTTGAATAGGAAAAGTCATGTCCATTTCGACCTGAGTCACAGTGAGCGTTAAAATCAATTTTAACATGGTAAAATATTTCTTTGTCGCGGGTCGTGCCGCTTAAATTGTTTTTATTGGCTTAAGAAACCCGGAAGGAGGGTGGTGCCGTGACCGGGATGTGGAGGGTGTGGACGAGCTGAGCGTCCTAGGCCTCTTGGGAGAGATAGAACTCTTTCTCGAGCGGGACTTCCTGTTGGGTCTACGTGAGCGGCTCCGGGAGGAAGGTGGGCTCACGGACCCGCCCGAAAAGGCAAGCCGAATGGTGCTAGAGGAGCCACGACGGTCGGAGGCACGGGGGCCGCCGAGAGGCCCGCCGACCCCCCGGGGCGCCACCCTCCGCACCACCCGACATGCCCCCCCCCCCCGTCCCCCAAGAGTCCCCGGACCGCCCACCCACGGACGACCCGGAGACGTCGGACGACGTAAGAGGTCAAAGTCCACGCCTAGGGTCTAACGAAGCAAGCCGTGAGGCGTTAGAGGACCATTGGTGGTCGGAGGTATGGGGCTGCCGAGGCCTGATGACCCTCGGGGCGCCACCCTCCGTATCATAAGACACGTCCCCTTGTCCTCCGAGAGGCCCGGGTTCTTACCACGGACGACTCGAAGACGTATGGGGAATGGATTACGAGTGGAAAAGGTCAAAGTCTACGCCTAGGGCCTGACGATGCAAGCCGTGAGGCGTTAGAGGACCATTGGTGGTCGGAGGTATGGGGCTGCCGAGAGGCCTGATGACCCTGGGGGGGGGCCTCCCTCCGTATCATAAGACACGTCCCCCTGTCCTCCGAGAGGCCCGGGTTCTTACCACGGACGACTCGAAGACGTATGGGGAATGGATTACGAGTGGAAAAGGTCAAAGTCTACGCCTAGGGCCTGACGATGCAAGCCGTGAGGCGTTAGAGGACCATTGATGGTTGGAGGTATGGGGCTGCCGAGAGGCCTGATGACCCTGGGGGGCGCCACCCTCTGTATCGTAAGACACGTCCCCCTGTCCTCCGAGAGGCCCGGGTTCTTACCACGGACGACTCGAAGATGTATGGGGAACGGATTACGAGTGGAAAAGGTCAAAGTCTACGCCTAGGGCCTGACGATGCAAGCCGTGAGGCGTTAGAGGACCATTGATGGTCGGAGGTATGGGGCTGCCGAGAGGCCTGATGACCCTGGGGGGCGCCACCCTCCGTACCATAAGACACGTCCCCTTGTCCTCCGAGAGGACCCGGGTTGTATACCAGGGACGACTCGGAGACGGGGACGGATTGCGAGTGTATAAGGTCAAAGTCTACGCCTAGGGCCTGACGATACAAGCCGTGAGGCGTTAGAGGACCATTGATGGTTGGAGGTATGGGGCTGCCGAGAGGCCTGATGACCCTGGGGGGCGCCACCCTCCGTACCATAAGACACGTCCCTGTCCTCCGAGAGGACCCGGGTTGATTACCAGGGACGACTCGGAGACGGGGACGGATTGCGAGCGTATAAGGTCAAAGTCTACGCCTAGGGCCTGACGATGCAAGCCGTGAGGCGTTAGAGGACCATTGATCGTAGGAGGTATGGGGCCGCCGAGACCACACGCCCCCCTCCGCACCCCAAGACTCGCAGCAAAGGGCACAAACCGGAGCACAAAGATTTAAGAAGGCAACAACTGGATCACTAATAGGGTGGTCGAAGAATGGGACAAACCGGCAACCATGCAGAAAGCGCTGAAACTATTAGTCGATTAACAAGCAGGAAACGGACTCACCGGCTAAACAACCCAAAGGCCGGCATCGGGTAAACAGCTCAGTCCCGTTTCCGCGCTAGAAGTGACGACTCAGGCGAGCCGGCTAAGAAGGGAGGGGGTAGGGAGGGGGAGGTGGGGTCGACAATGCGCATGCCTGCACAGAGCCGGGAATTTTAAATTTCTGGTGATTTTGGCGGAAAATTCAAACCACACTCAACCTTCGGGAAATGGCCATATGACCAGGAGTGTGGTATGGGATTATCGCTGTAGCTTCGCTGTGCAGGTTTCTTTCAGCTGATAATGGGGATGTTAAATAATTTTATGCCATTTTTATTTCTGCATCTTAAAACATGACCATCTTTTGTTTTTTTTTAAGATTTTAAATCTTCATTTCATAATTACATTTTATGCGATTTTTTTGCTTAGTATTTTTGTCTCATTAAATATCTATAAGCTTTTTTTGCATTTCTAAATTGCTTTGAATTTAAATTCATAAAAAAGGTATAAAAAAAGGGTCTAGTGTAACTTCTGCACCCACTTTGAAATGTAAAAAAATGGATAAAAAATAATTTTAAAAAAATTATACGTATGTATATTTTTAAAATTAAGAAAATATTTTAAACTGAATTTTTGGGGAGGGGGGTGGAAAACTTACACTGTCCCCTAAAAAGGGATAAAATAATTGAAAAAAAAAATTGAATGCGGCCTATATGTGGAACGATGAATTGTGATATGATTATGAATATGTTTCCGGAGGCTGGTATTTGGTGGTTGTGGAGGAAGAGAAGAGAGTATCTGTGTGTAATAAAGGTCTTTGGGTGTAGTTTTAATGTTTCTTGGTGTGTGTGGGTGTTCTGCTATGTAGTGTAGCGGGTGTGATGTGTTTGTGGTGGCTGCAGCAAGTGTTTGTGTGCCTCTCATGTCGAGGAAACATATTCATAATCATATCACTCACCGCTCCATTAACACACTGAAAGACAACACACTGCTGCATGCCAGACCCCCTGATATCCACCCTTCTGAATCCTCTCTCCCACGTAAGGACAGAGTCCACTTGGCCAGACTGCGATGCGGTCACCACCCAGCACTTCTAAGCTACCAGAAGAGGCTGGACGACCGTGTTGTGAACAGCTGCCCAGGATGTAACACTTCACCCCATACCATACAACACATAATGGAAGACTGCATTATACACAATCATGCACGCAAACAACACAACATACACTCTATAAAGAATTTGTGGGAAAACCCAGTTTCGGCTGTGACCTTCCTTGGGGAGACGGGACTGCTCGGACAGACAGTCTAGGGAACGACAACAACAACAACAACAACGATGAATTGTAAGGTGGCCTTCATACACAAAAAGGTTCCCCACCCCTGGTCTAGGTAAATCAGACTATAGGTGAATACAAAATTATCCCCAGCTTGGCACATAAGTTGTACGAGGAGATCAGTAACGTGCACAGACATTGCAAGGGACAGGTGCTTTGGGCAGGAAATTGGGCACTTCACTGTTTTCTATTATTCGTATTTGGCAACTATCCGGTAGGGTGCAACACCATTTTCTATATTATAATTTCTGAATGGTAAGAAAATGGAAAAAGCCTGTGAGAAATATTTTTTCATTATTTTTTATATTTTTGTGAAGGGTACTTTTGGGGCACAGGACAAAGGGGCAGGTGCTCGGGCACCCCCAGCACCCCCCCCCCCCCCATCTGCACGGGCCTGTAGGAGAGACTAGAATCACGAGAATCGAATAGAAAGAGCATGTGTACGATCTAATTACGAGTATAATAATAATGATAAGGGAGGGAGGGGGTGAATAAGAGTTGAGTATGTGGAGATGGAATGGGTGGGAGTGGATTTTATGCTTTTGTTTATTGGCTACCTCCCTAGTAAGGGAGGAGCCGTTGGTATATGTATGTGTGCATTATCATTACTATTATTAATAATAATAATATTTCATTATCATTATTCAAACAAGCTATGGGTGCTGTCAGTCAGTCCCATGATGGTCCCAAGCCCCCGTGTGAATTGGGAATTAAGGGTTTTGCAATAGGCCTAGCAAGCCAGCAGGTAAAACAGACCAACTCGAGGACCTAATGCAAGGTCTTGGAAGCAGACACGTTGAAGATGAACATGGACAGGAAAAAAAAAAAGAGAGAGAGGCTTGATCTTAAGAGGAAGGAGTTCTTAACAAGAATTTGGTAAGAAAGGTAAGCATTAGTATTATTGTTATCATTATTACTATTATTATAATTATTATCTTATATTATATATAGGGGTGATTGTACCGAAAGAACTGTATGGGGCAGAAAATGGAACATAAAAGAGGAAGAGAGAAAGAGTTTAAATGTGTTTGAGATGAAAGGTCTGAGAAGTATGGTGGGGGTTGCTAGGCTAGAGTGAGAAACAAGGTGAGGAGGAGAGCGGGGTGGAAAAGGAGTTGGGAGATAGGGTTGATGAAAGAGTATTGGGATAGTTTAGACACATGGGAAGAATGAGTGAAGAAAGATTAGTAAAAGAAGTGTGGAAGGCAGGTGTGTATGGAGTGAACATGGGGGAACGATCAAGGATGAAATGGATGGATGGGAAGGGAGGGGGTAGAGGGTTAGGGAGTACTTTATTTGTGAATGAGATTTTGACGCACTACGAAGGGATTTCTCCCCATATTTCTCTCTCTCTCTCTCTCTCTTTTAAACGAGGGGACGGAGACGTGGGGGGGGGGAAGTCACCGATTAAATGAAGCGATATTGCTATGGATGCGCTGTGCCTTGCTGCATTGCTTCTGACCCAGGGCATTGGGCAAGAAGAAGGGATGACCCGTCATCCAGGAGAAGCCAAGAAAAGAGGTAGGGAGGGTGTGGTGAATGGGAGTGGAGTATGTGGGAATGAAATGGGTGGGAGTGGATTTATGTCTTTGGCTTTGGCTACCTTCCTTGTAAGGGGGATAAAGCCCTTGGTATATGTACGTATGTATTATCACTATCATTATTATTATTATTATTATTATCATTATCATTATCATTATCATTATTATTATTATTATTATTATTATTATTATTATTATTATTATTATTATCATTATTATTATTATTATTATTATTATTATTATTATTATTATTATTATTATTATTATTATTATTATCATAATAATAATAATAATAATTATTATTATTAATTATTATTATTATTATTATTATTATTATTATTATTATTATTATCATTAATTATTATTATCATTATCATTATTATTATTATTATTGTTATTATTATTATTATTATTATTATTATTATTATTATTATTATTATTATTATTATTATTATTATTATTATTACTATTACTATTATTATTATTATTATTATTATTATTTCTAATTATTATCATTATTATTATTATTATTATTATTATTATTATTATTATTATTATTATTATTATTATTATTATCATTATTATTATTATTATTATTATTATTATTATTATTATTAATAATATTATTATTATTATCATCATTACTGTTATTATCATTGGTAGTAGTAGTATTTGCATTAGCATAATAGTTTAAGATTTCTTAGAATAACAAATTGAAGAAAATATTGCATAGCAAAACTATATTGCTTAGAAATACAACAGTTCGAGAACTGACCAAAAATCTATTGGGTTGTGATCAAGTGAAGTAGTAATTAATATAACCCGCCAGAGAAGATGCTTTAATTTGCATGAGGATGATTATATACCGAAAGTAAAAGTTTCCAAACACCATTAGGTATCCATCTCGAGTTGTTTTTGTGTTCTTCCTTTTCAAGTTCTGGGTCAGATATAACCGCTGACTCGACTGACATCGGCGTTTACTCAAGACAGGTTAGAAAGCGTCGCTCTGGAGTCTAGACATACCAACCGTTCAGATGACTGCTAAGATTGGGGATTTTTTCGGTGAAATCTAACAATGTATGTATGCGTTAGTTTGGCGATTAAATTTCTATGCACGACGAATTTTCTCTTGGATAATACAGGATCATATAATTTCTTTTTAAGTTTGATCAGATATTCTATGAAAATAGGATACATGATATACGCCATACTGTACAGTAATTAAAAAACTAATGTTGGAGGACGTATCTTCGATATTACTTATAAAACATACACTATTTACCAGCAAGGTAACTTTATTCTCTGTTTTTCTAAGTACAATAGCTTATTGCATATGTAGTTAATAATTATTTGCAGTCTCAGAATCGTGAGAATGAATTAGTTGATTAATGCAGATTACAAATAGTGTCAGAAGGGATTGTTTTTTTTTCTGTTATTGATAAAAACGTGCTAAAATTGGCTAGCATAATAACTGTAGGTGAAATTTTATATTGCCAGGTTTTATGTAACATGCCGTCCTTCAAATTCAGCAATGTGATGTCAAACCATCACCTTGCCTAAACTTTAGATCGACATTTTAAGAAATATAAACACGAAAGTAAACGAAATATTACTTAAAGCTGCGATTCTCCACAATGTTTATATATCGTAATTCTTTCACAGCTGTTGTATTTGTGAGAAATGAGAATGATATTTTGAATAATGGGCAGTAGATTTCATATGTAATGAATTTTTGCAAAGAGGAAAATCGAATAAACTTGTTATTGGAGTTGGATTTCCTCTCGAGATCCTTTGTTTTAAAATTGTGCAGGGGGATCCTATCATCCTATATTTCTTCATTTATTGCAGTATGTCGTACGTTGTTGGTCTTTGACTACGGTCACATAAATTCGTTGTCTGGCAGTCCAGTTTCTATGACGATTTTTTAGAGTTCAATGGAAGGCCATAACCTGCAACTTAACTCGTACGATTATAATTGAGAAAGGTAGGTGGTGACAAACAAAGTAATGTACACAACCCTTGATAAGTAAATTGTTACCTGACAACCTAAGCTGCCCTTGTTGTCTTGTCACCTTTTACGAGTGGTCCAGCTTTGTCGCGCCTGGTATTTCCGCACTTGGAGTCTGCACACATATCTCAAAGATAAGCACAGTTGAAAATAACTGTTACCCACAATGGCATCCAAAGCTGATTATGCGGGTAAGAGACCGCTGTAAAGTGTTGTTAAGGTTATGTTTGCGTAACCCGACCTTAATCAGCATGAACCAACGACAGTATTAAATAGTGAGGAGATAATTAGAATTAATGCATTACAATGCATTTGGTTTGCGTTGTGTTCAAAAGCGGACTTGACTGGGAACGCGTGTGATATGACTCGTGTTTAATGTTTTCTATAATTGATGTCACTTTTTATCGTGAAAGGCAATTGACGTAACTAGATAAAAGTTTCTAAGTGACGTATATGTTTTTAATCATTACATTAGTTGTGGCCTGAATGAATATTTGAGAAAGTAGCTAGTCAGCATTTTGGAAAATAATCTGTGCAGTGTCAAGTGTGATGAATAAAGAAATGTGGTTGGTTAACCAGTGGTCACTGAATTGAATGTGTAAAGAAATATTGTTTACTACAGTGAATATTATGTTAAGTTCTTAGTAAGGGCTATTGTTTAATCCTAACAAGTTAAACCACCGATAATATTAAGCCTATCTTTGCCCCAGTGCTTAAATATATATAGGGTTAAGGTAATATATATCAGCCATTTTAATGATTTTTTTCTTTTGATGAAACCCATAATTGGCAATATTTTTAAAGATGTGGTCATTTGAATGATTAATGAAATGCAGTTTGAGAGGAATAACTATAAGTAGCTGATAGGTGGAAATGCAGTGACTGCATATGCTGGATTGGAGAGATCTTTGTGTATGGTGAAAATAGCATTGTACTCAAAGTAACATATGTAACCAAAATTAACCATTGTAGGACTTGTCAGTAGATATATATGGCTACGTATGTGAAATCCATGTATTTGTTGTTTACATAGGGTGAAAGTGAATACCCCCAAAATTATAGAAGGGTGATTAGTGACAAACAGGATCCCGTGATCAGAACTTTGATCCTGTATATCATGATCATCATTAGGTAAATATATAAATCCTGATTTTAGAGGTCATTAACCTATTAAATTGTGGAGTTTCTGTACTTTCTGGCATTTAAACACATTCTCTAATATGATAAGTTGACAATCTTAATATGTAGGTAATTGTTGCCTTGAGCTATAAGGGAAAGTATATGTATCTTGTCCACAGCTTCGCTGACTAGAATTCTGTAGGTCCCCAGTCTGACATAGTGGCTGGCAGTAGTCATCAGGCCCTGACATAGATCTCTCCAGAAAGTTTGGCCAAATGAGTGTGGTGCACACATTAACAACATAGCAATGGGAAATTAAACACTAATTTTGTAAATTATAATACATCAATATAATAGACATTTTTCTTGGTGGAAATCAATAACAAAAAAACATTTGTCAAAAGTAATACACTACCGAATGCAGCTGCGATGAAATCCTTGAGACACCATGTTTGTTTTCATAGATGCTGAAGTCAAAGAAATTGAAGTATAAATTGTTCTAACCTAACCGACTTTTTAAGGAGTGCACACATAGCATTAGAGAAATAATAATCTTATAAATGATAATACAACAACATAAGGAACTTTCCTGTTATTGCCCCACCACTAATTTTTTTTTTTTTTTCTGTTGTCTTTGATTTTGTTTATCTTAGGATAGGAGCCCATACCCAACATATTGAATGTCTGTGGCATTCTGTAAAGGTCAGAAACAAGAGGCAATGTGGAACTCATCGAGAGATATATACATACATATACCAAGGCTCCCTTACAAGGGAGGTAGCCAAAAAGGAAAAGGCATAAAATCATTTCCACCCATTCCATCCCTAAATACACTCCACACCCCTCCACCCTCCCTCTTATCTTAGCACCTCCTGGATGACGGGTCATCCCTGCACCTTGTCCACTGCCCTGGGTCAGAAGCAGTGTCGCAAGACACAGCACATCCACAGCAAGGCCGCTTCATTAAATCGGCAACCCCCCCCTCTCTGTCCCCCCATTGCATAAAAGGAGAAGACGGGGAGAAATCCCTTCGGGCTGCGTCAAATTTTGCTCACGCATACTACCTCACCCCCCATCCCCCTGCCCATTCCACCTCATGCAATCACAATATCATCCATATACAACCATTCTCCATTCACCCCTGTCTTCTGTCCTCTCCCGTCCTTCCTCAACAGACATTCCCCTCTTCCCCAAAGCCCCCTTCACCCCGTCCATCCACCTCATCCTAGGACATCCCCTCATTTTCACTCCCTCCACATCTGCCTTCCATACCTCTTTTACTAGTCTTTCTTCACTCATTCTTTCCATGTGTCCAAACCATCCTAATATTCTTTCATCAACCCTATCTCCCAGCTCCCTTTCCACCCCTGTTCTCCTCCTCACCTCCTCATTTCTCACTCTATCTAGCCTAGTAACCCCCATCATACTTCTCAGACACCTCATCTCAAACACATTCAAACTCCTTCTCTCTTCTTCTCTTATGTTCCATGTTTCTGCCCCTTCATACAATCTCCTCTTAGCATCCATTCCCAAATGTCTATTCCTCATTACACTCTTTAATCCACCAAGGCATTTACTCGCTTCTCTCAATCTACATTCTACCTCCACCTTCACTCCACCTTTTCCTGCCACATTTGCACCCAAGTATCTAAAACTATCCACTTCCTCCAGTCACTCTCCCTTAATGCTCACTTCCAGTCTACTGCCACTTTCACCCTTTGTACATCTCATCACCTTACTTTTACCCACATTTATCTTTAGCTTTCTTCTATCACATACTCTCCCAAACTCTCCCACCAACTTCCTCAATCCCTCCTCCGATCCTGCCACAAGCGCAGTGTCGTCCGCAAACAACAGCTGGCTCACCTCCCACTTTTCTCCATTTTCTTTAACCATCTCCAATCCCTGACCCTTGCATTTACCTCTCGCACCACCCCATCCATGTATAAGTTGAACAGCCAGGGCGACATAACGCATCCTTGACGAAGTCCCACCTTTACCTCGAACCACTCACTCTCTCCATTTCTAATCCTGACACAAGTTATACTACTCTCATAAAAACTCTTGACAGCTCCTAGAAGCTTTCCTCCTATCCCATATATCTGCATAACCTCCCACAGTGCCTTTCTGTCTACCCTATCATAAGCCTTTTCCAGATCCATAAAAGCCCGAAAAACATCCTTCCCCTTTCCTATAGCTTTCTCACATATCTGTTTTACCACAAAGATCTGATCTACACAACCTCTACCTGTCCTAAATCCACACTGTTCCTCACCAATTACTCCTTCTGTTCCTCTCCTAATTCTCTCAATCAAGATCCTCCCATAAGCCTTCCCAACTACACTTAACAAACTAATCCCTCTGTAACTACTACATTCACACTTGTCCCCTTTTCCCTTGTAAAGAGGAACTATACAGGCACTCCTCCAGTCCTCCGGCACTCTACCCTCTCTCCAGCAAACATTAAATAACCTCACCAACCAGTCTACCATCACTGTACCTCCCTTTTTCAGACATTCTGCATGGCATCCATCCAGACCAGGTGCCTTACCTGCTTTCATCATCTTAACAACTGCCTTCACCTCATCCTTCCTTATTTCTCCTCCATTCTCCTCACTCATCACTCTCATTTTCTTAACATTTCCCATTATCATCTCTCCATCTGCACCTTTTACCTTTTCTTCTCTACTTGATTCGCCTCCTCTTCCTCTCTTAATTTCTTTCCAAAACATCTTTTTATTACTTTCAAAATTTTCTGTCATACTCTAACCCCATTTCACATCTGCTCTCCTCTTTGCCTCCTTTACCTTTTGCTTTACTTCTCTTTTCTTTTTTTTTTGTACCTCTCATATAACTCCCTCGTTGTATGTTGTAACCAATCTGTGAAAGCTCGCTTCTTCTCATCGAGAGATGCTACCTGGATATTTAGCTGAGTTTCTTTGGTGTCACTCATCTTCAATTTCATTTGGTGGTGATATGCAATTTTTCTGATATGGTTGCATTTTATCCACCTACAGATTAAATTTTTTTTTAGTTCTTTTGATTTCAGTATATTTTTCTAGAAAATGTGTTCTTGATTTCAATACATTTGTTTCATTACATTTTGGTGGTGGGGCAATAACAGGATGTCATAGATGACAGCGATAACCCTAATTACCTCTAGAATTATAAGTACCACATTACTAAATGCAGGTTAGGTTAGAATAAACAAATTTTATAAGTTCTTTGATCTCTGCATCTATCAAAACAAAGATGGTGTCTCAAGCAGCTGCGGCAGTTCTGTTTGTTAGTGTATAGCTTTTAGCAACTTTTTCTGTTATTGATTTCCACAAGGAAAAACGTAACAAGACGCAGCACATCCATAGCAAGGCTGCCTCATTTAATTGGCCAACCCAACTCTCTGTCCCCTCATGCAGAAGACAGGGAGAAATCCCTTTGGGCTGCATTAAAATATTCACACATACCATATTTTACAGCTTGCAAGACACTGCATCTTGGAAGATGCACCCTAATATTTGAAAGAAATTTCTAAGAAAAAAAAAGTCATTCTCATACAAGAACACATTCACCATATACCCGACCACTGAACACAAACACATAAGAAGCAAGGAGTCTGCAAGACACTATTGTCTCAGCACTCATTACAAATTTGCTGGAGCACTCACCACAAATTTACAACTATGTAAATAAGAATATCATAGGTAAATACATACACACAGTGAAGCAGTCCATCTCTTGTTTTAGTGGCAGGCGAAGGCACGTATTGGACGTATTGTTTACATTACGTACCGTAATCACTTGTCCAATTTTGTTTGTATGGTAATGATACTAGTTGGTGGTTAGTAAATATACTATACATTTTTCATTGTCCAAGGGTTGTTTTATTTTCATAAAAATAAACTAAAATTGTCAAAAATATGCATGTAAAAATATAAAACTTGAAAGAAATTTACTCATCCTCAAATCCTGAGAACTCGTCACTACTGGATTCATGTAAATGTTCTGAACTCTCATCTGCAGAGTTATCACTACTGTCAGTCATGTACAATAAATGATCCTCACTACCATCCATGGCATTACTTATACCACACTTTTTGAAAGACTTTACAACAACTTCAGTATTAATAGCATTCCAAGATTTCAACACCCATTCACACACTTGAGCTATTGATGGGCGTTTCATTTTTCCACGCGGTGTCATTTCATGTCTTCCTTCTGCCATCCATTTAGACCATTCTTCACGCATGTTATTCTTGAATGGTTTGTTGATGCTCACATCTAGTGGCTGTAGCTGGGAAGTAAGGCCACCACGAATTACAGCTAATGTTGTGTTCATTCTTCTTGCTAGTTCTTTAGTGTTGTCTGTCCTGTGTGAACTGAATTGATCCCAAACTAGCAATGCTTTTTTTCGTAGCAGGCCACCTGGCCGTTTGGACCGCACTTTAATTCCCGCTTCATCCATCCAGCCTTTGTGCTGTGCAGTAACATGAATTCCATCTGGCAATTTATCCTTGGGCAATGTTTTTCTTTTGAAAATCAACAATGATGGTAGTTTGGTGCCATCAGCGCAACAAGCTAAAACTGCAGTGTAGTGAGTCTTTTCATGACCTGTGGTTTTAATAGTCACTGTTTTGGTACCTTTCACATCTATGCTTTTATTAGAAGGTACATCAAATGTTAAAGGAACTTCATCCATATTCCCAATCTGGTTAAGTACGAATGAGTTCTGCTTTCTAGCATTAATGATAAATCGATGGAAAGTCATTATTTTCTGTTCATATTCTTCTGGCATTTTTTGAGATATTTTAGTTCTTGTTCGTAAGCTTAACCCGTTTCGCTTCATGAAGCGAAAACACCAAGACGCAGTACCTTTGAAGTATTCTACTCCCATGTTTGTTGCAAGTTTTCTTGCTTCTATGATTATCATTTTCGTACTAACTGAAACCCCCAAGTTTCTGTGTTCCATTATCCATGTACACAAGTCTTTCTTTTACTGTGGCCATTTTGCTGGTACTTGACGTAAATTGTGCTTTGTCTTGTTTCCAACTTCACTCAATTCTTCTTCTTGTTTCCTCCACTGCCGAATCATTTTTTCGGTAGGCAGTGGTCCAAAGTGTCTTTCAGCTGTTCTGTTACCATGTTCTTTGGCATATCGTACAACTTGTAGCTTGTATGCGATAGTATAACTAAACTGTTTCGATGAACTAGCCATGGGTGATAATTTCCAGGACTCGTTTTTTTTTTTTTTTAATAATAAACAGGAAACATGATCAAACCATTCACAGAATCCAGAGGTAACTCACGTACAACTGCAAAAAATATATATAATCAAAATGCCTTATGACACTTATGTGGACATCATTGTACCGAAGTGGTTAAACAACCTCTCCAGCCAGTCCACCATTACTGTACCTCCCCTTTTTAGACACTCTGCATGGCACCCATCCAACCCAGGTGCCTTATCTGGTCTTATCATTTTAATAACTGGTTTCACCTCATCTTTCCTTATTTCTCCTCCATTTTCCTCATTCATCACTGTCATTTTCTTAGTGCTTCTCACTGCAACTACCTTTTCCTCCTTATCCTCCACATTTAGCAACTCCCATCTTCCTCTTACTGCCATCTCCTCCATTATCATCTCTCTGTCTGCACCTTTTACTTTTTCCTCTCTACTTGATTCACCTCCTCTTCCTCTCTTAATTTCCTTCCAAAACATGTTTTTATTTAAAAAAAATTCTGTCATACTTATACTCCATTTCACATATCTCCTCTTTGCCTCCTTTATCTTATGCTTTAATTATCTTTTCTTTGTACCTCTCAAATGATTCTCTCATCCTATTTTGCAATCAATCTGTGAATGCTCATTTCTTCACCATCCCACCACTCACTACCCTTCCTTTTATTTCCTCCTGTCCTCCTTGTTCTACACACCATCTTTGCACACCTTGTGACTCCCTCCTTGAAACATCCCCATTCCTCCTCCACTCCTAGAACTACTCTATCCTTTACTCCCACTCTTCTCGGCTTTTTTTTTTTGTACTTTTCTTTCTCATTTAAGTAGTTTACTCTAAGCACCTCCCTATATTTTGTCCTTTTCCCCTTTCTCCATCTATCCTCCACTCTCAACTTAGCTTCCGCCAAAAAATTATCTGATATTCCTCCACTCTCTCCCCTTAGAACATGTACATCCTTAACTCTTTCTACTCTTCTGATTACCACTATATAGTCCATTAAAGCCCAATCTATCACCCTTCCATCTACCGCCCTCTCCTATGTGTGCAGATGCTTGACTTTCTTCCTAAATGTTGTAACTCTAGACACATCTCCACCATCGTCTCTCCGCTACAATTTTTTCCTGGAACACCACACTTCCCAAACACTCTGTCTATTGTTTCAACTCCTACCCTAGCATTGAGATCTCCTAATACCACTACATTGACATTTCTCCCTAAACTCTCTATGCACCTATTTAAATCTTTCCAAAAAGTCTCCCTTTCCTTTACACTCTTCTCACTACCAGTCCCATATGCACTTTCGAAGACCCACATCTCCCTTCCTAGTTTCAACTTCATTAACCATGAAGAAACCTTCCACTCCACCACACACATGTCTCTGTCTTCACTTACTAGTATAGTCACCCCTTCTCTTCATCCTTTCTTCACTCGTGACCCCCACCCAACTACACTCCCAAACTCAAACTCGCTCCTCCCTTTTAACCTAGGTTCACTCAATGCCAACACATCCCTCTTTCTTCTCACAAAAATACTGCCTATCTCTTCCCATTTACTCTCATCTGTACAAGATCCACACACATTAAAAGACCCAAACCTTAGGGCTCTGGTTGGAAAACTCCTCCCAGACCCCCTTGTACCTTTAATTTTTTTAGGAATGTCCCCTTTGGGGCTACAGAGAGTAGGATGCGTAGTCCTATCCCCATCCCATTTTTGTTGCCATTTACGACTCGAGTGGGAACAATTGGTGACGGTATTCATTCTTACCAGTACCAGATAAAATTTACCCAGGAGTACTTAAAGAAGTTAAAGAAGAAATCTGCAGATCCCTCAGTATGATTTTTAATTCTTTACTATCTGGAAGAGTGGTGCAAAAGTGGAAATTGGCAAATGTTGCCCCCTTGTTTAAAAATATTTACTTGGCCAAAAATCCCTAACTAGGTAGTTATTGGCCAACTAGCCATACATCAGTTGTGCACAAACTAATGAAGTGAATCCTGAAAGATAAGACTGAAATTCTTGGAGAAAAACAATATGATTAGAGCAGCATGGTTTCTGTAGTAAGTGCTTGTGTAATACAAACTTTCTCAACTTCCCCCCTCTTCTTCCTCCTCATCCTTTTCTTACATGAAAGATTCCTCAGTGCCTTTGGTGCCAGTGGCTGTTTTGAGAGCCAGAATGTAGGAAGCAGATCAACATTTTATGGAAGATTGCTTTTTCCATTGTTGTCATTAGATGTTTCTTTGGTAAACATCATAATAAACTAAGAATTTTGTGTAATCTTAGCTTAAAGGCAGTCATTAGTAATTCACTAAGGTGTCTAGGAAATTTCTAATATACTCATATTTAATATACATGATTAGAAAGTTGATATTTTTAGCACATAGGGAAGTGAAACTTGGGATGCCAAAACAATTTCTGTAAGTTATGGCTGTTATTAACTCTGTCCATAAAAATCACCGTACAGGCATAGAGTTAAATGGAATAAAATCAGTATTGATTTAGAGCAAAGAGATGTATAGGGGCATTGACACCCCTAGTATCCATCCTGGCTGGTAGTCAGGGAGGGAAGGGGAGTGGATTTGCAATGATGCCTGGTCTGCCTGCCTGCCTGCACCATGGAATGCCAATGATCTGAGTCACCACTGAAACAAGGAAATGAGGGGGAGGATCAGTTTACCAGAGGAATTATAGTCAGCTGATTTCAGTTAGGATATGTGCCATTGTGTTGTTCACTTCCTAAAGTCTGAGGTGGTTGTGGTCTGGACATCTTTGTGTGTATGTGTGGATTGTATAAAGTGGGTGCAGTGTATTCTGTTCATTTGTTGGGTTCAGGATGAAATGGTGTGGGGAGAGGAATTTTGCTCATCTCTCTCTTTCCACTCTCTCTCTCCACTCTTACTCCATTCTCATTCTTCACTCTCGCTCTCCACTCACTCTCCAATCTTACTCTCTACTCTTAACCTCCACTCTTGCTTTCCATTCTCTCATCTTCACCCTTGCTCTCCATTCTCTCACCTTCACCCTTGCTCTCCATTCTCTCACCCTCACTTTTATTCTCCACTCTCTTACTCTCGACTTTCTCATCTTTCTCTCTCTCTCCTCTCTTTCTATATATATATATATATATATATATATATATAATATGTGTATGTGTATATTTAATCTCTTCCATACAATGACATCTACATAGGTGTCATGAGGCATGAGTGGTTATATGAGGATGCCAGTGTTGGCATCTTTATTATATTTTGTAGTTGTAGGTGAGTGACCCCCAAATTCTGTGAACTGGTTTGATCACATTTTCTGTGTTTATTATTACTCAGTGAAAGAGAATGAGTAATACAGCAGTGACTTCATATTTTATAATACAAGTATTGTGATACATCAATCATTGTACCTCAGGAATCTGATGCTACGCGTAAGAATTTGACTCGTATTGAAGAGGTTATGTGTGTGTGTGTGATTCACCGTGGTCTTGGATCATATGTTGGACATGTGATTGACTGCTATTTCCCTCCTGGAAGAGAGCTCAGAGCTCATATATGACTGATCTATGGGCAATGCTGTGACCTTACACACACACACACACACACACACTTCAGCGAATGGACGGCTTGGATGACGTTCTGAAGAAAACTGAAGTCTGTGGATTCCAACGCAAAGAGAAGTGCCTAGTGTTTTTGCAGGGTGGGGGGGAAATTGCTCGTGGAGTAGTGGGAAAGTAGGGAAAGAGGAAAAGGGGAGGGATTACTGAGGGAAATGGAAGGAAATGAGGAGGGAGTAGACTTGGCCCAGCCAGACAAGCGGAAGGTAAACAAACGACTGAGTGAGGATGACATGTCTAATAAAAATGTAAAGATTAGAAGTATAGAGAGGAGCAATACAGAAGAAAGTGACGAGAATATGTTCCAGGGATTTAAAGAGGGTGGGGGGGACACAACCCCCCCCCCCCCCCCGACTGATAAGACTAGAGGAGAGAGTTGATAAGGTGATTGAGGACTTGGAGCGTAAGTTAGGTAACGTAGACTCCATTTTCCAAAGAATTGAAAGGTTGGAACAACTAGAGAAGGCTAACAGAAACTTAACTGAAGAAATAGAGGACCTAAAAAGACAGTTAGGAAATGTAAAGGAGGAGAATGAGAAATTGAAGAAGAATAGTAATGAAAACAGAGAGAAAATAGCTACAGAAGCTAAAAATTGGAGAATAACTCAAGAAGGGAATAAGGTTTCATTCACTGACATAGTCAAACAGCAATTGAAAGAACATAATGAAGACTCAGTTATTAAAGTGATGAGACAGAAGGAGAATATAGTAAGAGAATTAGCTGACAAAAAGAAATGTATAATTATATTAGGAATGGAAGAGAAACATAACCCAGATAGAACCGCAAGAATCAAGGAGGAAAATGAAAGAGTAAGCAGTTTATTAAAATTAGTCCAGGAAGATGAACCAGAAATTATAAAGGAAATTGAGGAAAAATTCAGACTCGGAAAATATAGTACAGATAAGACCAGACCAATTAAGATTAAATTCAGGTCACAAACAACAGCAGAGAAAATTCTATCCAAGACAGGGAAACTAGCAACAAATGATCAATATAAAAAGGTATGGATAAAAAGAGAAATGAATAAGGAGGAAAGAGAGGCAGAAAAGCAGAAAAGAATTGAAGCTAAGGCAAAAAACGAGGAAAGAACGGAGTCAGAGAAAGAGAGATTCTATTGGAGAGTAGTGAACATGAAAATAAAGCAGTTCGACATACTAAAGAAAAACATAAGGGAAACAGAGAATACAATGGAAGTGGCAGAAAACTAAGAGTGTCTTACACAAATATAGATGGATTGATAACAGGATTGAATGAACTGAATGATTATTTGAAAGAAAAAGAACCGGACATAATGGGAATTGTAGAAACAAAATTAAAAGGCCCACTACCACCCAACAGTGTAGGACATGATACATACAATTATTGGATTAGAAACAGAGAGAAAAAACAAGGGGGTGGAGTTATGTTCCTGACTAAGAAGGATATAAACGTGAAAGGTGTCATATATGGAAAGAATACAGTAGAGATGATTATGATAGAAGTGGAAGACCGAGATAAGAAGAGCAGAAAATTTGTGATCAATTATGTGCCTCCGAAAACAGCCTCATGGGAGGAGAGTGAACATAAAAGTATGTTAGAGGACACAAAGATAGCATTAACTAAAATAATGGAAGACGGAGGAAGAATAGTTATGATGGGCGACTTTAATTGCAAAGAAATCTGCTGGGAAGAAATGACAGTAAAGAGTGGTGATGACTCATGGGGAAATGCTCTACTTGAGATGATTACTGACCATTCAATGACACAATGGATACAAGAGAACACTAGGTATAGAAATGAAGAAGAACCATCGAGGCTAGACTTAATAATTACATCTGAACCTAGAATAGTGGACAAGATTGAATATAAAACACCAATAGGTAAAAGTGACCACATATTGATTGAACTGGAACTTAATGAAGAAAAATATATGAAAAGAAATGAACAATATAGAAAAGGAAGAATGATGTATGAAAAAACAAACTTTGATAAAATAAGAGAATTCTTCCAACAAGAAAACTGGGAAGAAATATACAAAGAAGAAACAACAGTGGAAGAGAAATGGAATATTTTGACAAAAATTTACAAAAAAGGAGTGGAAAAGTATGTCCCAAGACAAAAACAAGAAAAAGAATATGTAAAATGCTGGTACAACAAAAGTTGTAGGGAGTTAAAGGACAAAAGAGACAAAGCCTGGAACAGATGGAAAAAAGACAGAAGACCTGAAAAATGGAAAATATATACTGGTTATAGAAATGAATATGTACAAAAGTGCAGAGAGGAAAAAAGAAAATATGAAAAAGATGTTATAGAAAAGTGTAAAGATCAACCAAAACTATTCTACAGATTTGTAAACAATAAACTGAAAAACAAACAAGACTTAGAGAAATTAAGACAAGGAGGAGTTGAATACACTGAGGAAATGGAAATGGCAGAAATTATGAACAAACATTTTAAATCAGTGTTTACAAGGGAAAATATACAACCTGAAGAGATTGAGTGGAAGGAAAAAGTCCCCCCTATGGAAGAAATAGAAGTAACAAAGAATGAAATATTGACACACTTGGGTAATTTTGATGTCAGAAAATCGCATGGGCCAGATGAAATAGAAAACTGGATTCTGAAAGAATGCAGGAATGAACTGGCAGACAAAATACATAGCATAATAAGCAGTTCCTTAAAAGAAGGAAAAGTTCCAGAAGATTGGAAAAAAGCAAATATAGTACCTATATATAAAGGAGGAAATAAAGAAGAACCTACCAACTATAGACCAGTCTCTCTAACAAGTACAATAGCAAAAATATGTGAAAGAATTATCAAAAGTAGATGGGTAAAATACTTGGAAAAAAACAACGTACTAAATCCAAGGCAATTTGGATTCAGACAAGGACGATCATGCGTCACCAATTTAATATGTTTCTATTCAAGACTAATAGATATAATACAAGAAAGAGATGGATGGGCTGATTGTGCATTTCTAGACCTAAAAAAAGCTTTTGACAAAGTACCACATAAGAAGTTGCTTAAGAAATTAGAATATGAAGGAGGAATACAAGGTAAATTGCTAAATTGGATGGAAGACTTTTTGCAAGAAAGAAAAATGAGAGTAGTGATAAGAGATCAGCACTCAAAATGGAATGAAGTAATAAGCGGTGTCCCGCAGGGAACAGTTCTGGCCCCAATAATGTTTGCTATATATATTAATGATATGGATGAAGGAATTGAAAGCTATATGAGCTTCTTTGCAGATGATGCAAAATTACTGAAAAGAGTGAAAACTGAAGAAGATTGTGAATCACTACAGAGAGATCTAAATAAAGTACAAGAATGGAGTAGGAAGTGGGAGATGGAGTTCAATACAAAAAAGTGTAGTATAATGGAATTTGGAAAAAGCAAAAACAGAATAACAGGATCATATAATTTGGGAGAAGAAGGAATAAAAAAAGTAGAAAATGAGAAGGACCTGGGAGTCATTGTTATGAATAATATGTCACCTGAGAAACATATAAATAAGATTTTTGGAGAAACTTATAATTTAATAAGAACAATCAAAGTGGCATTTACATACCTGGATGAAGAAATGGTGAGGAAAATCCTAATCACCCTGATAAGACCAAGATTGGAATATGCAGCAACGATATGGTCACCAAGTACAAAAAAATGTATAAAAAAACTTGAAAGAATACAAAGAGCAATTACAAAACTGGCACCAACACTCTCAAAACTATCATATGAAGAGAGACTACAAAAACTTAAACTACAGACACTAGAGCAAAGAAGAGAGAGAGGAGATTTGATAGCTATTTACAGAATCATGAAAGGCATAGAAATTACTGATAGAGAGAATCTGATAAAATGGGATGACAGAAATACAAGAGGACACGGAAAGAAAATAAAAAAAGACAGCTATAGAAGAGATTTTAAAAAGAACAGCTTTCCTCACAGAGCAATAGACAGTTGGAACAAGTTAGATGAGAAAGTGGTGTGTGCAAAAACAATACATGAATTTAAAAATAGTTTAGATAAAATGAGAAATGAAGACGGGACCCCACGAGCATAGCTCCCCTTCCCGTAAAATACAACTAGGTAAATACAACTAGGTAAATACACACACACACACACACTTTCAACGAACGGACGGCTTGAAGAACGTTCTGAAGAAAAGTGCAGATTGTGGATCCCAACGCAAAGAGAAGTGCCTTTTTGTATTTGCAGGGTGGGGGGAAATTGCTCGTGGGGTAGTGGGAAAGTAAGGAAAGAGGAGAGGGGGAGAGATTGCTGGGGAAATGGAAGGTAATGAGGAGGTGGAGGAATTGGCCCTGACGGGCCGCCGAAAGGTGGACAAACGACCGCAAGACGAGCTGGATGATGACGACATGTCTAATAGGAATGTGAAGATTAGAGGTATAGATAGGAGCAATATAGTAGAAAGTGATGAGAATATTTTCAAGGGATTTAAAGAGGGTGGGGGGGACACAACCCCCCCCCCCCCCCCCCCCCCCCCCCCCCCCCCCCCCGACTGACAAGACTAGAAGAGAAGGTCGATAAGATGAACGAGGACTTGGAGCGTAGGTTCGGTAATGTTGACAGTATAATACGAAGAATTGAAAAATTGGAAGAACTAGAGAGGGCGAACAAAAACTTAACTAAGGAAATTGAAGAATTAAAACAACAGTTAAAAGAAGTAAAAGATGAGAATAAAGTCTTAAAGGAGAATAATATGGAGAACAAGGAAGGTTGGAAAAAAATTCAAGAAAATAGCAAGGTTGCATTCACTGACATAATCAGACAGCAAATGAATGAACAAACTGAAAACTCAGTTATTAAAGTGATGAGACAGAAGGAGAATATAGTAAGAGACTTAGCAGACAAAAAGAAATGTATAATTATATTAGGAATGGAAGAGAAACATAACCCAGATAGAACCACAAGAATCAAAGAGGAAAATGAAAAAGTAAGCCAATTACTAGAATCAGTTCAGGAAGATGAACCAGAAATTATGAAACAAATCGAAGAGAAATTTAGACTCGGAAAGTATAGCACAGACAAGACCAGACCAATTAAGATTAAATTCAAGTCACAAACAACGGCAGAGAATATCTTATCCAAAACAGGGAAACTAGCAACAAGTGAACAATACCAAAAGATATGGATAAAAAGAGAAATGAATAAAGAGGAAAGAGAGGAAGAAAAGCAGAAAAGACTGGAAGCTAAGGCAAAAAACGAGAACAGAACGGAGTCAGAGAAAGAGAGATTCTATTGGAGAGTAGTGAACATGAAACTAAGGAAGTTCGACATACAAAAGAAAAACATAAGGGAAACAGAGAACACAATGGAAGTGGCAGAAAACTAAGAGTGTCTTACACAAATATAGATGGATTAATAACAGGATTGAATGAGCTGAATGATTATTTGAAAGAAAAAGAACCAGACATAATGGGAATTGTAGAAACAAAATTAAAAGGCCCACTACCACCCAACAGTGTAGGACATGATGCATACAATTATTGGATTAGAAACAGAGAGAAAAAGCAAGGGGGTGGAGTTATGTTCCTGACTAAGAAGGATATAAACGTGAAAGGTGTCATATATGGAAAGAATACAGTAGAGATGATTATGATAGAAGTGGAAGACAGAGATAAGAAGAGCAGAAAATTTGTGATAAATTATGTGCCTCCAAAAACAGCCTCATGGGAAGAGAGTGAACATAAAAGTATGTTAGAGGACACAAAGATAACATTAAATAAAATAATGGAAGATGGAGGAAGAATAGTTATGATGGGCGACTTTAATTGCAAAGAAATCTGCTGGGAAGAAATGACAGTAAAGGGTGGAGATGACTCATGGGGAAACGCTCTACTTGAGATGATTATTGACCACACAATGACACAATGGATACAGGAGAACACTAGGTATAGAAATGAAGAAGAACCATCGAGACTAGACTTATTAATTACATCTGAACCTAGAATAGTGGACAAGATTGAATATAAAACACCAATAGGTAAAAGTGACCACATATTGATTGAACTGGAACTTAATGAAGAAAAATATATCAAAAGAAATGAACAATATAGAAAAGGAAGAATGATGTATGAAAAAACAAACTTTGATAAAATAAGAGAATTCTTTCAACAAGAAAACTGGGAAGAAATATACAAAGAAGAAACATCAGTGGAAAAGAAATGGAATATTTTGACAAAAATTTACAAAAAAGGAGTGGAAAAGTATGTCCCAAGACAAAAACAAGAAAAAGAATATGTAAAATGCTGGTACAACAAAAGTTGTAGGGAGTTAAAAGACAAAAGAGACAAAGCCTGGACCAGATGGAAAAAAGACAGAAAACCTGAAAAATGGAAAATATATACCAGTTATAGAAATGAATATGTACAAACATGCAGAGAGGAAAAGAGAAAATATGAAAAAGACGTCATAGAAAAATGTAAAGATCAACCAGAACTATTCTACAGATTTGTAAACAATAAACTGAAAAACAAACAGGACTTGGAGAAATTAAGACAAGGGGGAGTTGAATACACTGAGGAAATGGAAATGGCGGAAATTGTGAACAAACATTTTAAATCAGTGTTTACAAGGGAGAACATACAACCTGAAGAGATTGAATGGAAAGAGAAAGTCCCCCCTATAGAAAAAATAGAAGTATCAAAGAATGAAATATTGATACAATTGAGTAATCTTGATGTCAGAAAATCGCATGGACCAGATGAAATAGCAAACTGGATTCTGAAAGAATGCAGGAATGAACTGGCAGACAAAATACATAGCATAATAAGCAGTTCCTTGAAAGAAGGAAAAGTTCCAGAAGATTGGAAAAAAGCAAATATAGTACCTATATATAAAGGAGGAAATAAAGAAGAACCTACCAACTATAGACCAGTCTCTCTAACAAGTACAATAGCAAAAATTTGTGAAAGAATTATCAAAAATAGATGGGTAAAATACTTGGAAAAAAACAACGTACTAAATCCAAGGCAATTTGGATTCAGACAAGGACGATCATGCATCACCAATTTAATATGCTTCTATTCAAGGCTAATAGATATAATACAAGAAAGAGATGGATGGGCTGATTGTGCATTTCTAGACCTAAAAAAAGCTTTTGACAAAGTACCACATAAGAAGTTGCTTAAGAAACTAGAATCTGAAGGAGGAATACAAGGTAAATTACTAAATTGGATGGAAGACTTTTTGCAAGAAAGAAAAATGAGAGTAGTGATAAGAAACCAGCACTCAAAATGGAATGAAGTAATAAGCGGTGTCCCGCAGGGAACAGTCCTGGCCCCAATAATGTTTGCTATATATATTAATGATATGGATGAAGGAATTGAAAGCTATATGAGCTTCTTTGCAGACGATGCAAAACTACTGAAAATAGTGAAAACTGAAGAAGATTGTGAATCACTACAGAGAGATCTAAATAAAGTACAGGAATGGAGTAAGAAGTGGGAGATGGAGTTCAATACAAAAAAGTGCAGTATAATGGAATTTGGAAAAAGCAAAAACAGAATAACAGGATCATATAATTTGGGAGAAGAGGGAATAAAAAAAGTAGAAAATGAAAAGGACCTGGGAGTCATTGTTATGAATAATATGTCACCTGAAAAACATATAAATAAGATTTTTGGAGAAACTTATAATTTAATAAGAACAATCAAAGTGGCATTTACATACCTGGATGAAGAAATGGTGAGGAAAATCCTAATCACCCTGATAAGACCAAGATTAGAATATGCAGCAACAATATGGTCACCAAGTACAAAAAAATGTATAAAAAAACTTGAAAGAATACAAAGAGCAATTACAAAACTGGCACCAACACTCTCAAAACTATCATATGAAGAGAGACTACAAAAACTTGAACTACAGACACTAGAGCAAAGAAGAGAGAGAGGAGATTTGATAGCTATTTACAGAATCATGAAAGGCATAGAAATTACTGATAGAGAGAATCTGATAAAATGGGATGACAGAAATACAAGAGGACACGGAAAGAAAATAAAAAAAGACAGCTATAGAAGAGATTTGAAAAAGAACAGCTTTCCACACAGAGTAATAGACAGTTGGAACAAGTTAGATGAGAAAGTGGTGTGTGCAAAAACAATACATGAATTTAAAAATTGTTTAGATAAAATGAGAAATGAAGACGGGACCCCACGAGCATAGCTCCCCTTCCCGTAATATACAACTAGGTACAACTAGGTAAATACACACACACACACACTTCAACGAACGGATGGCTTAGAAGACGTTCTGAAGAAAATTGAAGCTTTGTGGATCCCAACGCAAAGAGAAGTGCCTATTGTATTTACAGGGTGGGGGGAAATTGCTCGTGGAGTAGTAGGAAAGTAGGGAAAGAGGAGAAGGGGAGGGATTACTGAGGGAAATGGAAGGAAATGAGGAAGGAGTAGACTTGGCCCAGGCAGACAGGCGAAAGGTAAACAAAAGGCCCCCTGACGACGATGAAATGTCTAATAAAAATGTAAAGATTAGAAGTATAGATAAGAGCAATACAGTAGAAAGTGATGAGAATATTTTCCAGGGATTTAAAGAGGGGGGGGGGACACACACACACACACACACACACACACACCCCCGACTGACAAGACTAGAAGAGAAGGTCGATAAGATGATCGAGGACTTGGAGCGTAGGTTCGGTCATGTTAACAACATTCTACAAAGAGTTGAAAAATTGGAAGAACTAGAGAAGGCGAACAAAAACTTAACTGATGAAATAGAAAACCTGAAAAGACAGTTAAAAGAAGTAAAGGTGGAGAATGAGGAATTGAAGAGGAATAGTAAAGAAAACAGAGAGGGATGGAAGTCGATAAAAGAAAACAGTAAAGTTGCATTTACTGATATAATTAAACAGCAAATGAGAGAACAAACTGAAGACTCAGTTATTAAAGTGATGAGACAGAAGGAGAATATAGTAAGAGACTTAGCTGACAAAAAGAAATGTATAATTATATTAGGAATGGAAGAGAAACATAACCCAGATAGACTCGAGAACCAATGAGGAAAATGAAAAAGTAAGCAGTTTACTAGAATTAGTTCAGGAAGATGAACCAGAAATTATGAAGGAAATTGAGGAAAAATTCAGGCTCGGAAAGTATAGTAAAGATAAGACCAGACCAATTAAGATTAAATTCAGGTCACAAACGACGGCAGAGAATATCTTATCCAAAACAGGGAAACTAGCAACAAGTGAACAATATAAAAAGGTATGGATAAAAAGGGAAATGAATATAGAGGAAAGAGAGGAAGAAAAGCAGAAAAGACTTGAAGCTAAGAAAAAAACGAGAACAGAACGGAGTCAGAGAAAGAGAGATTCTATTGGAGAGTAGTGAATATGAAACTAAGGCAGTTCGACATACAAGAGAAAAACAAAAGGGAAACAGAGAACACAATGGAAGTGACAAAAAACTAAGAGTGTCTTACACAAATATAGATGGATTAATAACAGGATTGAATGAGCTGGATGATTATTTGAAAGAAAAAGAACCGGACATAATGGGAATTGTAGAAACAAAATTAAAAGGCCCACTACCACCCAACAGTGTAGAACATGATGCATATAATTATTGGATTAAAAACAGAGAGAAAAAGCAAGGGGGTGGAGTTATGTTCCTGACTAAGAAGGATATAAACGTGAAGGGTGTCATATATGGAAAGAATACAGTAGAGATGATTATGATAGAAGTGGAAGACAGAGATAAGAAGAGCAGAAAATATGTGATAAATTATGTGCCTTCGAAAACAGCCTCATGGGAGGAGAGTGAACATAAAAGTATGTTAGAGAACACAAAGATAACATTAAATAAAATAATGGAAGATGGAGGAAGAATAGTTATAATGGGCGACTTTAATTGCAAAGAAATCTGCTGGGAAGAAATGACAGTAAAGGGTGGAGACGGCTCATGGGGAAACGCTCTACTTGAGATGATTACTGACCATACAATGACACAATGGATACAGGAGAACACCAGGTATAGAAATGAAGAAGAACCATCGAGACTAGACTTAATAATTACATCTGAACCTAGAATAGTGGACAAGATTGAATATAAAACACCAATAAGTAAAAGTGACCACATATTGATTGAACTGGAACTTAATGAAGAAAAATATAGGAAAAGAAATGAGCAATATAGAAAAGGAAGAATGATGTATGAAAAAACAAACTTTGATAAAATAAGAGAATTCTTCCAACAAGAAAACTGGGAAGAAATATACAAAGAAGAAACAACAGTGGAAGAGAAATGGAATATTTTGACAAAAATTTACAAAAAAGGAGTGGAAAAGTATGTCCCAAGACAAAAACAAGAAAAAGAATATGTAAAATGCTGGTACAACAAAAGTTGTAGGGAGCTAAAAGACAAAAGAGACAAAGCCTGGACCAGATGGAAAAAAGACAGAAGACCTGAAAAATGGAAAATATATACCGGTTATAGAAATGAATATGTACAAACATGCAGAGAGGAAAAGAGAAAATATGAAAAAGATGTCATAGAAAAGTGTAAAGATCAACCAGAACTATTCTACAGATTTGTAAACAATAAACTGAAAAACAAACAAGACTTGGAGAAATTAAGACGAGGGAGTTGAATACACTGAGGAAATGGAAATGGCGGAAATTATGAACAAACATTTTAAATCGGTGTTTACAAGGGAGAACATACAACCTGAAGAGATTGAATGGAAAGAGAAAGTCCCCCCTATGGAAGAAATAGAAGTAACAAAGAATGAAATATTGACACACTTGAGTAATCTTGATGTCAGAAAATCGCATGGACCAGATGATATAGCAAACTGGATTCTGAAAGAATGCAGGAATGAACTGGCAGACAAAATACATAGCATACTAAACAGTTCCTTGAAAGAAGGAAAAGTTCCAGAAGATTGGAAAAAAGCAAATATAGTACCTATATATAAAGGAGGAAATAAAGAAGAACCTACAAACTATAGACCAGTCTCTCTAACAAGTACAATAGCAAAAATTTGTGAAAGAATTATCAAAAGTAGATGGGTAAAATATTTAGAAAAAAACAGTGTTAAATCCAAGGCAATTTGGATTCAGACAAGGACAATCATGCGTCACCAATTTAATATGTTTCTATTCAAGGCTAATAGATATAATACAAGAAAGAGATGGATGGGCGGACTGTGCATTTCTAGACCTAAAAAAAGCTTTTGACAAAGTACCACATAAGAAGTTGCTTAAGAAATTAGAAACTGAAGGAGGAATACAGGGAAAACTACTAAATTGGATGGAAGACTTTTTGCAAGAAAGAAAAATGAGAGTAGTGATAAGAAACCAGCACTCAAAATGGGATGAAGTAATAAGCGGTGTTCCGCAGGGAACAGTTCTGGCCCCAATAATGTTTGCTATATATATTAATGATTATGGATGAAGGAATAGAAAGCTATATGAGCTTCTTTGCAGATGATGCAAAACTACTGAAAAGAGTGGAAACTGAAGAAGATTGTGAATCACTACAGAGAGATCTAAATATAGTACAGGAATGGAGTAGGAAGTGGGAGATGGAGTTCAATACAAAAAAGTGTAGTATAATGGAATTTGGAAAAAGCAAAAACAGAATAACAGGAGCATATAAATTGGGAGAAGAAGGAATAAAAAAAGTAGAAAATGAGAAGGACCTGGGAGTCATTGTTATGAATAATATGTCACCTGAGAAACATATAAATAAGATTTTTGGAGAAACTTATAATTTAATAAGAACAATCAAAGTTGCATTTACATACCTGGATGAAGAAATGGTGAAGAAAATCCTAATCACCCTGATAAGACCAAGATTGGAATATGCAGCAACGATATGGTCACCAAGTACAAAAAAATGTATAAAAAAACTTGAAAGAATACAAAGAGCAATTACAAAACTGGTACCAACGCTCTCAAAACTATCATATGAAGAGAGACTAGAAAAACTTGAACTACAGACACTAGAGCAAAGAAGAGAGAGAGGAGATTTGATAACTATTTACAGAATCATGAAAGGCATAGAAATTACTGATAGAGAGAATCTGATAAAATGGGATAACAGAAATACAAGAGGACATGGAAAGAAAATAAAAAAAGACAGCTATAGAAGAGACTTGAAAAAGAACAGCTTTCCTCACAGAGTAATAAACAGTTGGAACAAGTTAGATGAGAAAGTGGTGTGTGCAAAAACAATACATGAATTTAAAAATAGTTGAGATAAAATGAGATATGAAGACGGGACACCACGAGCATAGCTCCCCTTCCCGTAAAATACAACTAGGTAAATACACACAGAAAACAGAGAATACAATGGAAATAACAAAGTTAAGAGTATCCTACACAAATATAGATGGATTAATAACAGGACGAAATGAACTGAATGAGTATCTGAAGGAAAAAGATCCGGACATAATGGGAATTGTTGAGACAAAATTAAAAGGTCCACTACCACCCAACATCATAGGACACAAGGCATATAATTATTGGATTAGAAACAGAGAGATAAAACAAGGGGGTGGAGTTATGTTCCTGACTAAGAAGGATATAAACGTGAAGAGTGTCACATATGGAAAGAACAGAGTAGAGATGATTATGATAGAAATAGAAGACAGAGATAAGAAGAGCAGAAAGTTTGTAATAAACTACGTGCCCCCAAAAACAGCCTCGTGGGAAGAGAGTGAACATAAAAGTATGTTAGAAGACACAAGATAATGGAAGATGGAGGAAGAATAGTTATGATGGGCGACTTTTAATTGCAAAGAAGTCTGCTGGGAAGAGATGACAGTAAAGGGTGGAGACGGCTCATGGGGAAATGTTCTACTCGAGATGATTACTGACCATACAATGACACAATGGATACAGGAGAACACTAGGTATAGAAATGAAGAAGAACCATCGAGACTAGACCTAATAATCACATCTGAACCTAGAATAGTAGAAAAGATTGAATATAAAACACCAATAAATAAAAGTGACCATATACTGATTGAACTGGAACTAAATGAGGAAAAATACATGAAAAGAAATGAACAATATAGAAAAGGAAGTATGATGTATGAAAAAACAAACTTTGATAAAATAAGAGAATTCTTTCAAAAAGAAAACTGGGTATGAATATACAAAGAAGAAACAACAGTGGAAGAGAAATGGAATATTTTGACAAAAATTTATAAAAAAAAAAAAAGGAGTGGAAAAGTATGTCCCAAGACAAAAACAAGAAAAAGAATATGTAAAGTGCTGGTACAACAAAAGTTGTAGGGAGTTAAAAGACAAAAGAGACAAAGCTTGGACCAAATGGAAAAAAAAGACAAAAGACCTGAAAATGGAAAATATATACTTGTTATAGAAATGAATATGTACAAGCGTGCAGAGAGGAAAAGAGAAAATATGAAAAAGATGTCATAGAAAAATGTAAAGATCAACCAAAACTATTTTGCAGATTTGTAAATAACAAACTGAAAAACAAACAAGATTTGGAGAAATTAAGACAAGGAGGAGTTGAATACACAGAGGAAATTGAAATGGCAGAAATTATGAACAAACATTTTAAATCGGTGTTTACAAGGGAGAACATACAACCTGAAGAGATCAAATGGAAAGAAATAGAAGTAACAAAGAATGAAATATTGAAACACTTGAGTAATCTTGATGTCAGAAAATCGCATGGACCAGATGAAATAGCAAACTGGATTTTGAAAGAATGCAGAAATGAACTGGCAGACAAAATACATAGCATAATAAACAGTTCCTTGAAAGAAGTAAAAGTCCCAGAAGATTGGAAAAAAGCAAATATAGTACCTATATATAAAGGAGGAAATAAAGAAGACCCTACCAACTACAGACCAGTCTCTCTAACAAGTACAATAGCAAAAATGTGAAAGAATTGTCAAAAGTAGATGGGTAAAATATTTAGAAAAAAACATGCTAAATCCAAGGCAATTTGGATTCAGACAAGGATGATCATGCTTCACCAATTTAATATGTTTCTATTCAAGGCTAATAGATATAATACAAGAAAGAGATGGATGGGCTGATTGTGCATTTCTAGACCTAAAAAAGGCTTTTGACAAAGTACCACATAAGAAATTGCTTAAGAGATTAGAAACTGAAGGAGGAATACAGGGCAAACTGCTTAAATGGATGGAAGACTTTTTGCAAGAAAGAAAAATGAGAGTATTGATAAGAGACAAACACTCAAAATGGGATGAAGTAATAAGCTGTGTACCACAAGGAACAGTTCTGGCCCCGATAATGTTTGCTATATATATTAATGATATGGATGACGGAATTGAAAGTTATATGAGCTTCTTTGCAGATGATGCAAAACTGTTAAAAAAAAGTGAACACGGAAGAAGATTGTGAGTCACTACAGAGTGATCTAAATAAAGTATGGGAATGGAGTAGGAAGTGGGAGATGGAGTTCAATACTAAAAAGTGTATAATGGAATTTGGAAAAAGCAAAAACAGAATAACAGGATCATATAAATTGGGAGAAGGAATAAAAAAAAAGTTGAAAATGAGAAGGACCTGGGAGTCATTGTTATGAACAATATATCACCTGAAAAACATATAAATAAGATTTTTGGAGAAACTTATAACTTAATAAGAACAATCAAAGTGGCATTTACATACCTGGATGAAGAAATGGTGAAGAAAATTCTAATCACTCTGATAAGACCAAGATTGGAATATGCAGCAACGATATGGTCACCAAGTACAAAAAAATGTATAAAAAAAACTTGAAAGAATACAAAGAGCAATTACAAAATTGGCACCAACACTCTCAAAACTATCATATGAAGAGAGACTAGCAAAACTTGAACTACAGACACTAGAGCAAAGAAGAGAGGATATGTGATAGCTATTTACAGAATCATGAAAGGCATAGAAATTATTGATAGAGAGAATCTGATAAAATGGGATGATAGAAATACAAGAGGACATGGAAAGAAAATCAAGAAAGACAGCTATAGAAGAGATGTGAAAAAGAACAGCTTTCCTCACAGAGTAATAGACAGTTGGAACAAGTTAGATGAGAAAGTGGTGTGTGCAAAAACAATACATGAATTTAAAAATAGTTTAGATAAAATGAGATATGAAGACGGGACACCACGAGCATAGCTCCCCTTCCCGTAAAATACAACTAGGTAAATACACACACACACTTTTGTCGGATGGACGGCGAGGATTAGAGTTCTGAAGAAAAAGTGAAATTTTCGTGGACCTCAATGGAAAGTACAGTAAAACCCTGATTATCCAAAAGCGGATTATCTGAAATTGATTTGGATAATACAATTAAAATTTTAAAAAATTCTATAAAACGTTATAAAACATCAAAAACATGAAAATAAATCAAAGTAACTACATATGTACTATATTAATATACATATACCAAGGCTTTTTCCCCCTTACTAGGGAGGTAGCCAAAAAGGAAAAGCCCCTCCCGAGGCCCACTACATTGATTTAGTGGGGGGGCTTCCGTGTAGTAAGGACGGGCTGAGCTGTGCCAGCCAGGTGCAACCATACTGGAGAGGTCAGCCCCGAGCTACCAGACGAAAACTGAGCCAAAAGTCTTTTTGTTGACGACCCTAGCTTGGCATTGATTATGGACTGGAATACTCGTAGGATTTGTCGCCCTCATCCTATGACAGTTGTTTTAGGATGAGGTTTTTGGGGTAGTGAATAGATAGGGGGTCCCTCACCCTTTTCCTATGTGAATTCCCCTATCCCTATCCTTCATATTTGCTACCCTACTCTCCTTTTTCACCATCTTTCTCTAATACTTGTCAAGGAAGGTTCTGGTATTTTGGTGCCTTCCAAGCTACATGTCTGAACCCAGTCAAGTGGGGATGTATACCCCGAGGTCACTACTCCCTGCGAGGGCCGAAAGCCCACCGACTGGGGAATGCATGTTTGTGAGGTAGGTACTAGGCTGTTGACTTCCTTTCTCCCTATCCAGTACACATGCTGAGTGACTACGCCGGACCCATCCTAAATGGGACAAAACAATAGAGGACAAACCCCGGGTTGACAAAGTCTCTAACTCACCTCCGAGGCCCTGCATGTATAAATAGTTGTTTCTGGAACCTCCCGACTCTCCAGAGACTTTTCTTTTATTGCGCGTGGCAACGGATACTGCAGTATCTTCCTTCTATGCACTGTTTTTTTCTTTCTTAATATATGGTGTGGCCTTACAAATATACACGATGATGGCGGCTGTTGAAACAGAATGTTCTAAACCTCCACCACTACCTGATCCTCCTCCTAAACCCCTCGATCCCTCTCCTAATATTGCCAATCCTAATGTTGACAATATTGACTCAACAAAAATAAAAACCCCAGTTGACGACTCCGGCTTGAAAAAGGACTTCGGTAAAATCAATCAATCAAATACTGCCCCTAATAGTCATAGAATCTTACATTTACAATATGTCTCTCTTGATAAGAGTTATACAGACTTATATGAAAAGTTCCGTAAATTTGGACAAATTAAAGAGATCAGAGTTAAACTAACTGACAACTTTAAAGCTTGGCTAGTCTGGATCTCATTTCTTTCTAATCAGGATGCAGCTGCTGCCTGCTTGGATTATAATAATTGTAATGAGAATGAATCTTCAGCCCAACTTGTTGGTAGAGTGCCACCTAACTTGGATATCTTTTATCCAGAAATCCCGGTAGAGGAAAGGAAGGAAAGTGTGCAGAGACCTCCCAACCCAGCTAAGTGGCTCATTATCACTCTTGCAAAAGAACGTGCCAACTTG
This sequence comes from Oratosquilla oratoria, assembly GCF_046742065.1. Lineage (NCBI taxonomy): Eukaryota > Metazoa > Arthropoda > Malacostraca > Stomatopoda > Squillidae > Oratosquilla > Oratosquilla oratoria. Next base: position 24,633,739 of record NC_134794.1, on the reverse strand, counting down.
TTCGAGTTTAGAAGATTCTTGAAGAGTCACCTTGGCTGTAGTATCATGATTTGGAAGAAATTCCTTCTTAATTCATGTAAAATCTTATGAACAAGCTGCCATGGTGCTTAACTTGAAACAGAAATCGGACATTTAGTTATGCCAAAGGGGTAATTTTTAATAGAGATCTGTATGACTTTGATGATGAAGAGATTTTAGAAATGTGCCCAACTAATGTTTGGAAGGTTGCTAAAATCCCTCGTTCGTCTATGATTATCATAAGTTTTTGTGGTGAAGATCTACCTCATTATGTAGAGATAGAAAAAAAAATTGTTTATATGAAGCAGTTTAAGCCCCGTCCCCTTCAGTGCTTTAACTGCTATGGTTTTGGCCATCCTTCCCGCAGATGTGCAAGGGACAAAATGTGTTTGATATGTGCTCAGCCTGAACATGGGGATTGTTCCTGCCCAACAGTTTGTATAAATTGTAAAGAAGAGCATGATGCCAGAAATAAGAACTGTGTAATTTATAAGAAGGAACAGGAAATACTACTAAAAGCTCATGCAGAACATATAAGTGTAGGACATGCTAAAAGACTATTAAGTAATTCCAAAAGATACAGTGATGTTGTTAAAACAAATAGCAAAGTGGATCAGCCAACAGTAGAAGCCAATAAAAATAAAAATGCCAATATGAATGGTTCTGTTAACACTGAACCCAAGCCTCAGTGTAAAAGTGTTACTATGAAACCTATTGGTCTTTCTTCTTCTCAAGTAGAAATTTCTAATACTCCTGAAGCCTTCTGTGCTGAGGTTTCCTCACCCCTTGTTGAAGGGGTGTCCCCTGCCCCATCTGGAGGGGCACCTAAGGTTTCTATTGTAGAAACCTCACAGGCTTCTTGTAATGAAGCCTCCTCTCAGGCAATCTCTCCTCCAGACTTGGGGGACTCCCCAGTAGAGGGATTGCTGACTATTCTGCCTCACTCGGTAGAGGTGCACAGAAGCAATGAGGACCAAAGAAATGCTGAACCCAAGCCACAGCGTGAAAGAGTCACTACTAGACCTAATCGTTCTTCTCCACAAGTTGGAAATTGTAGTACTCGTCAACCCTCCTCTGCCGAGGTTCTCCCATCCCCAGTTGAGGGAATGCCTCCTGCCCCATCTAGAGGGGCACCTAAAGTTCTCATTGCCGGGACCCCACAGGGTTCCTCTAATAAAGCCTCCTCTCAATCAATCAAACTTCAAAACTTGGGGGGGCTCCCCAATAAAGGGGTCACGGACTGTATTGCTTCACTCAGTCGAGGCACACAGAAGTAAAGCTATGGAGTCTGAAGCTGTGCGCAGTAAAAGACTCCACAGTCCACCCTCGTCTCCATCCTCTTCCCCAAATCGTGATAAATAATCTAAGAAAGAAACTAATAACCCGGACTCTACGTCGTCTGGCGGACCATTGTCAGAGAGGAGGATGCCACCCGCGAAAGCAAAGAAATTAGAAAAGAACCCACCTTGTAAACCCTCTCTCTCCCAGACTTCCCTTACCAGACCAGTAGACCCAAAAAAGAAAAAGAAAACAGTAATGTCCATAATTCAATGGAATATTCAAGGTTTTAATTCTCATCGAGAGCAGGTTGGGATTCTCTTTAAAGAACAAGGTGTGTCTGTTTATGTCTGCAAGAAACTATGCTTGGCAATTTATCCCCTAATGTTGGACTTAATTATAAGTTTTACAGATCTCCTCCTATGATTGGGGGCCGTGCCCATGGAGGTACTGGTATCATTGTTAAGAAATCTGTAAACCACAGAAGTGTCCACCTACGTTCGGTGTTGCAGGCTTGTGCAGTACAAATTTTACCACTAAATGGATCACTTTATGTTCTTTGTATTTGGAACCTGAACTGGAAGATCGACTCGTAGACATATATAAACACCCCCGTCAGTTAGAGTTAAATGACCTACAATCTTTGGTTGACCAGCTCCCTGAGCCTTTTATTCTAATGGGTGACTTTAACGCCAAACATCCTCTATGGGGTGAATCAAGGTGTGACCCCTGGGGCAATATAATTGAAGAATTTATTGATAGTAACGATGTCATTTTGATGAATGACTGTTCCAAAACTAGGTTTGATGTCTTTCACAACTCAAGTTCTGCTATAGACCTAACTATTTGTTCATCATCCTTAAGATTAGACTACAGTTGGTCAATAGATGAAGAATTACATGGTAGCGACCACTGGCCTATCCATATCAAATGTATAAAGAACACTCCCTCCTGTTGCTTACCTAAATGGAAGACAGGAGAGGCTAATTGGGAATTATTTAGGAGATCCACAGAGACTAATTATAAGACTAGTGATTTTGGTAGTAACTGTGATGCATATGACTACCTGGTAGACATGATACTCTCTGGTGCTTTCTCTTCCATTCCTAGGACAGCTAGTAAACCTCAACGCCCAGTAGTCCCCTGGTGGAGCAATGAATCTGCTTTAAGCAGAAAGATTACAAGAACTTGCTATAAGAGATATCGGAGATAACCTTGTTTAGTCAATAAGATAACGTACAGAAGAGCTCGAGCCAAGCAGAAGAAAATCTTCAAGAATGCAAGGAGGGAATCCTTTATTAGATATATTAGCGAATTGAAATATGACTCTTCCCCTACCTTAGTATGGAATAGGATTCAAAAACTACAAGGAAAGTTTACTCCATCTCCTTTACCCATTCTGAAGATAAATGACTCTTTTATATCAGATACAAGAGAAGTAGCAGAGGCTTTTAGAAGACATTATGCTGATATTTCAAGCCCACTACATTATTCAGATAATTTCAGAAGAATTAGAGCCAAGACCACGATTATTCCTCCTACCAATACGAACTCGGAGGCATATAATCTTCTCTTCACCTTGGATGAAATGGATCATGCTTTATCTGTATCCTCCCCAACCTCTCCTGGAGAGGATGACATTCTTTATTCTGGGAGATAGGGTTGATGAAAGAATATTAGGATGGTTTGGACACATGGAAAGAATGAGTGAAGAAAGACTAGTAAAAGAGGTATGGAAGGCAGATGTGGAGGGAGTGAACATGAGGGGACGTCCTAGGATGAGGTGGATGGACGGGGTGAAGGGGGCTTTGGGGAAGAGGGGAATGTCTGTTGAGGAAGGAAGGGAGAGGACGGAAGACAGAGGTGAGTGGAGAATGGTTGTATATGGATGATGATGTGATTGCATGAGGAGGAATGGGCGGGGGGGTGGGGGGTGAGGTAGTATGTGTGAGCAACTTTTGATGCAGCCCGAAGGGATTTCTCCCCGTCCTCTCCTTATATGCAAGGGGGGACGGAGAGGGGGGGGTCGCCGATTAAATGAACCGGCCTTGCTGTGGATGTGCTGTGTCTTGCGACACTGCTTCTGACCCAGGGCGGTGGGCAAGGTGCAGGGATGGCCCGTCATCCAGGAGGTGCTCAGATGAGAGGGAGGGTGGGAGGGGTGTGGAGTGTATTTAGGGATGAAATGGGAGGGAGTGTTTTTATGCCTTTCCCTTTTTGGCTACCTCCCTTGAAAGGGGGGAAAAAGCCTTGGTGTATGTATGTATGGTCACTTATCCATATCGTCGAAGAAATTCCTTTTAAATGTGCTGAACAAATTTTGGTCTTCTGGATCTTCTCCTAAATCTTGGAAGACTTCAGTCATCATAGGAATCTTAAAGGCAGGAAAAGACTCTCATGACCCACAAAGTTACAGACCTATTGCTCTCACAAGCTGCATTTGTAAGATCTATGAAAGAATGGTTAATACGCGTTTAGTTTGGTTTTTGGAATCTAAAAATCTCATCTAAGAGACAGTTTGGATTTAGAAGAAATAAGTGCACTCTGGACCCCCTTACTTTTTATCACTCGTGAGATTGAGAATGCCTTTGCAATTGAGAACTCTAGCATTGGTGTGTTTTTTGACTTGAAAAATGCCTACGATACTACCTGGCGGGGAGGCATTCTGAAGCAAGTTGCAGAGTGGGGTATTGGGGGTAATATGTTCAGTTGTTTAAAGGACTTCTTATCTGACCGTTATCTAAAAGTCCGAGTGGGCTCTTCTTTCTCTTGTGCATATCTTCAAGAGGCAGGGATTCCCCAAGGAAGTGTTCTGAGTCCTACACTCTTCAGCATAGCCATTAATAGTTTATTAGAACAAGTGTAACCTTCTTTGGTTGGGAGTTACATAGGCAGGACTTAGTGCGGGCAAGATAAACTCTCAACGACTCCTTTTCTTCTTATTTTACTAATAATTAGAGTTTATCATGATTTCATCGTATACACTATAGTAACTATTTACAACACATCACTGGCACACGTTTGACTTGGTTATACACTTTCGAGTTAATCTCTGGAGCACCTCACACCGAACCTCCTCTCTCGAGACATGCATGGCCTTTTTGTTGACCGGAAATGTCTAGTCAGCTAAAACTTGAGGTGCTCTAGTCACTTTATCATTTGGAATTTTCATTTATAATATTATAACTCTATAGTTACAGTATTATTTTGGGGTTACAAACTGTTATCCATTATATTTACCCTATGTAATATGTCCAGGGGGAAAGGTTTTAGGTATATTGTGTTCCCGTGTGTTAATGCGGGTTGTGGCTGATGGCATCCATTATGTGTGTGTTCGTATGTCCGTGTGCGTGCCTTATGGGCGCTTGGTTAAATGCTGTGTCAGCTGTTTAGAGCGGATATGTAGGCGACAGAGAGTCTGGGTGATGATTGTGACACCGCTCACAATGCGTGGGAATGGTGATGATGTAAGTGGTGTATACATATCGCCCTCCCCCTGGGGTTAGGTGGCACCCGGCACCTAATGTTATATGGTTAACAAAATATTGATACATATATACAATTATATAGTTATATAGTCAGAGTCACAAAATCTTTGGGTGGTTATATGTGGAGAAGGGGGGGGGTGATGTTGAATTGATTATGAGGTCCCAAGAGGATATGTTGAACCAGAAATAATGGGTATGCGATGTTGTGTCTCTGAATGGGGAATAAGGTTGTGTTTCACCAGTATTACATATATTTTCAACTATCATATAAGAGTTTATATGACACATATTATTTCTGAGAACTCTTATCTGTGAGTTTGTATGGCACAATAGTATGTTTTTTTTTTTTAGAAACTCTTATCTGTGAGTTTGTATGGCACTATAGTATGTTTTTTTTTTTTTTTTAGAAACTCTATCTGTGAGTTTGTATGGCACTATAGTATGTTTTTTTTTTTTTAGAAACTCTTATCTGTGAGTTTGTATGGCACTATCTGTGGTAAGATATTGGTGAGACACAAGATAAAACTTATCCTAGGTTTACAACAATTTGGGAAAACATGTTTTAAGCATTTATTTCATGCAAAAGTATTTTGTTAGTATTATTAGTATAAAAATGATGATTAAGATTGAGAGGCAGTGGAGGTATAGGGTAAGATTTTATAGTGTAGATCTAAAGAGTCTATATCAAGGGTAGTTGAATTGTTTAGTAGAAGTACCTGGTCTATCTCGCTTGGGAGGATGGTAACGGGTATCTTAGGGAGGGGTGGGAGTGTTAGTTGGGTTATGGGACCTAGATTGTGGGCGAGAAGTGGACGAGGATGGGGGGTAGTAGTGGTTGTATCCTGTGGATGGAGTTTTTGTTTTAGTGATTTAGGATATGTATATCTGACTCTCGCTAAGGTTATAGTGGTCGGAAGGAAGTAGAGCAGGTTTGATAGATATGCGGAAGGGAGTTCTTATTGTAATTTGGCCATTTTAACCTCCACTGAGGGATGCATGACGTCCTGCATCTTCAGGGGCGAGAGCTAGAGTGAATGTTTTAGTTGCGTCGACGCAGTGTCATGTGAAGGGAATTGCGCTTGGTTGGGTTATTTGTTAGTCTGGTTGGTGGGTTCTGGTTGGGAGGTGGGGTTGCGTTTAGGTTAAGTTTGACCTTTCTCAATTTCTCTCCATGTATGGTTACGGTTGTGTGATCGGAAGGGTCCGTTAGTAGGAAAACATTGTTGTTGTTGTTGTTGCTGTTGTTCCCTAGACTGTCTGTCCGAGCAGTCCCGTCTCCCCAAGGAAGGCTACGGCCGAAACGGGGTTTTCCCACAATCCTTTATGGAGTGTATATTGTGTTTTTGGTGTGCGTGATTGTGTACAATGCAGTCTTCCATTATATGTTGAACAGTCTGGGGTGAAGTGTTACATCGTGGGCAGCTGTTCACAACACGGTCGTCCAGCCTCTTCTGGTAGCTTAAGGAAAACATTGTTGGGGAGTGAGGTTGTGACTGTGAAGGGGCCTAAGAACTTGGGTTTGGGTTTGTTAGTTCTCTTAGAGTCTCTGACCATGACTGTGTCTCCAAGTGTTATGTTAAGTGGAGATGATCGTTTGTGTTGTTTTGTTTTTGTTCTTTCTTGAGCTGCTTTGAGGTTTTCTCTGACTTATTTGTATATACTTTGCATGCCTCTTTTTAGGCATTGGGTAAGGTTATCTAGGTTGTATAAGGGGGGTGGTGGTTGGTTGAAGATTTGGTAGGGTAGGCGCATTCTTTGGCCAAAAATTATCTCATGGGGGGACATCTTTGTTGCGGAGTTGACTGTGCTGTTGATACTGGCTTGTACCTGGGGTAGCCAATCTTCCCAACTGTCCCTAAGATCGTTGGCCAAAGGTCTTAGGATTTCAAGCACTTTTCTATTAGTGCGTTCTGTTAGTCCATTCCCTTGTGGGTGGTAGGCAGTGGCGAAGGTTTGATCTATGTTGTATAGATGTGCTATTTCGCGCATTACCTCGTTCTTGAACTCTGAACCATAGTCAGACAGCATTCGCCTGGGGATGTTGTATCTACAGAATATGTTGTTAACCAATGCTTTGGCCACAGTCTCTGCTGTTTTGTCCTGTAGTGGAACTAGGATTGTGTACTTTGACAGATAGTCGACTGCCGTGAGTACATAATTGGAACCTTGATGGCTCGTTGGCATTTTAAGTAGGTCAATGCCAAGTGTTTCCCATGGTTCAGCAGGGAGTGGGATGTCTTTGATATTGAGTTGTTTGGGGTCAGGTCCTCTGAATTGGCTGCAAATTACACATGAGTCAATGTGTGTGGTTATATCTTTTTTCATATTTTGCCAAAAGTATGACTGGCGGTATTCAGTGTCTTATCCCTGCCTGAGTGGCCTCCCATTGCACTGTCGTGCAATATGTGTAGGACCTTGGGAACTAGGGATTTGGGAATGACAGTCACTTCCCTGTCGTTAGTAGTTCTCCTTATGATTCCGTCGACCAGTTTGAGTTCTTGTATAGGGACGGGTGGTCGGGACTGTAAGGGTGTTCTTGAGAGTAGATGTTGTTTTACTTTAGACCATGTCGGGTCTTTGTCTGTTTCCTCTCTAAGGTCTTGCATAGGGATACAGGTTGTTTTTGCTAGGGTTGACACGTGAATCTGTCTGCTTAGTGAGTCTGCAACAACGTTAGCTTTCCCAGCTAAGTATGTGATCTTGGGGTCAAATATTAACCCCTTCCATACGGTGCCGCACACGTAGGCGTCATGAGGAGCAAGTGGATTCGCGACGCTGCCATATCGGCGTCTTGATTATATTTATTGTAGTCGTCCCTGTGTTTTTACATTCTCCCAAATGCGCCCTGAATCCCATTCTCTTGTGGTTTTCAAAATTCGCGGGTGAAAGAGAGAACGATCGATATAAGCGGTGACTATATTTTATGATGCGAATATTATTCCGTTACGTCATACGGCTGGCATTGGCTGCTGCCCGCGAGATTTAAGTCCCGTATTGAAGTGGTTAATAAGGTAGTTTTCCACCTAGCTATTCTGCCATGTAGATCTTTTGAATTAAAGAGGTAGACTAGGGGTTGGTGGTCTGTAAAAATTGTGATCTTATACCCTAGTATAAGATATTTGAAATGTTTCAGTCCCCATATCAATGCAAGTCCTTCTTTGTGGGTAGTTGAATAGTTACTTTCAGGCTTATTCAGTACTCTACTTGCGTAGGCTATGGGGTGCTCTTTCCCGTTTTCATCTTTCTGCTGTAAGACTGCGCCTATTCCTTTAGAGGAGGCGTCGGTGTAAAGAAGGAATTCTTTCTTCATGTCAGGAAAGGCTAGGACAGGGGCTGTGGTAAGAGCATGTTTAAGTGTGTCAAAGCTTTGCTGTTCCGCTTCAGACCATTTAAAGGTCTCGCCTTTCCTTGTGAATTTGGTGAGAGGGGATGCTATGTGTGCAAAATTTCTTATGAAGTGTCTATAGTATGATGCTAGTCCTACGAAACTTCTTGTTTCATCTGCGTTTCTGGGGGTTGGGAAATTGGTTATTGTGTTTATTTTGTCTGTGGTTGTGTGGATGCCTCGGGCATCGACCTTATGGCCTAGGAAGGTGAGTTCCGTCTGTAGGAATTTACACTTTCCTAGTTGGATTTTCAATCCGGTGTTTTTGAGTCTTTTTAGGACAATCTCTAGTACATGGAGGTGGTCAGTTTGTGTGGGGCTATAGATGATGAGGTCGTCTAAGTAGATGAATAATGAGATTCCTATCATATCGCTGAAAATGCGATTCATTAATCTCTGTTGGGTTGAGGGGGCATTCTTAAGGCCAAAGGGCATGCGCTCGAAGTGAAAATGTCCCTTATCTGTGGAGAATGCAGTTACGGGTTTTGATTCTTCAGTCAATTCCACTTGCCAGAAGGCTGACTTAAGGTCAATTGTGGAAAATACTGCGTTTCTGTTACCTATTGATTGTAAGACATCTTGCATGGCGGGGAGTGGGTGTGGGTCAGATTGAGTTAGGTGATTGATTTTCCCAAAATCTACAACAGGGCGTAGGGTTCTGTCTTTCTTAGGGACTAGGAAGAGGGGACTGTTCCAAGGGGAATCTGAGTGAGAAATTACACCTTGGTGTAACATATCATGCACACTGTTGTTTACTTGTGTTTTCCTACTGTGGGGTATGCGGTAAGTGGGGGTGTATGAGGGGGTGGTGTTGGGGGGAATTTGGATGTGATGTTTGATTATATCACATTTGCCTAAGGGTTCGCCTTCTAAGGCGATAGCCGATCTATTTCTTTGTAGGAGGTTTAGTAGCTTGTCACGCATCTCTCCGTTGGCTGATGTTGTGATTTGGTTGGGGTGGATAGGGGTGAGGGTTTGTGTTTGTCTTACAGTGTTGATGTGTTGTGGGAGTGGTTCTTGGATTGGGGAATTATGGAGGTGAACTGAACAAATGTTTGTGTTCTGATTTTGCGGTGTTGGTCTGAGAGATTCGTTAACATAGCTAGGGTGTGTTTATTTTCTGACACTACATCCCATGAAGATTCTAGGGTTATGTTATTTATTCTTGACGTATCTGGGTCAATTATGACATCCTGATGTTCTATTGCTCCGGGTATGTATAGTGGAACTGTTATTGAATGTCTAGGGGGTATGATGACTGTGTTAGACATCAGTGCTTTTGAGGTGACATAAGGTGGTGGACGGAATGAGTAGCTCTTAGTTGGAGAGGGGTTATTTAAGCCAGATAGACATGAAAGGGGTTGTGTGTCTGGGTCGGGTATTTCAGCAGTTTTGGAGATGTCATTGACATCTTGGAAGGAGATTTTGTTGGTATCTAAGTTAATTATTGCCTTCCAGTCCCGTCGAGACTCCATTCATCAGCTAAGTGGAAGGATGTGAGGCCTACCTGGGATTTGTTTACTTCTATATTTATATCAATCATATCATGAAGTGATATGGTTGATCCTTCTATTAGTAGGCCTTCTGTGTTTGAGTACTGGATTTGGGGTGGGTCATTAAGTGCTTCGTAGAGAGCTCTGGGTATGAGGTTCAGGTTTGTGCCTGTATCAACCATCATGTCAACACTTATTTGATCTAGTGTTACTTTTAGAGTGATATAGTTGTGTGGTGTGTCGGACGTTCCTATGGTGGTTTGGTGTGTGAGGCTGGTACACGTTCCCCCAATCGGTGTTGAGTTGTATGTGTTGTGTGGGAGGAGGGTGTTTGTCGAGGTGCCGTAACTTGTTTGTTTGTTCTCTGATGAGGTTGTGGTTGTGATTTTTGTTGAGAACATTCCTCGTTGGAGTGAGTTGTGGTTTTGTGTAGGTTGCAGTATTTGCCTGGCCGTGTTGGTTTTGACATGTTGGGTGGTCTGGGGGGGGCGTGAGTTGTTTGATTTGTTGTTGAGCTCTACATTGGGAATCTGTGGGAGGTAGTACCATGAACTGAGCAAGGGGTAGTGCGGTGTTGTGCCTGCAGGTGTTGGTATTTCTGTGCTCTACATTGAGCATCTGTGTGTGTCGTTGTCCCATGAACTGAGCAAGGGGTAGTGCGATGTTGTGTTAGCACTTGTTGTTTCTGTATGCAGTCTCTGGTGTTGTGACTTGTTGAAAGATGGTAGGAACACCAGGTTGAAGGTTGGGCTGTATTGGAGCTAGGGGCCTGCTGTGACTGAAGGCTATTCAGTTTAGCATAATGGTGCTGGTCAGAGAGGGAGATGTTGCAAGCGTTGGTTATGTCTAATATGTATGTGTAAGCTAATGGGTTTCTAGTATTTAGATCCCTTCTAGTTGCTTCTCTATGACACTTTGGTGGAAGTTGGGAAAGATAAAGGCCTATCTCTAGGAATGTGTATAGGTTTTCTAATGTCATTGCCTTTTTTCCTGAGGTGTCTGTGAAGGTCCAAGGGCTGTTATTGTCCAGGTTTTCCCTAATTTCTTTTATTGCATTGGCAACATTGTCTTTGATGTTAGTCTGTTTTTGAATTCTAGTGTTATTTAGAAATGTGAGGAGAAAGTTAATGTTGTTTGCTTGTTTGTTCTGAAAGACATTTAACAGATGCTCCTTATAATCGCTATATGCGATTCCTGCGGTTATCAGACTGTCTAGCATCCGCGCGGTAGACCTGTGCTCGTCAGATGCTTCTATTTTCTGGCGGCATAGATTTATCTTTTCTAAGTCAGAGTAGTTTGGATTTTTTGAAAAGAAAAGGTCACATGCCGTCAGGAAGTCAGTGATGGAGAGTCCGCTAGTTTGAGAGAAGGTGGGGATTTCGGTTAGAGGGGAGATGGTTTGGTAGTTATTGATTATTGTGGGTTGGTGTTGGGCAGTATGTGGGGTAGTTGGTAGTTGGGTTGGGAGGGGGTGTTGTGATGGGGGTTGTGGGTGAGGATGCTGTGATAGAATTGGGGGGTGGGTAAGTATTGTGTAGGGATGTGGGATGAAAGCTGTTTGACTTGGCGTTAGGTTGGGAGAAGGGAAGGTTCTCATATGCATGGGTTGAGGGGTTTGGGGGTTGTTGTTGGGGATCTAGTTGAGGGGTAACTTGAACTTTTGGTGTGGAGTGGGGGAGGGGGTTGGGGAGTTGGTATAGTTGGGTTGGGTTAAAAGGGTCTTCCTGTGAATGGTCATGTTGTAAGGGTGGGTTGTCAACCTTATCCTCAGGAATTATTCTAGAATCTGCCTTAGGTGTGGCATGGTCAGTGTCATTGGGGGATTTGTCTTCTTTAGAGGGGGAAATGAATACATCAAGTAAATTCCTGACCTTGGATCTCGTTCCTGTAGCCATGTTAGTGTCTAACTAGAGATGCATGCATTACCTAAGATATAATGTGTTTTAGTTAGAGAAGAGGGGGGGGGGTATAAGGCATCAATGGGTATACAATGGGGGTATATAATATGGATATGCAATAATAATGTGATAAGATTATAACAAAAAAGGTACATATAACAATATAAATATATAAATTATTGTAAAAGTTGAAAAGGTATTAAATGTAAATAATAAATTGGGAAAATACAAGGTAATTATGATTTATGTATAAAATTATCCTAAAAAGAAATAGTATAACAGTTATGGATTGGTAACAAATAAGTATATATATAGACTTAATAGTTAAGTATCAATTGTTAAAGAAAAAAAATATTCACTGATAAATGTAATGGCACTTGTTACGTAGTGACCAATTTCTTAATGTAATACTTGCAAAGATAAGTGGGTGGTATCTCAGTGACGTTAAAAAAAATTAGGTATAATGATATTTGTTTCGTTTAAGTTATTAATCCACTAGTGGATGCATTGTTATTTAAAAAAAAAAAATGAGGTTAGGCTGTTGTGAGTTTTAGAAGTATTCAAGATAAGTACTAAATTATTAATGTTACGTAGGCTAGTGTGAATTTTACGTGCCTTTGGCACGTGGACAGGCTGTCCACAAATTTACAGTGGACATATCAATGGATATGGGGTACCTAAATACGGCGAGCCCTATCGGCTGGTACGCCGATGTCTGGCAGGGGCGGTTTTGCAGGGGTAAGCAATTGTAGGTGGCCGAAGGTGGCGGTCGGTGGAGGGTAGGTTGGGTGGTTGGTGTGGGTATGCGGGAATGCTGACTGGGTGTGACGAGCAGGTCGTTAGGCGGGTCTGTGCTTAACTGATGTGAAACTCCCGGTCTGGGTGATAACGGAGGGGGTGGAGTCGGGTTCTCATCTGGTTCCTATGAAAGAACGGGAAATTAGTGGGCGTCTATGGTTTTATACTTACGGCGAAGGTTGACGTTGGTTGGGGATGGCAGGGGAGGTTGTCTCTCGGTTGTCTCTCGTCGGCCTGGGTCCACCGCGTCTTGACTGGAGTCGTGGTGTGTCAATGTAGGAATTGGTGCGCTGCTTGAAGGGACGGAGGGGTTGGTGACCGGAATGCTGAGGTCGTAAGTCTGTGTGGTTCTCGGGTGAAGACGGTAGGGGTGAGGTGGAGTATCTTCTGTTGGAGACTGGATCTTGTGGAAGCTGAATGGAATCTTGTGGATGCTTGAAGTATAATGTCTTGATTGGGAGTCTTGTTTGAAGTTGGATTGGAATCTTGAAGGGGTGCTGTGTAGGGTTGACAGGTTCTACTCCGACAGAGGTATCACTGTAGACATCTGTCTACAGAGTATATGACTGGTAGCTCACTGCCACCAGGTGGTTTGAAATCGAAAGCCTTCGATTTTACCACCGATTCTAAGATTGGAACTGCAAAGCTGCGATCTTAGAATTCAGACTGCCGTCTCGGAGGGGGTGGTTGGTGGAGGGCGAGTGTGTAGACGTGCCGCTTGCTTGACGAAGTGATGAGTCAGGCGTGTAGACAGTGATGTTGGTCTCTTGAGCTGCGGGCACGGGTGGTCTGCGTGGGGCTGGTAGGCATGGCTTGAGTCTTGGATGGCTGAAGATTTTATTCGGCCTTCTATGGTAGGCGCGAGTGTAATTAGTATTATGTGGTATATGATAGCTTGTCTCTTCGGAGTTTTGAAATGAAACTAACGCTCGCCAGTTTGAGTGGTTGCGTAACCTTGATTGTATGGCTGAGGACGTAGTTTCTATTCAGAGCGTGGGAGCACCGCTGCCGCCATTTATGTAACCTCCTTTGGTTGGGAGTTACATAGGCAGGACTTAGTGCGGGCAAGATAAACTCTCAACGATTCCTTTTCTTCTTATTAATAATTAGAGTTTATCATGATTTCATCGTAGACACTATAGTCACTATTTACAACACATCACTGGCACACGTTTGACTTGGTTATACACTTTTGTCTCTAGACCACCTCACACAATGTTCTTTTGAGTTAATCTCTGGAGCACCTCACACCGAACCTCCTCTCTCGAGACATGCATGGCCTTTTTGTTGACCGGAAATGTCTAGTCAGCTAAAACTTGAGGTGCTCTAGTCACTTTATCATTTGGAATTTTCATTTATAATATTATAACTCTATAGTTACAGTATTATTTTGGGGTTACAAACTGTTATCCATTATATTTACCCTATGTAATATGTCCAGGGGGAAAGGTTTTAGGTATATTGTGTTCCCGTGTGTTAATGCGGGTTGTGGCTGATGGCATCCATTATGTGTGTGTTCGTATGTCCATGTGCGTGCCTTATGGGCGCTTGGTTAAATGCTGTGTCAGCTGTTTAGAGCGGATATGTAGGCGACAGAGAGTCTGGGTGATGATTGTGACACCGCTCACAATGCGTGGGGATGGTGATGATGTAAGTGGTGTATACACAAGTTCCCACAGGAGTTCATGGTTTGGCTTATGCTGATGACTTCGCTATTGTGTGCAGCAAATCGACAACATTAGAAACAGGCCAAAAGATTCAAGAGGTTATTAACTTAGCAACAGCATGGGCTAATAGCAGGGGCTTCAGATTCTGCTGAAAAAACAAAAACCATAAGGTTTTCCAGACTAAGACGCAAGGAAGAAATACCAACACTATTCTTAGAGGGTGTCATATTACCGTATGAAGATCAAGTATAATACTTGGGTCTGGTATTGGATAAAAGGTTGACATTCACAAATCACATAAACGAGGTATACACTGTTAAACAGCGACTTAATATACTAAAGGTAGTGTCTCGTTTCAACTGGGGAGCAGATCGTGTAACTTTAATAAGGCTTTACCAAACATTGTGCCTTAGCAAAATGGATTACGGATGTCAAATTTATGGATCGGCATGTAAAAGTTCACTGAAGAAGCTTGTTATAGTCCACAATATGGCTTTACAGATCTGTTCGGGAGCCTATAGAACATCTCTAGTGGATAGCTTGTATGTGGACGCAGGAATTCCTCCCCTGTATATTCGCAGGGAGGAATTAAGCCTTAGATATATATCTCGTGTCTTGACATCCAAACAGAATCCAAACTTCAAATTTGTAAATCAGCTGGTAGACAGAGCTCCAAGGAAAAGTACTCTACCAAAACCTTTAGAAGTGAGATGTGAAGTTGGGACAGAGAAGATAGGACTTGTTCCTAATACAATTGCTGAGATCACGCCTCCCAAATTCCCTCCTTGGAACCGATGCCCTACTGAAATATGTCCTCTTAAAAAGAAGAAAAATAGAACTGCTGTAGAGGTAAAAAGTGAATTTTTAGAACATTTATCAGTACATGCTGATTCAATTTTTATTTATACAGATGGATCAAAATCCCAAGATGGTGTTGGTTGTGCTGTTGTATCTGATAGCACAGTTTTAAAGAGAAAGTTGCCTGATTTTAGCTCTGTTTTTACTGCTGAACTGCAGGCAGTCAGCAACGCCCTCAAATTTTGTTTTTAATTCTGTTCCATGCAACAAGAACATTGTTATTTTTACAGACTCCATGAGCATTTTAACCTCTGTAAATACATTTCTGCCTCTTCACTTTTTAATCCAAGAAATACAGGACTGGTTAATTCTAATCAACAACAGAAAGAAGATAAAAGTAAACTTTTGCTGGGTGCTGTCCCATGTGGGTATCTCTGGAAATGAACAGGCCGATGCTGCAGCCAAAGCTGCCACTAGGCTCAGCCATGTAACAGACCGAAAAGTCCCACATACGGACTTCAAAGAAGTGATTCATTGTTACACAATGGGGAAGTGGCAAGAAGAATGGACAAGGCTGGACGGTAGTTATAAACTAAAAGAGATTCACCCCTTAGTGAACCCTTGGAAGTGTCCTCCTTTGGACAGAAGGTCAAGTATTGTCTTGACAAGATTAAGAATTGGCCATTCCTATATCACTCATAGATTTTTGATGGCAAGTGGAGCAGAAAGGCTGGCCCCCCAATGTCCCACTTGCCAAGTAATTTTGACAATTAAACACATTTTAGTTCAGTGCCCTGCATTCTCTAACAAGCGCAGGGCAAATTTTTTAACGGATTTATCTTATAAAGAAATTTTAGGGGAGGAAGCTCGTTTGAAGAATGTTTTAAAGTTTTTAAAAGACCGGTTTATTTTATGAAATTTAAAATTGTGTATATGAATGCTTGTGAGTGTATGTTGTTGATGTGTGTTCGCGAATGTTTATTGTTTTAACTGTTTTACTTGAATTTTATCCATAAGATAAATATGCGCTGAATGACCTACCGGCTCTGGCGCTTGGCCTTCGAGCCAAAAATTCCATAAATCAATCAACCAAAGTCATCTGGAAAGTTTAGGAGACGCCCTGCACCATGGTGGTCTGACACCATACGAAATCTACATAGAGCAACACGAAGAGCTTTGACTAGATTACATCGCCATAGAAATGATGAGAATTTAGTTGCTTATTGTAAAAGCAGGGCATTACTTTGACGTACCATCAAAGAAGCAAAGCATCAGTCTTGGGCTAAATTTGTATCATCATTCAACTATAGAACACCGGCATCGATCGTTTGGAAAAACTTGAGAAAAATATCGGGGAAATACACCATTAGCCCTCCACCTGTTTTAAAATTAGATGGCTCTTTGGTCTTTGATCCTAAAGATGTCAGTAATGCCTTAGCAAATCATTTTGCTAATATATCTAAACCAGACAACAGCTCTCCTGGATATCAATACCGAATGAGAGAACAACAACGTAATCTTGACTTCACTGCCCCTCATGAAGAATCCTATAACCTCCCTTTCACTGAAAAGGAATATGATTCAGCTTTGAACTCCTGCAGTGATACTTCTCCAGGTCCTGATGACATTACATATGCCATGTTGAAACATATATCTCCAGTAACTAAAGGTTTTATTCTTGCACTTCTTAATAGGATGTGGTTTGAACATTCGTTTCCCAGTGTTTGGGAAATGGGTATAATTTTACCTTTTCTTAAGCCTAATAAAGGTGGTTCAATTCCATCAAATTACCGTCCTATTGCCCTCACATGCTGCATGTGCAAATTTAAAAAAAAAAATGGTCAATGCACGACTAGTCTGGTATCTTGAACAAAACCACATCATATCTAATATTCAATGTGGTTTCCGTCGCATGCACTCCACTGCTGATGCCTTACTTCGACTAGAATCTTCGATTTGTAAAGCCTTCATCTCTAAGCAACATCATATCAGTGTTTTCTTTGACTTAGAGAAAACATATTTACCTAGTTGTAATATATGGGAGGGGAGCTATGCTCGTGGTGACCCGTCTTTGTATCTCTCCGCATCAAGTTTTATCTTAAAATCTTGTATAGTGTTAGCACATACTGTTTTGTTGTCTAATTTGTTCCATGTATTTATCGCTCTGTGTGGGAAACTGTTCCTTTTCAAGTTTTTTCTATAACTATCCTTTTTCAATTTTTTTCCGTGTCTTGTTTTACCGTTGTCCCACATTAATAGGTCGTTCCTGTCTAAAACTTCCATTCCTTTCATTATTCTGTAGATAGTTAGCAAATCTCCTCTTTCTCTTCTTTGTTCCAGAGTTGGTAGGTTCAATTTGGATAGTCTTTGCTCATATGTTAGTTCGGCGAGTGTCGGTGCTAGTTTTGTTGTCGCTCTTTGTAATCTTTCTAGTTTCTTAATATTCTTTTTGGTACTGGGTGTCCAAAGTGATGCTGCGTACTCGAGTTTTGGTCTTATTAGTGTAGTAAGTATTTTCCTTATCATTTCTTCGTCCATATAGGTAAATGCCACTTTGATTGCTCTCAATAAGTTGTAGGTTTCTCCGAACATCTTGTTTATATGCTTATCTGGTTTCATGTCCTTTCCAATCATCACTCCAAGATCTTTTTCATAGTTAAGTTTTATTTATTTTTTCTTCCCCAATTCTGTAATCTTTTGATATTCTATTTTTACTCTTTCCAAATTCCATTATGCTGCATTTCTTAATATTGAATTTTACTTCCCATTTTTGAGTCCAATTCCATATTGTGTCCAGATCTTGTTGCAATGAGTTGCAGTCCTCTTCCGTTTTTACCTTCTTAAGTAATTTTGCATCATCTGCAAAAAAATTTATATAGCACTCCACGCCTTCATTCATGTCATTAACGTATACAGCGAACATGATCGGTACCAGTACTGATCCTTGCGGGACCCCGCTTTTTACTTCTTCCCAGTTGGAGAATTTTTCTCTAATTACAACTCATTTTCCAACTCATGGAAGCATGGTATTCTTAAGGCTTTACATGCTATTGGCATTCGAGGAGAAATGGCCTTTTTCATCAAGAACTTTTTAGCAAATTGTGTTTTTAGAGTAAGAGTTGGGAACATCATATCTGAAATAAGACAACAGGAAGAAGGTGTACCTCAGGGGTGTGTTCTCAGTGTCACTCTCTTTAGTTTAGCTATAAATGGGGTGACATCTGTGATTCCTCCTGATATACTTGCCACCCTTTTTGTAGATGACCTCTCCATTTCTTTTAGAGCTAGTAACATGGCAATAGCTGAAAGAAAACTACAACTCTGCATCAATAAAATAGTTTCATGGGCCGATAATAATGGTTTTAAATTTTCACCCAGCAAAACTGTCGTCGTACATTTCTGCCGACTAAGAAGTCTGCATCCTGACCCTACTATTTGGTTAAAGGATGACCAGATTCCTTGTGTTGACGAAACCAGGTTTTTAGGACTTATTTTTGATAAGCACCTTTCTTGGGTACCCTACCTGAAAACCCTGAAGACACGATGTCTAGAGACAATGCAAATTTTAAAAGTTTTAGCACATACCTCATGGGGCGCTGACCGCAGAACAATTTTACAGTTACATCACTCCCTTATTTTATCGAAACTATCGTATGGATGCGAGTTTTACTCATCGACCACTTCATCCAGACTAAAAAGTTTAGATATGATACACCACAGTGGAGTTCGTTTGGCCACAGGTGCTTTTAAGTCTTCCCCAATACCAAGTTTATTAGTTGATGCAGGGGAAATGTCGTTAGATCTTATTCGCCAGACCTCATCTATTAGATACTGGCATAGATTGCAGAGGCTTCCCAACTCTCTCGCTTTTAGAACAGCTCAAGCAGATTTTAACAGCACTTGTTTCAACAATCACCCCAGACTTCCAAAGCCTTTTGGATACCGGATGAAAAAGATTTTAGAGGATATGAATCTTCCCAAGATTCCCATCCTCCCTTTTAAATAATCGGTTGTTCCCCCATGGAGATTGCCCACAGTATCTTTCTGTAAATATTTTAACGATTGTAAGTGTGATTTCAAGGATTATGAACTACGCAATGCTTTTTTAGAACATTCTTTTAGTCACCAACCCTCTGTGTTTATTTTTACTGATGGCTCCAAAACTGCACTGGCATTGGTTTTGGAATATTCTCAAATGATTTTAATCGTAAGGGTACCTTGCCTGATACAGCATCTAATTTCACTGCCGAACTGACGGGAATACTGTCCGCCGTGGAGATTGTATCCTCCATGAAAAAGAGAGCCAAATGTTTTACAATTTTTAGTGACTCAAAGAGTGTCTTGCAGTCTCTAGAACAATTCGACTCAAGGCACCCAATAGTTTTAAAGATCTTAGAATGGCTTTTTTTAATCGAGAGTCAAGGTAATGAAATAAACTTCTGCTGGGTTCCAGCACATGTCGGAGTACCAGGAAATGAACAGGCCGATAAATTGGCCAAGGAAGCCGCTCTCTCACCCTTACCTCGCTTACGCCCTATACCTTATGAAGATTATATCCCTCTAATCAAAGTCAAGATCTCATCTCTTTGGCAGTTCCAATGGGATCTTGAGGCTGGTAACAAGATGAGAGAGATTACTGATACTATTCATCCTTGGTCTTATACATTGCTGAACAGAAAACAGGAAGTAACCCTTGAGGATTGGTCACTCTAGATTATCCCATGGCTTTCTTATGGAGGGCAGTCCTCCTCCATTTCGTAATGATTGCCTTGTTCCTATGACCATTAGACACATTATGGTGGAATGCCCCAGTTATGATGAAGAAAGACAACAATATTTGTCAAAACACAGAGATGAAGGAGATCTGTCCCTTCGAAATGTTCTGGGATGTAACTGCAATATAAATTCTATTTTTGATTTTCTTAGTGTTATTGATCTTCTCAATGATCTTTAGATTTCAATCTTTTTTTATTTTATTTATTTCTTAAGCTTTTTACCACTTCCTTTTCTTAATCATAAATACTACGGCGTCAATGACCATTGATATTGCGACGCTAGATAAATCCCAATTATTCAATTGAATTCTCCTTCTCTCTCCTTTTCTTTCCTCCTGTTTCCTTTCCTCTTTTCTCCCTTCTCCCCCTCTTCCCTCCTCTCCTCTCTACTGCCCTTCCTCTCCTCTCGTACCACTTTCAGCAAGTGACATAGAAGCAGTCCCACACTAATGCAACACAGACAACAGGCTATGGATTTTCATTAAGTGAATCTTTTGACAGCAATTGTTGTTATCAGTGTGGACACTTTTTGCTTCAGTTTTAAGATTTTTACATGTGGGTGGCTCCTTTGGCATAGTTGATAATTAACCTCTTCAGTATGAGTTGAATTCTTGCGTGCAGCATCAGATGCCTAATGCATGATGCATCACACTACTTATGTTATAAGATATAAAGTTACTGCTGTATTACATGTTCTTTCACTCTGAGAAATAATAAACATGGAAAAGATGGTCAAACAAGTTTACAGAATGTGGGGATCACTCAGCTACAACTACAAAATAAATGTAAACAAGATGCTGATCCTTGCATCCTTGTACATCCACTGCTACCTCATGACGCCTATGTAGGCATCATCATATTGAAGAGGTTAAGGTTGAATAGACATGTCAGTAGTCTGATAGAATTGTATTTTTCTTTCAGGTAATATAAAGACAATGGCATCAAGTTCAGTAAGCCAGGATGATGTAGAAGTTGACTTCGAAATCTCCTCCCGCCGTTCTCGCATAAGAACAGCTAGAGCGAGGAATATCAACCCATCTTCACGTGGAGGTAAAAAAGTGTCGTGACAAAGAGAACCAGCCTCTACTATTTTCTTGCAGTTTTCATGCCCTTGTGACTTATTTATTTATTTCATGTTATTATTATAATTTTTACATGTAATCATCGTTTTAGGTTATTAGTTTGTTTTCCTGTTTTGGTGTTAAACCAAAGGAATGAAGATCACCATGTATTTTTAAAGGTGTTTTCTATTTCCATCCCTAAAAGAAAACTGCAGTGTAGTCTGTTATGATATGCATTCATGGAAATGGCACCCTGCTGTAGGTTTCAAGTTTTCCCTCCTGACTTCCACTGACTTCTACTGAAATTTACAAACATACTTATCAAATCTAAATATGATAATTGGAGATCAAGGATATAGATTAAATTGGAACTATACATGAATTGGAGTCTAGGTATGTAAGAAAATTAGAGAATAGGAAGCGGGACCCAATGAGTGTTGCTCCTTTCCTGTATACAACCACTCCTCGTTTAACGACGACAATTGGGACCAGCGTCGCCATCGTTAACCGAATTGGTCGTTAAGTGAAAGTGTATACATATACATACATGTACAATGTCCAGCAATACATGTATCTTTATTTTTGTGTATTTTCCCTCTTTTATACAGTACATTAAAGCTTTATTTACTGATTTGATAGTACAGAAAGCCCTCAAATAACGCGGTGGTTAGGTTCCTGAAATTACCGTGTATGACCAAATCCGCGTATGCTGACATTCCATATTAAATACTGGGGTATTTTTTTAGTTTCGACCATGGGCGCAATATAGCAATAGAAAATTAATTATCAATTTTGTAAATTAAAATGCATCAACATAATATGCAATTTTGTGGGCGGAAATGAAAATAAAAAATACCTTGCTACAAGCAAATATGCTAATGAACGAAGTCGGTAGCATAGGATCGGGACGCCATCTTGTCGTCTGTCAATTGATGGCCTCGGTACTTCCGACAGTACCTCGCCAGGTATATTTTCTTGAAGGAATGTTATGGAGCAGAGATACATGCATTCCTTCAAGCTGCAAGAACTTTGTATACCCCGCAAGCTGAGAGAGTGGTTGAAAAGCCCGCCAACGTCTCTCATGACGATGACAACGAGGACGATCCGGATGACATTTAATTTGCAGGTAATGATTTATTAAACACAGGTTAGGTTAGTTTAGTTTAGGTTAGACGAATTTATCATCCTTTCATTTCTTCGACGTCGGCATCTATCATAACAAACATGGTGTACCATTCGTCCGACATGACTTTGTTACTTATGAAATCTGTTTTAGCACCTTTTTTGTTTTTTAGTTCCGCTCACAAAATTGCATATTACGTTGATACATAATAATTTACAAAATTAATAATTAATTTTCTATTGCTATATTGCGCCCATGGTCGAAACTAAAAATTTACCAATACCGGTATATACTGTACCCCAGGTAGTTTTTGCAGCTTGCGGGATGGTAATGTAGACCTAAGCTTCAGAACACTTTACCTCACAGCTAATATCCACCATACAAGTTCATTTATAACATCATACAAATTTGCCTCAGCCAACTTATCATACACTACGTCGTAACTTTGGGAGAGTTACGTATGAATATTGGTCTGTCATAAAGCCCGTCGTTACTCCGCGTTGTCGTTAACTGAGTAGGTCGTTAAACAAGGAGTGGTTGTACTACAATTAGGTAAATACACTTGTGCATGCATGCACCAATAGGCCCCTTTTCCCATACAAGGGTATGGCCATCCAAGGCATGCACCCACTTTTCACCCTGCCCACACCCAATGTTCCTGCCCATTGCTTAGGTCAGATACAACATCAGGAGTCCCATGATCCTGCTTATCTTTTGCTTTGGACATGAAGCCATACATCTACTACATATTCCAGTCAATGCCAGATTAGAGGCTTGTTTTTTCTATTATCTCATCTTTCATTTAGTGAAAAACCTGTATATTCTCCATAAGTCTCTTCTGATATGTTTGTCATAGAACTTGTTATTCATTATCAACACTTCAAGATTTTTCTTCCCTTTTGCCTTTGTAATTGTCTCGCTTCCAATTGAATAATTCAATTATTTTATTTGTTTTATTTATTAATACAGTACCCCCCCCCACCCCCCCGCTATTCGCGGGGGTTACGTTCCTTCCCCTCCCGCGAATCCCGAAAATCCGCAAATTATTGATGCAGTTTTAAAACGTCTATGTATGACATTATATACACTAGAATATGCTTCTTTAACACGTTCTAAAGACAGTCTTACTCATTAATACAGTAATAATGTAGTAATGATAAATTATAAACAGTAATAATCTAGTATAATATGTACATAGTATTGATAAATTAAAAACATCTTAATTTTATTGTACAGTGAGACCTCTCATTAACGGACGTTAATTAGCTGTGTTTGCGGTGTTTTCGCTGTGTTTGCGGTGTTTTGGAGTGGTTTTTGGGTGGCATAGTGATTGCACGCACTAAACAACAACACCGAAAACACAGTGAAAACACTGCATACACAGCTAATTAACGTCCGTTAATGAGAGGTCTCACTGTACTCACCAATAATGAATGATGATGGTGGTGATGATGATGATGAAATTTACTGTACCATACGATAAGGATGATTATGGTGACACTGATGTATGGCACAGCTTAACCACTTCAGTACGGGACTTAAATCTCGCGGGCAGCAGCCAATGCCAGCCGTATGACGTAACGTAATAATATTCGCATCATAAAATATAGTCATCGCTTATATCGATCGTTCTCTCTTTCACCAGCGAATTTTTAAAACCACAGAGAATGGGATTCAGGGCGCATTTGGGAGAATGTAAAAACACAGGGGCGACTACAATAAATATAATCAAGACGCCGATATGGCAGCGTCGCGAATCCACTTGCTCCTCATGACGCCTACGTGTGCGGCACCGTATGGAAGGGGTTAACTGCTGCTTTACAGCAGTTCGGGCAATTACTCCTCTTCAGGCACTTCCCCCTCTGAGGCCTAGTACTTTGATGTAGTGGGGGGGCTTGCGTGTAGCAAGGACGGGCTAAGTTGTGCTAGCCAGGTGCAACTTTACTGGAGAGGTCAGCCCTAAGCTACCAGATGAAATCTGAGCCAACAGATTTTTGTTGACGACCCTAGCTTGTCTTCGACCATGGACTGGAATGCTCATAGGATTTGCCACCCTCACCCTATGACAGTTGTTTTAGGATGAGGTTTTTGAATTCCTTTGTGAATTCCCCTATCCCTATTCTTCATATTTGGTACCCTGCTTTCCTTTTTCACCATCTTTCTCTAATACTTGTTAAGGAAGGTTCTGGTATCTTGGTGCCACCCAAGCTGCATGTCTGAACCAAGTCAAGTGGGGATGTATACTGCAAGGTCACTACTCCCTGGGAGGGCCAAAAGCTCACTGACTGGGGAATGCATGTTTGCAAGGTAGGTACTAGGCTGCTGACTTCCTTTCTCCCTATCCAGTGCATATGCAGAGTGACTACACTGGCCCTATCCTAAATGGGACAAAACAAAAGAGGACAATCTTCCGGGTTGACAAAGTCTCTAACTCACCTCCGAGGCCCTGCATGTGTAAATACAGTAAACTCGCGCTTATCCGAACGTGTTTTAACCGAATAATCGCATTAACCGAACATTTTCTCAATACGGTAGCCATCGCTTTAACCGAACGTATTTGGATCTCAACCGAACATTCAAGCACCCCGCCATCTCTTCCGCTACCCCCGCGCCACCCGCAAGCTTCACCAAGTGCTCACACGGTGGCAGCACACTCCATGTTTACACCTGATCGGCTGTTTGGCGGTACATACATTCGTGAGTCTTCTCGGTGACGATACAGTATCACAAGCTCTCCTTAAACATTTTCTCTTTATACTCTGTAGAATATGTTTATGAACTATTATAAGCATTTCCATGTGTATGTTAAGTTTACAGGTACGAATATTGCAGCTGACATTACCGCATAAAACTCTACGGGAATGAAACATACAAAGTCAGATTAACTGAACATTTCGGTTAATCGGACATTTCTAATCCCCCTTGGAGTTCGGATAAGTGGAAGTTTACTGTAGTCATTTCTGGAACTTCCCAACTCTGCAGAGACTTTTCTTTTATTGCTTGAGGCATCAGGCAACTGCAGTATCTTCTATGTATTGATCTTTCTTAATATATGGTGTGGCCCTATAAATATACAACATCATGGTGGCTGTTCAAACTGCACATTCTAAACCTCCACCACTACCTGATCCTCCTCCGAAACCCCCCTCTCCCTCTCCCAATATCGCTAATCCTAATGTTGACGATATTGACTTGGCAAAAGTAAAAACCCCAGTTGATGACTCCGGCTTGAAAAAGGACTTCGATAACAATACTAATATTCATTGTCAGATAATTCTGTTGTCCAGAAACTTACAATTGGAATGGATTCTGAAGTGACGAAGGAAAGTGTGCAGAGGCCTCCCAATCCAGCTAAGTGGCTTATTATCACTCTTGCAAAGGAACATGCTAACTTGTTCGAGTTTAGAATATTCTTGAAGAGTCACCTTGGCTCTGGTAATTTGACTAACTCACAGGTATCATGATTTGGAAAAAATTCCTTCTTAATTCATGTAAAGTCTTATGAACAAGCTGCCATGGTGCTTAACTTTAGACAGAAATAAGACATTAAGGAAGTTAAACCCCACTATACCTTTAGTTATGCCAAAGGGGTAATTTTTAATAGAGATCTGTATGGCTTTGAGGAAAAAGAAATATTAGAAATGTGGCCAACTAATGTTTGGAAGGTTGTTAAAATCCCTCGTTCTTCTATGATTATCCTAAGTTTTTGTGGTGAAGATCTACCTCATTATATAGAGATAAAAAAGAGATTGTTCATGTGAAGCAGTTTAAGCCCCGTCCCCTTCAGTGCTTTAACTGCTATGGTTTTGGCTATCCTTCCCGCCGATGTGCAAGGGACAAAGTGTGTTTGATATGTGCTCAGCCTGAACATGGGGATTGTTCCTGCCCAACAGTTTGTACAAATTGTAAAGAAGAGCATAATGCCTGGGATAAGAACTGCATAATTTATAAGAAGGAACAGGAAACGCTACTAAAAGCCCATGCAGAACATATAAGTGTAGGACATGCTAAATGACTACTAACTAATTCCAAAAGATACAGTGATGTTGTTAAAACAAATAGTAAAGTGGATTAGCCAGCTGTAGAACCCAATAGAAATAAAAATGCCAATATGAATGGTTCTGTTAACACTGAACCCAAGCCTCAGTGTAAAAGTGTTACTATCAAATCTAATTGCCAGTCTTCTTTTCAACTTGGAATTTTTAATAATTCTCAATCTTCCTGTGCGGAGGTTTCCTCACCCCTTGTTGAAGGGTGTCTCCTGCCCCATCTGGAGGGGCACCTGAGGTTTCTATTGTTGAAACCTCACAGGCTTCTTCCAATGAAGCCTCCTCTCAGGCAATCTCTCTTCCAGACTTGGGGGACTCCCCAGTTGAGGGATTGCTGACTAGCGTGCCTCACTTGGTAGAGGTGCACAGAAGCAATGAGGATCAACCAACTCTAGAATCTTATAGAAAAACAAATACTAATACAAATTCTTCTGTTAATGCTGAACCCAATCCTCAACGTGAGTCACTATTAGACCTAATCGTTCTTCTCCACAACATGATGTGTCTGCTATTTGTCTCCAAGAGACTATGCTTGGCGATTTATCACCTAATGTTGGATTTAAATATAAATTTTACAGATCTCCTGCTATGATTGGGGCTTGTGCTCATGGAGGTACCAGTATCATTGTTAACAAGTCTGTAAACCACAGAAGTGGCCACCTACATTCAGTGTTGCAGGCTTGTGCATTACAAATTTTTACCACTAAATGGATCACTTTATGTTCTTTGTATTTGGAACCTGAACTGGAAAATCGACTTCTAGACATATATAACCACTCCCGTCAGTTTGAGTTAAATGACCCACAATCTTTGGTCGACCAGCTTCCTCAGCCTTTTATTTTAATGGGTGACTTTAACGCCAAGCATCCTCTATGGGGTGAATCAAGGTGTAACCCCTGGGGCAATATAATTGAAGAATTTATTGAAAATAACTATGTCATTTTGATGAATGACTGTTCCTAAGGTTTGATGTCTTTCACAACTCAAGTTCTGTTATAGACCTAACTATTTGTTCATCATCCTTAACCCCTTCCATACGGTGCCGCACACGTAGGCGTCATGGACTTAGATCTCGGTGACAGCAGCCAATGCCAGCCGTACGACGTGTCGTAATAATACTCGCATCATAAAATATAGTCACCGCTTATATCGATCGTTCTCTCTTCACCCGTGAATTTTGATAACCATAGAAAATGCGATTACAAAAGAATTAGAAAGAATGTCAATATGGAGGGGTGACTACAATAAATATAATCAAGACGCCGATATGGCAGCCTCGCGAATACACTCGCTCCCCATGACGCCTACGTGTGCGGCACCGTATGGAAGGGGTTAAGATTAGACTACAGTTGGAAAATAGATGAAGATTTACATGGTAGCGACCACTGGCCTATCCATATCAAATATTTAAAAAAACATTCCCTCCTCTTGCTTACCTAAATAGGAGATGGGAGAGGTTAATTGGGAATTATTTAGGAGATCCAAAGAGATTAATTATAAGACTAATGATTTTTGTAGTAACTGATGCATATGATTATCTGGTAGGCATCATACTTTCTGGTGCTTTTTCAACCATTCCTAGGACAGCTGGTAAACCTCAATGCCCAGTAGTCCCCTAGTGGAACGATGAATGTGCTTTAAGCAGAAAGATTACAAGAACTTGCTATAAGAGATATCGGAGATATCCTTGTTTAGTCAATAGGATAATGTACAGAAGAGCTCAAGCAAAGTAGAAGAAAATCTTTAAGAAAGCAAGAAGGGAATCCTTCATTAAACTTATTACATACATATACCAAGGCTTTTTCCCCCTTACAAGGGAGGTAGCCAAAAAGAAAAAGGCATAAAATCATTCCCACCCATTCCATCCCTAAATACACTCCACTCCCCTCCACCCTCCCTCTTATCTTAGCACCTCCTGGATGATGGGTCATCCCTGCACCTTGTCCACTGCCCTGGGTCAGAGGCAGTGTCACAAGGCACAGCACATCCACAGCAAGGCCGCTTTATTAAATCGGCAACCCACCCTCTTTGTCCCCCCTGCATAAAAGGAGAAGACTGGGAGAAATCACTTCAGGCTGCGTCAAATTTTGCTCACACATTCCACCTCATGCATCACAACATCATCCATATACAACCATTCTCCATTCACCCGTCTTCTGTCCTCTCCCGTCCTTCCTCAACAGACATTCCCCTCTTCCCCAAAGCCCCCTTCAACCCATCCATCCATCTCATCCTAGGATGTCCCTTCATGTTCACTCCCTCTACATCTGCCTTCCAT
The DNA here is from genome assembly GCF_046742065.1 of Oratosquilla oratoria. Classification (NCBI taxonomy): domain Eukaryota; kingdom Metazoa; phylum Arthropoda; class Malacostraca; order Stomatopoda; family Squillidae; genus Oratosquilla; species Oratosquilla oratoria. Next base: position 24,605,630 of record NC_134794.1, on the reverse strand, counting down.
ACCTCTTTTACTAGTCTATCTTCACTCATTCTTTTCATGTGTCCAAACCATCCTAATACTCTTTCATCAACCCTATCTCCCAACTCCCTTTCCACCCCTGTTCTCCTCCTCACCACCTCATTTCTCACCCTATCTAGCCTAGTAACCCCCATCATACTTCTCAGACAACTCATCTCAAGCACATTCAAACTCCTTCTCTCTTCTTCTCTTATGTTCCATGTTTCTGCCCCATACAGTGCTGTTGTCACAATCACTCCTTCATACAATCTCCTCTTAGCATCCATTCCCAAATCTCTATTCTTCATTACACTTTTTAATCCACCAAGACTCGCTTCTCTCAATCTACATTCTACCTCCATCTCCACTCCACCTTTTCCTGCCACATTTGCACCCAAGAATCTAAAACTATCCACTTCCTCCAGTTGCTCTCCCTTAAGAGGGGCGGCTAAGGGGTATTTTTGGATGAATATTTTTTAAATCTAACTGATACTTTTTTTTTTTTTTTTTTCCGCTCAACATGGCGGTGATAGGCTAAATTACCAAATGGTAAGGTTTGTTTTGGTAAAATTAAATCCCCTATGGCCCAGAAGCCATGTTTAAATGCCCCATGCTGTTGCGTCATAGGGATTATTCACGGGCTATCACATGTATCATTCAGTGCTTGTACAGGTACTCCTCGTTTAACGACCTACTCGGTTAACGACAACTCGGAGTAACAACGGGCTTTATGACATTCGTTTAATGTAAATCTCCCGAAGTTACGACGTCGTGTACGATAATTAAGTTGGCTGAGGCAAATTTGTATGATGTTATAAATGAACTTGTACGGTGGATATTACCTGTGAGGTAAAGTGTTCTGAAGCTTAGGTCTACATTACCATCCTGCAAGCTGAAAAAACTACCTGGGGTACAGTATATACCGGTAGTGGTAAGTTTTTAGTTTCGACCAAGGGCGCAATATAGCAATAGAAAATTAATTATTAATTTTGTAAATTATAATATATCAACGTAATATGCAATTTTGTGAGCGGAAAAAATAGATTCTAAAACAAATTTCGTAAGTAACGAAGTCATGTCGGACGAATGGTACACCATGTTTGTTATGATAGATGCCGATGTCGAAGAAATGAAAGGATGATAAATCCGTCTAACCTAAACTAAACTAACCTAACCTGTGTTTGATAAATCATTACCTGCAAATTTAATGTCATCCGGCTTGTCCTCATGAGAGACGTTGGCAGACGACAAGATGGCGTCCCGATCCTATGCTACCAACTTCGTTCATTAGCATATTTTCTTGTAGCATGGTATTTTTTTACTTTCATTTCCGCCCACAAAATTGCATATTACGTTGATACATTTTAATTTACAAAATTAATAATTAAATTTCTATTGCTATATTGCGTCCATGGTCGAAACTAAAAAAGATATCCCGGTATTCAATATGGAATGTGAGCATATGCGGATTTGGGCATATACGGTAATTTCAGGGACCTAACCACCGTAAATAAACAGTAAATAAAGCTTTAATGTACTGTATAAAAGAGGGAAAATACACAAAAATAAAGATACATGTATTGCTGGACATTGTACATACAGTACATGTACGTATATGTATACACTTTCACTTAACGACCAATTCGGTTAACGACGGTGCGCTGGTCCCAATTGTCATCGTTAAACGAGGAGTACCTGTATATGCCTAAATTTTCAATAAAGCATTATTTCTTCATAAATTTCATCACGTGCCATACCTCAGAGAGGGAGAGCGTGAGGCATAGCTCTGCTGCTGCACTGCTCTACTCAGTGTTGCCTTCCATCTCTTGAGGGAAGGTACACATATGCCGGAGAATTTTGAGAAAATCTGAATAATACTTTCTAACAACACTAAGAAAGGGGGACCAGATGCCTTATTAAATCTGAGGTCAATCAGCAAGGTTTACTCAATTATTTGTGAAAATTTCATGCCAATCAGATATATATGAATGACAAGACAGGGGTGAATGCAAAAAAATCTTTAGGAGCTGATTTCTCAAGAATTGGTTTTTACAACTTCAAAAAAATTCAAAAAAATCAGAAAATCATCTGACTGACAATTGTTAGGAATCAATAAAAACTACAAAGGCTGATTTTTTGTTGGAAATATATTTTTTAATATGGCCATAGAAAACAGGATACAGCGGAGAAAATTAAGTGTGAAAAAAAATCTATCATTTTTTCCTTCAAAGATAAAAACAAAAATAAAAAATCTGTTCCCAACAAAATGTAGATATGTATTCAAAGTTTTATTGGTAATTTTTTCAAAGTAATTGACTATTGACTTAAAAATAAAATCTGTGAAACAAAATAAAGAAAAACACACTTTGCTTCAGTCTCCCCTATTATTCACCCAATTTCAATGAAATTCACCATACATTATTTACACCAACAAACAACATACTATAATTTCAAGGCTATTGGACCTACCATAAAAGCTGTAGGACCCCCCTTAGCCGCCCCCCTTAATGCTCACTTCCTGTCTGCTGCCACTTTCACTCCTTGTACATCTCATCACCTTACTTTTACCCACATTTATCGTCAGCTTTCTTCTTTCACACACTCTCCCAAACTCTTGTCACCAATTTCCTCAATCCCTCCTCCGATCATGCCACAAGTGCAGTTGTCATGCTCCTTGTTACAACTAAATATAGAAGTATAAATTGGTAGGTGATAGCTGGCCAAGATAGTTTAGATCACAAGGAACATGAACAAACTACAGTATATACATATAATTTTCACTTCACATTTGGTGGTGAATGAGACTAATGTTTCTCAGATATGTGACTTTTATTATTGTGATATTATTACTTGAAAGTCAAAATAGATAGATGACTGTGATATGTGCGGGTGTGGGAGGCTGGACTTTAATAGACACCGACCTTGTATGAATATCCTGGTTGCAGTTCCAACTGTGACAGCTAATCTCTGAGAGCGCCCAACGAACAAATACTTCGCTCTCAGATATGTACTTTCTTCATGAACTGATATATGACTTCGACTCTGTGGTAATAGATTAGAGCTCTGACAACTTTGAACTGAATACTTTTGGGTGTCCGAGCAGACTGAACTTTACTTTGATGCTGGCTAGGAAGAAAGCTTTGAATGAATATAAGATCCTCCTACAGCTAATTATGATTGGCTAAGAATCTCTCTGTAGGGTAGAAAGGGCCAATGGACACACAAGGGAAACACATGCTTTGTATACACTCCTGCTTTCCTTAAACAAGGCTCAGTTCATTCGGGGGGTCACAGGTCACGAAATCCATTACAGAAAGGGCGACCTCACGAGACACAAAGTGTTGTGGCTTGATAAGGTGCCCAGCGCGCAATGCGATGACAAAAACTAGTATCGACTAGTATCACTGTCTAGTGGTGAGGATGCCATCATCAAACCAATCACCACACAGTGTCCTCCGCAAACAACAGCTGGCTCACCTCCCACTTTTCTCCATTTTCTTTACATCTCCAATCCCTGACCCACCACCCTTGCATTTACCTCTCGCACCACCCCATCCATGTACAAGTTGAACAGCCAGGGTGACATAACGCATCCCTGACGAAGTCCCACCTTTACCTCAAACCACTCACTCTCTCCATTTCTATTCCTGACTCATGCTCTACTACTCTTGTAAAAACTCTTGACAGCTCCTAGAAGCTTTCCTCCTATCCCGTATATCCGCAAAACCTCCCACAGTGCCTTCCTGTCCACCCTGTCGTAAGCCTTTTCCAGATCCATAAAAGCCCAAAAAACATCCTTCTCCTTTCCTATAGCTTTCTCATATATCTGTCTTACCACAAAAATCTGATCTACACAACCTCTACCTGTCCTAAATCCACACTGTTCCTCTCCTAATCCTCTCAATCAAGATCCTCCCATAAGCCTTTCCAACTACACTTAACAAGCTAATCCCTCTGAAACTACTACACTCACACTTGTCCCCTTTTCCCTTGTAAAGTGGAACTATACAGGCACTCCTCCAGTCCTCCAGCACTCTACCCTCTCTCCAACAAACATTGAATAACCTCACCAGCCAGTCCATCACTGTACCCCCTTTTTTTAGACATTCTGCATGGCATCCATCCAGACCAGGTGCCTTACCTGCTTTCATCATCTTAACCACTTCACTCCGGGCCAAAATCTCACGGGCAGCATTAGCTGCCAGACATATGTTGCGTCATAATACTCGCATCATAAAAAATAGTCACCGCTTATATCGATCGTTCTCTCTTTCACCCGTGAATTTTGATAGCCATAGAAAATGTGATGAAGCCAGTTTAGAGAGTATGTCAGTTACGCAGGGACAACTACAATAGATATAATCAAGACGCTGATATGGCAGCCTCGCGTATCCACTTGCTCCTCATGCCACCTACGTAGGCGGCACCGTATGGAAGAGGTTAACAACTGCCTTCACTTCATCCTTCCTTATTGCTCCTCCATTTTCCTCACTCATCAAGGTCATTTTCTTAGCATTTCCCACTGCAACTATCTTTCCCTCCCTATCCTCCTTCACATTTAGCAACTCCCAAAAAAATTCTGCCCATCTTCCCCTTACTGCCTTCTCTTCCATTATCATCTCTCCATCTGCACCTTTTACCTTTTCTTCTCTACTTGATTCGCCTCCTCTTCCTCTCTTAATTTCTTTCCAAAACATCTTTTTATTACTTTCAAATTTTCTGTCGTACTCTTGCCCCATTTCACATCATACTCCTACCCCATTTCACATTTATTAGCGAGTTGATATATGACTCTCCCCCTACCTTAGGATGGAATAGGATTCGAAAATTACAGGGAAAGTTTACTCCATCTCCTTTGCCCATTCTCAAGATAAATGACTCTTTTATATCAGATACAAGAGAAGTAGCAGAGCTTTTGGAAGACACTGTGCTGATATTTCAAGTCTACTTCATTATTCACATGACCTCTGAAGAATTAGAGACAAGACCACGATTATTCCTCCTACCAATACGAACTCGGAGGCAAATAATCTTCTTTTCACCTTGGATGAAATGGATCATGCTTTATCTTTATCCTTGCCAACCTCTCAGCTTTCTTATGGAAGGCAGTCCTCCTCCATTTTGTAATGATTGCCTTGTTCCTATGACCATTAGACACATTATGGTGGAATGCCCCAGTTATGATGAAGAAAGACAACAATATTTGTCAAAACACAGAGATGGAGATCTGTCCCTTCGAAATGTTCTGGGATATAACTGCAATATAAATTCTATTTTTTATTTTCTTAGTACTATTGATCTTCTCAATGATCTTTAGATTTCAATCTTTTTTTATTTTATTTATTTCTTGAGCTTTTTACCACTTCCTTTTCTTAATCATAAATACTATGGCATCAATGACCATTGATGTTGCGACGCTAGATAAATCCCAATTATTCATTCATTCATTGCCTGCCAATCTCTCCTGGAGAGGATAACATTTTTTATTCCATGATTGCTCATTTATCCATATCCTCGAAGAAATTCCTTTTAAATGTGCTGAACAAATTTTGGCCTTCAGGGTCTTCTAAATCTTGGAATACTTCAATTATCATAGCAATTTTAAAGGCAAGAAAAGACTCCAATCTCCCACAAAGTTACAGACCTATTGCTCTCAATAGCTGCATTTGTAAGATCTATGAAAGAATAGTTAATATGCATTTAGTTTGGTTTTTAGAATCTAAAAATCTCCTATCTAACTGACAGTTTGGATTTAGAAGAAACAAGTGCTTTCTGGATCCCTTACTTGTGAGATTCAGAATGCCTTTGCAATTCAGAATCCGAGCATTGCTGTGTTTTTTGACTTAAAAAATGCCTATGGTACTACCTGTCAGGGAGACATTTTGAGGCAAGTTGCAGAGTGGGGTATCGGGGGTAATATGTTCAATTGTTTAAAGGATTTCTTATCTGACCGTTGTCTAAAAGTCAGAGTGGGCTCTTCTTTCTCTTCTACATATCTTCAAGAGGAAGGGATTCCACAAGGAGGTGTTCTGAGTCCTACACTCTTCAGCATAGCCATTAATAGTTTGTTAGAACAAGTTCCTACAGGAATTCATGGATTCCTGCTGATGACTTCACTATTGTGTGCAGCAGATCAACAACATAAGAAATAGGCCAAAAGATTCAAGAGGTTATTAACTTAGCAACAGCATGGGCTAATTGCAGGGGCTTCAGATTCTCTGCTGAAAAAACTAAAGCCATTAGGTTCTCTAGACTAAGACGCAAGGAAGAAATACCAACATTATTCTTAGAGGGTGTCATATTACCATATGAAGATCAAGTAAAATACTTGGGTCTGTTTTTGGACAAAAGATTGACATTCACTCATCACATAAACGAGGTTATATGTACTGCAAAACAGCAACTTAATATACTAAAGGTAATGTCTCACTTCAACTGGGGAGCAGATCGCATAACTCTAATAAGGCTTTACCAAGCATTGTGCCTTTGCAAAATCGATTATGGATGTCAAATTTATGGATCGGCATGTAAAACTTTATTAAAGAAGCTAGAAGTAGTCCACAATATGGCTTTGCAGATTTGTTCGGGAGCCTATAGAACATCTCCAGCGGATAGCTTGTATGTGGACACAGGAATCCCTCCCCTTTATATTTCCAGGGAGGAATTAACCCTTAGATATATATATATCTCGTGTCTTAACATCAAAACAAAATCCAAACTTCAAATATGTAAAGCAGCCAGTAGACAGAGCTCCAAGAAAAAGTACTCTGCTGAAACCTCTAGAAGTGAGATGTGAAGTTGGGGCAGAGGAAGTAGGACTTGTTCTTGTTGCAATTGCTGAGATCACACCTCCCAAATTCCCTCCTTGGAACCAATGTCCCACTGTAATTTGTCCTATTAAAAACAAGAAAAATAGAACTGCTGTAGAGCTAAGGAGTGAATTTTTAGAACACTTATCAGTACATGCTAATTCAGTTTTTATTTATACAGATGGATCAAAATCCCAAGATGGTGTTGGTTGTGCTGTTGTATCTAATAGTACAGTTTTAAAAAGGAAGTTGCCTTATTTTAGCTCTGTCTTTACTGCTGAACTGCTGGCAGTCAACAATGCCCTGATTTTTTTTTTTTTTTTTTTTTTTCCCCATCTAATAAAAACATTATTTTTACAGACTCTATGAGCATGCTATCCTCTCTAAGTAAATTATTGCCTCTTCACTATTTAGTCCAAGAAATACAGGTTTGGTTGATACTTATTAACAACCGGAAGAAAATAAAAGTAAACTTTTGTTGGGTGCAGTTCCATGTGGGTATCACTGGAAATGAACAGGCTGATGTTGCAGCCAAAGCTGCTACTAGGCTCAGCCATATAACAGACACAGAAATCCCACATACAGACTTCAAACAAGTAATTCATAGTTATGCAATGGAGAGGTGGCAAGAACAATGGACAAGGATGGATGGTAGTTACAAGTTAAAAGAGATTCACCCCTTGGTGAGCCCTTGGAAGTCTCATTCTTTGGGCAGAATATAAAGTATTGTTTTAACAAGATTAAGAATTGGCCATTCCTATATTACCTATAAATTTTTTATGGCAAGTGCAGCAGAAAGGCTGCCCCCCCCCCCCAATGCCCCACGTGCCAAGTTGTTTTTACAATTAAACACATTTTAGTTCAGTGCCCTGCATACTCTAATAAGCACAGGGCAAACTTTTTAACAGAAGTGCAATATCTTCCTTCTGTGCACTGTTTTTTCTTTCTTAATATATGGTGTGGCCTTACAAATATACACGATGATGGCGGCTGTTGAAACAGAATATTCTAAACCTCCACCACTACCTGATCCTCCTCCTAAACCCCCCGATCCCTCTCCTAATATTGCCAATCCTAATGTTGACAATATTGACTCAACAAAAATTAAAACCCCAGTTGACAACTCCGGCTTGAAAAAGGACTTCGGTAAAATCAATCAATCAATCAATCAAATACTGCCCCTAATAGTCATAGAATCTTACATTTACAATATGTCTCTCTTGATAAGAGTTATACAGACTTATATGAAAAGTTCCGTAAATTTGGACAAATTAAAGAGATCAGAGTTAAACTAACTGACAACTTTAATGCTTGGCTAGTCTGGATCTCATTTCTTTCTTATCAGGATGCAGCTGCTGCCTGCTTGGATTATAATAATTGTAATGAGAATGAATCTTCAGCCCAACTTGTTGGTAGAGTGCCACCTAACCTGGATATCTTTTATCCAGAAAAGCCGGTAGAGGAAAGGAAGGAAAGTGTGCAGAGACCTCCCAACCCAGCTAAGTGGCTCATTATCACTCTTGCAAAAGAACGTGCTAACTTGTTCGAGTTTAGAAGATTCTTGAAGAGTCACCTTGGCTGTGGTAATTTGAATAACTCCCAGGTATCACGATTTGGAAGAAATTCCTTCTTAATTCATGTCAAATCTTATGAACAAGCTGCCATGGTGCTTAACTTGAAACAGAAATCAGATATTAAGGAAGTTCAACCCCACTACACCTTTAGTTATGCCAAAGGGGTAATTTTTAATAGAGATCTGTATGACTTTGATGAAGAAGAGATTTTAGAAATGTGCCCAACTAATGTTTGGAAGGTTGCTAAAAATCCCTCGTTCTTCTATGATTATCCTAAGATTTTGTGGTGAAGATCTACCTCACTATGTAGAGATAGAAAAAGAAATTGTTTATGTGAAACAGTTTAAGCCCCGTCCCCTTCAGTGCTTTAACTGCTATGGCTTTGGCCATCCTTCCCGCAGATGTGCAAGGGACAAAATGTGTTTGATATGTGCTTAGCCTGAACATGGTGATTGTTCCCGCCCAACAGTTTGTATAAATTGTAAAGAAGAGCATGATGCCAGAAATAAGAACTGTGTAATTTATAAGAAGGAACAGGAAATACTACTAAAAGCTCATGCAGAACATATAAGTGTAGGACATGCTAAAAGACTATTAAGTAATTCCAAAAGATACAGTGATGTTGTTAAAACAAATAGTAAAGTGGATCAGCCAACAGTAAAAGCCAATAGAAATAAAAATGCCAATATGAATGGTTCTGTTAACACTGAACCCAAGCCTCAGTGTAAAAGTGTTACTATGAAACCTATTGGTCTTTCTTCTTCTCAAGTAGAAATTTCTAGTACTCCTGAAGCCTCCTGTGTGGAGGTTTCCTCACCCCTTGTTGAAGGGGTGTCCCCTGCCCCATCTGGAGGGGCACCTAAGGTTTCTATTGTAGAAACCTCACAGGCTTCTTGTAATGAAGCCTCCTCTCAGGCAATCTCTCTTCCAGACTTGGGGGACTCCCCAGTAGAGGGATTGCTGACTATTGTGCCTCACTCGGTAGAGGTACACAGAAGCAATGAGGACCAAAGAAATGCTGAACCCAAGCCTCAGCGTGAAAGAGTCACTACTAGACCTAATCGGTCTTCCCCACAAGTTGGAAATTGTAGTACTCGTCAACCCTCCTCTGCGGAGGTTCTCCCATCCCCAGTTGAGGGAATGCCTTCTGCCCCATCTAGAGGGGCACCTAAAGTTCTCATTGCCGGGACCTCACAGGGTTTCTCTAATAAAGCCTCTCAATCAATCAAACTTCAAAATTCAGGGGGCTCCCCAATAAAGGGATCACGGACTGTTGTGCCTCACTCAGTTGAGGCACACAGAAGCGAAGCTATGGAGTCTGAAGCTGTGCACAGTAAAAGACTCCATCCTCTTCCCCAAATCGTGATAAACAATCTAAGAAAGAAACTAATAACCCGGACTCTACATCATCTGTCGGACCATTGTCAGAGAGGAGGATGCCACCCGCGAAAGCAAAGAAATTAGAAAAGAACCCACCTTGTAAACCCTCTCTCTCCCAGACTTCTCTTACCAGACCAGTAGACCCCAAAAAGAAAAAGAAAACGGTATAATGTCCATAATTCAATGGAATATGCAAGGTTTTAATTCTCATCGAGAGCAGGTTGGGTTTCTCTTCAAAGAACATGATGTGTCTGTTTTTTGTCTGCAAGAAACTATGCTTGGCAATTTATCCCCTAATGTTGGACTTAATTATAGATTTTACAGATCTCCTCCTATGATTGGGGGCCATGCCTATGGAGGTACTGGTATCATTGTTAAGAAATCTGTAAACCACAGAAGTGTCCACCTACGTTCAGCGTTGCAGGCTTGTGCAGTACAAATCTTTACCCCTAAATGGATCACTTTATGTTCTTTATATTTGGAACCTGAACTGGAAGATCGACTCGTAGACACATATAAGCACCCCCGTCAGTTTGAGTTAAATGACCTACAATCTTTGGTTGACCAGCTCCCTGAGCCTTTTATTCTAATGGGTCATTTTAACGCCAAACATCCTCTATGGGGTGAATCAAGGTGTGACCCCTGGGGCAATATAATTGAAGAATTTATTGATAGTAACGATGTCATTTTGATGAATGACTGTTCCAAAACTAGGTTTGATGTCTTTCACAACTCAAGTTCTGCTATAGACCTAACTATTTGTTCATCATCCTTAAGATTAGACTACAGTTGGTCAATAGATGAAGAATTACATGGTAGCGACCACTGGCCTATCCATATCAAATATTTAAAGAACACTCCCTCCTGTTGCTTACCTAAATGGAAGACAGGAGAGGCTAATTGGGAATTATTTAGGAGATCCACAGAGACTAATTATAAGACTAGTGATTTTGGTAGTAACTGTGATGCATATGACTATCTGGTAAACATGATACTCTCTGGTGCTTTCTCTTCCATTCCTAGGACAGCTGGTAAACCTCAATGCCCAGTAGTCCCCTGGTGGAGCGATGAATCTGCTTTAAGCAGAAAGATTACAAGAACTTGCTATAAGAGATATCGGAGATACCCTTGTTTAGTCAATAAGATAACGTACAGAAGAGCTCAAGCAAAGCAGAAGAAAATCTTCAAGAAAGCAAGGAGGGAATCCTTCATTAAATATATTAGCGAATTGAAATATGACTCTTCCCCTACCTTAGTATGGAATAGGATTCGAAAACTACAAGGAAAGTTTACTCCATCTCCTTTACCCATTCTGAAGATAAATGACTCTTTTATATTAGATACAAGAGAAATAGCAGAGGCTTTTGGAAGACATTATGCTGATATTTCAAGCCCACTACATTATTCAGATAATTTCAGAAGAATTAGAGCCAAGACCACGATTATTCCTCCTACCAATACGAACTCGGAGGCATATAATCTTCTCTTCACCTTGGATGAAATGGATCATGCTTTATCTCTATCCTCCCCAACCTCTCCTGGAGAGGATGACATTCTTTATTCCATGGTTGGTCACTTATCCATATCGTCGAAGAAATTCCTTTTAAATGTGCTGAACAAATTTTGGTCTTGTGTATCTTCTAAATCTTGGAAGACTTCAATCATCATAGGAATCTTAAAGGCAGGAAAAGACTTTCATGACCCACAAAGTTACAGACCTATTGCTCTCACAAGCTGCATTTGTAAGATCTATGAAAGAATGGTTAATACGCGTTTAGTTTGGTTTTTGGAATCTAAAAATCTGCTATCTAAGAGAGAGTTTGGATTTAGAAGAAATAAGTGCACTCTGGACCCCTTACTTTTTATCACTCGTGAGATTGAGAATGCCTTCGCAATTGAGAACTCTAGCATTGGTGTGTTTTTTGACTTGAAAAATGCCTACGATACTACCTGGCGGGGCGGCATTCTGAAGCAAGTTGCAGAGTGGGGTATCGGGGGTAATATGTTCAATTGTTTAAAGGACTTCTTATCTGACCGTTATCTAAAAGTCCGAGTGGGCTCTTCTTTCTCTTGTGCATATCTTCAAGAGGAAGGGATTCCCCAAGGAAGTGTTCTGAGTCGTACACTCTTCAGCATAGCCATTAATAGTTTATTAGAACAAATTCCCACAGGAGTTCATGGTTTGGCTTATGCTGATGACTTCGCTATTGTGTGCAGCAAATCGACAACATTAGAAACGGGCCAAAAGATTCAAGAGGTTATTAACTTAGCAACAGCATGGGCTAATTGCAGGGGCTTCAGATTCTCTGCCGGAAAAACCAAAGCCATAAGGTTTTCCAGACTAAGACGCAAGGAAGAAATACCAACACTATTCTTAGAGGGTGTCATATTACCGTATGAAGATGAAGTACAATACTTGGGTCTGGTATTGGATAAAAGGTTGACATTCACAAATCACATAAACGAGGTTGTATACACTGTTAAACAGCGACTTAATATATTAAAGGTAGTGTCTCGTTTCAACTGGGGAGCAGATCGTGTAACTTTAATAAGGCTTTACCAAACATTGTGCCTTAGCAAAATGGATTACGGATGTCAAATTTATGGATCGGCATGTAAAAGTCCACTGAAGAAGCTTGATGTAGTCCACAATATGGCTTTACGGATCTGTTCGGGAGCCTATAGAAGATCTCCAGTGGATAGCTTGTATGTGGATGCAGGAATTCCTCCCCTGTATATTCACAGGGAGGAATTAAGCCTTAGATATATATCTCGTGTCTTGACATCCAAACAGAATCCAAACTTCAAATTTGTAAAGCAGCTGGTAGACAGAGCTCCAAGGAAAAGTACTGTGCCGAAACCTTTAGAAGTGAGATGTGAAGTTGGGACAGAGAAGGTAGGACTTGTTCCTAACACAATTGCTGAGATCACACCTCCCAAATTCCCTCCTTGGAACCGATGCCCCACTGAAATATGTCCTCTTGAAAAGAAGAAAAATAGAACTGCTGTAGAGGTAAAAAGTGAATTTTTAGAACATTTATCAGTACATGCTGATTGAGTTTTTATTTATACAGATGGATCAAAATCCCAAGATGGTGTTGGTTGTGCTGTTGTAACTGATAGCACAGTTTTAAAGAGAAAGTTGCCTGATTTTAGCTCTGTTTTTACTGCTGAACTGCAGGCAGTCAGCAACGCCTTGAAGCTTGTTTTTAATTCTGTTCCGTGTGGTAGAAACGTTGTTATTTTTACGGATTCCATGAGCGTTCTATCCTCTATAAATATTTTGTTGCCTCATAATTTTTTAGTGCAAGAAATGCAGGAATGGCTGATTCTCATAAACAACAGAAAGAAGATAAAAGTAACCTTTTGCTGGGTGCCGTCCCATGTGGGTGTCTCTGGAAATGAGCAGGCCGATGCTGCAGCCAAAGCCGCCACTAGGCTCAACCAAATAACAGACCGAAAAGTCCCACATACGGAGTTCAAAGGAGTGATTTATTGTTACACAATGGGGAAGTGGCAGGAAGAATGGACAAGGCTGGACGGCAGTTCTAAACTAAAAGAGATTCACCCCTTAGTGAACCCTTGGAAGTGTCCTCTTTTGGACAGAAGGTCAAGCATTGTCTTGACAAGACTGAAAATTGGCCATTCCTACATTACACATAAATTTTTAATGGCAAGTGGGGCAGAAAGGCTGGCCCCCCAATGTCCCACTTGCCAAGTAGTTTTGACAATAAGACACATTTTAGTTCAGTGCCCTGCATTCTCTAATAAGCGCAGGGCAAATTTTTTAACAGATTTATCTTGTAAAGAAATTTTAGGGGAGGAAGCTTGTGTGAAGAATGTTCTAAAGTTTTTAAAAGACATAAATTTATTTTTTGAAATTTAAAATTGTGTGTGAATGCTTGTGAGTGTGTGTTGTTGAAGTGTGTTCATGAATGTTTATTGTTTTAACTGTTTTACTTGAATTTTATTTTTATTTTATTTGTCTAATCTCAAAGATAAATATGTGCTGAATGGCCTACCGGCTCCGGCGCTTGGCCTTTGAGCCAAAAATTCCATAAATCAATCAATCAACACAGAGCAAGATTATATATAAACGTGCTCTTGCTAAGCAGCGCAAACACTTCAAGAAATCAAAGCAAGAATCATGGTTTCACAACATAAATTGAATTAACTCTAAAACCCCTTTGAGCGTAGTGTGGAGAAAAGTGCGAAAGCTTAGTAGCAAGTTCGTTCCCTCACCTCTACCTATGCTTAAAATAAATAACACACTCATTACAGATCCATATGACGTTGCAGAAAATTTAGGTGAATACTTCTCCAAAACTTCTAGTCCAGAAAATCACTCGCCCGAATCTCAGAAAATTCAAAATGCTCAGATTTCTCTGGATCTCAACTCAAATAGCAGAGAAATCTATAATGTAAAATTCTCCCTACAAGAATTTAAAGAAGTTCCTGCACAAAAACTACAACCCCTGGTGAAGACAATATTATACGAAATGATCAAGAATCTCCCAGAAGATGCTAAGACCTTTCTTTTAAAAATCATCAACAGAACCTGGGAGACAGGTATATTACCTAAAAGCTGGAAAACTGCCATTATAATACCTATCAAAAAGCCCAATAAGAATCCTTTTGATCCATCTAGCTACAGGCCCATAGCCTTAACCAGTTGTGTCTGCAAGTTAATGGAAAAGATGATAAATACCAGACTTGTTTGGTACTTAGAATCTGAAAACAAACTTTCACCCTACCTGTTTGGTTTCCGTAAGAACAGATCCACGCTGGACCCACTGCTGAGACTATCCAACCAAATCCAACAAGGATTCTCAAAACAGTGTCAAACTATAGGTGTTTTCTTTGACCTCGAGAAAGCCTATGACACAACTTGGAGATTTAATTGTCCAACAACTAAATAGAATAGGCATCCGAGGTAATATGCTGAGATTCATTAACTCATTTTTATCTGATAGATTATTAAAGGTTAGAGTTGGCAGTAGTCTCTCGAAACCATTTATTCAGAAGGAGGGTGTCCCCCAAGGAAGTGTCTTGAGTGTCACTTGTTTTGCTGTGACAATAAATGATATCTTAGAAGAAATTGCACCACCTGTAAAGAGCTCCCTTTTTGTGGATGACTTGGCAATTTATTGGACAAGCTATGATGCTATTTCAGCCTGCAAGCATTTACAAAATTCAATTAATGCTGTTAGTAGATGGGCTGACTCATGGGGCTTTAAATTCTCAACCGTAAAAACCACTGCTGTACGTTTTACTCGACGTAGACGAAGAGAAGTAATTCCAACCTTAAATGTAAATGGAACCATTTTACCATATGAAGAAGAGGTAAAATTTCTTGGCATGATTTTCGACTCAAAATTGACTTGGACCAGCCACATTGATACCCTGAAGACAAAAGCCAGGAAATCATTGAACATCTTGAAAGTTATATCTAGCTTTAGTTGGGGAGCAGATAAAAGATCACTGCTAATGTTATACAATACTCTTTGCCGATCCAAAATTGATTATGGTTGTCAAATTTATTCCTCTGCTTGCAAAACTAGACTGAAGGAACTTGACACAGTTCATAATATGGGCCTTAGAATATGCTCGGGCATTTAGAACATCACTAGTAGAAAGCATTTATGTAGATTCTGGTGAACTGCCACTTGACCTTCGTAGAGAGGAACTAGGACTAAGACTTTTATTTAAGATCAAGACAGACCGTAAAAACCCTGCCTTTGATATTATCAAAAATGTAAATGGTGATGATTTTAAAGGTTCTAGATCTTCAAAACCCCTGAAATATCAAAATGCTCTATAGAGGTAACCAAAAGGAACACTCCCATTGAGCAGGTGAAGTCTATGTTTTTAGAACATGATAAAATACATGAAGAACACACAAAGATTTATACTGATGGATCCAAATCGAATAATGGAGTTGGATATGCTGTCATCCATGATGACACATCATACTTATCTAAACTTCCTGATTCAGCCTCCATATTCACTGCAGAAATAACAGCAATTAATCATGCTTTAAAAGTAATACATGAAACCAAAGGAGATGCATTTGTAATTTATTGTGACTCAAAGAGTGTCTTGGACAGTATTAGCTGTTTTAATAGCTTTCACCCTTTAATACAAAAAGCTCAGGAGTGGCTATTTCATATTTCCTGCCGACACAAAGAGGTTCATTTCTGCTGGGTTCCATCACACGTGGGAATCCATGGTAATGAACTAGCCGACAAGGAAGCAAAGGAAGCTGCACAATGTAACAACATGTCAAATACCAAGATACCACATTCTGACATGAAAAGAATAATAAAATCCCATATTTTAAACAAATGGCAAGAGCAATGGTCTTCCCCAGTTTTAGCTAATAATAATAAAAAGTATAAAAATATTAGAAATTCCATAAATCCATGGGTCTGATTTTAACTTGAACCACAAAAAGCAGGTTATTTTAACCAGATTAAGGATTGGACACACCCGCCTAACCCATAAATTCCTCCTGGATAGCGGCGGTGCACCTGAGTGTGCTCATTGTGGCATTTTGATGTCAGTTGAGCACATTCTGGTGCACTGCCCAAAGTTTTTAAATATAAAGACGAAGTACAATCTTCACTCAAAATCTCCCCCCCGAGGCCCAGTACTTTGATGTAGTGGTGGGGCTTCCGTGTAGTAAGGACGGGCTGAGCTGTGCCAGCCAGGTGCAACCATTCTGGAGAGGTCAGCCCCGAGCTACCAGACGAAAACTGAGCCAAAACTCTTTTCTTGACGACCCTAGCTTGACACTGATTATGGACTGGAATATTCGTAGGATTTGTCGCCCTCATCCTATGACAGTTGTTTTAGGATGAGGTTTTTGGGGTAGTGAATAGATAGGGGGTCCCTCACCCTTTTCCTTTGTGAATTCCCCTATCCCTATTCTTGATATTTGCTACCCTACTCTCATTTTTTACCATCTTTCTCTAATACTTGTTAAGGAAGGTTCTGGTATTTTGGTGTCTTCCAAGCTACATGTCTGAACCTAGTCAAGTGGGGATGTATACCGCGAGGTCACTACTCCCTGCGAGGGCCGAAAGCCCACCGACTGGGGAATGCATGTTTGTGAGGTAGGTACTAGGCTGCTGACTTCCTTTCTCCCTATCCAGTACACATGCAGAGTGACTACGCCGGACCCATCCTAAATGGGACAAAACAAAAGAGGACAAACCCCGGGTTGACAAAGTCTCAAACTCACCTCCGAGGCCCTGCATGTGTATATAGTCGTTTCTGGAACCTCCCGACTCTGCAGAGACTTTTCTTTTATTGTGTGTGGCAACGGGCAACTGCAGTATCTTCCTTCTATGCACTGATTTTTCTTTCTTAATATATGGTGTGGCCTCATAAATATACACGATGATGGCGACTGTTGAAACAGAATGTTCTAAACCTCCACCACTACCTGATCCTCCTAAACCCCCCGATCCCTCTCCTAATATTGCCAATCCTAATGTTGACAATATTGACTCAACAAAAATAAAAACCCCAGTTGATGACTCCGGCTTGAAAAAGGACGTCGGTAAAATCAGTCAATCAAATGCTGCCCCTAATAGTCATAGAATCTTGCATTTACAATATGTCTCTCTTGATGAGAGTTATACAGACTTATATGAAACGTTCCGTAAATTTGGACAAATTAAAGAGATCAGAGTTAAACTAACTGACAACTTTAAAGCTTGGCTAGTGTGGATCTCATTTCTTTCTTATCAGGATGCAGCTGCTGCCTGCTTGGATTATAATAATTGTAATGAGAATGAATCTTCAGCCCAACTTGTTGGTAGAGTGCCACCTAACTTGGATATCTTTTATCCAGAAAAGCCAGTAGAGGAAAGGAAGGAAAGTGTGCAGAGACCTCCCAACCCAGCTAAGTGGCTCATTATCACTCTTGCAAAAGAACGTGCTAACTTGTTCGAGTTTAGAAGATTCTTGAAGAGTCACCTTGGCTGTGGTAATTTGAATAACTCCCAGGTATCACGATTTGGAAGAAATTCCTTCTTAATTCATGTAAAATCTTATGAACAAGCTGCCATGGTGCTCAACTTGAAACAGAAATCGGAGATTAAGGAAGTTAAACCCCACTACACCTTTAGTTATGCCAAAGGGGTAATTTTTAATAGATCTGTATGACTTTGATGAAGAAGAGATTTTAGAAATGTGCCCAACTAATGTTTGGAAGGTTGTTAAAATCCCTCGTTCTTCTATGATTATCCTAAGTTTTTGTGGTGAAGATCTACCTCATTATGTAGAGATAGAAAAAGAAATTGTTTATGTGAAACAGTTTAAGCCCCGTCCCCTTCAGTGCTTTAACTGCTATGGTTTTGGCCATCCTTCCCGCAGATGTGCAAGGGACAAAATGTGTTTGATATGTGCTCAGCCTGAACATGGGGATTGTTCCCGCCCAACAGTTTGTATAAATTGTAAAGAAGAGCATGATGCCAGAAATAAGAACTGTGTAATTTATAAGAAGGAATAGGAAATACTACTAAAGCCTTATGCAGAACATATAAGCGTAGGATATGCTAAAAGACTATTAAGTAATTCCAAAAGATACAGTGATGTTGTTAAAACAAATAGTAAAGTGGATCAACCAACAGTAGAAGCCAATAGAAATAAAAATGCCAATATGAATGGTTCTGTTAACACTGAAACCAAGCCTCAGTGTAAAAGTGTAACTATAAAACCTAATGGTCTTTCTTCTTCTCATGTAGCAATTTCTAGTACTTGTGAAGCCTCCTGTGCGGAGGTTTCCTCACCCCTTGTTGAAGGGGTGTCCCCTGCCCCATCTGGAGGAGCACCTAAGGTTTCTATTGTAGAAACCTCACAGGCTTCTTGTAATGAAGCCTCCTCTCAGGCAATCTCTCTTCCAGACTTGGGGGACTCCCCAGTAGAGGGATTGTTGACTAGTGTGCCTCACTCGGTAGAGGTGCACAGAAGCAATGAGGATCAAGGAAATGCTGAACCCAAGCCTCAGCGTGAAAGAGTCACTAGTAGACCAAATCGGTTTTCCCCACAAGTTGGAAATTGTAGTACTCGTCAACCCTCCTCTGCGGAGGTTCTCCCATCCCCAGTTGAGGGAATGCCTCCTGCCCCATCTAGAGGGGCACCTAAAGTTCTCATTGCCGGGACCCCACAGGGTTCCTCTAATAAAGCCTCCTATCAATCAGTCAACCTTCCAAACTCGAGGGGCTCCCCAATAAAGGGATCACGGACTGTTGTGCCTCACTCAGTTGAGGCACACAAGCGAAGCTATGGAGTCTGAAGCTGTGCGCAGTAAAAGACTCCACAGTCCACCCTCATCTCCATCCTCTTCCCCAAATCTTGATAAACAATCTAAGAAAGAAACTAATAACCCAAACGCTACATCGTCGGTCAGACCATTGTCAGAGAGGAGGATGCCACCCGCGAAAGCAAAGAAATTAGAAAAGAACCCACCTTGTAAACCCTCTCTCTCCCAGACTTCTCTTACCAGACCAGTAGACCCCAAAAAGAAAAAGAAAACAGTATAATGTCCATAATTCAATGGAATATGCAAGGTTTTAATTCTCATCGAGAGCAGGTTGAGATTCTCTTTAAAGAACATGATGTGTCTGTTTTTTGTCTGCAAGAAACTATGCTTGGCAATTTATCCCCTAATGTTGGACTTAATTATAAATTTTACAGATCTCCTATGATTGGGGGCCGTGCCCATGGAGGTACTGGTATCATTGTTAAGAAATCTGTAAACCACAGAAGTGTCCAGCTACATTCGGTGTTGCAGGCTTGTGCAGTGCAGGATCGTACCCGCATATAAAGAATAGAATTAGGAAAACATTAACAATATGTATCAATTACTTACGGTTGGCACAGGTCCCATAGAAAAAGGTAGGGGCCGGTAGGAACAATCGCGGCAAGCCGGTTATGCAAAAGTGTAAGTCCGTTTAGTCATAATCGTCTATAATGTCTTACGTACCTGTCTCCCTAGATTGTCTTACCTGCGTCTGGTGTGTCAATATGTAAGTAGTTAAGTATACGTTATGTTGGTAGGCAATGTACTGCTACCCAACTTGTGCTCCTAACAACTGACTGTACTGTGGTCGACTGCTGAATGACCAATCCGTTCTGCCGACGTCGGGCTGTCGTCCGCGCGCGCTCTACGTCCGAAAGCGTTGTTCATTTGTTTTGTGTTTTTAGTGACTAGTTTAAATGATGCTACTGCACCCCTCCACCCTTAGTAAAAATATCTCTCCCTCCCTTTAGATGCAAAAAAAAATTCCCCATTTAAAAATACTCCTATCCCTTCCCTTCCCCCATTTTTAGTAAGTTACAAATCTAATCTCGCAACAGGTCTCCTATCCCTAGAGGACCGTCGCAACTTAGGAGATGGGGAAGATATACTATTAGGTTTGACATTTTCTTGTCTAGATGGAGAAGGATGAGCTATCATAGTTGCTTCTGAAATAGGAAGTTTTGCAGGGGAACTAACTGAAGTAGTCACTGGTGAACTTTGTTCAGGTGGAGTAATTGTTCTAGTTATAATTTGGCCTTGATGCCTCTTTACTATCTTACCAGAAGGCACTGAACACTGATAGGATAAAGGACCAGTTTGTTTTACAACTGTAGAAGGGATCCACTTAGAACCATTAGGGACATAGTTGCGAATCATCACTGGTGATTCAGGTGAGAGGTGTATAGATCGAGGAGCATTAGTATGTTCTTTCTTTTGTGCTTGCTGTTTCTTAGATACTCTAGAAGACACACCATCTGCAGGCCATAAAAGGTCCAGACGCGAGCGGAGGCGTCTGCCAAACATCAACTCGGCTGGTGAGACACCAGTCGTAGAATGCGGAGTTAATCTATAATTAAATAAAAATCTATCCAGAGTATCCTGAATAGCTGACTTAGAGGTACGTATGGCCTTCTTGAGAGTTTGTACCATTTTCTCTGCCAAACCATTGGTAGAAGGTTTGTATACTGCTGTAGTGATGTGCCTAATTCCTGAATTATTACAAAATTCTTTGAACTCCTGAGATATAAAACATGGACCATTGTCCGATACAATTGACACTGGAAGTCCAAATCTAGAAAAGGAATGTCACAAGCACTTGATAGTTTCCTTACTTGTAGTACCATAAGTAGGATAAACGTCCACCCACTTCGAGTGAGCGTCCACTATTACTATAAAATAGCGACCATCTACAGGACCCGCATAGTCAACATGAAGACGATGCCATGGGCGATCAGGCCATTCCCAAGGGTGTAGCTCTGCCTTAGAAGGCATAGCTCTGAGAGCTAAACACTCTTGACAAGAATTTGTCAATTCTTCCAAATCCTTATCCAAATTTGGCCACCACACATAGCTACGGGCAAGTTCCTTCATGCGTGATGAGCCTGAGTGACCCATGTGAAGTTCTTCCATTAGCCTAGTTCTCAATTTTGGAGGAACAACCACACGAGAACCCCACAAAACACAACCATCTTGGATTGAAAGTTCATCCCTTCTTCTGATAAAAGGAGTAAATTCCGGACTATTCAAAGTCTTAGTATTAGAAGGCCAACCTAATTCACAAAAGCGCATGACCTTCGATAGAGTAGGGTCTTTCCGAGTATGTTCTTTGATATCTCCACTACCTACGGGTGAAGATTCTAGAAAATGTACTAAGTTAGTCCAATCAGCGGGCACTGGAGTGGAATCTGTAGTAGACACCAAAGGAAGACGACTAAGTGCGTCAGCGGTACCAAGGAGTGCACCCGACTGATGACGTAATGTAAACTTATAAGCTTGGAGTAGCAATGACCAACGTTGGATTCGTCCTGAAGACATAGGCAGAATAATTTTATTAGGTGAAAAGATTCCTAACAAGGGTTTATGATCAGTAATAACATCAAAATTATTCTGACCCCACAAATAATTGTGAAATTTGCACAAAGCATAGACAATAGCTAGTGCCTCTTTCTCTAGCTGAGCATAGTTTCACTCTGAAGACGTTAGCGTGCGAGAGGCAAAACAGATAGGTCTCTTCTCACCATCAATTACATGACATAGTACAACTCCTATACCATATGAGCTGCTATCAGCTACAACTACTAACGGTTGTTTTGGATCAAAATGCACCAGCGCTTTTGATTTCAAAAGAGTCTCCTTACATGCGGAGAATGCAGATTCTTGTTCCTTACCCCAGACCCATGGAGTTTTAGCTTTTAGTAAGTTATTTAAAGGTGCCAACTTAGAGGAAGCTTGAGGTATAAACCTTCGGTAGAAGTTTAGTAGCCCTAGAAAGGATCTCGATTGAGAAACATTAGTAGGTGCAGGTGCATCTGCAATAGCCTGAACTTTATCCTTTGTAGGATGTATTCCTTCCTTATCTATCTTGTAACCCAAATATGTTACACATGGAACACCTAAACTACTCTTCTCAATGTTCAATCTCAACCCAGTCGTTCTCGGTGCTCAACCTCACTAGCCCCAGTGATTAGAATATCATCGAGATACACGAACACCCCCGGTAAATCTTTCAGGAGTTGCTCCATCGCCCGTTGGAAAATTCCAGGAGCTGCAGAAATCCCAAAACTCAACCTATTATATTGGAAAAGACCACGATGTGTGTTAATTACAGTGTACTTCTTAGAATCCTCGTCAAGGCATAGTTGAGCATATGCCTGAGACATGTCCAACTTTGAGAAAACTTTACCTCCACTTAATCCACTGGTTAAATCATCAAGGGTCGGAATAGGGTAAGTGTCGCGTCTAGCAGCTCGATTTACAGTAAGTTTATAGTCTCCACACAACCGAATCTTATCATTAGTCTTCACTACTGGAACCACCGGTGCGGCCCAAGAACTATTAGTCACCGGAGAGATAATACCTTCTTCAAGGAGTCTGTCAATCTCCTGATCAATCTTAGCTCTGAGTGTGTACGGAACAGTACGTGCTTTACAAAACTTTGGTGGGACCGACTGATCAACCTCTATAGTGAACCGACGTTCCTTATAGCAACCTAACCCCTCTGAAAAGAGTTCAGGAAAATCATGCAACATAGACGTAGCAATAGCAGAACCAGCTGAGAGTTTATTAGCATCCTTTAACAGGCCTAGCCTCCTCATGAGAACTCTACCCATTAAACATGGACCTTTCCCTTCGACTACAACCAACTTTGTCGCATCTACTGAGGAACCATCTTCAAGTTTAGCAGAGACAGTTATGTCTCCCAATACCTTTAGAGGTGTACCTCCATACGCATTCACCACTGTAAGAGATGCATTTAGCGGAGGACGTTCTGATTCCACAGGCCAAAAACCCTCATACTGACATCGAGGCATTAAAGAACAAGTAGCGCCTGTGTCCATCTCCATAGGAACACGCACTGAATCTAGGGTGACATCCACCATGATAGGCTCGTCACTTACATTCTCTGAAATAACATATACATATTCATAACTGGAATCAACTGAGGACTCCGTGGGCAACTCGTTACAGTCAGTAAAGTTTACATTACCCTTCGACGGAGTAGTCTTGGACTTCGATGTGTAACACATCTTCTTAAGGTGCCCCTTCTGTTTACACAAATGATACGAAGCATTCTTGAAAGGACAATCACGCTTCCAATGCAACTTACCACACCCTGAACAAGGAGTCTTAGGAACATTAGACATATTTCTAGCACTGGAAACATCAGTGGATTTTGTCTTACTATAAGGATAGCTCTTAGAAACTGTACTAGAATTAGGATTTGAGGTGGAAGTCTTCTTAGTAACCGGCTGGTTACTAGGTACATAATGAACTGAGCCACTAGCCATAGCTTGAACATCCTTCGATGCCGTCTCCCTAGCTGTAGCCATACTAACAGCTTTCTCAAAGGTTAACTCAGACTCAGTCAACAATACTTGCTGAATCTTATCACTAGCAAGACCCATTACAAATCTATCACGTAGCATCTGAGATAACGTTGTCCCAAACTCACAAGTGTGGGCAAGAGCTTTCAACGCAGCTATGAAATCCTTTACGGACTCATTAGACTTCTGGGCACGAGAATAGAATTTATAGCGTTCATAGATAAGAACAGGCGTAGGTTTGAAGTGTGCCCTAAGCGTATCAAGAACTTTATCCAAAGCACTCTCTTCCGGTTTTGGAGGAGAGAGCAAATCCCTAGCCAATCCAAAGATTTTAGGTCCCGCCAACGTGAAGAATGCAGTCACCTTCTTTGCGTCACCCACATCATTAGCAACAAAATACATTTTAATTCTACTGACATACGAATCAAAATCCTCCTCTGACTCATTGTACGGTTCAATTGAACCAACCCTACTAGCCATGGTTAGCCAAGGACAAAGAACTTCACCAAACCAAACAAGAAAACTAACCTCAACATAGATTAGGCTATAGTCACACCTAACCTTAGAAAACTGCAAAATTACCTCGTCGCCAATTTATATGCAGGATCGTACCCGCATATAAAGAATAGAATTAGGAAAACATTAACAATATGTATCAATTACTTTCGGTTGGCACAGGTCCCATAGAAAAAGGTAGGGGCTGGTAGGAACAATCGCGGCAAGCCGGGTATGCAAAAGTGTAAGTCCGTTTAGTCATAATCGTCTATAATGTCTTACGTACCTGTCTCCCTAGATTGTCTTACCAGCGTCTGGTGTGTCAATATGTAAGTAGTTAAGTATACGTTATGTTGGTAGGCAATGTACTGCTACCCAACTTGTGCTCCTAACAACTGACTGTACTGTGGTCGACTGCTGAATGACCAATCCGTTCTGCCGACGTCGGGCTGTCGTCCGCGCGCTGTATACGCCCCATATACATGAAGAGTAATATCGCCCACTCATACCACTCGCTCACACCACCACTCACTCACTCCCTCACTCACTCACACCACCACTCACTCACTCCCTCACTCACTCACTGTCCGCCGACGTCCGGCCCATCTCGCTGACTAAGAGATTGCTAAGCCAAAAGGGTTGTGCTTGTCCGTCCGCCACTGCCCAAGTAACAAACATACGAACGCACACCACCACCCGAGTAACCACACAGGAGTAAAACACAATATTACGTATATTGACGCCCCTCCCCTGGATATATATATATTTTAGCTGTTAGACTACATTATATAATGTGACCCCAAGATAGTAATAGTACCATATGTTTGTAATCTTACTCTCATAAACTCTAAAGCTTATACAAGCGTGAGACCTCATAAAATGCTTACGCCATTACTTCTGCCCTTTAAGACGACATGCAGAAGGCGAGAAGACGAGTCTGTCCGATGATACGTACAAAGAAATAACATAGTGCATTGTGGTATAGAACCAGGAAGTGAATGACATTGTGTAGAACCATAGAAGAAATTGTGAACCAATAAAGGAAAGGAAGTAATAACGAGTTTGGTATCGCCGCCTTAAGTTCAGTGTTATGTATTTACTCAACGCCAGTTGAGGATACAGCGCGCTCTACGTCCGAAAGCGTCGTTCATTTGTTTTGTGTTTTTAGTGATTAGTTTAAATGACGCTACTGCATGCAGTACAAATCTTTACCACTAAATGGATCACTTTATGGACATATATAAGCACCCCCGTCAGTTTGAGTTAAATGACCTACAATCTTTGGTTGACCAGCTCCCTGAACCTTTTATTCTAATGGGTGACTTTAACGCCAAGCATCCTCTATGGGGTGAATCAAGGTGTGACCCCTGGGGCAATATAATTGAAGAATTTATTGATAGTAACGATGTCATTTTGATGAATGACTGTTCCAAAACTAGGTTTGATGTCTTTCACAACTCAAGTTCTGCTATAGACCTAACTATTTGATCATCATCCTTAAGATTAGACTACAGTTGGTCAATAGATGAAGAATTACATGGTAGTGACCACTGGCCTATCCATATCAAATATTTCATGAACACTCCCTCCTGTTGCTTACCTAAATGGAAGACAGGAGAGGCTAATTGGGAATTATTTAGGAGATCCACAGAGATTAATTATAAGACTAGTGATTTTGGTAGTAACTGTGATGCATATGACTACCTGGTAGACATGATACTCTCTGGTTCTTTCTCTTTTATTCCTAGGACAGCTGGTAAACCTCAACGCCCAGTAGTCCCCTGGTGGAGCGATGAATGTGCTATAAGTAGAAAGATTACAAGAACTTGCTATAAGAGATATCGGAGATACCCTTGTTTAGTCAATAAGATAACGTACAGAAGAGCTCGAGCAAAGCTGAAGAAAATCTTCAAGAAAGCAAGGAGGGAATCCTTCATTAAATGTATTAGCGAATTGAAATATGACTCTTCCCCTACCTTAGTATGGAATAGGATTAAAAAATTACAAGGAAAGTTTACTCCATCTCCTTTACCCATTCTGAAGATAAATGACTCTTTTATATCAGATACAAGAGAAGTAGCAGAGGCTTTTGGAAGACATTATGCTGATATTTCAAGCCCACTACATTATTCAGATGATTTCAGAAGAATTAGAGCTAAGACCACGATTATTCCTCCTACCAATACGAACTCGGAGGCATATAATCTTCTCTTCACCTTGGATGAAATGGATCATGCTTTATCACTATCCTCCCCAACCTCTCCTGGAGAGGATGACATTCTTTATTCCATGGTTGGTCACTTATCCATATCGTCGAAGAAGTTCCTTTTAAATGTGCTGAACAAATTTTGGTCTTGTGGATCTTCTCCTAAATCTTGGAAGACTTCAATCATCATAGGAATCATAAAGGCAAGAAAAGACCCTCATGACCCACAAAGTTACAGACCTATTGCTCTCACAAGCTGCATTTGTAAGATCTATGAAAGAATGGTTAATACGCGTTTAGTTTGGTATTTGGAATCTAAAAATCTGCTATCTAAGAGACAGTTTGGATTTAGAAGAAACAAGTGCACTCTGGACCCCTTACTTTTTATCACTCGTGAGATTGAGAATGCCTTCGCAATTGAGAACTCTTAGCATTGGTGTGTTTTTTGACTTGGAAAAATGCCTACGATACTACCTGGCGGGGAGGCATTCTGAAGCAAGTTGCAGAGTGGGGTATCGGGGGTAATATGTTCAATTGTTTAAAGGACTTCTTATCTGACCGTTATCTAAAAGTCTGAGTGGGCTCTTCTTTCTCTTGTGCATATCTTCAAGAGGAAGGGATTCCCCAAGGAAGTGTTCTGAGTCCTACACTCTTCAGCATAGCCATTAATAGTTTATTAGAACAAGTTCCCACAGGAGTTCATGGATTGGCTTATGCTGATGACTTCGCTATTGTGTGCACTAAATCGACAACATTAGAAACGGGCCAAAAGATTCAAGAGGTTATTAACTTAGCAACAGCATGGGCTAATTGCAGGGGCTTTAGATTCTCTGCTGAAAAAACCAAAGCCATAAGATTTTCCAGACTAAGACGCAAGGAAGAAATACCAACACTATTCTTAGAGGATGTCATATCCGTATGAAGATGAAGTAAAATACTTGGGTCTGGTATTGGATAAAAGGTTGACATTCACAAATCACATAAACGAGGTTGTATACACTGTCAAACAGCGACTTAATATTCTAAAAGTAGTGTCTCGTTTCAACTGGGGAGCAGGTCGTGTAACTTTAATAAGGCTTTACCAAACATTGTGCCTTAGCAAAATGGATTACAGATGTCAAATTTATGGATCGGCATGTAAAAGTTCTCTGAAGAAGCTTGATATAGTCCACAATATGGCTTTACGGATCTGTTCGGGAGCCTATAGAACATCTCCAGTGGATAGCTTGTATGTGGACGCAGGAATTCCTCCCCTGTATATTCACAGGGAGGAATTAAGCCTTAGATATATATCTCGTGTCTTGACATCCAAACAGAATCCAAACTTCAAATTTGTAAAGCAGCCGGTAGACAGAGCTCCAAGGAAAAGTACTGTGCCGAAACCTTTAGAAGTGAGATGTGAAGTTGGGACAGAGAAGATAGGACTTGTTCCTAACACAATTGCTGAGATTACGCCTCCCAAATTCCCTCCTTGGAACCGATGCCCCACTGAAATATGTCCTCTTAAAAAGAAGAAAAACAGAACTGCCGTAGAGCTAAAAAATGAATTTTTAGAACATTTATCAGTACATGCTGATGCCATTTTTATTTATACAGATGGATCAAAATCCCAAGATGGTGTTGGTTGTGCTGTTGTAACTGATAGCACAGTTTTAAAGAGAAAGGTGCCTGATTTTAGCTCTGTTTTTACTGCAGAACTGCTGGCAGTCAGCAACGCCCTGAAGTTTGTTTTTAATTCTGTTCCGTGTGGTAGGAACGTCGTTATTTTTACGGATTCCATGAGCGTTCTATCCTCTGTAAATAATTTGTTGCCTCATAATTTTTTAGTGCAAGAAATGCAGGAATGGCTGATTCTCATAAACAACAGAAAGAAGATAAAAGTAAACTTTTGCTGGGTGCCGTCCCATGTGGGTGTCACTGGAAATGAAAAGGCCGATGCTGCAGCCAAAGCCGCCACTAGGCTCACCCATATAGCAGACCGAAAAGTGCCACATACGGATTTGAAACAAGTGATCCATTGTTATACAATGAAGAAGTGGCAAGAGCAATGGACAAAGCTGGATGGCAGTTATAAATTAAAAGAAATTCATCCCTTAGTGAACCCTTGGAAGTGTCCTCCTTTGGACAGAAGGTCAAGCATTGTCTTGACAAAACTGAGAATTGGCCATTCCTACATTACACATAAATTTTTAATAGCAAGTGGGGCAGAAAGGCTGGCCCCCCAATGTCCCACTTGCCAAGTAGTTTTTACAATAAGACACATTTTAGTTCAGTGCCCTGCATTCTCCAATAAGCGCAGGGCAAATTTCTTAACAGATATATCTTTTAAAGAAATTTTAGGGGAGGAAGCTTGTGTGAAGAACGTTTTAAAGTTTTTAAAAGACAAATTTATTTTATGAAATTTAAAACTGTGTGTGAATGCTTGTGAGTGTGTGTTGTTGAAGTGTGTTCGTGAATGTCCATTGTTTTAATTGTTTTACTTGAATTTTATTTTTATTTTATTTTTTAAACTAAAAGATAAATATGCGCTGAATGGCCTACCGGCTCCGGCGCTTGGCCTTCGGGCCAAAAACTCCATAAATCAATCAATCAATCACTCAAAATCTCTCAAAGAGATTTTGGGTGAAGAAGCTGATATTGATAAACTTTTTGGATTTTTAAAAGAAACAATCTTTTCAATGAAATTTAGATCTCTATCAAAACAATTTTATCTACTTTTTATCTATTCATTTTTTAACCAAATTTAATGATTTTATATTTCATAAAATTTTAATCTTTTACCCACTCACCAATCAATCATGACGGCGCTGAATGACCTCCTCGGTCCCAGTGCCTGGCCTCTGGCCTAAATATCATACCATACCATACAGTGCTGTTGGCACAATCACTCCCTCATACAATCTCCTCTTAGCATCCATTCCCAAATGTCTGTTCCTCATTATACTTTTTAATCCACCAAGGCATTTACTCGCTTCTCTCAATCTACATTCTACCTCCACCTCTACTCCTCCCTTTCCTGCCACATTCGCACCCAAGTATCTAAAACTATCCACTTCCTCCAGTCGCTCTCCCGTAATGCTCACTTCCAGTCTGCTGCCACTTTCACCCCTTGTACATCTCATAACCTTACTTTTACTCACATTTTTCTTCATCTTTCTTCTTTCACACACTCTCCCAAACTCTGTCACCAACTTCCTCAATCCCTCCTTTGATCCTGCTACAAGCGCAGTGTCGTCTACAAACAACAACTGGCTCACCTCCCACTTTTCTCCATTTTCTTTAAACATTTCCAATCCCTGACCCACCACCCTTGCATTTACCTCTTGCACCACTCCCTCCTCTTGCTTACCTAGATGGAAGACAGGAAATGCTGATTGGAAATCAATTAGGAGATTCGCAGAGATTTAGACAAGTAATTTTTCTAGTAACTCTGATGCATATAATTATATGGTAGGCATCATATTTTCTGGTGCTTTTTCATCCATTCCTAGGACAGCAGGTAAACCTCGACACCCAGTACTTTGATGTAGTGGGGGGGCTTCCATGTAGTAAGGACAGGCTGAGCTGTGCCAGTCAGGTGCAACCAGACTGGAGAGGTCAGCCCTAAGCTACCAGACGAAAACTGAGCCTGTTTTTTTTGGGGGGGGGGGGGTGTTGTGTTGTGTTAGTGAATAAATAGGGGGTCCCTCACTCTTTTCCTTTGTGAATTCCCCTATCCCTACCCTTCATATTTGCTACCCTACTCTCCTTTTTCACCATCTTTCTCTAATACTTGTTAAGGAAGGTTCTGGTATCTTGGTGCCTCCCAAGCTACATGTCTGAACCCAGTCAAGTGGGGAGGTATACCGCGAGGTCACTACTCCCTTCAAGGGCCGAAAGCCCACCGACTGGGGAATACATGTTTGTGAGGTAGGTATTAGGCTGCCGACTTCCTTTCTCCCTATCCAGTACACATGCAGAGTGATTACGCCAGACCCATCCTAAATGGGACAAAACAAAAGCGAACAAACCCCGGGTTGACAAAGTCTCTAACTCACCTCCGAGGCCCAGCATGTGTAAATAGTCGTTTCTGGAACCTCCCGACTCTGCAGAGACTTTTCTTTTATTGCTTGAGGCATCAGGCAACTGCAGTATCTTCTTCCATGCATTTATCTTTCTTTCTTAATATATGGTGTGGCCTCATAAATATACACGATCATGGCGGCTGTCCAAACTGAATATTCTAAACCTCCACCACTACCTGATCCTCCTCCTAAACCCCCCAATCCCTCTCCTTATATTGCCAGTCCTAATGTTGATGGTATTGACTCAGCAAAAGTAAAACCCCCCAGTTGACGACTCCGGCTTGAAAAAGGACTTCAGTAAAAATACTAAGACTTCATTGACAGATAATTCTTTAGCCCAGGAACTTACAATTAGAATGGATTCTGAAGTGATGAAAACATCTTTAGATACTCAGAAACCAATAAATAGCTCAAATACTGCCCCTAATAGTCATAGAATCGTACATCTAAAATATGTCTCTCTTGATGAGAGTTATACAGACTTATATGAAAAGTTCCGTAAATTTGGACAAATTAATGAGATCAGGGTTAAATTAACTGACAACATTAAAGCTTGGCTAGTCTGGATCTCATTTCTTTCTAATCAGGATGCAGCTGCTGCCTGCTTGGATTATAATAACTGCAATGAGAATGAATCTTCGGCCCAACTTGTTGCCAGAGTGCCACCTAACCTGGATATCTTTTATCCAGAAAAGCCGGTAGAGGAAAGGAAGGAAAGTGTGCAGAGGCCTCCCAATCCAGCTAAGTGGCTTATTATCACTTGCAAAGGAACGTGCTAACGTATTCGAGTTTAGAAGATTCTTGAAGAGTCACCTTGGCTGTGGTAATTTGAATAACTCGCAGGTATCACGATTTGGAAGAAATTTCTTCTTAATTCATGTAAAATCTTATGAACAAGTTGGCATGGTGCTTAACTTGAAACAGAAATCGGACATTAATGAAGTTAAACCCCACTATACTTAGTTATGCCAAAGGGGTAATTTTTTATAGAGATCTGTATGACTTTGAGGAAGAAGAGATTTTAGAAATGTGCCCAACTAATGTTTGGAAGGTTGCTAAAATCCCTCGTTCTTCTATGATTATCCTAAGTTTTTGTGGTGAAGATCTACCTCACTATGTAGAGATAGAAAAAGAGATAGTTTATGTGAAGCAGTTTAAGCCCCGTCCCCTTCAGTGCTTTAACTGCTATGGTTTTGGCCATCCTTCCCGCAGATGTGCAAGGGACAAAGTGTGTTTGATATGTGCTCAGCCTGAACATGGGGATTGTTCCCGCCCAACAGTTTGCATAAATTGTAAAGAAGAGCATGATGCCAGAGATAAGAACTGTGTAATTTATAAGAAGGAACAGGAAATACTACTAAAAGCTCATGCAGAACATATAAGTGTAGGACATGCTAAAAGACTATTAAGTAATTCCAAAAGATATAGTAAAGTGGATCAGCCAACTGTAGAAGGCAATAGAAATAGAAATGACAATATGAATGGTTTTGTTAACACTGAACCCAAGCCTCAGTGTAAAATTGTCACTATGAAATCTAACAGTCTTTCTTCTTCTCAACTAGGAATTTGTAATACTTGTGAACCCTCCTCTGCGGAGGTTTCCTCACCCCTTGTTGAAGGGGTGTCCCCTGCCCCATCTGGAGGGGCACCTAAGGTTTCTATTGTAGAAACCTCACAGGCTTCTTGTAATGAAGCCTCCTCTCAGGCAATCTCTCTTCCAGACTTGGGGGACTCCCCAGTAGAGGGATTGCTGACTAGTGTGCCTCACTCGGTAGAGGTGCACAGAAGGAATGAGGATCAAAGAAATGCTGAACCCAAGCCTCAGCGTGAAAGAGTCACTACTAGACCTAATCGTTCTTCTCCACAACTTGGAAATTGTAGTACTCCTGAACCCTCCTCTGCGGAGGTTCTCCCATCCCCAGTTGAGGGAATGTCTCCTGCCCCATCTAGAGGGGCACCTAAAGTTCCCATTGCTGAAACCCCACAGGGTTCCTTTAATAAAGCCTCCTATCAATCAGTCAACCTTCCAAACTTAGGGGGCTCCCCAATAAAGGGATCACGGACTGATGTGCCTCACTCAGTTGAGGCGCACAGAAGCAAAGCTATGGAGTCTGAAGCTGTGCGCAGTAAAAGACTCCACAGTCCACCCTCATCTCCATCTTCTTCCCCAAATCGGGATATGCAATCTAAGAAAGGAACTAATAACCCAAACTCTACATCGTCGGTCAGACCATTGTCAGAGAGGAGGATGCCACCCACGAAAGCAAAGAAATTAGAAAAGAACCCATCTTGTAGACCCTCTCTCTCTCAGACTTCTCTTCCCAGACCAGTAGACCCAAAAAAGAAAAAGAAAACAGTATAATGTCCATAAATCAATGGAATATTCAAGGTCTTAATTCTCATCGAGAGCAGGTTGGGAATCTCTTTAAAGAACATGTGTCTGCTATTCTCCAAGAAACTATGCTTGGCGATTTATCCCCTAATGTTGGACTTAATTATAAATTTTACAGATCTCCTCTATGATTGGGGGCCGTGCCCATGGAGGTATTGGTATCATTGTTAAGAAATATGTAAACAATAGAAGTGTCCACCTACATTCGGTGTTGCAGGCTTGTGCAGTACAAATCTTTACCACTAAATGGATCACTTTATGTTCTTTGTATTTGGAACCTGAACTGGAAGATCGACTCGTAGACATATATAACCACCCCCGTCAGTTTGAGTTAAATGACCTACAATCTTTGGTTGACCAGCTCCCTGAGCCTTTTATTCTAATGGGTGACTTTAACGCCAAGCATCCTCTATGGGGTGAATCAAGGTGTGACCCCTGGGGCAATATAATTGAAGAATTTATTGATAGTAACGATGTCATTTTGATGAATGACTGTTCCAAAACTAGGTTTGATGTCTTTCACAACTCAAGTTCTGCTATAGACCTACTATTTGTTCATCATCCTTAAGATTAGACTACAGTTGGTCAATAGATGAAGATCTATATGGTAGCGACCACTGGCCTATCCATATCAAATATTTCATGAACACTCCCTCCTGTTGCTTACCTAAATGGAAGACAGGAGAGGCTAATTGGGAATTATTTAGGAGATCCACAGAGACTAATTATAAGACTAGTGATTTTTGTTGTAACTCTGATGCATATGATTACCTGGTAGACATGATACTTTCTGGTGCTTTCTCTTCCATTCCTAGGACAGCTGGTAAACCTCAACGCCCAGTAGTCCCCTGGTGGAACGATGAATGTGCTTTAATCAGAAAGATTACAAGAACTTGCTCTAAGAGATATCGGAGATACCCTTGTTTAGTCAATAAGATAATGTACAGAAGAGCTCGAGCAAAGCAGAAAAAATCTTCAAGAAAGCAGGGAGGGAATCCTTCATTAAATATATTAGCGAATTGAAATATGACTCTTCCCCTACCTTAGTATGGAATAGGATTAAAAAATTACAAGGAAAGCTTACTTCATCTCCTTTACCCATTCTGAAGATAAATGACTCTTTTATATCAGATACAAGAGAATTAGCAGAGGCTTTTGGAAGACATTATGCTGATATTTCAAGCCCACTACATTATTCAGATGATTTCAGAAGAATTAGAGCCAAGACCACGATTATTCCTCCTACCAATACGAACTCGGATGAAATGGATCGTGCTTTACCTTTATCCTCCCCAACCTCTCCTGGAGAGGATGACATTCTTTATTCCATGGTTGGTCACTTATCCATATCGTCGAAGAAATTCCTTTTAAATGTGCTGAACAAATTTTGGTCTTGTGGATCTTCTCCTAAATCTTGGAAGACTTCAATCATCATAGGAATCTTAAAGGCAGGAAAAGACTCTCATGACCCACAAAGTTACAGACCTATTGCTCTCACAAGCTGCATTTGTAAGATCTATGAACGAATGGTTAATATGCGTTTAGTTTGGTATTTGGAATCTAAAAATCTGCTATCTAAGAGACAGTTTGGATTTAGAAGAAATAAGTGCACTCTGGACCCCTTACTTTTTATCACTCGTGAGATTGAGAATGCCTTCACAATTCAGAACTAGAGCATTGCTGTGTTTTTTGACTTAAAAAATGCCTACGATACTACCTGGCGGGGAGGCATTCTGAAGCAAGTTGCAGAGTGGGGTATCGGGGGTAATATGTTCAATTGTTTAAAGGACTTCTTGTCTGACCGTTATCTAAAAGTCAGAGTGGGCTCTTCTTTCTCTTGTGCATATCTTCAAGAAGAAGGGATTCCCCAAGGAAGTGTTCTGAGTCCTACACTCTTCAGCATAGCCATTAATAGTTTATTAGAACAAGTTCCCACAGGAGTTCATGGATTGGCTTATGCTGATGACTTCGCTATTGTGTGCAGCAAATCAACAACATTAGAAACAGGCCAAAAGATTCAAGAGGTTATTAACTTAGCAACAGCATGGGCTAATTGCAGGGGCTTCAGATTCTCTGCTGAAAAAACAAAAACCATAAGGTTTTCCAGACTAAGATGCAAGGAAGAGATACCAACTATTCTTAGAGGGTGTCATATTACCATATGAAGATCAAGTAAAATACTTGGGTCTGGTTTTGGACAAAAGGTGACATTCACTCATCACATAAACGAGGTTGTATACACTGTTAAACAGCGACTTAATATACTAAAGGTAGCGTCTCGTTTCAACTGGGGAGCAGATCGTATAACTTTAATAAGGCTTTACCAAACATTGTGTCTTAGCAAAATGGATTACGGATGTCAAATTTATGGTTCAGCATTTAAAACTTCATTAAAGAAGCTTGATATAGTCCACAATATGGCTTTACGGATCTGTTCGGGAGCCTACAGAACATCTCCAGTGGATAGCTTGTATGTGGACGCAGGAATTCCTCCCCTGTATATTCGTAGGGAGGAATTAAGCCTTAGATATATATCTCGTGTGTTGACATCCAAACAGAATCCAAACTTCAAATATGTAAAGCAGCCGGTAGACAGAGCTCTAAGGAAAAGTACTGTGCCGAAACCTTTAGAAGTGAGATGTGAAGTTGGGACAGAGAAGGTAGGACTTGTTCCTTATACAATTGCTGAGATCACACCTCCCAAATTCCCTCCTTGGAACCAATGCCCCACTGAAATATGTCCTCTTAAAAACAAGAAAAATAGAACTGCTGTAGAGGTAAAAAGTGAATTTTCAGAACATTTATCAGTCCATGCTGATTCAATTTTTATTTATACAGATGGATCAAAATCCCAAGATGGTGTTGGTTGTGCTGTTGTATCTGATAGCACAGTCTTAAAGAGAAAGTTGCCTGATTTTAGCTGTTTTTACTTCTGAACTGCTGGCAGTCAGCAACGCCCTCAAATTTGTTTTTAATTCTGTTCCATGTAATAAGAATGTTGTTATTTTTACAGATTCCATGAGCATTGTATCCTCTGTAAATACATTATTACCTCGTCATTTTTTAGTCCAAGAAATACAGGACTGGTTGATTATCATTAACAACAGAAAGAAGATAAAAGTAAACTTTTGCTGGGTGCCGTCCCATGTGGGTATCACTGGAAATGAACAGGCCAATGCTGCAGCCAAAGCTGCCACTAGGCTCAGCCATATAACAGACCGAAAAGTCCCACATACCGACTTCAAACAAGTGATCCATTGTTATACAATGGAGAAGTGGCAAGAACAATGGACAAGGCTGGACGGTAGTTACAAGTTAAAAGAGATTCACCCCTTGGTGAACCCTTGGAAGTGTCCTCCTTTGGACAGAAGGTCAAGTATTGTTTTGACAAAATTGAGAATTGGCCATTCCTACATTACTCCTAAATTTTTGATGGCAAGTGGAGCAGAAAGGCTGGCCCCCTAATGTCCCACCTATCAAGTAGTTTTTACAATAAAACACATTTTCATTCAGTGGCCTGCATTCTCTAATAAGCGCAGGGCAAATTTTTAAACAAATTTATCTTTTAAACAAATTTTAGGGGAGGAAGCTCATGTGAAGAATGTTGTAAAGTTTTTAAAAGACATCAATTTATTTTATGAAATTTAAAATTGTGTATATGAATGCTTGTATGTTGTTTTGATGTGTTTTTGTGAATGTTTATTGTTTTTACTGTTTTACTTGAATTTTTATCTATAAAAGATAAATATGCACTGAATGGCCTACCGGCTCCGGCGCTTGGCCTTCGAGCCAAAAATTTAATCAATCAATCAATCAATCGACACCCAGTTGTCCCCGGGTGGAATGATGAATGTGCTTTAAGCAGAAAGATTACAAGAAATTGCTATAAGAGATTAGAGATATCACTTAAACCAATTAGATATTCAAGAAGATTTAGATCAATTACAGCACAAGTAAATGCAAGGTAATGCACATAGGTAAAATTAACAGTATGTACGATTACAAGTTATTTGGAAATTTGTTAACAAAAGTGAATAATGAAAAAGATCTTGGCACAATTATCAGTAACGATCTCAAATCATCCAAACAATGTATTTCAGCCTCTGAGAAAGCAAATAAGATTCTAGGACTGTGCAATCTTTTGACTTCAAGAGTCCATCACTCATTAACAAGCTATATAAATCGTTAGTTCATCAACATTTGGAATATGCTGTCTCCCTATGGTCACCAAATCTCATTAAAGACATTGACAGATTAGAAGAAGTACAACGGTGAGCCACAAAACTGATTCCAAATATAAAAAATAAATCGTATGAAAATCGACTAAAACATATGAATCTGTTTTCCCTAAAAAAAATGTAGACTCAGAGGTGACTTGATACAGGTCTTTAAAATTCTAAAGGGAATTGACAACATGAATAGTGACAAAATTTTCACAGTGAATGAGAATTGGACAAGAAACAGTGGTCTCAAACTGTCTGGAAATAGATTTAATTTGGAAGTGGGTAGAAACAACTTCGCCAACCATGTAATTAATGAATGGAATAAACTTCCTGCAGAGGCAGTGCAATGTAGTTCAGTTTGAAGCTTTAAGAATCATTTAGATAAACACCTAAGCAAGATGCTGTAATGATTATCATTTATTTTATATTATTTGTTTATTTGTTTTGTTATCATTTGTCTTGTTTATCATTATTTGCTTGATTCTCGTTTATTATTAGTTGTATGTTAATTTATTATCATTTACTATTCACCTGTTTATCATTTAACTATACCTATGCATTTATTTATTTATTTTATTTGTTATTTACATTATTATAGTTTTTATTTATTCATTTATGTATTATAATTTATTTATTTATATATATATCATATACTAAATAAAAAGATTCTGTTACAATTATTTCTTTTTCCTGAGGCGAGAGGCATTTGGGGGTAAATCGGTTACACCGCCAACTACGGTGAAGAAGAAGAACTCGAAGAAGAAGAACTCAAAGAAATCGAAGAAGAAGAGGAAGAACTTGAAGAAGAAGAACTCGAAGAAGAGGAAGAAGAAGAACTCGAACAACTCGAAGAAGAAGAAGTAGAACTCGAAGAAGAACTCAAAAAACTCGAAAAAGAAGAACTCGAAGAACTCGAAAAAAAAGAACTCGAAAAAGAAGAACTCGAAGAAGAAGAAGAAATCGAAGAACTCGAAGACCTCGAATAAGAAGAACTCGAAGAAGAAGAAGAGGAAGAAGAAGAACTCAAAAAAGAAGAACTCAAAGAACTCGAAAAAGAAGAACTCTAAGAACTTGAAGAAGAACTCGAAGAAGAAGAACTCGAAGAACACGAAGAAGAAGAACTCGAAGAAGAACTTGAAGAAGAAGAACTAGAAGAACAACAACAACTCGAAGAAGAAGTACTCGAGGAAGAACTCGAAGAAGAATTCGAGGAAGAAGAACAACAACTCGAAGAAGAACTTGAAGAAGAACTCGAAGAACTCGAAGAAGAAGAACAACTCAAAGAAGAAGAAGAACTCGAAGAGGAAGAAGAAGAATGAATGAAGAAGAAGGAGGCTAGAAAGGAACGGAGAGAGGCCAATGCAAATGATTTAACAATTCACAAAGTTTTGAAACGAGAAAAGCAAGTAAAAAAAAAAAAAAAAAAAAAGTTATTACTTAAAGGAAAAAAAGAATTAAAAAAATATAAAAAGGGTATTTTGAACGGAAATTTAACACCAGCACAAATCGCCTATATAGATGACTTGCGAGAACAGCTAGATGTTGACAAGAAATAAAAAGCAATATGATTTTGATATTTTATTTTCCTAAAAAGGGGCGTAGCCCAGGGCGCGCAGCGCCGCAGGCCAAGCCCCCCGGCGTAGCCGGGCCGGCGCAGCCGGTGGGCTTGTGTATATATATATATATATATATATATATATATATATATATATATCTATTTTTTTTTTTTTTTTTTTTTTTTTTTTTTTTTTTTCATCCAACCTAGAAATGGACCTAAAGGTCTCCTGTCAGCATGCTCCACCTTTGTAATCCTTTCTTTAGCCAGTAGGATAACATACAAAAGATTTCAAGCAAAGTAGAAGAAAATCTTTAAGAAAGGAAGGAGGTAATCCTTCATTAAATTTATTAGTGAGTTGAAATATGATTATCCCCCTACCTTAGTATGGAATAGGATTCGAAAATTACAGGGAAAGTTTACTCCATCTCCTTTGCCCATTCTCAAGATTAATGACTCTTTTATATCAGATACAAGAGAAATAGCACAGGCTTTTGGAAGACACTATGCTGATATTTCAAGTCCACTTCATTATTCACATGACTTCAGAAGAACTGAGAGACAAGACCATGATTGTTCCTCCTACCAATACGAACTCAGAGGCATATAATCTTCTTTTTACCTTGGATGAATTAGATCATGTTTTATTTTTATCCTCACCAACCTCTCCTGGAGAGAATGATATTCTTTATTCCATTGTTGCTCATTTAGGCACTGTGGGAGGTACTGCAGATACATGGGATAGGAGGAAAGCTGTTAAGAGCAGTCAAGAGTTTTTACGAGAGTAGTAGAGCTTGTGTTAGGATTAAAAATGGAGAGAGTGAATGGTTTGAGGTAAAGGTGGGACTTCGTCAGGGATGTGTTATGTTGCCCTGGCTGTTCAATCTTTTTAAAGATTGAACAGTCAGAGGTAAATGCAAGGGTAGTGGGTCAGGGGTTGGAGATGATTAAAGAAAATGGAGAAAAGTGGGAGGTGAGCCAGTTGTTTACTGACGACACTGCGCTTGTAATAGGATCAGAGGAGGGATTGAGGAAGTTGATGACAGAGTTTGAGGTGTGTGAAAGAAGCTGAAGATAAATGTGGGCAAAAGTAAGGTGATGAGATGTACAAGGGGAGAGAGTGACAGCAGG
Source organism: Oratosquilla oratoria (assembly GCF_046742065.1). NCBI lineage: Eukaryota > Metazoa > Arthropoda > Malacostraca > Stomatopoda > Squillidae > Oratosquilla > Oratosquilla oratoria. The sequence continues at coordinate 24,565,950 of NC_134794.1, read as the reverse complement.
CTGGAAGTGAGCATTAAGGGTGAATGACTGGAGGAAGTGGATAGTTTTAGATACTTGGGTGGGAATGTGGGAGGAAAGGGAGGAGTGGGGTTGGAGGTAGAATGTAGATTGAGAGAAGCGAGTAAATGCCTTGGTGGTTTGAAAAGTGTAATGAGGAATAGACATCTGGGAATGGATGCTAAGAGGAGGTTATATGAAGGAGTGATTGTGCCAACAGCATTGTATGGGGCAGAAGCATGGAACATGAGAGAAGAAGAGAGAAGGAGTTTGAATGTGTTTGAGATGAAATGTCTGAGAAGTATGATAGGGGTTACCGTATTTTACGGCTTGCAAGACGCTGCATCTTGGAAGGCGCACCCTAATATTTGAAAGAAATTTCTAAGAAAAAGTCATTCTTATACAAGAACACATTCACCATATACCCGACCACTGAACAAAAAACATAAGAAGCAAGGAGTCTGCTAGACTATTGTCTCAACTTTCATCATAAATTTGCTGAAGCACTCACCATCGATTCACAAATATGTAAATAAAAATATAGGTAAATTTTTTAAAGGTTTTAGTGGCGGGCGACGGCACGTATTGTTTACATTACGTAATCACTTATCCAATTTTGTTTGTATGACGATGACATACTAGTTGTCCAAGGGTGGTTTTATTTTCATAAAAATGAATTAGAATTTTCAAAAATATGCATGTAAGAATATAAAAATTTAAAAATATATATATATTCATCCTCAAATCCCGAGAACTCGTCATTACTGGAAGGATTATGGTATTGGAAACACTTGTAACAGCTAAGTACTGAGTTCACATTATACAAAAGGCTGAATTGAATAGTACTTAAGCTAACATCATAGTGTAATGACTCAACATACAAATCCAGAACGCTATCGGTCCAAGCTCACTAGAGTCTGGGTGTTGCCTTACAATACAACATTCGTCTTGGAAGACGCACTAGTATTTTTCAGGAAAAAAAGTGCGTCTTGTAAGCCGTAAAATACGGTACTAGGCTGGATAGAGTGAGAAATGAGGAGGTGAGGAGGGTAACGGGTGGAAAGGGAACTGGGAGATAGGGTTGATGAAAGAGTATTAGGATGGTTTGGACACATGGAAAGACTGAGTGAAGAAAGATTAGTAAAAGAAGTGTGGAAGGCAGAGGTGGAAGGAAGGAATATGAGGGGGCGTCCTAGGATGAGATGGATGGATGGGGTGAAACGGGCATTACAAAAGATAAGAATGTCTGTGGAGGAAGGATGGGAGAGGACAGAAGATAGGGGTGAATGGAGAAGGATTGTGTATAGATCAGGGGTGGGGAACCTTTTTGTGCATGAAGGCCACCTTACAATTCATCGTCCCACATAGAGGCTGCACTGATTTTTTTCAATTATTTTATCCCTTTTTAGGAGATTGACATCACTGAACACAGTTAACTTTGCTTTCGTCTGTGCGTGTGGTGTATATTATAAGTTTTAGGTGTGTAATGATTTCAGACTTAAAAAATATTCAAGGTCTTTTAAAAAAAAAAATATGTGTATCAAAGGCCGCACTTGATGGCCCATAAGGACGCATGCGGCCTTAAGGCCGCAGGTTACCCACCTCTGGTATAGATGATGCTGTGATGCATGATGGGAAGTGGGTGGGGGATGGGGGGTGAGGAAGTATGTATGAAAAAAAAAATTGACACAGCCTGAAGGGATTTCTCACCGTCTTCTCCTTTTCTGCATGGGGGGACGGAGGGGGGGGGGGTCGCCGAATTTATGAAGCGGCCTTGCTGTGGATGTGCTGTGTCTTGCGACACTGCTTCTGACCCAGGGCAGTGGACAGGATGCAGAGATGACCCGTCATCCAGGAGGAGCCAAGATAAGAGGGAGGGTGGAGGGGAGTGGAATAGAAAATGGAATGGGTGGGAGTGGTTTCTATGTCTTTTTCTTTTTGGCTACCCCCCATGTAGGGGAAAAAAGCCTTTGGTATATGTATGTGTGCTCATTTATCCATATATTCGAAGAAATTCCTTTTAAATGTGCTGAACAAATTTTGGCATTCTGGGTCTTCTCCAAAATCTTGGAAGGCTTCAATTATCATAGTAATTTTAAAGGCTGGAAAAGACTAATCTCCCACAAAGCTACAAACCTGTTACTCTCACTAGCTGCATTTGTAAGATCTAAGAAAGAATGGTTGATATGCGTTTAGTTTTGTTTTTGGAGTTTAAAAATCTATCTAACCGACAGTTTGGATTTAGAAGAAATAAGTACACTCTTTGATCCCTTACTTTTTATCACTCGTGAGATTCAGAATGCCTTTGCAATTCAGAATCCGAGCATTGCTGTATTTTTTTTACTTGAAAAATGCCTACAATACTACCTGGCAGGGAGGCATTCTGAAGCAACTTGCAGAGTGGGGTGTCTGGGGTAATATGATCAATTGTTTAACCTCTTCTATACGGTGCCACCTACATAGGCGGCATGAGGAGCAAGTGGATACGCGAGGCTGCCATATCGCCGTCTTGATTATATTTATTGTAGTCCCTGCAAAACTGACATACTCTCTAAACTGGCTTCATCACATTTTCTATGGTTATCAAAATTCACAGGTGAAAGAGAGAACGATCGATATAAGCGGTGACTATTTTTTATGATGCAAGTACAGTATTATGACGCAACATCGTACGTCTGGCAGCTAATGCTGCCCACGAGATTTTGGCCCGGAGGGAAGTGGTTAAAGGATTTCTTGTCTGATCATTATCAAAAAGTCAGAGAAGGCTCTTCTTTCTCTTCTGCATATCTTCAAGAGGAAGGGATTCCCCAAGGAAGTGTTCTGAGTCATACACTCTTCGGCATAGCCATTAATAGTTTGTTAGAACAAATTCTTGCTGGAGTTCATGGATTGGTTTATGGTGATGACTTTGCTAATGTGTGCAGCAGATCGACAACATTAGAAACAGGCCAAAAGATTCGAGGTTATTAACTTAGTAACAGCATGGGCTAATTGCAGGGCCTTCAGATTCTCTGCTGAAAAAACAAAAGCCATTAGGTTCTCTAGACTGAGACACAAGGAAGAGATACCAACATTATTCTTAGAGCGTGTTATATTACCATATGAAGATCAAGTAAAATACTTGGGTCTGTTGTCGGACAAAAGGTTGACATTCACTCATCGCATAAATGAGGTCATATGCAATATTAAACAGCAACTTAATATACTAAAGGTAGTGTCTCGCTTCAACTGGGGAGCAGATCATATAACTAATAAGGTTTTACCAAGCATTGTGCCTTAGCAAAATCAATTATGGATCAGCATGTAAAACTTTATTAAAAAAGCTTGATGTAGTCCACAATATGGCTTTGTGGATTTGTTAGTGAGCTTATAGAACATCTCCAGTGGATAGCTTGTATGTGGACACAGGAATTCCTCCCCTCTATATTCGCAGGGAGGAATTAAGCCGATATATATCTCGTGTGTTATCATCAAAACAAAATCCAAACTTCAATTATGTAAATTAGCTCCAAGAAAAGGTACTCTGCCAAAACCTTTAGAAGTAAGATGTGAAGTTGGGACAGAGGAGGTAGGACTTGTTCCTGTTACAGTTGCAGAGGTTAAGCCTCCCAAATTCTCTCCTTGGAACTGATCTCCCACTGTAATTTGCCCTTTTAAAAACAAGAAAAATAGAACTGCTGTAGAGCTAAGGAGTGAATTTTTAGAACACTTATCAGTACATGCTAATTCAGTTTTTATTTATACTGATGGATCAAAATCCCTAGATGGTCTTGGTTGTGCTGTTGTGTCTGATAGCGCAGTTTTAAAGAGGAAGTTGCCTTATTTTAGCTCTATCTTTACTGCTGAACTGCTGGCAGTCTACAATGCCCTGAAATTTGTTTTTAATTCTGTTTCATGTAATAAGAACGTTATTTTTACAGACTATGAGTATTCTAACCTCTCAAATTAAATTATTGCCTCTTAACTATTTAGTCCAAGAAGTACAGGACTGGTTGATTCTTATTAACAGTCGGAAGAAAATAAAAGTAAACTTTTGCTGGGTGCTGTCCCATGTGGGTGTCACTGGAAATGAACTGGCCAATGTTGCAGCCAAAGCTGCTACTTGGCTCAGTCATGTAACAGACAAAAAAATCCCACATACAGAATTCAAGCAAGTAATTCATTGTTATGCAATGGAGAAGTGGTAGGAACAATGGACAAGGCTGGATGGTAGTTACAAGTTAAAAGAGATTCACCCCTCGGTGAGCCCTTGGAAGTCTCATTCTTTGGACAGTAGATCAAGTATTGTTTTAACAAGGTTAAGAATTGGCCATATCTACATCACCCATAAATTTTTTATGGCAAATGGAGCAGAAAGGCTGGCCCCCCAATGCCCCACTTGCCAAGTTGTTTTTTCAATTAAACACATTTTAATTCAGTGCCCTGCATACTCTTTAAGTGCAGGGCAAACTTTTTAACAAATTTATCTCTTGAAGAAGTTTTAGGGGAGGATGCTCATGAGAAGAATGTTTTAAAGTTTTTAAAAGATGTCAATTTGTTTTATGAAATTTAAAATTTGTGTATATGATTGCTTGTGAGTGTATCTTGTTTTGATGTGTTTTTGTGAGTGCTTATTGCTTTTACTGTTTTACTTGATTGACTGGGGTATTGGCTGCTTGTTATTGTGGCAAAGTAGCATGCAGTCGATACTTTAGGGTCTATATGGGGCGCCCCTATGGACCAGAGCCACACATCATTTTGTCTATGATAGAAGAAAACTCTGTTCATAGAGAAATGATGACACTTTTATACTACGACTGTCCCTCCGTTATGCTGTCCCCCAACCCCTTGTTGCTGTCCTGTACCATTTCTCTGAGTATTCTCTTTCTGTGATGGGGGAATTCCCTGTGGTGGGGGAAAAGAATACTGCCACCAAGTATTCCCACTTGGATTGTAAGAGGCAAGAAGAAAGGGACGGGTATTGGGACTAGGCATCCTTCTCCCTGTAGCCCCACAGGGCATATCTCCTAAAAATAAAAGTGAAGGCATAAAGGGTGCTGGAGGGCCTCGGACCAGCACCCTAAGGTTTGGGTCTTTTAATGTGCGTGGATGTGGTACAGATGAGAGTAAAAGGGAAGAGATAGGTAGTATGTTTGTGAGAAGAGATATGGATGTGTTGGCTTTGAGTGAAACTAAGTTGAAAGGGAAGGGTGAGTGTAAGTTTGGGAGTGTAAGTGGGAGGTTATCAGGAGTGAAGAGAGGGCGAGGGAGGGAAGGGGTGGCTATTCTAGTAAGTGAAGAGATAGGTAAATGGGTAGTGGAGTGGAAGGAGGTTTCCTCAAGGATAATGTGGATGAAGGTGAAACTGGGAAAGGAGATGTGGGTCTTTGTAAGTGCATATGGGCCTGGCAGTGAGAAGAGTGTAGAAGAAAGGGAGGCCTTTTGGATAGATTTAAATGAGTGCATAGAGGGTTTAGGAAGAAATGTCAATGTAATAGTACTGGGAGACCTTAATGGTAGGGTGGGAAATGGTCCAATCGATGGAGTGGTTGGGAAGTGTGGAGTTCCAGGAAAGAATCGTAGTGAGGAGTTGATGGTGGAAATGTGTCTAGAAAGAGAGTTGATGATAGCAAATACAGTGTTTCGGAAGAAAGTCAAGCATAAATACACATGAGAGAGGGTGGTGGAGGGAAGGGTGGTAGATAGAGCGCTAATGGATTATGTAGTGGTAAATAGGATTATGATAGGATGAGTTAAGGATGCACATGTGCTAAGGGGAGAGGGTGGGGGAATATCAGATCATTTTTTGGTGGAAGGTAAGTTGAGAGTGGAGGATAGATGGAGAAAGAGGAAAGGGACAAAAGGTGGGGAGGTTCTTAGAGTGAACTCCTTAAAGGAAAAGGAGAAGGAGTACGGAAAGAAGCTGAAGGAGGAGTGGGAGGGAGTAAAGGATGGAGTAGAGATGGGTGTGGAGGAGGAATGGGGATGGTTCAAGGAGGGAGTCATAAAGTGTGCAAGGATGGTGTGTGGAACAAGAAGGACAGGAGGAAATAGAAGAAAGGGTAGTGAATGGTGGGATGAGGAAACAAAGAAGGTTGTAGAAGAGAAGAAGCGAGCATTCACAGATTGGTTACAAAAGAGGACGAGGGAGTCATATGAGAAGTACAAAGAAAAGAAAAGAGAAGTAAAGCAAAAGGTAAAGGTTGCAAAGAGGAGAGCAGATGTGAAATGGGGTAAGAGTATGACAGAAAATTTTGAAAGTAATAAAAAGATGTTTTGGAAAGAAATTAATAGAGGAAGAGGAGGCGAATCAAGTAGGGAAGAAAAGGTAAAAGGTGCAGATGGAGAGATGATAATGGAGGAGAAGGCAGTAAGGGGAAGATGGGCAGAATATTTTAGGGAGTTGCTAAATGTGAAGGAGGATAGGGAAGGAAAGATAGCTGCAGTGGGAAATGCGAAGAAAATGAGAGTGATGAGTGAGGAGAATGGAGGAGAAATAAGGAAGGATGAGGTGAAGGCAGTTGTTATGATGATGAAAGTAGGTAAGGCACCTGGTGTGGATGGATGCCATGCAGAATGTCTGAAAAAGGGGGGTCAAGTGATGGTGGACTGGTTGGTGAGGTTATTTAATGTTTGTTGGAGAGAGGGTAGAGTGCCGGAGGACTGGAGGAGTGCCTGTATAGTTCCTCTTTACAAGGGAAAAGGGGAAGTGTGAATGTAGTAGTTTCAGAGGGATTAGGTTGTTAAGTGTAGTTGGGAAGGCTTATGGGAGGATCTTGATTGAGAGGATTAGGAGAGGAACAGAAGGAGTAATTGGTGAGGAACAGTGTGGATTTAGGACAGGTAGAGGTTGTGTAGATCAGATCTTTGTGGTAAGACAGATATGTGAGAAAGCTATAGGAAAGGGGAAGGATGTTTTTTGGGCTTTTATGGATCTGGAAAAGGCTTATGATAGGGTAGACAGAAAGGCACTGTGGGAGGTTATGCAGATTTATGGGATAGGAGGAAAGCTTTTGGGAGCTGTCAAGAGTTTTTATGAGAGTAGTAGAGCTTGTGTCAGGATTGGAAATGGAGAGAGTGAGTGGTTTGAGGTAAAGGTGGGACTTTGTCAAAGATGCGTTATGTCGCCCTGGCTGTTCAACTTGTACATAGATGGGGTGGTGCGAGAGGTGAATGCAAGGGTAGTGGGTCAGGGATTGGAGATGGTTAAAGAAAATGGAGAAAAGTGGGAGGTGAGCCAGCTGTTGTTTGTGGACGACACTGCGCTTGTGGCAGCATCGGAGGAGGGATTGAGGAAGCTGGTGGCAGAGTTTGGGAGAGTATGTGATAGAAGAAAGCTAAAGATAAATGTGGGTAAAAGTAAGGTGATGAGATGTACAAGGGGTGAAAGTAGCAGTAGACTGGAAGTGAACATTAAGGGAGAGCGACTGGAGGAAGTGGATAGTTTTAGATACTTGGGTGCAAGTGTAGCAGGAAAAGGTGGAGTGAAGGTGGAGGTAGAATGTAGATTGAGAGAAGCGAGTAAATGCCTTGGTGGATTAAAGAGTGTAATGAGGAATAGACATTTAGGAATGGATGCGAAGAGGAGACTGTATGAAGGAGTGATTGTGCCAACAGCACTGTATGGGGCAGAAACGTGGAACATAAGAGAAGAAGAGAGAAGGAGTTTGAATGTGTTTGAGATGAGGTGTCTGAGAAGTATGATGGGGGTTACTAGGCTAGATAGAGTGAGAAATGAAGAGGTGAGGAGGAGAACACGGGTGAAAAAGGAGCTGGGAGATAGGGTTGATGAAAGAATATTAGGATGGTTTGCACACATGGAAAGAATGAGTGAAGAAAGACTAGTAAAAGAGGTATGGAAGGCAGATGTGGAGGGAGTGAACATGAGGGGACATCCTAGGATGAGGTGGATGGATGGGGTGAAGGGGGCTTTGGGGAAGAGGGGAATGTCTGTTGAGGAAGGAAGGGAGAGGACGGAAGACAGAGGTGAGTGGAGAATGGTTGTATATGGATGATGTTGTGATTGCATGAGGAGGAATGGGCGGGGGGGGCGGGGGTTAGGTAGTATGTGTGAGCAAATTTTGACGCAGCCCGAAGGGATTTCTCCCCGTCCGCTCCTTATATGCAAGGGGGGACGGAGAGGGGGGGTTGCCTATTAAATGAAGCGGCCTTGCTGTGGATGTGCTGTGTCTTGCGACACTGCTTCTGACCCAGGGCGGTGGGCAAGGTGCAGGGATGACCCGTCATTCAGGAGGTGCTCAGATGAGAGGGAGGGTGGGAGGGGTGTGGAGTGTATTTAGGGATGAAATGGGTGGGAGTGTTTTTATGCCTTTCCCTTTTTGGCTACCTCCCTTGAAAGGGGGAAAAACCTTGGTATATGTATGTATGTATGTACTTGATTTATTTATTTGTATATGATAGATATGTGCTGAATGGCCTACCTGCTCCGGCGCTTGGCCTTCAAGCCAAAAATTTCATAAATCAATCAACCTACTCCTTGTGGCCATATCCTTATGGTGAAAATAGGAAGTCATTTTCTGAGATTAAATTATAGATTGGAAGTGTCTGGTGACTGCCTGCTGTCATGCCAGGCTGGCAGAGTGGAGTAAGTGAAGATGAAAGAATTTGGAGTGGATTTATGGCTTTGGCTACTTCCCTTTTGAGGGGAGAAGAAGCTGTTGGTGTAAGTCTGTAGTTAGGTATTAAAAGATTATATGTGTAAGAGAAATTTCATACCAACTTTTTATAGGCGAAGCTGCTGATGAAGAATGTGATGGAAGTGATCGTGAAACTTGTGGTGGAGCAGTGGGAGGAACTTCTGTTGGCTTGTACCCAGGAGCTCCTGATCATGATGCAAGCCCAAAACCTGCCACAAGACTTAAGGAGAAAAGACTTAACAGGTAAAGACTAACACATGGGTGTTTGTACATAGTAATTGGAGAAGTACCAAGTAAGAGGCCTTTGTGGAATCATTAATTAGAAAAAAAAATGTTGCCATTACATTGATACCAATGACTCTTCATTTAAATTTCATCCAAAGACCAGTATATCTTTGTAGAATTTGAAGTATCTTGTTAGATTTTTCAGAAAACTTGTATTGTCAATGTTGTGTAAAGGCTCTTTCAATGGTTAAGACCAAGGAGGCTGATGGAATATCTATGTTATATTGGCAGCTCGTCTGGGGTATTGGCTGCATGTTATTGTGGCAAAGTAGCATGCAGTTGATACTTTAGGGTCTATATGGGGCGCCCTTACGGACCAGAGCCACGCATCATTTTGTCTGTGATAGAGGAAAACTCTGTTCATAGAGAAATGATGACACTTCTATACTACGACTGTCCCTCCATTATGCTGTCCCCCAACCCCTTGTTACTGTCTTGTACCATTTCTCTGAATATTCATTTCCTTTTTTCACCTACCCTGTGGTGGGGGAAGAGAATGCTACCACCAAGTCTTTCCATTTCAGTCGTACAAGTCAACAAAAAACGGGACGGGGGATGGGATTAGGAGTCCTGCTACCTGTACCCCCAAAAGGGGACATTCCTAAAAAAAGTAAAGGCATAAGAGGGTCTGGTAGTTTTCCAACCAGTACTCTAAGGTTTGGGTCTTTTAATGTGCATAGATGTGGTACAGATGAGAGTAAAAGGGAAGAGATAGGCAGTATGTTTGTGAGAAGAAAGATGGATGTGCTGGCTTTGAGTGAAACTAAAATGAAAAGGAAGGCAAGTGTGAGTTTGGGAGTGTAACTGGGAGGTACTCAGGGGTGAAGAGTGGACGAGGGAGAGAAGGGGTGGCTATACTAGTAAGTGAAGAGATAAGTAAGCGTGTAGTGGAGTGGAAGGTTTCATCAAGATTGATGTGGATGAAGGTCCAGCTGGGAAGGGAGATGTGGGTTTTTGTAAGTGTGTATGGGCCTGGTAGTGAGAAGAGCATAGAGGAAAGGGAGGCTTTTTGGGGTAGATATAAATGGGTGCATAGAGGGGATTAGGGAGAAATGTCAATGTAGTTGTACTGGGAGACCTTAATGCTAGGGTAGGAAATGAACTGATAGACAGAGTGATTGGGAAGTATGGAGTTCCAGGTAAAAATCGTAGTGGAGAATTGATGGTGGAGATGTGTCTTGAAAGAGAGTTGATGATAGCAAATACAGTGTTTAGGAAGAAAGTCAAGCATAAGTACACATGGGAGAGGGTGGTGGATGGAAGGGTGGTAGAGTGTTAATGGACTATATAGTGGTGACCAGGAGTATGGTAGGAAGAGTTAAGGATGTACATGTCCTAAGGGGAGAGAGTGGGGGAATATCAGATCATTTTCTGTTGGAAGGTAAATTTAGAGTGGAGAATAGGTGGAGAAAGAGGAAAAGGGCAGAAGGTAGGGAGGTACTTAAATGAGAAAAAAAAAGGAGAATGAGTATAAGAAGAAGCTGAGGAGTGGGAGGGAGTAAAGGATAGAGTAGAACTAGGAGTGGAGGAGGAATGGGGATGGTTCAAGGAGAGAGTCATAAGGTGTGCAAAGATAGTGTGTGGAAGAAGGAGGGCGGGAGGAAATAGAAGGAAGGGTAGTGAGTGGTGGGATGAGGAAGCAAAGAAGGGTGTAGAAGAGAAGAAGCAGGCATTCATAGATTGGCTACCAATTAGGACGAGGGAATCGTATGAGAGATACAAAGTAAAGAGAAGGGAAGTTAAGCATAAGATAAAGGAAGCTTTTGATACCGTCCCACACGAAAGACTACTTACTAAATTAGCTTTACACGGAATAAGTGGTAGCCTATTAGGTTGGACTAGTAATTGGTTGAATGATCGAAAACAGAGAGTTGTTTTGAATGGAAAAACTTCTAGATGGAAAAATGTTACAAGTGGAGTTCCTCAGGGTTCCCTTCTTGGGCCACTTCTATTCATAGTATATATAAATGATATAGACCATGGACTAAAATCTACTGTTTCCAAATTTGCTGATGATACAAAACTGTGCGGAGTAGCAAATGATCACTCAAACCAATTAGATATTCAAGAAGATTTAGATAAATTACAGCAATGGTCTGAAAAGTGGCTAATGAAATTTAACACAAGTAAATGCAAGGTAATGCACATAGGTAAAAATAACAGTAAGTACGATTACAAGTTATTTGGAAATTCGTTAACAAAAATGGATAGTGAAAAAGATCTCAACGTAATTATCAGTAACGACCTCAAATCATCCAAGCAGTGTATTTCAGCCTCTGAGAAAGCAAATAAGATTCTAGGACTCATTGTGCAATCTTTTGATTTCAAAAGTTCATCACTCATTAATAAGCTATATAAATCGTTAGTTCGTCCACATTTGGAATATGCTGTTTCCGTATGGTCACCGAATCTCATTAAAGACATTGACAGACTGGAAAAAGTACAAAGGCGAGCCACAAAACTGATTCCAAATATAAAAAATAAATCATACGAAAATCGACTAAAACATATGAATCTGTTTTCCCTAAAAATGCGTAGACTCAGAGGTGACTTGATACAGGTCTTTAAAATTCTAAAGGGAATTGACATCAAAAGTGACAAAATTTTCACATTGAATGAGAATCAGACAAGAAACAATGGTCTCAAACTGTCTGGAAATAGATTCAATTTGGAAGTAGGTAGAAACAACTTTGCCAACCGTGTAGTTAATGAGTGGAATAAACTTCCTGCACAGGTAGTGCAATGTAGTTCAGTTCGAAGCTTTAAGAATCATTTAGATAAACACTTAAGCAAGATGCTGTAATGATTATAATTTATTTTATATTTGTTTTTGTTTTGTTATCATTTGTGTCTGATTTTCATTTATTATTAGTTATATGTTAATTTGTTATTATTTACTTATTACCTGTTTGTTTATTATTTAACTATACCTATGCATTTATTTATGTATTTTATTTGTTATTTACATTATTATAGTTTTTATTATTTTATTATGATTTTTTTTCACATCCGACCTAGATATGGACCAAAAGGTCTCCTGTCGGCATGCTTCACCTTTGTAATCCTTTGTAATCCTTTGCAAAGAGGAGAGCAGATGTAAAATAGGGTAAGAGTATGACAGAAAATTTTGAAAGTAATAAAAAGGTGTTTTGGAATGAAATTAAAAGAGAAAAAGGAGGCAAATGAAGTAGAGAAGAAAAGGTAAAAAGTGCAGATGGAGAGATGATAATGGAAGAGAAGGCAGTGAGAGGAAGGTGGGCGGAGTATTTTAGGGAGTTGCTAAATGTGAAGGAGGATAGGGAGGGAAAGGTAGTTGCAGTGGGAAGCACTAAGAAAATGAGAGTGATGGGTGAGGAAAATGAAGGAGAAATAGGGAAGGATGAAGTGAAAGCAGCTGTTAAGATGATGAGAGCAGGTAAGTCTCCTGGGTTGGATGGATACCATGCAGAATGTCTGAAGAAAGGTACAGTTATGGTGGACTGGTTGGTGAGGTTATTTAATGTTTGTTTAAGAGAGGTTAGAGTGCCGGAGGACTGGAGGAGTGCCTATATAGTTCCGCTTTTCAAAGGAAAGGGGGACAAGTGTGAGTGTAGTAGTTTCAGAGGGATTGGCTTGTTGAGTGTAGTTGGGAAGGCTTATGGGAGGGTCTTGATTGAGAGGATTACAAGAGGAACAGAGGAAGTAATTGGTGAGGAACAGTGTGGGTTTAGGAGAGGTAGGGGTTGTGTAGATCAGATCTTTGTGGTAAGACAGATATGTGAGAAAGCTATAGGAGAAGGTAAGGATGTGTTTTGGGCTTTTGTGGATCTGGAAAAGGCTTATGACAGGGTAGACAGGAAGGCACTGTGGGAGGTATTGCAGATATGTGGGATAGGAGGAAAGCTGTTAAGAGCAGTCAAGAGTTTTTACGAGAGTAGTAGAGCTTGTGTTAGGATTAGAAATGGAGAGAGTGAATGGTTTGAGGTAAATGTGGGACTTCGTCAGGGATGTATTATGTCACCCTGGCTGTTCAATCTTTACATGGATGGGGTGGTGCAAGAGGTGAATGTAAAGGTAATGGGTCAGGGATTGGAGATGGTTAAAGAAAATGGAGAAAAGTGGGAGGTGAGCCAGCTGTTGTTTGCTGACGACACTGCGCTTGTAGCAGGATCAGAGGAGGGATTGAGGAAGTTAGTGACAGAGTTTGAGAAGCTGTGTGAAAGAAGGAAGCTAAAGATAAATGTGGGCAAAAGTAAGGTGAGAGATGTACAAGGGTAGAGAGTGACATCAGGCTGGAAGTGAGCATATAGGGTGAAAGGCTGGAGGAAGTGGATAGTTTTAGATACTTGGGTGCAAATGTGGCAGGGGAGGGAGGAGTGGAGATAGAATGTAGATTGAGAGAAGTGAGTAAATGCCTCGGTGGATTAAAAAGTGTAATGAGAAATAGACAGCACTGCACGGGGCAGAAACATGGAACATAAGAGAGGAAGATAGGAGTAGTTTGAATGTGTTTGAGATGAAATGTCTGATAAGTATGATAGGGGTTACTAGGCTAGATAGAGTGAGAAATGAGGAGGTGAGGAGGAGAACAGGGGTGGAAAGGGAGCTGGGAGATAGGGTTGATGAAAGAGTATTGGGATGGTTTGGACACATGGAAAGAATGAGTGAAGAAAGATTAGTAAAAGAAGTGTGGTAGGCAGAGGTGGAAGGAGTAAATATGGGGAGGCATTCTAGGATAAGATGGATGGATGGGGTGAAAGGGGCATTACAAAAGAGAGGAATGTCTGTGGAGGAAGGACGGGAGAGGACAGAAGATAGGGGTGAATGGAGAAGGGTTTTGTATGGATGATGCTGTGATGCGTGAGGGGGAGTGGTTGGGAGATGGGGGGTAAGGAGGTATGTATGAGGAAAAATTTGACGCAGCCTAAAGGATTTCTCCCCGTCTTCTCCTTTTCTGCATGAGGGGACGGAGAGGGGGGGGTCGCCGAATTTATGAAGTGGTCTTGCTGTGGATGTGCTGTGTCTTGCGACACTGCTTCTGACCCAGGGCAGTGGATAGGATGCAGGGATGACCCGTCATCCAGGAGGTGCCAAGATAAGAGGGAGGGAGGAGGGTGGAGGGGAGTGGAATATATAGGAAATGGAATGAGTGGGAGTGGTTTCTTTGCCTTTTTCTTTTTGGCTACCCCCTGTGGAAGGGGGAAAAAGCCTTTGGTATATGTATGTATATTGGCAGCCTTGCTCAGAAGTTAGAAATTTAATTTGTTTCATCCAAGAGTTTCATCCTAGTTTTGGCTTTTGTTTTTCAAATATTGTTTTCATACATGTGATTGAATTTCTTGTCCTTTGAAGGCCAAACCACACAAATAAGGGTAAACAGCAACGGGATCGGCGGAAGTTGAGAGAGAAGAGACGTAGCACAGGAGTTGTCCATCTGCCTTCAACAGAAGTAACTATCAAATTTTGTAACAGTAGTTGTATTTATCTTGTTTACTTGAAATATTTAAATTTGAAGTCTCAGTATTATACAGTTGATTCCATGCTATGATTTTGAATACCAAAGGTGACATCACATACTACTGTAAGATTTGACTTCACATTAAACCACTCCATCTCCTGGTTGTTCTTATGCATGTACTTGACTGCCTCCAACAGATTTCCTATTTGTAGCTCTGGAAAATATTTCACAATACTTTCCTGATGTCATAAGCCTTTTCCAGATTCATGAATGCCAAAAACAAGACCCACCCACATGCATCCATATATATATATATATATATATATCTATATATATATATATATATACATATATATATATATCTATATATATATATATATATATATATATTGGAAATTGGTATGTTATAACACATATGTAAAAGTTCACTATAAACCCACTATTGGAGAAAAAATGACGGAAGTACAGGGAAACTGTATATTTCGACTACTATCTGTAGTCCTCCAGCAGAATGCAAGAATGCAGAATATATATATATGTATATATATATATATATTTATAACAAGGTTTCTTCCCCGACTTTCCTAATATGTCATAAGCCTTTTCCAGAGTAATGAATGCCACAAACAAGACCCACCCACATGCATCCATATATAGATATATATATTTACAAGGTTTCTTCCCCTTTATAAGGGAGTTAGCCATAGCCAAGGCATGCACCCACTCTCCACCCATCCCATTCCCATCTGTTGTCCATTTGTTTCCCATCTATGTTGGCTCCTTATGGATGAAGGGCCATCCCCCTCTCCCCTGCTCACTACCTGGGCCAGAAACAATGTAGCAGTGCTCAGCACATCCACAGTATGATCCATATCCTAAGCTGGAGTACCATCTCTCCCCCCCCACCCACACACACAAAGATTATCAATGTTTTGCCCCAGATCTCTTGTAGAAGACCTGTTGCCTTCAAGTAACCACCAACATCTTCCAGGCAGGACTATAAGCCACTCATGGAAGATGTGTTGTTGTCTAAGGATTGTTAGTGTGGGTATTGAAGAATGGGGTGTTTTGCATCTGGGGTAATGCAGAGAATGTAGTAGGGAGGTTGGAGGTGAATTTTAAAGTAAGGAAAGCAAGTTGATGTCGGGGGGGAATTTAAGTTTCATGAGAAATATGTATGTAGGGATGAATGCAAAAGGAAGACTGAACAGTGGGCTATTATGCATATGACATTGTACAGAACAGACATTTGGAATTTGAAGGAAAAGGAAAAGAATAGCCTAAATGTGTTTGAGATAAAGTGTTAAAGAAGTATGGTGGGGAATGTTGGAGTAGAGTAAGGGTGGAAAGACCTGGCAAATAGGGTTGATCAAAGAATGCTGGGATGGTTTGTGCATGTGGAATAAATGAGTAAAGGATAGCAAAAAAGTGCTGTGAATAGAAGTGGATAGAACCTGAGGGAAAGACCAAGAATGAGGTATATGGATTGGATGAAAGGAAGAGGGCAAAAGATACAAATGAGTGGAAAGTGGTTGTGAATGGATGAAGGAATAATGCTTTTTAAGGGTATTCTTTATTGTCTGCTCTGTATTTATTTGAATGAATGAGAGGGGAGGGGAGGGGAGGGTCACCATAACAAAGCAATGAGATTAAACCAGTTTTACAGTTGGGTCTTGATGTTGAAGTACTTTGACTTGTTGCATTGCCTCTGACCCAGACAGTGGTTTGGGGACTGGGATGATCCTTCTTACACGAGGAGCTAAGACGGGAGGGACAATGAATGTATTCATGGATGGGCATGGGATGAGTGTAGAGCACTGTAGGTGTATGTTTTGAAGTGGTGCCCCATCCCCCCTTTATCAAAAGGGGTAAGGGCCTTTAGGTAGCTACCTTTTTCTTAACATCACACTCTGCCCTGTTTCTAGTTTTATGTTTGAAAAGGTATATAATTTGGAAACTGCTTATGCTGACTTGCTTTTCTTTTTCTTACTTTATGTGGAACAGTCAACGGGAGGGAGCACAAATGAAGACGAAGAGCTCCTGTCCATGACGCCCGAAACACGTCGGAATACCCATTACAACGAAAACATCGAGAAAACTGAAAAGACAGAAGCAGGAACAGGCTCAACAGCAATTGCTCATGAGCACAAACACAAGAAATCTTTTACTTCTGTAAGAAATAAGAGGTATGTTGGTCTAATGTGGAAGTATGAAGTCAAGCACTAGCGCTAATTTTACCCCTATTCAAATATCAAACTTTCCTCATAGAACTACCACTGTCACCATTAACTCATGGGGTTGTGGATACATATAGTCAATATTTCACACAATTAAGAGATCTTGTTATTTGTAGAGTCAGTGAGGGGTGAGATGCAGGGATGAGCCAAGAATAGAGGGAGGAAGGGGTGAATAGGATTGGAGTATATGAGGATGAAATGGGTGGGAGTGGATTTATGCCTTTGACTTTTCCTATCTCCTTTATACATAAATATACCAAAGGCTTTTACCCCTTACAAGGGAGGTAGCCAAAAAATAAAGGCATAAAAACCATTCCCACCCAGTCTATCCCTAATACACTCCACTCCCCTCCACCCTCTACCCTCCCTCTTATCTTGGCTCCTCCTGGATGATGGGTCATCCCTGCATCTTGTCCACTGCCCTGGGTCAGAAGCAGTGACTCGAGACACAGCATATCCACAGCAAGGCCACTTCATTAAATCGGCGACCCCCTCTCCATCCCCTCATGCAGTAAAGGAGAAGACAGGGGGAAAGCCCTTTGGGCTGTGTCAAATTTTTCTCATACATACTACCCCCTCCCCCCATCCATTCCACCTCATGCATCATAACATCATCCATATACAACTATTTTCCACTCACCCGTCTTCCATCCTCTCTCATCCTTCCTCAACAGACATTTCCCTCTTCCCCAAAGCCCCTTTCACCCCATCCATCCATCTCATCCAAGGTTGCCCCTTCATGTTCACACCCTCCACATCTGCCTTCCATACCTCTTTTACCAGTCTTTCTTCACTCGTTCTTTCCATGTGTCCAAACCATCCTAATGCTCTTTCATCCACCCTATCTCCCAACTCCCTTACCACCCCTGTTCTCCTCCTCACCTCCTCATTTCTCACTCTGTCCAGCCTATTAACCCCCATCATACTTATCAGACACCTCATCTCAAACACATTCAAACTCCTTCTCTCTTCCTCTCTCATGTTCCATGTTTCTGCCCCATACAGTGCTGTTGGCACAGTCACTCCTTCATACAATCTCCTCTAAGCATCCATTCCCAAATGTCTATTTCTTATTACACTTTTCAATCCACCAAGGCATTTACTTGCTAATCTCAATGTACATTCTACCTCCACTCCTCCCTTTCCTGCCACATTCGCACCCAAATATCTAAAACTATCCACTTCCTCCAGTCGCTCTCCCTTAACCCCTTCCATATGGTGCCGCATGCGTAGGCGTCATGAGGAGCAAGTGGATATGCGAGGCTGCCATATCGGCGTCTTGATTATATTTATTGTAGTCGACCCTGCATTTTGACATTCTCTATAAACTGCCCTTAATCACATTCTCTATGGTTTTCAAATTCACGGGTGAAAGAGAGAACGATCGATATAAGTGGTGACTATATTTTATGATGCGAGTATTATTACGACACGTCGTACGGCTGGCATTGGCTGCTGCCCGCAAGATTTAAGGCCCATACTGAAGAGGTTAATGCTCACTTCCAGTCTACTGCCACTTTCACCCCTTGTACATCTCATGACCTTACTTTTACCCACATTTATCTTCAACTTTCTTCTTTCACACACTCTCCCAATCTCTGTCACTAACTTCCTCAGTCCCTCCTCTGATCCTGCTACAAGCGCAGTGTTGTCCCCAAACAACAACTGGCTCACCTCCCACTTTTCTCCACTTTCTTTAACCATCTCCAATCTGACCCACCACCCTTGCATTTACCTCTTGCACCACCTCATCCATGTATAAGTTGAACAGCCAGGGCAACATAACACATCCCTGACGAAGTCCCACCTTAACCCCTTCCATACGGTGCCGCACACGTAGGCGTCATGGACTTAGATCTCGGTGGCAGCAGCCAATGCCAGCCGTACGACGTGTCGTAATAATACTCGCATCATAAAATATAGTCACCGCTTATATCGATCGTTCTCTCTTCACCCGTGAATTTTGATAACCATAGAAAATCCGATTACAAAAGAATTAGAAAGAATGTCATTATGGAGGAGCGACTACAATAAATATAATCAAGACGCCGATATGGCAGCCTCGCGAATATACTCGCTCCCCATGACACCTACGTGTGCGGCACCGTATGGAAGGGGTTAACCTCGAACCACTCACTCTCTCCATTTCTAATCCTGACACATGCTGTACTACTCTCATAAAAGCTTTCCTCCTATCCCATATGTCTGCGAAACCTCCCACAGTGCCTTCCTCTCTATATACATATACCATATATATACCAAGGCATTTTCCCCCTTACAAGGGAGGTAGCCACAAAGGAAAAGGCATAAAATCATTCCCACCCATTCCATCCCTGAATACACTCCACACCCCTCCACCCTCCCTTTTATCTTAGCACCTCCTGGATGACGGGTCATCCCTGCACCTTGTCCACTGCCCTGGGTCAGAAGCAGTGTCGCAAGACACAGCACATCCAAAGCAAGGCCGCTTCATTAAATCAGCGACCCCCCCCTCTCCCCATGCATAAAAAGAGAAAACGGGGAGAAATCCCTTCGGGCTGTGTCAAATTTTGCTCACACATACTACCTCACCCCCCATCCCCCGGCCATTCCACCTCATGCATCACAACATCCTCCATATACAACCATTCTCCATTCACCCCTGTCTTCTGTCCTCTCCCGTCCTTCCTCAACAGACATTCCCCTCTTCCCCAAAGCCCCCTTCACCCCATCCATCCACCTCATCCTAGGACGTCCCCTCATGTTCACTCCCTCCACATCTGCCTTCCATACCTCTTTTACTAGTCTTTCTTCACTCATTCTTTCCATGTGTCCAAACCATCCTAATACTCTTTCATCCACCCTATCTCCCAACTCCCTTTCCACCCCTGTTCTCCTCCTCACCTCCTCATTTCTCACTCTATCTAGCCTAGTAACCCACATCATACTTCTCAGACACCTCATCTCAAACACATTCAAACTCCTTCTCTCTTCCTCTCTCATGTTCCATGTTTCTGCCCCATACAGTGCTGTTGACACAGTCACTCTTTCATACAGTCTCCTCTTAGCATCCATTCCCAAATGTCTATTCCTCATTACACTCTTTAATCCACCAAGGCATTTACTCGCTTCTCTCAATCTACATTCTACCTCCACCTTCACTCCACCTTTTCCTGCCACATTTGCACCCAAGTATCTAAAACTATCCACTTCCTCCAGTCGCTCTCCCTTAATGCTCACTTCCAGTCTACTGCCACTTTCACCCTTTGTACATCTCATCACCTTACTTTTACCCACATTTATCTTTAGCTTTCTTCTATCACATACTCTCCCAAACTCTGTCACTAACTTCCTCAATCCCTCCTCCGATCCTGCCACAAGCGCAGTGTCGTCCGCAAACAACAGCTGGCTCACCTCCCACTTTTCTCCATTTTCTTTAACCATCTCCAATCCCTGACCCACTACCCTTGCATTTACCTCTTGCACTACCCCATCCATGTATAAATTGAACAGCCAGGGCGACATAACACATCCTTGATGAAGTCCCACCTTTACCTCAAACCACTCACTCTCTCCATTTCTAATCCTGACACAAGCTCTACTACTCTCACAAAAACTCTTGACAGCTCCTAGAAGCTTTCCTCCTATCCCATATATCTGCATAACCTCCCACAGTGCCTTTCTGTCTACCCTATTGTAAGCCTTTTCCAGATCCTTAACCACTTCAGTACGGGACTTAAATCTCGTGGGCAGCAGCCAATGCCAGCCGTATGACGTAACGTAATAATATTCGCATCATAAAATATAGTCACCGCTTATATCGATCGTTCTCTCTTTCACCCGCGAATTTTGAAAACCACAGAGAATGGGATTCAGGGCGCATTTGGGAGAATGTAAAAACACAGGGGCGACTACAATAAATATAATCAAGACGCCGATATGGCAGCGTCGCAAATCCACTTGCTCCTCATGACGCCTACGTGTGCGGCACCGTATGGAAGGGGCTAAAAGCCCAAAAACATCCTTCTCCTTTCCTATAGCTTTCTCACATATCTGTCTTACCACAAAGATCTGATCTACACAACCTGTACCCGTCCTAAATCCACACTGTTCCTCACCTATTACTCCCTCTGTTCCTCTCCTAATCCTCTCAATCAAGACCCTCCCATAAGCCTTCCCAACTACACTTAACAAGCTAATCCCTCTGAAACTACTACATTCACACTTGTCCCCTTTTCTCTTGTACAGTGGCACTATACAGCACTCTACCCTCTCTCCAGCAAACATTAAATAACCTCACCAGCCAGTCCACCATCACTGTACCTCCTTTTTTTTAGACATTCTGCATGGCATCCATCCACACCAGGTGCCGTACCTGCTCTCATCATCTTAACAACTGCCTTCACTTCATCCTTCCTTATTTATCCTCCATTTTCCTCACTCATCACTCATTTTCTTAGCATTTCCCACTGCAACTATCTTTCCCTCCCCATCCTCCTTCACATTTAGCAACTCCCTAAAATACTCTGCCCATCTTCCCCTTACTGCCTTCTCTTCCATTATCATCTCTCCATCTGCACCTTTTACCTTTTCTTCTCTACTTGATTCGCCTCCTCTTCCTCTCTTAATTTCTTTCCAAAACATCTTTTTATTACTTTCAAAATTTTCTGTCATACTCTTACCCCATTTCACATCTGCTCTCCTCTTTGCCTCCTTTACCTTTTGCTTTACTTCTCTTTTCTTTTCTTTGTACCTCTCATATGACTCCCTCGTCCTATTTAGTAACCAATCTGTGAAAGCTCGCTTCTTCTCTTCTACAATCTTCTTTGTTTCCTCATCCCACCATTCACTACCCTTCCTTCTATTTCCTCCTGTCCTTCTTGTTCCACACACCATCCTTGCACACTTTGTGACTCCCTCCTTGAACCATCCCCATTCCTCCTCCACACCTAGCTCTACTCTATCCTTCACTCCCTCCCACTCCCTCAGCCTCTTCTTGTATTCCTTCTCCTTTTCCTTTTCATTTAAAGAGTTGACTCTAAGCACTGTATGGGGCAGAAACATGGAACATAAGAGAGGAAGAGAGAAGGAGTTTGAATGTGTTTGAGATGAGGTGTCTGAGAAGTATGATGGGGGTTACTAGACTAGATAGAGTGAGAAATGAGGAGGTGAGGAGAAGAACGGGAGTGAAAAGGGAGTTGGGAGATAGAGTTGATGAAAGAGTATTAGGATGGTTTGGACACATGGAGAGAATGAGTGAAGAAAGACTAGTAAAAGAGGTATGGAAGGCAGATGTGGAGGGAGTGAACATGAGGGGACATCCTAGGATGAGGTGGATGGATGGGGTGAAGAGGGCTTTGGAGAAGAGGGGAATGTCTGTTGAGGAAGGACGGGAGAGGACAGAAGACAGGGGTGAATGGAGAATGGTTGTATATGGATGATGTGATGCATGAGGTGGAATGGGCCGGAGGATGGGGGGTGAGGTAGTATGTGTGAGCAAAATTTGACGCAGCCCGAAGGGATTTCTCCCCATCTTCTCCTATTATGCATGGGGGGACGGAGAGGGGGGGCTCGCCAATTTAATGAAGCGGCCTTGCTTTGGATGTCCTGTGTCTTGCGACACTGCTTCTGACCCAGGGCAGTGGACAAGGTGCAGGGATGACCCGTCATCCAGGAGGTGCTAAGATAAGAGGGAGGGTGGAGGGGTGTGGAGATGGAATGGAATGGAATGGAACGAGTGGGAATGATTTTATGCCTTTTCCTTTGTGGCTACCTCCCTTGTAAGGGGGAAAAAGCCTTGGTATATGTATGTATGACTCTAAGCACCTCCCTACCTTTTGTCCCTTTCCTCTTTCTCCATCTATCCTCCACTCTCAACTACCTTCCACCAAAAAATGATCTGATATTCTCCCACCCTCTCCCCTTAGCACATGTACATCCTTAACTCTTCCTATCATAATCCTATTTACCACTACATAATCCATGAATGCTCTATCTACCACCCTTCCATCCACCACCCGCTCCCATGTGTACTTATGCTTGACTTTCTTCCAAAACACTGTATTTGCTATCATCAACTCTCCGCTACAATTCTTTCCTGGAACTCCACATTTCCCAACCACTCCAATTGGACCAATTCCTACCCTAGTATTAAGGTCTCCCAGTACTATTACATTGACATTTCTCCCTAAATCCTCTATGCACTCATTTAAATCTATCCAAAAGGCCTCCCTTTCTTCTACACTCTTCTCACTGCCAGGCCCATATGCACTTACAAAGACCCACATCTCCTTTCCCAGTTTCACCTTCATTCACATTATCCTTGAGGAAACCTCCTTCCACTCCACTACCCGTTTACTTATCTCTTCACTTACTAGAATAGCCACCCCTTCCCTCCCTCGCCCTATCTTCACTCCTGATAACCTCCCACTTACACTCCCAAACTTACACTCACCCTTTCGCTTCCTGTCTGCCCTGTCATAAGCCATAAAAGCCCAGAAAACATCCTTACCTTTTCCTATAGCTTTCTCCTCTATCTGTCTTACCACAAAAATCTGATCTACGTAACCTCTACCTGTTGAAAATCCACACTGTTCCTCACCAATTACTCCCTCTATTCCTCTCCTAATCCTCTCAATCAAGATCCTCCCATAAGCCTTCCCTACTACACTTAACAATTTAATCCCTCAGAAACTACTACACTCACACATATCCCCTATTCCCTTGTAGAGTGGAACTATACAGGCACTCCTCCAGTCCTCTGGCACTGTACCCTCTCTTAACCCCTTCCATACGGTGCCGCACACGTAGGCGTCATGAGGAGCAAGTGGATTCGCGACGCTGCCATATCGGCGTCTTGATTATATTTATTGTAGTCGCCCCTGTGTTTTTACATTCTCCCAAATGCGCCCTGAATCCCATTCTCTGTGGTTTTCAAAATTCGCGGGTGAAAGAGAGAACGATCGATATAAGCGGCGACTATATTTTATGATGCGAATATTATTACGTTACGTCATACGGCTGGCATTGGCTGCTGCCCGCAAGATTTAAGTCCCGTACTGAAGTGGTTAAACAAACATTAAATAACCTCACCAGCCAGTCCACCTTCACTGTACCTCCTTTTTTTTTTTTAGACATTCTGCATGGCATCCATCCGGACCAGGTACCTTACCTGCTCTCATCATCTTAACAACTGCCTTCACTTCATCCTTCCTTATTTCTCCTCCATTTTCCTCACTCATCATGGTCATTTTCTTAGCACTTCCCACTGCAACTATCTTTCCCTTCCTATCCTCCTTCACATTTAGTAACTCCCTAAAATACTCTGCCTATCTTCCTTTCACTGCCTTCTTTCCCATTATCATCTCTCCATCTGCACCTTTTCTTCTCTACTTGATTTGCCTCCTCTTCCTCTCTTAATTTCTTTCCAAAACATCTTTTTTATTACTTTCAATATTTTCTGTCATACTTTTACCCCATTTCACATCTCTCCTCTGTGCCTCCTTTACCTTGTGTTTTACTTCTCTTCTCTTTTCTTTGTACCTCTCATATGACTCCCTTGCCCAAATTTGTAACCAGTCTATGAAAACTCAGGGGGGGAAAGCCCATGGCATGTATGTATGAGGAGTGATGTAGTATTAAGTTTTCTTTGTCTTCTCTGAGGTGGTTGCATCTTGGGCATTTGGGTTATGTTGCTAGGACAATTTTATGTGTTGGGGAATGGAAATTTTGGCTTTGGACTTTATTCAAAGTAAGGTAGTGAGGTTTGGAAACATGAAATTGGATACCAAATTGAAATTGTCCAGCAATTTAATTTATTTATTTATTTTATTTTTTATTTATTTATTTTTTTATTTATATATTTATTTTTTTATTTATATATTTATTTATTTATATTTTTTCATTTTTTTATGCTTTTCATCTTTCCTTTGTAGTCCAAGTGATCTTGAGGCAGATGATGAAGACAACCAAGACTATGATTCGTTGACAATGAGCGACTCCACTCTTTCACTAGTGCAGCCATATGCTGTCAAGACAGCCAATGCCAATGCTTCCTCATCCTCAAGCAATGCTGTGTCAACTGGAAGGTCAGCTAATGGAAGACCTGCAACCCCAACCTCAGAAAGTGTAGATGAGGTATGTGTTTAATTAGATTCATATGTTTTGTTTGGCACATTTATTATCACTTTTGTATTTCAATCTACAATTTATCTCCATCTCTACTCCCTTTTTACATGTGGTAGGAAAGGGAGTGGTGTAGGTAAACTATAGATTGAGAGACGCAAGTGAATGTTTGGGGGATTAAAAAGTATGGTGAGAAATAGACATGTGGGAAGAATGCAAAGGGAAGATTGAAGAGGTGTGGAAGGGGTGAACAGAGGGGGCAACCAAGGATGGATGGATGGGGGTAAAGGGGCATTGGGGAAGAAGGGGATGTCTGTTGAGGAAGGAAGGGAGAAGACATAATATAGGGGTGAATGGAAAATGGTTGTATGTAGATGATGCTGTGGTGCATGAGGGGGAGTGGGTGGGGGATGAGAGATGAAGGAGTAAGTGTGAATAATATTTTGATGCAGCCCAAAGAGATTTCTCCCAATCTTTTTTTCTATATGAGGGGATGGAGGGGAGGGGTCACCAGTTAAATGAAGCAGCCTTGCTGTGGATCTGCTGTGTCTTGCTACATTACTTCTGACCCAGGGGAGTGAGCAAGATACAGGGATGACCTGCCATCCAGGAGGAGCCAAGAAAAGAGGTAGGGAGGGGTGGTAAATGGGAGTGGAGTATGTGGGAATGAAATGGGTGGGAGTGGATTATGCTTTTGACTTGGTATTCCCTGTGGTGGGGGAAAAGAATACTGCCACCAAGTATTTCCACTTGGATCGTAAGAGGCGAGAAGAAAGGGAAGGGGAGTGGGACTAGGCATTCTTCTCCTTGTAGCCCCACAGGGAACATTCCTAAACAAAAAAGTAAAGGCATAAGAGGGTCTGGGAGTTTTCGGAACAGCACCCTAAGTTTTGGGTCTTTTAATGTGCGTGGATGTGGTACAGATGAGAGTAAAAGGGAAGAGATAGGTAGTTTGTTTGTGAGAAGAGATATGGATGTGTTGGCTTTGAGTGAAACTAAGTTGAAAGGGAAGGGTGAGTGTATGTTTGGGAGTGTAAGTGGGAGGTTATCAGGAGTGAAGAGAGGGCAAGGGAGAGAAGGGGTGGCTATGGTAGTAAGTGAAGAGATAGGTAAACGTGTAGTGGAGTGGAAGGAGGTTTCCTCAAGAATAATGTGGATGAAGGTGAAACTGGGAAAGGAGATGTGGGTCTTTGTAAGTGCATATGGGCCTGGCAGTGAGAAGAGTGTAGAAGAAAGGGAGGCCTTTTGGATAGATTTAAATGAGTGCATAGAGGATTTAGGGAGAAATGTCAATGTAATAGTACTGGGAGACCTTAATGCTAGGGTAGGAAATGATCCAATTGATGGAGTGGTTGGGAAATGTGGAGTTCCAGGAAAGAATTGTAGTGGAGAGTTGATGGTGGAAATGTGTCTAGAAAGAGAGTTGATGATAGCAAATACAGTGTTTTGGAAGAAAGTCAAGCATAAGTACACATGGGAGAGGGTGGTGGATGGAAGGGGGGTAGATAGAGTGTTGATGGATTATGTAGTGGTAAATAGGATTATGATAGGAAGAGTTAAGGATGTACATGTGCTAAGGGGAGAGGGTGGGGGAATATCAGATCATTTTTTGGTGGAAGGTAAGTTGAGAGTGGAGGATAGATGGAGAAAGAGGAAAGGGACAAAAGGTAGGGAGGTGCTTAGAGTGAACTCTTTTAAATGAAAAGGAGAAGGAGTACAAGAAGAAGCTGAAAGAGGAGTGGGAGGGAGTGAAGGATAGAGTAGAGCTAGGTGTGGAGGAGGAATGGGAATGGTTCAAGGAGGGAGTCACAAAGTGTGCAAGGATGGTGTGTGGAACAAGAAGGACAGGAGGAAATAGAAGGAAGGGTAGTGAATGGTGGGATGAGGAAACAAAGAAGGTTGTAGAAGAGAAGAAGCGAGCTTTCACAGATTGGTTACAAAATAGAATGAGGGAGTCATATAAGAGGTACAAAGAAAAGAAAAGGGAAGTAAAGCAAAAGGTAAAGGAGGCAAAGAGGAGAGCAGATGTGAAATGGGGTAAGAGTATGACAGAAAATTTTGAAAGTAATAAAAATGTTTTGGAAAGAAATTAAGAGAGGAAGAGGAGGCAAATCAAGTAGAGAAGAAAAGGTAAAAGGTGCAGATGGAGAGATGATAATGGAAGAGAAGGCAGTAAGGGGAAGATGGGCAGAATATTTTAGGGAGTTGCTAAATGTGAAGGAGGATAGGAAGGGAAAGATAGCTGCAGTGGGAAGCACTAAGAAAATGAGTGATGAGTGAGGAAAATGGAGGATAAATAAGGAAGGATGAAGTGAAGGCAGTTGTTAAGATGATGAGAGCAGGTAAGGCACCTGGTCTGGATGGATGCCATGCAGAATGTCTAAAGAAAGGAGGTACAGTGATGGTGGACTGGCTGGTGAGGTTATTTAATGTTTGCTGGAGAGAGGGTAGAGTGCAGGAGGACTGGAGAAGTGCCTGTATAGTTCCACTTTACAAGGGAAAAGGGGACAAGTGTGAATGTAGTAGTTTCAGAGGGATTAGCTTGTTAAGTGTAGTTGGGAGGGCTTATGGGAGGATCTTGATTGAGAGGATTAGGAGAGGAACAGAGGGAGTAATTGGTGAGGAACAGTGTGGATTTAGAACGGGTACAGGTTGTGTAGATCAGATCTTTGTGGTAAGACAAATATGTGACAAAGCTATAGGAAAAGGTAAGGATGTTTTTTTGGGCTTTTGTGGATCTGGAAAAGGCTTACGATAGGGTAGACAGAAAGGCACTGTGGGAGGTTATGCAGATATATGGGATAGGAGGAAAGCTTCTAGGAGCTGTCAAGAGTTTTTATGAGAGTAGTAGAGCTTGTGTCAGGATTAGAAATGGAGAGAGTGAGTGGTTCGAGGTAAAGGTGGGACTTCATCAAGGATGCGTTATGTCGCCCTGGCTGTTCAACTTATAATTGGATGGGGTAGTGCGAGAGGTAAATGCAAGGGTAGTGGGTCAGGGATTGGAGATGGTTAAAGAAAATGGAGAAAAGTGGGAGGTGAGCCAGCTGTTGTTTGCGGATGACACTGCGCTTGTGGCAGGATCGGAGGAGGAAGTGAGGAAGTTGGTGACAGAGTTTGGGAGAGTATGTGATAGAAGAAAGCTAAAGATAAATGTGGGTAAAAGTAAGGTGATGAGATGTACAAGGGGTGAAAGTGGCAGTAGACTGGAAGTGAGCATTAAGGGAGAGCGACTGGAGGAAGTGGATAGTTTTAGATATGGCAAATGTGGCAGGAAAAGGTGGAGTGAAGATGGAGGTAGAATGTAGATTGAGAGAAGCGAGTAAATGCCTTGGTGGATTGAAGAGTGCAATGAGGAATAGACATTTGGGAATGGATGCTAAGAGGAGACTGTATGAAGGAGTGACTGTGCCAACAGCACTGTATGGGGCAGAAACATGGAACATAAGAGAGGAAGAGAGAAGGAGTTTGAATGTGTTTGAGATGAGGTGTCTGAGAAGTATGATGGGGGTTACTAGGCTAGATAGAGTGAGAAATGAGGAGGTGAGGAGGAGAACAGGGTGTGGAAAGGGAGTTGGGAGATAGGGTTGATGAAAGAGTATTAGGATGGTTTGGACACATGGAAAGAATGAGTGAAGAAAGACTAGTAAAAGAGGTATGGAAGGCAGATGTGGAGGGAGTGAACATGAGGGGACGTCCTAGGATGAGGTGGATGGATGGGGTGAAGGGGGCTTTGGGGAAGAGGGGAATGTCTGTTGAGGAAGGACGGGAGAGGACAGAAGACAGGGGTGAATGGAGAATGGTTGTATATGGATGATGATGTGATGCATGAGATGGAATGGGTGGGGGGATGGGGGGTGAGGTAGCATGTGTGAGCAAAATTAGATGCAGCCCGAAGGGATTTCTCCCCATCTCCTTTTATGCATGGGGGGACGGAGAGGGGGGGTCGCCGATTTAATGAAGCGGCCTTGCTGTGGATGTGCTGTGTCTTGCGACACTGCTTCTGACCCAGGGCAGTGGACAAGGTGCAGGGATGACCCGTCATCCAGGAGGTGCTAAGATAAGAGGGAGGGTGGAGGGGTGTGGAGTGTATTCAGGGATGGAATGGGTGGGAATGTTTTTATGCCTTTTCCTTTTTGGCTACCTCCCTTGTAAGGGGGAAAAAGCCTTGGTATATGTATGTATGTATGTGTATGTATATAAATAGATTTACTGTGGAAGCTCTACTACTCTAATAAAAACTCTTGACTGCTCTTAACAGCTTTCCTCCTATCCCATATATCTGCAGTACCTCCCACAGTGCCTTCCTATCTACCCTGTCATAAGCCTTTTCCAGATCCATAAAAGCCCAAAAAACATCCTTATCTTTTCCTATAGCTTTCTCACATATCTGTCATACCACAAAAATATAATCTACACATCCCCTACCTGTCCTAAACCCACACTGTTCCTCACCAATTACTCCCTCTGTTCCTCTTGTAATCCCCTCACTCAAGACCCTCCCATAAGCCTTCCCAACTACACTCAACAAGCTGATCCCTCTGAAACTACTACACTCGCACTTGTCCTCCTTTCCCTTGTAAAGCGGAACTATACAGGCACTCCTCCAGTCCTCTGGCACTCTACCCTCTCTTAAATAACCTCACCAGCCAGTCCACCATAACTGTACCTCCTTTCTTCAGACATTCTGCATGGTATCCATCCAACCCAGGTGCCTTACCTGTTCTCATCATCTTAACCCCTTCCATACGGTGCCGCACACGTAGGCGTCATGAGGAGCAAGTGGATTCGCGACGCTGCCATATCGGCGTCTTGATTATATTTATTGTAGTCGCCCCTGTGTTTTTATATTCTCTCAAATGCGCCCTGAATCCTATTCTCTGTGGTTTTCAAAATTCGCGGGTGAAAGAGAGAACGATCGATATAAGCCGTGACTATATTTTATGATGTGAGTATTATTACGACACGTCATACGGCTGGCATTGGCTGCTGCCCGCGAGATTTAAGTCCCGTACTGAAGTGGTTAACAGCTGCTTTCACTTCATCCTTCCCTATTTCTCCTTCATTTTCCTCACCCATCACTCTCATTTTCTTAGCGCTTCCCACTGCAACTACCTTTCCCTCCCTATCCTCCTTCACATTTAGCAACCCCCTAAAATACTCTGCCCATCTACCTCTCACTGCTTTCTCTTCCATTATCATCTCTCCATCTGCACCTTTTACCTTTTCTTCTCTACTTGATTCGCCTCCTCTTTTTTAATTTCCTTCCAAAACATCTTTTTATTACTTTCAAATTTTTCTGTCATACTCTTACCCCACTTCACATCTGCTCTCCTCTTCGCTTCCTTTTACTTGTACCTCTCATACAATTCCGTCGTCCTAATTTGTAGCCAATCTATGAATGCCTGCTTCTTCTCTTCTACACCTTTCTTTGTTTTCTCATCCCACCACTCACTACCCTTCCTTCTATTTCCTCCCACCCTCCTTCTTCCACACACTATCTTTGCACACCTTATGACTCCCTCCTTAAACCATCTCCATTCCTCCTCCACACCTAGTTCTACTCTATCCTTTACTCCCTCCCACTCCTCTTTCAGTTTCTTCTTATACTTATTCTCCTTTTCATTTAAGGAGTTCACTCTAAGTACCTCCCTATCTTCTGCCCATTTTCTCATTCTCCACCTATTCTTCACTCTCAGTTTACCTTCCACCAGAAAATGATCTGATATTCCCCCACTCTCTCCCCTTTGAACATGTACATCCTTAACTCTTCTTACCATACTCCTGGTCACCACTTATAGTCCATTAATGCTCTATCTGCCACCCTTCCATCCACCACCCTCTCCCATGTGTACTTATGCTTGACTTTCTTCCTAAACACTATTTGCTATCATCAACTCTCTTTTGAGACACATCTCCACCATTAGTTCTCCACTACGATTTTTACCTGGAACTCCATACTTCCCAATCCCTCTATGCACTCATTTATATCTACCCAAAAAGCCTCCCTTCCCTCTATGCTCTTCTCACTACCAGGCCCATATGCACTTATAAAAACCCACATTAGCAAACAGCGAACAGTACAAAAATATTTGGATAAAAAAAGAAATGAGTGAAGAAGAAAAAGAGAAAGAAAAAGAACTTAGGAATGAGGCGAATCAAAGGAATGAGAATAGAACTGAAAAAGAAAAGGAGGAGTTTTTTTGGAGAGTGATAGACATGAGGCTGAGAAAAAGATATATAGGGAAAATAGAAACAAAGAAGACAGAAGGGGAGGAAGAGAGAAGAAACTAAAAATAGCTTATACAAATATAGATGGAATAATCTCAGGAATAAATGAACTAAATGATTATCTAGTCTCAGAAGAACCAGACATAATGGGAATTGTAGAAACCAAATTAAAGTACACCCTAACACCCCACACTGTGGGACAAGGTGTATACAACTGTTGGACAAAGAATAGAAAGAACAAACAGGGCGGAGGAGTTCTAATATTGACTAAGAAAGATTTGAGTGTAACAAAAATAACTGAAGGAAAAAACAATGTAGAATCAATTATAGTACAAGTCAAAGCTAACACAAGCCTGGACAGAAAGGGATCATTCCGAGTTACTAGAAGATACAAAAGATGAATTAATTGAAACACTGAAAGATGGAGGAAATACAGTAATTATGGGTGACTTTAATTCAAAAGAAATATGCTGGGAAGAAATGACAGTGAAGGGGGAGAGAAACACTGGGGCAATGTACTCCTTGACTTGACCATTGAATACACAATGACCCAGTGGATTAAAGAAAATACTAGATACAGAGGAAATGAAGAACCCTCAAAATTGGACTTAATACTTACGACAGAACCTGAGATTATTGAAAATTTTTATTATAAAACTCCGATAGGAAAAAGTGACCGCGTACTAATTGAAATGGAATTGATAGAACAAATGGACCAAAGCAAAAATGATAAACATAGAATAGGAAGACCTATGTATAACAAAACAAACTTTGAGAAACTTAAAACATTCTTTCGCAATGCAAACTGGGAAAAATTCCAAAACGAAGATACAGGGATAGAAGAAAAATGGAATATATTAAAATAAATTTATAATGAAGGAGTGAACAAATATGTACCACAACAAAAAATGGAAAAGGCATACATAAAGAGCTGGTACAACAAAAGATGTAGTGAAGCTAAGGAAAAAAGAGACAAAGCTTGGAAAAAGTGGAAAAGAGATAAGAAACAAAGCAAATGGCAAACGTACATCAAACTAAGAAACGAATATGTAAAAATACGCAGAGATGAAAAGAGGAATTATGAAAAAGGATAATAGACAAATGTAAGGAAGAACCCAAACTATTTTACAAATATGAAAATGGAAAACTGAAAAATAAACAAGAAATAGAAAAACTGTGCCAAGATAAAAAGGAATATACAGAAGAACTGGAAATGGCTGAAATTATGAACAACCACTTCAGATCAGTATTCACAATAGAAAACTCGCCTAACAGTGTAGATAGAGAGAGAGAATTATCCCCAGCAATGAAAGAAATAAACATAACACAAAAAGAAATCTGTGATCAAATTAAAACCCTTTATGTCAGAAAATCACATGGCCCAGACGGAATTGCAAACTGGATGCTGAAGGAATCTATACTATAGTACAAGAAGGAGATGGATGGGCAGACTGTGCTTTTCTGGACCTGCAAAAGGCATTCGATAAGTTACCTCATAAGAAATTAATAGATAAGATAGAATCAAAGGGTGGCATCAGAGGAAAATTATTGGAATGGATGGAAGACTTCCTGATTGGGAGGAAAATGAGAGTTGTAATTAGAGAAAAATTCTCCAACTGGGAAGAAGTAAAAAGCTGTGTCCTGCAAGGATCGGTACTGGCCCCGATCATGTTCGCCGTATACATTAATGACATGAATGAAGGCGTGGAGTGCTATATGATTTTTTTGCAGATGATGCAAAATTACTTAAAAAGGTAAAAATGGAAGAAGACTGCAACTCATTGCAACAAGATCTGGACATGATATGGAATTGGACCCAAAAGTGAGAAGTGAAATTTAATATAAAGAAATGCAGTATAATGTAATTTAAAAAGAGTAAAAACAGAATATCAAAAGAATACAGAATTGGAGAAGAAAAAATAAAAAAAAGCAAACTCTGAAAAAGATCTTGGAGTGATTGGAAAGGACATGAAACCTGATAAGCATATAAATAAAATATTCAGAGAAACCTACAACTTATTGAGGTCAATCAAAGTGGTATTTACTTATATGGATGAAGAAATGATAAAGAAAATACTAACTACACTAATAAGACCAAAACTTGAGTATGCAGCATCACTTTGGACACCCAGCACCAAAAAGAATATTAAGAAACTAGAAAGATTACAAAGAGCGACAACCAAACTAGCACCGACTCTTGCCAAATTAACATATGAACAAAGACTATCCAAACTGAACCTACCAACACTGGAACAAAGAAGAGAAAGAGGAGATTTGCTGACTATCTACAGAATAATGATAGGAATGGAAGTTTTAGACAGGAACGACCTGTTAGTGTGGGACAACGGTAAAACGAGAGGACATGGGAAAAAAACTGAAAAAAGATATCTATAGAAAAAACTTGAAAAGGAACAGTTTCCCACACAGAGCAATTAATACATGGAACAAATTAGACAACAAAACAGTTTGTGCAAACACTATACAAGATTTTAAGACAAAACTTGATGCGGAGAGATACAAAGACGGGTCACCACGAGCATAGCTCCCCTCCCATATATTACAACTAGGTAAATACATCTCCCTTCCCAACTCCACCTTCATCCACATCAACCTTGATGAAACCTTCCACCCCACTACCCGCTTACTTATCTCTTCACTTACCAGTATAGCCACCCCTTCTCTCCCTCATCCCTTCTTCACTCCTAAGTACCTCCCAGCTACACTCCCAGCTACACTCCCAAACTCACAGTCGCCCTTTCCTTTCATTTTAGTTTCACTCAAAGCCAGAACATCCATCTTTCTTCTCACAAACATACTGCCTATCTCTTCCCTTTTACTGTCATCTTTACCACATCCATGCACATTAAAAGACCCAAACCTCAGGGTACTGGTTGGAAAACTCCCAGACCCTCTTATGCCCTTTTTTTTTTTTTTTTTTTATGGGAATGTCATCTTTTGGGGCTACAGGTAGCAGGACTCTTAATCCCATCCCCCATCCCAATTATTGTTGTTAGCATTCTCTTCCCCCACCACAGGGTAGGCAAAAAGAGGAAATGAATATTCAGAGAAATGGTACAGGACAGTAACAAGGGGTTGGGGGACAGCATAACGGATGGATAGTCATAGTATAAAAGTGTCATCATTTCTCTATGAACAGAGTTTTCCTCTATCACAGACAAAATGATGTGTGGCTCTGGTCCATAGGGGCACCCCATATAGACCCTGAAGTATCAACTGCATGCTACTTTGCCACAATAACATGCAGACAATACCCCAGACCATATGCACTCGCAGAAACTCTTCTCTCCCATCCAAACTTCAATTTTACCCACATTATCCTTGAAGATTTGTCCCTCCACTCCACCATGTATTTTCCTATTGCATCACTATTGCTAAGATAAGAGGGAGGGTGGAGGGGTGTGGAGTGTATTCAGGGATGGAATGGGTGGGAATGATTTAATGCCTTTTTCTTTTTGTCTACCCCCCTTGTAAGGGGGAAAAAGCCTTGGTATATGTATGTATCACTTACCAGCAGTACTACTTACCCATCTTTGTCCACTCATCACTCATGACACCCCCTCCAGCTCACTCCGACTCAAACTCACCCCTCCCATTCATCTTAGTTTCACCTAGTAACATATCCATCTTCTGTCTTACAAACATACTGCCAATCTCTTCCCTTTTACCCTTGTATGTACCATAGTCACACATGTTTGATCACCCAATTTCTAAGGGTTTGGTTGGAGTCCTCCCAGACTATATTTTCACTTTTCATAAGAGGAAAACACTGGGAAGATCCCCAGTCCCCTCATTCCATCTCAGTTGCATTTTATGACATGCATGAGAAATAGGGGCAAAATTCTTTCCCTTGTACTACAGAGGGAATCCAGAAGAGTAGTCATAGAAATGGTAAAGGACAGGTTCAAGGGAACTGCATAAAGGAGGGACAACTGTAGTACAAAAGCATCATCATTACCTTATAAGTAGAGATATTAAACTCATCAAAATAGTCCTTGGAGTATTGGTTGTGTGTAACCACACAGTCATTAGCCCAATATGGTGTAAATACAATAAATACAATTAGGTTGATATACAAATCAAGAAATATAAATTCAAGACCAAACAGATCTGTACTAAATCAAGTACCCCAGACATGAACTTGAGTTACTCCTAATGTACACCCAGGTCATCACCCAGCATGAAAACAGTATCAATGTGGAATTAACCTGAAAATAATTGCTCCAGATATAGACACCACACAGGTGACATAGAACATCTCATATTACATTGCCTCCCATTCACTTCATTCAGATTGAAGTACATGGGCTGCAAGTTTCCTAAAAGAGAACAGAAGTAATAGATTGATGGAATTTATTGTACAGATTATTATGTACATATGCAAAGGCTAATCTCCCAATCTCCCAAATAAGGGACTAGTAGAATCAGAGCACTCATCCACACCAAAGAACCCAGTTCAGTGCAATATGTGCAAAAACTGGGCCCACCTCACTTGTACAACACTTGCTGACACAAACCAATACACAAACACTTGGACATGTTCTACCTGCCCTCCAGTAACCCCACTCCCACCTCCCCAACCACAGCCAGCACCCTTGCCCACTCCCAATTTCCCTTTGCCCATATCCCCAATCAGTACTCCCCTTCCTTTGTCCCCAATCTCTCCTTTCCCCCCCCCTCTAACCCAGATCCTATACCTTCCCCATTAACACCCCAACCTCAACCCCAAACGGCAACATACAACACATACAGAACACACATACATACATACATATACCAAGGCTTTTTCCCCCTTCCAAGGGAGGTAGCCCAAAAGGGAAAGGCATAAAAACACTCCCACCCATTTCATCCCTAAATACACTCCACACCCCTCCCACCCTTCCTCTCATCTGAGCACCTCCTGGATGACGGGTCATCCCTGCACCCTGCCCACCGCCCTGGGTCAGAAGCAGTGTCGCAAGACACAGTACATCCACAGCGAGGCCGCTTCATTTAATCGGCGACCCTCCCTCTCCGTCCCCCTTTGCATATAAGGCGAGGACGGGGAGAAATCCCTTCGGGCTGCGTCAAAATTTACTCACACATACTACCCCCCCCCCCGCCCATTCCTCCTCATGCAGTCACAACATCATCCATATACAACCATTCTCCACTCACCTCTGTCTTCCGTCCTCTCCCTTCCTTCCTCAACAGACATTCCCCTCTTTGTGAGATCGAAACCTTTATTAGTACTACGTTTCGCTTGTTACAGCTTTTTCAAGTACAGACATGACACACACTCTGAGCACATATAAGCCAACAGGGAAGGAACTGGGAGAGGTTATCAGGGAGGGGTGGGTGGTAGGTGGAGGGGGAGGAGGGGGACGGGTGGGACTTGGTGGAGACAAAGGAGGACATTTCGGACAGTTTGTTGAAGTGGACTAAGGGGGACATTTCATACATTTATTTAATGCGGGTAACAGATGGATTATAGGAGGGGCGATGTTAAACATGCCTCTGTTCTGCTCAATGGTTTTGAAGCTTTGAATGGCGGCCGCTTCGAGGCATTTTCTCCTCATCCTATCTGGTTCACTAAACAGAAGTTCTGCGTTATCCCAATCCATCAGGTGGTCGTTGGTGTTCCGGTGGATAACGCAGGCGTTGGTGGTGATGTTGTTCCGGGAATCGTAGCGATGCTCCCGGATCCGGGTCTTCAGGTCACGGGAAGTCTCGCCGATGTATACTTTATCACATCCAGCACAGGGTATGCGGTAGACACCAGCGTTTTTTCCCCACATCTCGTCCTGGCTGTCATTCCTTCTTGAAAGCTCTTTGATAGTTCTGCTGGACTGGCCCACTACCTGAATGTTGCAACGCCCAAGTGTCCAGGTGAGGGTGGCGGTGACGCTGCTGGCTGGAAGGATAAGCCTCCTAGCTGGATCTTTTGTTGGTTCCCGCCCTTCCATTATTTTGAGTGCCTTTTTCTTACACTGGTGGATGATGCACTCTGGATATTTTAATTTATGAAAAACCTCCTTTATGTGCCTAAACTCGTCCTCTAAGAATTCAGGGCTACAAATTCTGAGAGCTCTGAGGTAGAAACCTATGACTACACCTTTTTTAATACTGAGGTCATGGTGGGATAGGAAGTGAGTCAAATCGTCCTTATTGGTTGGTTTCCTGTAGACCACCTGATGGATTGGGATAACGCAGAACTTCTGTTTAGTGAACTTCTGTTTAGTGAACCAGATAGGATGAGGAGAAAATGCCTCGAAGCGGCCGCCATTCAAAGCTTCAAAACCATTGAGCAGAACAGAGGCATGTTTAACATCGCCCCTCCTATAATCCATCTGTTACCCGCATTAAATAAATGTATGAAATGTCCCCCTTAGTCCACTTCAACAAACTGTCCGAAATGTCCTCCTTTGTCTCCACCAAGTCCCACCCGTCCCCCTCCTCCCCCTCCACCTACCACCCACCCCTCCCTGATAACCTCTCCCAGTTCCTTCCCTGTTGGCTTATATGTGCTCAGAGTGTGTGTCATGTCTGTACTTGAAAAAGCTGTAACAAGCGAAACGTAGTACTAATAAAGGTTTCGATCTCACAAGGTGTTTATTCTCACAGTCTTGTCGGCTTTTGCCATTGTGATTCATTCTCCTCTTCCCCAAAGCCCCCTTCACCCCATCCATCCACCTCATCCTAGGACGTCCCCTCATGTTCACTCCCTCCACATCTGCCTTCCATACCTCTTTTACTAGTCTTTCTTCACTCATTCTTTCCATGTGTCCAAACCCTCCTAATATTCTTTCATCAACCCTATCTCCCAAATCCTTTTTCACCCCTGTTCTCCTCCTCACCTCCTCATTTCTCACTCTATCTAGCCTAGTAACCCCCACCATACTTCTCAGACACCTCATCTCAAACACATTCAAACTCCTTCTCTCTTCTTCTCTTATGTTCCACGTTTCTGCCCCATACAGTGCTGTTGGCACAATCACTCCTTCATACAGTCTCCTCTTCGCATCCATTCCCAAATGTCTATTCCTCATTACACTCTTTAAACCACCAAGGCATTTACTCACTTCTCTCAATCTACATTCTACCTCCACCTTCACTCCACCTTTTCCTGCTACACTTGCACCCAAGTATCTAAAACTATCCACTTCCTCCAGTCGCTCTCCCTTAATGTTCACTTCCAGTCTACTGCCACTTTCACCCCTTGTACATCTCATCACCTTACTTTTACCCACATTTATCTTTAGCTTTCTTCTATCACATACTCTCCCAAACTCTGCCACCAGCTTCCTCAATCCCTCCTCTGACCCTGCCACAAGCGCAGTGTCGTCCGCAAACAACAGCTGGCTCACCTCCCACTTTTCTCCATTTTCTTTAACCATCTCCAATCCCTGACTCACTACCCTAGCATTCACCTCTCGCACCACCCCATCCATGTATAAGAACACACAACATCAACATATTACAACACAACATTGATGGTATTAATGCAAAAAAACATGAACTCAAACACTTTCTTAAACAACACAACATACACATTGCAATTATACAAGAAACAAAACTAAGACACTCTCACAAAACACCATCATTTCATAATTACAACACCATCAGACAAGACCGGACCAAGAGCAATGGCGGTGGACTCATCACCCTGATCCACCGCTCCATCTGTTTTGTGGATACAAGCACCACAACCAAAATTCTCCTCCCTACCACAAATAACACTACAGGAATCCAATCCATTCGAATCCGCACAGGCAACAAATCAACACTGACAATAGTTAACATGTACATTCCCCCCCAATCATCCCCCACAGTTCCAAACACCTTCAGGCCTCAATTTAGCCAACTAGCCTCAATCCCCAACCTGATCATGGGTGGTGACTTCAACACCAAGTCGTCAGCCTGGTATGTCGACAGCCCTGACACAGACAGAGGGCTTGATATACAGACTCAGTTTGACTCATTGACTATCATGAACAACACACATAATCATACACATATCCCACACCAAGCCCTCTACACTCCCTCCTCTCCTGATATCACCTTTTGCTCCCCCTGCCTAACCCCAACAACATCATGGAGAGTGGTCGGAGCCCTTGGCTCTGACCACCTTCCAATCATCATCACCACCAAAAGAAGATGCACCCCAGTTGGCCACAGACACACATACACCAATTACAAGAGAGCTAACTGGGAAGCTTTTACTGAAGAGACAGAACAACATTTTGAAACACTTAACAGTACACCAATCACAAACATAAACAATACTGTGCACACTTTTAGTACAATCATACAAAACGCAGACAAGAGATACATCCCTAGAGGCAACAGAAAATCACACAACCCCAACTTCACACCAAAAATCCAAGGCCTCATCAGACAACGAGACACACTTAAACACAATACCCCCACACCTATCCCTCAAAACATGGCAGACCAAATA
The DNA here is from genome assembly GCF_046742065.1 of Oratosquilla oratoria. Taxonomy (NCBI): domain Eukaryota; kingdom Metazoa; phylum Arthropoda; class Malacostraca; order Stomatopoda; family Squillidae; genus Oratosquilla; species Oratosquilla oratoria. The sequence goes on along the minus strand of NC_134794.1, from coordinate 24,526,569 downwards.
CAAACACTAAACACTGATTGCCAATAAAATACATGAACAAAAAACACAAAATTGGCAAAACTTTATCAATACACCAGCAAATTGTACAAAACACACTTTGAGAAACTTAAAACATTCTTTCGCAATGCAAACTGGGAAAAATTCCAAAACGAAGATACAAGGATAGAAGAAAAATGGAACATATTAAAAGAAATATATAATGAAGGAGTGAACAAATATGTACCACAACAAAAAATGGAAAAGGCATACATAAAGAGCTGGTACAACAAAAGATGTAGTGAAGCTAAGGAAAAAAAGAGACAAAGCTTGGAAAAAGTGGAAAAGAGATAAGAAACAAAGCAAATGGCAAACGTACATCAAACTAAGAAACGAATATGTAAAAGTACGCAGAGATGTAAAGAGGAATTATGAAAAAAGATAGACAAATGTAAGGAAAAACCCAAACTATTTTACAAATATGTAAATGGAAAACTGAAAAACAAACAAGAAATAGAAAAACTGCGCCAAGATAAAAAGGAATATACAGAAGAACTGGAAATGGCTGAAATTGTGAACAACCACTTCAGATCAGTATTCACAATAGAAAACTCGCCTAACAGTGTAGATAGAGAGAGAGAATTATCCCCAGCAATGAAAGAAATAAACGTAACACAAAAAGAAATCTGTGATCAAATTAAAACATTTGATGTCAGAAAATCACATGGCTCAGACGGAATTGCAAACTGGATGCTGAAGGAATGTATGGAAGAATTAACTGACAAAATATATAATATAATTAAATCCTCATTTAAAGAAGGAAAAGTATCATTGGACTGGAAAAAGGCAAACATTGTACCAATTTATAAGGGAGGTGATAAAGAAGATCCATCTAACTACAGACCGATCTCCCTAACAAGCACAATAGCAAAAATTTGTGAAAGAGTTGTCAAAAACAGATGGGTTAAATACCTGGAAGAAAAATACATACTGAACCCAAATCAATTTGGATTCAGACAAGGGAGATCATGTACAACAAATCTGATCTGCTTTTACTCAAGATTAGTAGACGTAATACAAGAAAGAGATGGATGGGCAGACTGTGCTTTTCTGGACCTCCAAAAGGCATTCGATAAGGTACCTCATAGGAAATTAATAGATAAGATAGAATCAAAGGGTGGCATCAGAGGAAAATTATTGGAATGGATGAAAGACTTCCTGATTGGGAGGAAAATGAGAGTTGTAATTAGAGAAAAATTCTCCAACTGGGAAGAAGTAAAAAGCTGTGTCCCGCAAGGATCAGTACTGGCCCCGATCATGTTCGCTGTATACACTAATGACATGAATGAAGGCGTGGAGTGCTATATGAATTTTTTTGCAGATGATGCAAAATTACTTAAGAAGGTAAAAATGGAAGAAGACTGCAACTCATTGCAACAAGATCTGGACACAATATGGAATTGGACTCGAAAGTGGGAAGTGAAATTTAATATAAAGAAATGCAGTATAATGTAATTTGGAAAGAGTAAAAACAGAATATCAAAAGAATACAGAATTGGAGAAGAAAAAATAAAAAAAGCAAACTGAAAAAGATCTTGGAGTGATGATTGGAAAGGACATGAAACCTGATAAGCATATAAATAAAATATTCGGAGAACCCTACAGTTTATTGAGGTCAATCAAAGTGGCATTTACTTATATGGATGAAGAAATGATAAAGAAAATACTAACTACACTATTAAGACCAAAACTTGAGTACGCAGCATCACTATGGACACCCAGTACCAAAAAGAATATTAAGAAACTAGAAAGAGTACAAAGAGCGACAACCAAACTAGCACCAACTCTCGCCAAACTAACATATGAGCAAAGACTATCCAAACTGAACCTACCAACTCGGGAACAAAGAAGAGAAAGAAGAGATTTGCTGACTATCTACAGAATAATGAAAGGAATGGAAGTTTTAGACAGAAATGACCTGTTAGTGTGGGACAACGGTAAAACGAGAGGGCATGAAAAAAAACTGAAAAAAGATTGTTATAGAAAAAACTTGAAAAGGAACAGTTTCCCACACAGAGCAATTAATACATGGAAAAATTAGACATCAAAACAGTATGTGCAAACACTATACAAGATTTTAAGATTACAAAGGATTACAAAGGCGGAGCATGCTGACAGGAGACCTTTTGATCCATATCTAGGTCGGATGCGAAAAAATCATAATAATGAAACAATAAATAAAAACTATAATAATGTAAATAACAAGTAAAATACATAAATGCATAGGTATAGTTAAATAATAAACAAACAGGTAAATAGTAAATAATAATAAATTGACATATACATACATATACCAAGGGTTTTTCCCCCTTCCAAGGGAGGTAGCCAAAAAGGGAAAGGCATAAAAACACTCCCACCCATTTCATCCCTAAATACACTCCACACCCCTCCCACCCTCCCTCTCATCTGAGCACCTCCTGGATGACGGGTCATCCCTGCACCCTGCCCACCGCCCTGGGTCAGAAGCAGTGTCGCAAGACACAGTACATCCACAGCAAGGCCGCTTCATTTAATCGGCGATCCCCCCTCTCCGTCCCCCTTTGCATATAAGGCGAGGACGGGGAGAAATCCCTTCGGGCTGCGTCAAAATTTACCCCCGCCCATTCCTCCTCATGCAGTCACAACATCATCCATATACAACCATTCTCCACTCACCTCTGTCTTCCGTCCTCTCCCTTCCTTCCTCAACAGACATTCCCCTCTTCCCCAAAGCCCCCTTCACCCCCTTCACTTGACATATAACTAATAATAAATGAAAATCAGAAAGACAAATGATAACATAACAAAAACAAATAATATAAGATAAATTATAATCATTACAGCATCTTACTTAGGTATTTATCTAAATGATTCTTAAAGCTTCGAACTGAACTACATTGCACTACCTGTGCAGGAAGTTTATTCCATTCATTAACTACATGGTTGGCAAAGTTGTTTCTACCTACTTCCAAATTGAATCTGTTTCCGGACAGTTTGAGACCATTGTTTCTTGTCTGATTCTCATTCAATGTGAAAATTTGGTCACTTTTGATGTCAATTCCCTTTAAAATCTTAAAGACCTGTATCAAGTCACCTCTGAGTCTACGCTTTTTTAGGGAAAACAGATTCATGTGTTTTAGTCGATTTTCGTATGATTTATTTTTGATATTTGGAATCAGTTTTGTGGCTCGCTGTTGTACTTTTTCCAGTCTGTCAATATCTTTAATGAGATTCGGTGACCATACTTGATGCGGAGAGATACAAAGACGGGTCACCATGAGCATAGCTCCCTTCCCATATATTACAACTAGGTAAATACTCAACAGCATTACACTATCTAACAGTAACAGAACACGCTCTCACGCAGCAATAATCACAACAACAGACAATCTACCCTCAAACAGACAACAAGCAAACACACTCATAAATCATTTTGCATAGACAAGCCATCTCACTTCTCACCCTGACAATCGACGCACTATTCGACGTAAGAAAGCCTTTCCCACAGACTCAGACTATACACCCTTCATAGACAGTCAGACAAAACACATAATACATAATCTCAAGCACTCATATGCCTGTGGCCCTGATAACATATGTAACATCCACCTAAAACACACTGGACCACAAGGTATACACATACTCACAAACATTGCAAACTACAGCTATTCACACAACACTATACCCGACATCTGGAAGCATTGTAAAATGATCACCATTCCAAAACCGAACAAAGACCCACCAATCCCAACATCGCATGCCCAATCACACTTCTCTGCACCCCCTCTAAAGTCATTGAACGCCTAATACTTCAACTTGTCACACCACATATTCCCCTTGCTGACTCACAACACGGTTTTAGGCCACTACACTCCACAAACACTCTTCTGATAAACCTCACACAAAGAATTTTAGATGGCATCAATTCAGATAGGCCCCACCGCAGAACACTTCTTATAACATTAGACATTAGTAAAGCTTTTGATGCTATCCCCCGCCACAACCTAACAAATAAAATATATAACACAGACATGCACAATAACACCAAAAGATGGCTGGCCAATTATCTGGCAGGTAGGAATGCTTATGTGTCATATAATGGCCAATCATCGCACATCAGAAACATTAAGAATGGAGTACCACAGGGCTCTGTTCTATCCCCCACACTCTTTAATCTATACATGCATGACTTACCCACACCAGACACCTCATAAATACAAATCTCTTCCTACGCAGACGACATAACAATCACATGCACACATTGTAACACAGACAAAGCTGCAGAAATAATCCAGCCTTACCTTGATACACTCAACACATGGTTCATCACAAACAGACTCAAAATAGCTCCAACCAAATCTACAGCAACACTTCTCACCAACTGGACAAAAGAACACAAGTATATACCTCATCTCTACATCAACAACACTCTAATACCACACACAAACACACCAAAAATTCTTGGTGTAACATATGATACATCCATGTCTTTCAAACAACACATCACAAACATAAAAATTAAATGCACACCTAGACTTAACACACTTAAGTCAATCACTGGAACAACATTTGGACAAAACAAAGAAACTAATACAACAATGTACAAACAATGCATATGCTCAGTGATGAATTATGCGAGTCCTGCATGGGCTCCTAATCTCAGTGAGACACACCACAACACCCTTCAAATCATACAAAACAAAGCCCTAAAAACAATTACAGGCTGCACAAATACAACACCTACAGACCATTTACACCATGAAACAAAAGTCCTCAAAGTCAAGGACCACCTCGACATGAGAGGCACACAAACACTTGCCGCAGCCACCACAAACACATCACACCCACTACACTACATAGCAGAACACCCACACACACCAAGAAACATTAAAACGACACCCAAAGACCTGTATCACACACAGATACTCTCTTCTCTTCCTCCACAACCACCAAATACCAGCCTCCGGAAACATATTCATAATCATATCACTCACCGCTCCATTAACACACTGAAAGACAACACACTGCTGCATACCAGACCCCCTGATATCCACCCTTCTGAATCCTCTCTCCCATGAAAGGACAGAGTCCATCTGGCCAGACTGCGATGCGGCAACCACCCAGCACTTCTAAGCTACCAGAAGAGGCTGGATGACCGCATTGTGAACAGCTGCCCGGGATGTAACACTTCACCCCATACCATACAACACATAATAGAAGACTGCATTACATACAATCATGCATGCAAACAACACAACATACACTCTATAAAGGATTTGTGGGAAAACCTAGTTTCGGCTGTGGCATTCCTTGGGGAGACGGGACTGCTTGGACAGACAGTCTAGGGAACAACGACAACAACAACCCAGTCACAACCCACCCCTCACCTCTGTATTTTTCTCCCACAAAGAACCAAGCAAAAGCAGAATATTAAATTCTGTTTTCTTTACCCACAGTTGCTAGAAAGAGCCCGTGAAGAAAATAGACGTTTGTTGTGCTTATTGGAGGAACGTGACCATCGTATATCCTCATTAGAATCTCGCCTAAGTCAACTGACTGGAGAACTTTCTCAGGCCAGTTTAGACCGTTCCAACTTACGACAGGAGAATACAGCTCTCATACGTGCCATGGCCTCCTTGGCAGCTAAGTAGACCTCATGCAGGTCTGTTCCTTTCTTATGGCAGCAAGATAAAGGAAGGACTCCATACTCTCCCTACATTTGGCTTGTGTGCATTGTGGCTGTAAGGGCAGCTTCTTAACCATATCTTTCTTGTACTGCTAATTGTTGAATCAGCTATCAACTCAATGAATATATTTTTCTCTTTAGCATATATAGAATTTGTATCACCTTTCATGTATGTCTTCTGCATCATATTTAGGTGATTTTAAAAGTTGTAGAAATCTATACAAGGTTATGATATTGCCCTTGGAATAAAGCAAAAGTTATTCTTCTGAAAAATTGTATTTATAGGGAAATCATTTATGTAGGAATTCTTTAGTTTTGTAATGATAGAAAAGTAGGCAAATTGTTCTAAATGTGTATGACCAAGAATGTATTTTTATTTTTGCTGTCAAGATTGATAAATTTGTACTCAAAGTATGCTCATTTAGTTTTAATATATATATGTATATGTATGTATGTATATATATATATATATATATATATATATATATATAATATAGTTTTTTTTGTTTTTTGTTTTTTTCTGAGAGGGAGGGTATTTGAAAATCCTTTCACAAGTGTTCAGATTAGTAAAAGGAATGTTTGATCATGGTAACAAAGTTTGTTCCTATTTCCAAAGTGGGTTTGAAACTTACTTTGGTAGTTTTTTAGATGATATACAGAAAGCCTATTAATCTGGATTAATGAAAAAGATCTATTATATCCTATTTTATATTGTGTTAATATTATTAATTTCATAATTATATATTTATGAGCCCCTGACTTGATCATATATGGCTTGTAACAAACTGCAAGCTGATCCATGGCATTTTTGTTTATGGTCTTTTCATTATAGTTGATAGAACTAAGAGGCAAGACAGGGTCAGATCAGGTCATGTCAGTCATGTCAGGTCAGTGCTTAGCCTGCCACAGGACTTCATACTAGCATTCAAACTGGTCTTGGTTCTTCTTCTTCTTTATATTCTCCTCCTCCTCCTCCTTCTCTTCTCTCCCCCCTCCCCTTCCCACCCTTCCTCCTATATTTATACACATATATATCCCAGACCAAGTCAGATGCATACTATACAGTTAATTACCTATTCCATGGCCCAGTCTGATTACAGTGGACCAGAGAAGACTAAACAAATCTTTGTGATCATGTATATTAGTAAGACCAAAGTCCCAATGTAGTATCTCACACCAATACAACTCATAGAGTAGAGAAGTTACCCAGTGCATCAAAAGAAGTTACTAGTAAATTGAATCTCTGCCTCCCACTCCCCACATGTGCAATTGTATGCCTGCTCTACGTTTGCTCCAAAACTTCACTAGCTGACCTATGCACTAACAACTTGCTCCTTAGTGTGGTATTCATAGAACTGGTTTTTTACCTCTTGTCCATCTGCTCACAAGCTAGGATAAGCTTGTAGTCTAGATAAAGTCAACAAGACAATAATAACATTTTACTTTTTTTGTATTATTGGTGTTAATTTTTTTTTTTTTTTTTTTTTTTTTTTTTTTCTTAGAAATATTTCCAGGGTCCAGTGAGTATTAAGTTAAGGTATATACACCTCTTGTGATTTGACTCATGAATAGCTATAGGAAATGTTGTGTTTATATATTTTTTATTCATGTTTGTATAACATGGGTTGCCTCAAAATTAAGCAGTTTATATCTTAAAATTATATTTATCCTCTTATATAATTTTGTATAATGTATGTTTTCATGGTCTGGTTCAATCCCAGAACATGATCAGAAGACCCTGTGCTGAGCTTAAAGAGAAGTTAGGTATGCTTGTGTAGGGAGTTTATTTCATTAGAACATGGAAATGGTGTTGGTGTAAAATTATATAATGTTTGTGCCTGTATCATACATTTATAAACTTTGTAAGATATGAATTTATCATTACTATATATTTTTTTTTCAGTCTTCATATGTTTCACAAAAAATATGACTAGCCAAAATTCTCATTTGAATTTGTGCCAATTTAATATGGAATGCAAACTTGGTGATTGTAAGGAGTGGTTGATGATGAAAGAATGAAAATTGTTAGTTGGTGTCAATTTGAAGTAACATTTTTCCTGATGTATATGTAAGTGCAGATTGGATTTTATAGTTTAATTGGTATGCATTTTACAAAAAAAGAAAAAGAAAAGTAATTGGTAATATTTTGAGTGCTTTTCTGTAAAGATGAGACCATGATATTTGCTTCCATTGCCATTTTGTTCCTTATTGTTTGGTTTCATTAGATCTTGTTACTGTGTCATTCAGTCATAATTATTGCTGGGAAAGTGTCAGAGGAACAAAAGATTAGTGGACAGGGATACTGTGACAGAAGCCAGTTCAGCATCATGGTGGGGGGGACAGAGTGACCCTTCATACCAATGTTCCAATATAGGAAGTGTAGTGTCATGGGTTTTGTTTACTTAGGATGTGTTTTTTTTTAAATGATATAATGGTTCTCATTTTTAGGAAGTGCCATTGTAAAGTTTAACTGCATTTGGTTGCAATAACTCTGACCAGTTTTTAGAGCCAGAAAGAAGCATCAGTAATTTTGACAAGCTGTAGTGAAATTATCATCTTTGTAAGGCAGCTGCCTGGAAGAGATACAGTAGTACCTCAAAACTTGAATTTAATTTGTTCCATGAGGTTTGTGTTCTAAAATCTTGAGTTCCAAAGCAATTTATTCTTTGTATACAGTACATAGAATTTTTATTTTTACATGTTTTTACATATTAATTGTAAGAAAATGGTTAAAGTCCGACCTTTGGGGTAAGATTTTCCAATAATGCGACTCCAAGTTGTTTGACCTCGAGGTGATCAAATTCCAAGGTACCGCTGTATATATTTATTGGCTAGAGGATGGGTCTTTGGATTTATTTTTGTTATATTGTTTTTAAAGTTGGTATATATTATTTTCAAAGTAGGTAAAGATGGTATTGGTGGATCTCTGCTAGAGTAGGGGATGACCCAAATGGGAGTGGTTGGGAAGTGTGGAGTGCCAGGTTAAAACTGTAGTGGAGAGTTAATGGTGGAGATGTGTTTAGAGAGTTGATAATAGCACAGTATTTTAGGGAGCTGCTAAATGTGGAGGAAGATAGGGAGAGATTGATGGTAGCAGTGGGAGGCACTAAGAAAATGACAGTGATGGGCGAGGAAAATGGATGAGAAATAAAAGATGAGGTGCAAATAGTTATTATAATGATAAGAGCAGGTAAGGCACCTGGGTTAGATGGGTTTAGTGTGTGTCTGTAGGAGGGTAGAGTGACAGGACTGGAGGAGTGGCTGTATAATTCACTTTACAAGGGAAAAAGGGGACAAATGTGGATGTAGTAGTTTCAAAGGAATCAGTGTGTTGAATGTAGTTGGGAAGGCTTATGGGAGGGTTTTAATTACGAGGATTAGTAGAGGAACAGAGGGAGTAATTGGTGAGGAACAGTGAGTTTAGGAACAGTAGGGTTTGCATGAATCAGATTTTTGTGGTAAGGCAGATATGTGAGAAAGAGTGGTAAGGATGTTTTTTGGGCCTTTATGGATCTGGAAAAGGCTTATGACAGGGTAGACAGAAAGGCATTGTGGGAGGTTTTGCAGATATATGGGATTGGGGGGAAACTGTTAAGGCAGTCAGTTTTTTTACAAGAGTAGTAGAGCCTGTGTAAGAATTAGAAATGGAGAGAGTGAGTGGTCTGAGGGGATTGAAGATGGTTAAAAAATGGGAGGCGAGTCAATTTTTGTTTGCAGACAACATTGCTTGTGGCAGGGTTAGAAGGTGAATTAAGGGAGTTTGTGAAGGTGTGCAATAGGAGAAAGTTGAAGGTAAATGTATGTAAAACTAAGGTGATGGTATGTACAAGGGGCTAGGATGGCAACAATTTGGAAGAAAGTCTTAAAGGAGAGGGGCTGGAGGAAGTGGATAGCTTTTTGCACTTGTGGTTGCATATGGCAGGAAAGGGAGGAGTGGAGGTAAAATGTAGATTGAGAGAAACAAGTAAATGCCATGGGGGATTACAAAAAGTGTCATGAGAGAGAGGCATTTGGGAATGGATGCAAAGAGGAGATTATATGAAGAGTTGATTGTGCTGACAGCACTCAATGGGGCACCAACATGGAATTTAAAGGCTGAGAGGAATTTTTTTTGTTTGAAATGAAATGTCAGAGAAGTATGATAGGGGTTACAAAGTTGGATAGAGTGAGAAGTGAGAGGGTGAGGAGGAGAGTGGGGGTGGAAAAGGAGATGGCAGATAGGGTTGATGAAAGAATATGGGGATGGTTTGGACACATGGAGAAAGTTAGTGAAGATAGATTAGTAGAAGTGTGGAATGCAGAGGTGGAGTGAACATGAGGGGACAATCAAGGATGAGATGGATGGATGTGGTGAAAGGGACATTGAGCAACAGGGGAAGTTTGTTGAACAAGGAAGGGAGAAGGCAGGAGATGGGTGCATATGGAGAGTGGCTGTGTATAGGTGCTAAGATGCAAGGAAAGGAAGGAGTCGGGAGTGGTTATGTGTATAGGACATTTTGATGCAGCCCAAATAGGATTTCTCCCTCTATTCTATTTTCTGTTTGAGGAGATGGGGAGGGGGTCACCGATTGAGTGAAGCGGCCTTGCTGTGGATTTGCTGTGTCTTGCTTCTTTACTTCTGACTCAGGGCACTGTGTGGGATACAAGATTACTCATCATTCATGGGGAACTAAGATGAGAGGGAGGAAAGGGTGGTGGATGTGAGTGGAATGGGTTTCAATGAAATGGGTGGGAATGGGTATATGCCTTTTGACTTTGGCTACCTTCCTTGTAAATGTGAAAAAGCCCTTGGAATATAGATAGATTAAAAAAAAAAAAAAAAAATAGACCCAGTGCGGCTGGATATTTTTTCACTATTACTGGAAACGGGCAGATAAATTTAAATGTTTGAGTTTATCAAAATTTTAATCATTGTTGCCTTGTATTCAACATACTGGAAACCTGTAGTTTCACAGTGGCTGGCTTTTTATAATTGGAAATGAGTAGTTGTGATTTGTCACACCTTGTGTGAAAAGGTGAAAGGAATTCAGTCAGAGTTGATAGAGAACTACCAGTTCACAGACAGAGTTTCAGCCTCTTTAGAGGGACACCTCTAAATAGAGGTGAGTGAGGATATTGACAGGTTTTGAAGACAGGTAGAAGGTAGATGATTTTTCCAGATGTCTGTTGCAGACCAGCACATGCAGGTAGAACCCATCATTGGTCCCACTTCAAATTCTTAAGCATTATGTACTCAGATTTATGAACATATGTGGAAAATTAGTTTTGAATAGATAAAGATGTTTAAAGTACATCAGGAATTTCTGCTTCAAGTTTTAACTAGAATGAGAGCATACATCCCCACAGTGTCTGGCAACAGTCCTTGTGTCCTTTCATAGTTCTCTTTGGGAAGAAACTTTGCACTGTTGTCTGTGTTGCATTAGTGTGGGACCATTTCCATGTCACTGGGTGAAAGTGATAGGGGAAGGGGAGCTGTGCTGGTTGCCAGCCCTCTATACATCTTCAGAAATACAGTTAAAGTTGATAGGAAGTGGTCTTGGGCCCAGTCCAGAGACCTAGGATCAGGCCCTCAGGGCTGGACTTCCTGATGGAGGTAAGGGGGTTGGCAGGCTTCAAAAATGGGCAACTTCACTGTCCATCTTGCAGTAGCACCACATGCAGGTACCTATCATCAGTCTGTGAAGTGAATTTTGCATGGATTTTATATATATATATATATATATATATATACATACATATATATATATATATATATATATATATATATATATATATATACTTCAGTAGTAACTTGATCATATTTATGAATTATTGAGACATGTCAGCAAGAGGTTGATTGTGTATATATATACATATAATCTGTGTGTGTGTATGTGTGTATTTATCTAATTGTAGTATACAGGAAAGGAGCAATACTTATTGGGTCCTGTCTCCTATTGTTTAATTTTTTATCATACCTAACCTCAAATTCTTGTACAATTCCAACTTTATTTCTATCCTTGATTTCCAGTTATCATATTTAGATTTGAAGTCTTGTATTGTTTGAGCTTGGGCTATATCACTTTGTAAGCTATTCCAAGTATTAACCTCTTCAGTACAAGTCAAATTCTCACGGGCATCATTAGCTGCCTGATGTATGATGATGCATCACAATACTCTCATTATAAAATATAAAGTTACTGGTATATTAATCATTCTCTTTCACTCTGAATGTTAATAACCACAGAAAATAGGATCAAGCTGGTTCACAGAGTTTGGGGGTCACTCAGCTACAACCACAAAATAAATATAATCAAGACGCTGATGCCAGCATCCTCATGATGATTACGTAGGCATCATTGTATTGATGGGGTTAAAGAATCAATGGAAAACTTTTTCTTCACAGCCCATGTGGTCTTTCTTAATTTACTACCATGATCTCTTTAAGCCCTCCCATCTCTAATCAGGAGATCTCTTCTGTTAGTGCAATCTATCCCCTTTAGTGACCTGAATACTGTAATCATATTACCTTATTGATCTTTCAAAGTTGGCAAACCCAGTGCTTTTAGTTTTTCCTCGTATGGTTTATCTGCCAGGCTGAGGACCAGCTTGGTTGCTGCCCTTTGTATTCACTCAATCTTGCTTATACCTTTTAGTGTGTGGGGACCATACTAGTGATGCATATTTATGTATGTGTGTATTTACCTAGTTGTATTATATGGGGAGCTATACTCATGGTGACCCATCTTTGCATCTTTCAGCATCAAGTTCTTTCTTAAAATCTTGAATAGTGTTTGCACACACGGTTTCTTTATCTAAATTATTCCAGATATCCAGCATTCTGTATGGGAAGCTATTCTTTTTCAGATATCTTCTATAGTTATCCTTTTTGAGTTTTTTTTCATGCCCTCTTGTTTTAACATTGTCCCATTTTAGTAAATCATTCCTATCAAGGATTTCCATTCCTTTCATGATTCTATAGATAGTCAGTAGATCTCCTCTTTCTCTTCTCAGCTCCAGTGTTAGTAATTCCAATTTGGACAATCTTTGTTCGTATGTTAATTTAGAAAGAGCTGGTGCCAACTTTAATGTTGCTCTCTGTATTCTTTCTAATTTCTTTATATTCTTGTTAGTACTGGGTGTCCATAGTGTTGCTGCATATTCCAGTTTTGGTGTCATTAATGTAACTAATATTTTTTAATAATTTCTTCATCCAAAGTCAAATGCCACTTTCATTGACAATAGGTTGAAGGTTTCTCCAACTATTTCGTTGATATGTTTGTCCGGTGTCATGTCTTTGCTGATTATTACTCCAAGGTCTCTTTCCAAATTCACTTTTACTTCACCAATTTTATAATTTTTTGATATTCTGTTTTTACTTTTTTTTTTTTTTTTTTTTTTTTTTTTTTTTTCCAAACTCCATTATACTACATTTCTTGATATTGAAGTTCACTTCCCACTTTTGAGTCCATTACCAGATTTTGTCAAGATCTAACTGTAATGATTCACAATCCTCCCCTGTTCTTACTTTCTTTAGTATTTTGCATGATCTGCAAAGAAATTTATATAACACTCCTTCATCCATGTCATTTATATACAGATGCTCCTCTACTTACGTTCATTCGTTTTACGTTTTTTCGATTTTACGTTTGAACTGACTGTAAAAAAAATGGTAAATTAATTTGAGTGAATTTTTTATTTTAGCGCGCTCTCCGTAGTTCAAACGATACTTACGCATGATGCTGCGTCCATTGTTTACATGATACAAACAACAGACTGAACGTGCCTTGCCTCCTCCTCCACCATCTCAATTTATGTTGCTTGAATTTAATTTATTTGAAATTGATGTTACAGTAAACTCGCGCTTATCCGAACGCGTTTTAACCGAATAATCGCATTAACCGAATATTTTCTCAATACGGTAGCCATCGGTTCAACCGAATGTATTTGGATCTCAACCGAACATTCAAACACCCCGCCGCCTCTTTCGCCACCCGCAAGCTTCACTAAGTGCTCACACGGTGGCAGCACACTCCATGTTTACACCTAATCAGCTGTTTATACTCTATAGAATATGTTTATGAACTATTATAAGCATTTCCATGTGTATGTTAAGTTTACAGGTACGAATATTGCATACGACATTACCGTATAAAACTCTACGGGAATGAAACATACACAGTCGGATTAACCGAACATTTCGGTTAATCGGACATTTCTAATCCCCCTTGGAGTTCGGATAAGTGGAAGTTTACTGTATTTTACAATGTTATGTGTATAATTAATGATTTAGGGGTGTTTTATAAGATACGGTAATAGAATTTACGGATGTATAGTACAGTAACAACTTACGTTCATTTTCAACTTACGTTCGGCCGTTCGGAACGCAACTAAAACGTAAGTTGAGGAGCGTCTGTATATGGCAAACATGATTGGAGCCAGTACTGACCCCTGTGGGACACCACTTATTATTTCTTCCCATTTCAAGTATTTATTTCTAATTGCTACCCTCATTTTTCTACCAGTCAGGAAGTTTTCCATCCACTCCAATAATTTTCCTCCGATGCCACCTATTGATTCTATTTTTCTTATTAATTTCTTGTGTGTTACCTTATCAAATGCTTTTTGTAGGTGTGTGTGTGTGTGTGTGTATGTACATATGTATTAACCTCTTGCTAGTTTTAGAAGAAATTTGATTATTGAAGGTTGCACTAGCACTTTATGATGGTAGAAATGAACGAGGAAAATTTACATGTACATTAAAATGCATACTGCCTCTTTGTTTTTCAAGACATTTTAAATTCATAAGCCATTTCACTATGTTTCCTGAATATTGAACTAGTTTGGGATATTTATAATGAATTACTATTATTATTATTATTTCTTTTTTAATATGAAACTGGTTCTCTTAAGGTAATAAATTGGGAATTGGGTTAGATTCAGGTGTTACAAGATATGCTTGATTTTACTGTGTGTGGAAAGGGTAATGGAAATAGTTTTCAGGATAGAGGTATTTCATGTATAAACAGGACTTGATGTAGGTCATAGAAACAGCAGAAATGCTGCAACACTTAAACCCTTCACTCCGGGCCAAAATCTCGCGGGCAGCATTAGCTGCCAGACGTGCGATGTTGCATCATAATACTCGCATTATAAAAAGTAAAGTCACTGCTGTATTGCTCGTTCTCTTTCACCCATGAATTTTGATAACCATAGAAAATATGATGAAGCCAGTTTACAGAGTATGGGGGTCACACAGGTGCAACTACAATAAATATAATCAAGACGCCAACATTGGCATCCTCAAGTACCCATTTGCTCCTCATGACGCCTACATAGGCGTCATCGTATCGAAGGGGTTAAATACAGATATGCTTACCAAACTCAAGTGTTTAAGCCATCACCCAGTGCATGAGTGATGTTAGTCAAGCATCACTACTAGTCATTGTAAATCACACACCTCAATGACCCACTATACATTTCAACATTATGTACACCACATCTCCACCAGTATTGTTTGTGTTTTCTGTACAAGACAATCCTCAAGTTACAACAGATTCAACTTTTGACTGGTCTCAATAGGTATGACCTTGGATTAAAGTGAATCTAATGTTAGTTTTTATATTACAGATATCGTTAGTAGCTCCACAAAATTTACTGTTAAACAGTGCCATATTTGCAGTTTGAATATCATGTAAATGTGATTAAGGTAAAACCTTAATTATTGAAAATTTTAGTAAAATTTTTAAGATTTATTGTCAATATACAACTATAGGTGACAGGGTGAGTTGTAGAAGAATGTATAGACTAAGTTAACCTGTTCCATAAGAAGGATACACTGGGGATGAAGTGAATGTGTTGCTGGAGAAAAAAATGCCGTGGAATTTTCAAATGGTATAACTTTGAGAGTGAAAAGGACGAATATTAAAGTGAAATGAATGAAGATATTCTTCTCCCATGTCTTGCCAATACAAGCAAATTAGAAGAGAGAGAGAGAGGGGGGGGGGAAAGGTCAATTTAAGATGTGATTGTTGGAATGGAACTGTTGTAACTGGAAGAATATACAAGGCTTTTGGCATTGCTTCACTAAAGTTTCAGAATAACTTTTGCATTCTTTAAAGTTAATGTCTACCTTGTGATGGCTTTACTTACATGTAGGCACTTATATGCTACAGTCATTCTTTTTAAAGTTTTGCCTCACATATTGCAATAACAGGATGTATAACATTACCATCTTTGCATTAGTAATGCATTAGAAAATCATTACACAATGGTGATGTGTTGAAGGAAATTATCAAGTGGTAAGGTAAAGGAAGAGAGAGAGGCTGAGATTGAGATGGACAGAATATTTCAAGTTTTTTAATGTAGAAGAGGACGGAGGTCTTTGAAAATGACAATGAGATGCTAGGAGAACAACTGGTGGGTGTGGAGTGATACTATTACAAAGAGGGAGATGCAAGTACATACATACATATACCAAGGCTTTTTCCCCCTTACAAGGGAGGTAGCCAAAAAGGAAAAGGCATAAAATCATTTCCACCCATTCCATCCCTGCATACACTCCACACCCCTCCACCCTCCCTCTTATCTTAGCACCTCCTGGATGACGGATCATCCCTGCACCTTGTCCACTGCCGTGGGTCAGAAGCAGTGTCACAAGACACAGCACATCCACAGCAAGGCCGCTTCATTAAATCGGCAACCCCCCCTCTCCGTCCCCCCATTGCATAAAAGGAGAAGACGGGGAGAAATCCCTTCGGGCTGCGTCAAATTTTGCTCACACATACTACCTCACCCCCCATCCCCCCACCCATTCCACCTCATGCATCACAACATTATCCATATACAACCATTCTCCATTCATCCCTGTCTTCTGTCCTCTCCCGTCCTTCCTCAACAGACATTCCCCTCTTCCCCAAAGCCCCCTTCACCCCATCCATCCACCTCATCCTAGGACGTCCCCTCATGTTCACTCCCTCCACATCTGCCTTCCATACCTCTTTTACTAGTCTTTCTTCACTCATTCTTTCCATGTGTCCAAACCATCCTAATACTCTTTCATCAACCCTATCTCCCAACTCCCTTTTCACCCCCGTTCTTCTCCTCACCTCATTTCTCACTCTAACCTAGTAACCCCCATCATACTTCTCAGACACCTCATCTCAAACACATTCAAACTCCTTCTCTCTTCCTCTCTTATGTTCCATGTTTCTGCCCCATACAGTGCTGTTGGCACAATCACTCCTGCATACAGTCTTCTCTTAGCATCCATTCCCAAATGTCTATTCCTCATTACACTCTTCAACCCACCAAGGCATTTACTTGCTTCTCCCAATCTACATTCTACCTCCTCCAGTCACTCTTCCTTAATGCTCACTTCCAGTCTACTGCCACTTTCACCCCTTGTACATCTCATCACCTTACTCTTACCCACATTTTTCTTTAGCTTTCTTCTATCACATACTCTCCCAAACTCTGCCACCAACTTCCTCAATCCCTCCGATTCTGCCACAAGCGCAGTGTCGTCCGCAAACAACAGCTGGCTCACCTCCCACTTTTCTCCATTTTCTTTAACCATCTCCAATCCCTGACCCACTACCCTTGCATTTACCTCTCACACTACCCCATCCATGTATAAGTTGAACAGCCAGGGCGACATAACGCATCCTTGACGAAGTCCCACCTTTACCTCGAACCACTCACTCTCTCCATTTCTAACCCTGACACAAGCTCTACTACTCTCATAAAAACTCTTGACAGCTCCTAGAAGCTTTCCTCCTATCCCATATATCTGCAAAACCTCCCACAGTGCCTTTATGTCTACCCTATCTTAAGCCTTTTCCAGATCCATAAAAGCCCAAAAAACATCCTTCCCCTTTCCTTTAGCTTTCTCACATATCTGTTTTACCACAAAGATCTGATCTACACAACCTCTACCTGTCCTAAATCCACACTGTTCCTCACCAATTACTCCTGTTCCTCTCCTGATCCTCTCAATCAAGATCCTCCCATAAGCCTTCCCAACTACACTTAACAAGGTAATCCCTCTGAAACTACTACATTCACACTTGTCCCCTTTTCCCTTGTAAAGTGGAACTATACAGGCACTCCTCCAGTCCTCCGGCACTCTACCCTCTCTCCAGCAAACATTAAATAACCTCACCAGCCAGTCCACCATCACTGTACCTCCTTTTTTTAGACATTCTGTATGGCAAGTATTTCCACTTGGATCGTAAGAGGCGAGAAGAAAGGGACGGAGAGTGGGACTAGGCATCCTTCTCCTTGTAGCCCCTCAGGGGAGATTCCTAAACGAAAAAGTAAATAAAGAGATGCAAGTAGCTATAAAAAAAAAAATTAAAAACTGGAAAATCACCTGGCTTTGAGGAATGTCATAGAATGTCTGATAAAGGGACTAGTAATAGTGGAGTGGCGGGTGAGAATGTGCAATGTGCATCTTGGAAGTCTCCCAGTGGATTGGAGGAATGCATGTAGCATCCCACTATATAAAAGGAAAGGGGGACAAGTGTGAATGCAGTAGTTTTAGAGAGATCAGTGTAGTTGGTAAAGTTTATGGGCATGTGTTGATTTAGACTAAATTTTAGAGGATTAGGAGGGAAATAATAAGAATAATTTCGGAATGGTGTGGTTTAGGAAAACAAGGTTAATAGAGAATTAATTTTCATGACAAGTATGTGAGAAGCTTCTAGGTAAGGTTCTTTGGGTTTTTTATTGACTGATAAATAGCTTGATAGGGTCAAAAGAGAAGCTTTGTGGAGCATGTACAGGTATGTGGATTAGGGGGGAGACTGTTGAAGATGGTCAAGAGCATTTACATTAGTAGGATGTGCATGATGGTCTTTATCTAGTTATCTTTTCCACCATCTACAATGTTTTTGAATGACAGTTCTACAGTTCAATGGGTCCTCTCTATCCCCCTTTTTGGAAATAGATAATGTGTTTGTCAGTGGTCATTTAGAAGGAGTTTGTG
Organism: Oratosquilla oratoria; assembly: GCF_046742065.1. Classification (NCBI taxonomy): domain Eukaryota; kingdom Metazoa; phylum Arthropoda; class Malacostraca; order Stomatopoda; family Squillidae; genus Oratosquilla; species Oratosquilla oratoria. Next base: position 24,507,901 of record NC_134794.1, on the reverse strand, counting down.
AAGATGTCAGCATTAGGATGGCTTAATTCAACAGATTCAGCACTTGAGAGGTTACTTCACCAGATCCCATGGCTGTGGGACCAATGCAGGTGGTGGTCTTGAGAAATGTATACTCAAGTGATCTCCCTGTCACTTGTCTTTAGAACCAGTCGACACTCTTATCTCTGTCCAAAGGTTCTGCCCTGATGGGTCAGGGCTTCAGTTTCTGGCCTGGGACCAGACTTCAACTTCAACCAAATTTTCATTCACCTTTTCACATAAGAGGAGTTGGCAATCAGTGACTTCTCTCCATCCACTGCCATACTAGTAGAACATAGACAACAGTCCAATTTGTCTTTCCAGAGTCTATGGGAGGGTCCAGGGAATGTTGCTAGCTTGTGTGGGCCTGCAGGATAGTCAGTAAAACTTGAGACAACATATTATTATTATTTCAATATTATCAATAACCTAATTATCATATTGTTGATATTGTTATCATCAGTAATGTCATTATTATAACACCCATCCTATACCCATGTGCCCAGGCTTATTTATATATATATATATATATATATATATATTTTTTTTTTTTTTTTTTTTTTTTTTTTTTTTTTTTGGGGGGGGGGGGGGGTCCAGAGACCAGAGACCAGCCTCCATGGTGTCATCCCTCCATGTGGAGGTGGGGAGTAGTGTGCAGGATTTGGGGATTGGTGAGGATCCAGATGGCCCAGAGGCTGTATACCTGTTAGTTGTGGGTTGCCTGTAAGACATCCCAGAGGGATCTATGGGAAGGCCTAAGGACTGGATTTTCCATTTAGTAAAACTTAAAGCAACAATGATTTATTTATGTATTTATTTATTATTATTATTATTATTATTATTATTATTTTTTATGAAAGGTTTCACCTTGGTTTTCAGTACAAATTTATTTATACCTTCTCCATATATTTTGAGAATTTTTCATTGTTGCAGTTTGAATTGATCCAATTCAACCTTGATTAATAGAAAATGTTTTAAGGTGTGGAAAAGATCCTTTTATGTAGATGTAAAAAGCACCCCCCTCTCTCTTCTTTTCTCTCCTTTCAGTGTTTATATATATGTGTGTGTTTTATGCATAATGTATGTTTGTGTGATTGCTGAGTTAATTTTAGGTTCATGAGTGTACCATCGTTACTTTTCATGCAGTTTGTTTTCTATTGTTTCATTGCTTTATTATAATTTCTCTTTATATTTCTGCTTTTGGTCATACACTCACCAACACTAGTAAATTTTTGTAATTTGGAAAACTATATTGACATCCCTTCTACTTTTTTCCAATCCATTTTAGGTTGTAGCAGTATGATAGTCATTTTTGTGTGGGTGATTCACCATAGTCTTAGATTATGTGTTGGATTTATGATTGACAGCTGTTACCCTCCTGGATAAGAGCTCAGAGCTCATATATATCTGATCTATGGGTAATGCCATGACATTACACACACATATACACACATGAACTTAAGGAACAAAATGTGGTAAGAAGGAATGAGAAACATAGAGAAGGAAGATTGATGTACAACAAAACTGATTTTGTAAAAACTTACAAAAAAAAATCAAAATGCCTGTTGGGAAAAATTTGCAAATGATGAAACAAAGACTGAAGAAAAATGGAACATTTTCAAAGAAATATATAAAGAGGGAACAGACAAATATGTGCCTAAGCAGAAACAGAAAAAGGAGTACATAAAGTGCTGGTACAATAAAAAGTGTAGCGATGCTAAAAATAGAAGAGACAAAGCTTGGAAAAGAGACAAAAAAAAAGATTAAATGGCAAACATACATTAAACTGAGAAATGAATATGTAGACATACGAAGAGAGGAAAAAGATAATATGAAAAAGATATAATAGCAAAATGCAAAGATCAACCTAAACTATATTATAGATATGTAAATGACAAACTAAAAGACAACCATGAAATAATAAAACTGCGCGAAGGTAATCAAGAATACACAGATGTAGAAATTGCTGAAGTAATGACCAGACACTTTAAGTCTGTTTTTACAGTTGAAAGCTCTCAATTGTGGGATGATAGTCACCAGGAAGGATCCCCTAAAATGAAAGAAATAATGGTGACACAGAAAGAAATAAGAAACTCGATGTCAGAAAGTCATGTGGGCCAGATGGAATAGCGAACTGGATATTAAAAGAATGCATAGATGAACTCATAGACAAAATACACAAGATAATTGACTTCTCACTCAAAGAAGGAAAGGTACCACAAGACTGGAAAAATGCTAACATTGTACCAATATTTACATATACCACATACATATACCAAGGCTTTTTCCCCTTTACAAGGGAGGTAGCCAAAAAGGAAAAGGCATAAAATCATTTCCACCCATTCCATCCCTGAATACACTCCACACCCCTCCACCCTCCCTCTTATCTTAGCACCTCCTGGATGACGAGTCATCCCTGCACCTTGTCCACTGCCCTGGGTCAGAAGCAGTGTCGCAAGACACAGCACATCCATAGCAAGGCCGCTTCATTAAATCGGCGACCCCCCCCCCCTCTCCGTCCCCCCATTGCATAAAATGAGAGGACGGGGAGAAATCCCTTCGGGCTGCGTCAAATTTTGCTCACACATACTACCTCACCCCCCCATCCCCCCACCCATTCCACCTCATGCAATCACAACATCGTCCATATACAACCATTCTTCATTCATCCCTGTCTTCTGTCCTCTCCCATCCTTCCTCAACAGACATTCCCCTCTTCCCCAAAGCCCCCTTCACCCCATCCATCCACCTCATCCTAGGACGTCCCCTCATGTTCACTTCCTCCACATCTGCCTTCCATACCTCTTTTACTAGTTTTTCTTCACTCATTCTTTCCATGTGTCCAAACAATCCTAATACTCTTTCATCAACCCTATCTCCCAGCTCCTTTTCCACCCCTGTTCTCCTCCTCACCTCCTCATTTCTCACTCTATCTAGCCTAGTAACCCCCATCATACTTCTCAGACACCTCATCTCAAACACATTCAAACTCCTCCTCTCTTCTCTTATGTTCCATGTTTCTGCCCCATACAGTTTCTGCCTTCATACAGTCTCCTCTTAGCATCCATTCCCAAATGTCTATTCCTCATTACACTCTTTAATCCACCAAGGCATTTACTCACTTCTCTCAATCTACATTCTACCTCCACCTTCACTCCACCTTTTCCTGCCACATTTGCACCCAAGTATCTAAAACTATCCACTTCCTCCAGTCGCTCTCCCTTAATGCTCACTTCCAGTCTACTGCCACTTTCACCCCTTGTACATCTCATCACCTTACTTTTACCCACATTTATCTTTAGCTTTCTTCTATCACATACTCTCCCAAACTCTGCCACCAACTTCCTCAATCCCTCCTCCGATCTTGCCACAAGCGCAGTGTCATCCGCAAACAACAGCTGGCTCACCTCCCACTTTTCTCCACTTTCTTTAACCATCTCCAATCCCTGACCTGAGAAAGAATAGCTTCCCACATAGGGTGATTGATGCTGGAACAAACTAAATGGAGGAACAGTGAGTGCCAAAACTATACGTGATTTTAAGAATAAACTGGATGAGGAGAGATATGAAAATGGGTCACTACGATCATAGCTCTCGTTCCGTTAAATACAACTAGGTAAATATACAACTCCTTGCCCACGAGAGTTGGAGTGTTGGTTCATTGTGCAGTGATGCTGAAATTATTTCAGCCCTGAGGGAGATCAAACCTGGACTGCTGGATTAGTGGTTGGAAATGCACAATTGAGCTATGTGTATTTACCTAGTTGTAGTATTTACCTAAAATCTTAAATAGTATTTGCACACACTATTTCTTTATCTAAGTTATTCCAGATATCCAACACACTGTGTGGGAAACTTTTTTTTTTTTTTTTTCTTCTTCTTCTTCCAGATCTCTTTTCATGACCTCTTGTTTTTCCATTGTCATTTTTTAGTAAATTATTCCTATCAAGGATTTCCATTCCTTTCATGATTCTATAGATAGTCAGTAGATCACCTCTTTCATTTCTCTGGTCCAGTGTTGGTAGTTCCAATTTGGATAATCTTTGTATGCTTTGGAAAGAGCTGGTGCCAAATTTGTCGTTGCACTCTGTATTCTTTCTAATTTCTTTATATTCTTGTTAGTACTGGGTGTCCACAGTGTCACAGCATATTCTAGTTACGGTCTAATCAATGTAACTAATATTTTTTAATCATTTCTTCCAAATAGTCAAATGCCACTTTCATTGACCTTAATAGGTTGAAGGTTTCTCAGACTATTTTGTTTATATGTTTATCTGGTGTCATGTCTTTGCTGATTATTACTCCAAGGTCTCTTTCTAAGTACACTTTTTTTATTTCTTGTTCACCAATTTTATGATCTTTTTAATTTCTTTTTTTTTTTTTTTTTTTTTACTTTCTCCAAACTCCATTATACTAAATTTCTTGATATTGAAGTTCACTTCCCACATTTGAGGCCATTTCCAGATTTTGTCCAGGCCTGATTATAATGAATCACAATCCTCTTCTGTTCTTACTTTCTTTAGTATTTTTGTGTCATCTGTGAAGAAATTCATATAACACTCTACTCATTCATCCATGTTATTTTCATATATGGCAAACATGATTGGAGCCAGCACCAACCCCTGTGGGACACCACTTATCATTTCTTCCCACTTTAAGTATTTGTCTCTAATTACTACCCTCATTTTTCTCCCAGTCAGGAAGTTCTTTATCCATTCTAATAATTTACCTTCGATGCCACCTATTGATTCTATTTTTCTTGTTCATTTCTTGTGTGGTACCTTATCAAATGCCTTTTGTAGGTCTTAGATAGGCACAGTGTATTTACCTAGTTGTATTTTACGGGAAGGGGAGCTACGCTCGTGGTGTCCCACCTTTGTGTCTCGCAGTGTCTAGTTTGCTCTTAAACTCATGAATGGTTTTTGCGCACACTATTTTTTTGTCCTGTTTGTTCCAAGTGTCCACCACTCTGTGGAAAACTGCTTTTCTTCAAATCTCTTCTGTAGCTATGTTTTTTTTATTTTCTTTCCATGTCCTCTTGTGTTTCTCTTCTCCCAGTTTAACAAGTCCTCTCTATCGAGTATTTCTGTGCCATTCATAATTCTGTTGATGGTCATTAGGTCACCTCTCTTTTTTGCTCCAGAGTCTGTAAATCCAGTTTAACCAATCTCCTCATATGATAAGTTTGCAAGTGCAGGTGCCATTTTTGTGGCTGCTCTCTGGATTCTATTTTCTTTATGTATATATATATATATATATATATATATATATTTTTGTTTTGGTACTGGGTGACCACTATGTCACCGTATATTCTAGTCTAGGTCTTATCAGTGTGACCAATATTTTTTTAATCATTTCTTCGTCCAAATATGTACATGCCACTTTTATTGATCTTAGCAAGTTGTAGGATTCTCCGACAATTTTGTTTACCTGTTTATCATAGGACAAGTCATTTGGGATAATTACACCCAAATCTTTTTTGGATCTCTCCTTCTTTACCTCCTTGGTTCCAATTTTATATTGTCCTGATATTCTGTTTTTACTTTTTCCAAACTCTCTTATCCTACACTTGTTAATATTGAAGTCCACTTCCCATTTCTGACTCCAGTTCCATACCTTATTCAGGTCTTCCTGCAGTGATTCTCAATTTTTCTAATTTTTTACTTTAACAGTTTGGCGTCATCTGCAAAGAAGTTCATGTAACATTTCACGTCATCATCCATGTCATCCACATAAATAGCAAACATTATTGGAGCCAATACAGATCCTTGTGGTACTCCACTGATCACCTCTTTCTACCAGTCAGGAAGTCCTCCATCCATTTTAGTAGGTTCCCTTGTATCCCTCCTATATGTTCCAGTTTTTATATTTATATATACATACATATATATAATTTTTTGTGGTACTTTGTCAAAAGCTTTTTGTAAGTACAGGAAGGCACAATCAGCTCATCCATTCCTTTCTTGCACAATGTCTATTAATCTTGAGTAGAAACATATTAAGTTTGTGGTACATGATCTTCCTTGTCTGAACCCAAATTGTCTTGGGTTTATTATATTATTGTCCTCTAGGTGTTTTACCCATGTGAGAATGGCCTGTAGTTCTTCCTTGTTTCCTCCTTTATATATTGATACAATGTTAGCATTTTTCCAGTCTTTTGGTATTTTTCCTTCTTTAAGTGAGCAACTTATTATGTTATGTATTTTGTCTGATAGTTCTTTTTTGCATTCTTTTAGAATCCAATTTCCAATTCTGTCCGGGCCATGTGATTTCCTGACGTCAAGGTTTGATAGATGTTCCATTATTTCCTTTTGTGTTATTATTATTTTGCTCATGTGGGGAGATCGCCTTTCATTTTCTTCATCCCAATATTGTGCTTTCTCTCTAGTGTAAACAGATGTGAAGTGATTATTCATGACTTCAGCCATTTCTAATTCTTCTGTGTATTCGATATTCCCTTGCCATAGTTTCACCATTTCCTGTTTGTTTTTAAGTTTACCATTCACGTATCAATAGAATAGCTTGGGTTGCTCTTTGCATTTATCTATAATATCCTTTTCATTGTTCCTTTTTTTCCTCTTTTCGCACTTTAACATACTCATTTCTATAGTTTATATATACTTGCCATTTTCCAGGTTTTTTTTTTATCTTTTCTCCATCTTTTCCAAGCTCTGTCCCTTCTATCTTTTGCCTCACTGCATCATATGTTGGACCAGCATTTAATGTACACTCTCTCTAGCTTCTGTCTTGGTACATGCCTTGGTAAGGGAGGAAACAAGGAAGATCCATCAAATTAAGACCAGTCTCCTGACAAACACAGTAGCAAAAATTTGTGTAAAGGTCATCAAAAATAGATGGGTTAAACATTTGGAAGAAAAAACTATACTAAATCCAAATCAATTTGGATTCAGACAAGGAAGATCATGTACAACAAACTTGATCTGCTTCTACTCGAGATCAATAGATATAATACAAGAGAGATGGTTGGGCAGACTGTGCCTTTCTGGACCTACAAAAGGCATTTGATAAGGTACCACACAAGAAACTAATAAGGAAAATAGAGTCAATAGGTGGCATTAGAGGAAAATTATTGGAATGGATGAAAGACTTCCCGACTGGGAGGAAAATGAGAGTAGTAATTAGAGATAAATTCTCAAATTGGGAAGAAATGATAAGAGGTGTTCCACAGGGATCAGTACTGACACTGATCATGTTTGTCATATACATAAATGACATGGATGAAGGAGTTGAGTGTTATATGAATTTCTTTGCAGACGACGCAAAAATACTACTCGTTACAACAAGACTTGGGCAAGATCTGGAAATGGACTCAAAAGTGGGAAGTGAAATTCAATATCAAGAAATGTAGTATAATGGAATTTGGAAAAAGTAAAAGCAGAATATTGAGAGATTATAAAATTGGTGAAGAAGAGGTCAAAAAAAGTAAACTCGGAAAAAGACCTTGGAGTGATCAGCAAAGTTATACCACCAGACAAGCATATTGATAAAATAGTCGGAGAAACCTACAGTTTATTGAAGTCAATAAAAGTGGCATTTGTCTATTTGGACGAGGAAATGATAAAAAAATTTAACTACACTAATAAGACCAAAACTTGAGTACGCAGCAACACTATGGACACCCAGTACCAAAAAGAATATAAAACAATTAGAAAGAATACAAAGTGCAACAACAAAACTGGCACCGACTCTTTCCAAAATGATATATGAACAAAGACTGTCCAAATTAGAATTACCAACTCTGGAACAAAGAAGGGAAAGAGGAGACCTACTATCTGTAGAATTATGAAAGGAATGGAAATCTTAGATAAGATTGATTTATTGGAATGGGACAATGGAAAAACAAGAGGACACAAAAAGAAACTCAGAGAAGATAATTACAGAAGAGATCTGAAAAAATATAGCTTCCCACACAGAGTGATAGATACTTGGAACAAATTAGACAAAGAAACAGTGTGTGCAAACACTATTCAAGATTTTAAGAAAAAAATTGATGCTGAAAGATACAAAGACGGGTCACCACGAGCATAGCTCCCTTCCTGTATAATACAACTGGGTAAATGAATATGGACACCCAGTACTAAAAAGAATATAAAGAAATTAGAAAGAATACAAAGAACGAAAAATTTGGCACCAGCTCTTTCCAAATTAACATATGAACAAAGATCATCCAAATTGGAACTACAAACACTGGAGCAGAAAAAAGAAAGAAGTGATCTACTGACTATCTATAGGATCATGAAAGGAATGATTTACTAAAATATGGCAATGGAAAAACAAGAGGACACGAAAAGGAACTCAAAAAGGATAACTATAGAAGAAATCTGAAAAAAATAGCTCCCCACACAGAGTGCTGGATATCTGGAATAATTTAGATAAAGAAACAGTGTGTATAAACACTATTCAAGATTTTAAGAAAAAAGTTGATGCTGAAAGATACAAAGATGGGTCAACATGAGCATAGCTCCCTTCCCATATAATACAACTAGGTAAATACCTAGTATACAAGTTGAAGCTGTACCCATGGGGTCCTATCTTTTTTCCACCTATCAAGTTTTCCCTTAGATTTGCTTATGTTGTTCCTGTGGATGATATTTTCATCCAACTTGTTCCACAAATCCATGCATCTATATGGGAAACTACACTTTAAATATCTTTAAGCAAATTTTTTTTTTTTTTTTCTCTCTCTCTCTCTCTCTCTCTCTCCCAAGTGTAAACTATGACCTCTTGTTGATCTTTGATCCCATACCAGTAAGTCCTTTCTGACCATTTTTTCTGTTCCCTTTTTATTATTTAAATCTCATTATATCACATCTATTCATTCTTTCAATGTGGGAAGTCTTAGTTTTCTCAATCTCCCCTTATGTCTTATCATGTAGATGTGGGATCATATTGGTTCCCATCCTTTCATTCTCTCTATTTTTCTCCATTTAGATGTGGTGACTACCACTGCTGCACATTCCATTTAGGGACAAATCAGACTTTCAATTATTGTTTTCATCATGCCATTGTCCCCGTAATGAAATGCCACTTGTGTTTGTCAGCTCCTAACGAGTATATATCTCTCCTGTTATTCTCTTTACATATCTTTCCAGTGACATTATCCCTGATTAAAATCCCTAAATCATTTTCCTCCTTGGGCTTTGCTATCATCTCTCTTTTTCCATTGGTCTTTTTAGTTTAGCCCAATTTCAAGATTTAAGTTCTTTGTAATAAAGTTTATCTTGTACTCCTTTTTTTGTGTTTTTAGTTAGCCCAATTTCAAGATTTTTAAGTTCTTTGTAATAAAGTTTGTCTTGTACTCCTGACTCCATTTATAAACTGTCTAGATATTTCTGTAGCAGTTTACAGACCTCTTCCTTTTTTTTTTTTTTTTTTTTTTTTTTTTTTTCCAACATCATTATCATCTGCAGGTAATCATTGATATACAGTTAGAATGTTACAGGTGCCAGACTCTCAGCCCTATGATACCATACTTATCACTTTTCTCCAGTTCAACTTTTCATCTCTGACCACTCAGTTCTCTTTTGTCTATGACTTAAAAAGTCTCATACTCATTCCAAACCCTGCAAGGGCTCCAGTATTTTCTGACTCTTCATTAATTGTTTGCTCATTTATGAGCGAGTTTGAGGGAACCACCAAGGATAAGATGGATGGATGGATGGGGTGAAGGGTGGGATTGAGCAAAAAGGGAATGTCTGTTGAGCAAGGAAGGAGAAGGGGATGAGTGGAGAGTGGCTGTGCATAGATAATACTATACAAGGAAGGGAGGTGCATGAGGGGACAAAGAGGGCGGGTCACTGGTTCAGCAAAACGGCCTTTCTGTGGACGTGCTGTCTCTTGCTGCATTGCTTCTGACCCAGGGCAGTGGGTGGGATACAGGGATCACCTCTCATCCTTGAGGAGCTAAGATAAGAGGGAGGAAAGGGTGATGGACAAGAGTGAAATGAGTGGGAGTATGTATGTGTCTTGACTTGGCTACCTCTTTCATAAGGGAGAACAAGCTCATGGCATATAGGTAGATAGACATTAATTGCTTATGCAAGACCTTGTTGAAAACATTTTCCAAATCTAGGTATACAGCCCACCCAACTCTCATCAGTATATCTCAAACATAAACTTATTGAGTTGGTTACACAAGATTCTCAGTCTCGTAATCCAGATTGTCAATGAAGATTCTTTTCTCCTCCCAAGAATTTCATCCATCTCTCTTCACTTTTTGTCTATCATACTGGTCAAGGACAATGTATGTTCATGTGTGTGATTCACCAAATCGGTGTATAGCATGTGAATCTTACAAAGATTGAATTTTTGTGGTAGCAATCAAGTATTAACTCAGTTGATCATTACTTGTACATGAATTGATAATACATAAATTAGATATGGTTATAATATTACTGGAGATGTTTTAGATAGGTTAAAAAGATTATTTTGAGCTGACAGTTTTAATGCAGGTTATTTTATTTAAACACCTTCACTACTGAGGAAAACAGATCAAATGGCTTTGCTGCAGAAAAAAGAAGGCAAAGTTGCCTGATATGGAAAAGGTAGAAATTGGCTATAACCCTTTTACTGTCAAAGGAGAGCCCTGAAGATGAATGAAACCCCCTTGCGGCATGCAGCAGCCAGGTTAAAAGGAAAAGTGCCTCTTGACATGGAAGGGGTTATAAAGAGTACAAGTCACTTAACAATCTGTTTACATGTCATCACAAAGGTCTTCTCTAATGTGAAGAATTTTCCAGTGATGTGGCTAGAATTTCATGTTATTGTTAATGATTGATTTCTTCTCAACATCTGCAGAGAAAAATTAATCTTAGGGTCAGGTCTCTTTAGGAGGGATGGTAATGTGGCATCGCTGGTTTTCCTGCTATAATGTTGAAGCTTTGCAACACAGGAAAGGAGCTAAATGAGGGAACATTATTGCTTAATTCAGCAGTACTGTAGACCATTTTCCATACATAAACAAGCCTAGACTCGATCAAAATACAAAATATCAAGCTTACATCTAATTGTTGATAGTGTTTCCCAGAGTGTGATTTCAACAATATCTGTACCATTATGACATGAGATTTCTCTTTGGGAGTAGATTTGAATTTTTTTTTGGTATGTAGAGCACCATTTTCACAATTTGCTTGTACTTAATAGTATCTAGTCTCTACTAAGTTACTTCTGACTGTTTAATGATAGAGAAATAATAATTTATATTTTACAGATATGAAGGTAGTGTATATATTTGAGGTAATGCAAGACATTATCAGGCAGCAGAAGTATTTTAAAAGGAGAGAGTGGTTTTATATTGCTATGCAGCATTCATGCTAAGGCCCTTTTACAATCTCCGCCTTCCCGAGCCAAAGCAAACTTAGTTTGCCAATTGAGTATGGTACAGGTATGCAAGTCTTTCACTTCATCACTGCTAGGATTCCAGTCTGTGTACCTGTGTACCTGTTCGGTTTCATGTCATGCAGCTGCTAATCCAATTTGAAATTAAATTGTATAAATCAAAGGATATTTTCACTGAGTATACTGTATTAGGTATTGGGCCTATACATTGAATATAGATAGATATATATATATGTATACATGTGTATGTATATATATATATGTATATATATATATATATATATGTATATATATATATATATGTATATATATATATATTATATATATATGTATGTATATATATATATATATATATATATGTGTGTGTGTGTTTATATATATATTATATATATTTGTATATATACTCATATATGCAAGCAATCACATTACCATGATACAAAAATGCAAATTAACCACAGGAGAAGGGAAACTTGTAGACAGTAAGTACTTTTGTATATTACATCTTCAGTCATTTAGTCTGAATATGTAATACACGAAAGTACTTACTGTCTACAAGTTTCCCTTCTCCAGTAGTTAATTTGCATGTATATATATGTATATATATATATATATATGTATGTATATATATGTATGTATATATATGTATGTATATATATGTATGTATATATATGTATGTACATATGTATGTACATATATGTATGTATATATATGTATGTATATATATGTATGTACATATATGTATATATATATATGTATATATGTATGTACATATATGTATATGTATATGTATGTACATATATGTATATGTATATATATGTACATATATGTATATTTATATATATGTATATATATGTATATATTATATGTATGTATATATTATATGTATGTATATATGTGTGTGTATATATATATATATATATATATATGTGTGTGTGTGTGTGTGTGTAATATATATATATATATACAGTATGTATATATATGTGTATGTATATATATGTATATATATATATATGTATGTGTATATATATATATATATATATATATATATATATATGTATGTATGTATATAATCTATAATTCATAATAATACAACACAGACAACAGGCCAGAGTTTTTTCCCTGAGGAATCTTTGGGAGGGCCGAAGGACATTTGCCAACCATTATGAAACTTAAATTGACAGTTATTATCACAGGACCATCCCATGGAAGCTCTCATTGTGGGCCCCTATATTTGGGTGTGGGCATGGTTGAATGCCTTTTTATCTGGACACTTGAGACCATAGAGGTGCAATTTTTATGAGCAGTTCCCTGTCAAGGTATAGCAGCTTTTACACTATCTGAAACCCAGTCACATCCATAACTTGTTTAAACTAGGGTGTATTGTGTGGTACAGTGTATGAATAATATAACATTTTAGTACATACATATACCATAAAATTTTAGTAAAAATTATATTTTGCAAAGCAGATGATACAGATGTGTTAGAATTATATGTTAAATGAAATCAAGTTAATTTCAAAGATGGAACAGAGAACATGTACAAAAAATTACCTAGTTGGAGACTACCAAGGTTCAAAGTCTGTGAATAAGTCTGTGCTAAGATAAGAGGGAGGGTGGAGGGGTGTGGAGTGTATTCAGGGATGGAATGGGTGGGAATGATTTTATGCCTTTTCCTTTTTGGCTACCTCCCATGTAAGGGGGAAAAAGCCTTGGTATTTGTATGTATGTATATGTTCTATTTGAATAATATACTGAATTCTGGACAGATTTTAATGTCAAAAAGGAGTTACATAAGTTTTTTAAAAATGTATACCTACATTATAAATGAGATTGGTATAACATGAAATAGGTATATACATGAAAAGCAGAAAGTTCAGAACATTGCAGACACATCTTTAACTCTAAATAGTGTATTGGGATCAGTTTTAATACATGTTCCAGATATGTGACAGGAGGAAAAAAAAAAAGTATTGTTTTCATCTGTATAAATTTAGACTGTGTCGCCACTCAAGGGTATTGGTTGATTTTTATGGAACTTTAATCCATAATGCACTCTGTAGGTTTTGTTGTGGATAGTTAAAAAAAAATTATTTAGTTTGGTGAACACCAAAGTGAAAGGATTGAGAATTGTCAGGATAAATTCCATTTGCTACTATGACACAGCACAGTGTTATTTCTGGCTAATGTAAGGCAAGTATATCTATGGAAATGACACCATTGTAAAAGGGATTAAAGGTTAGTATAGAATGTATAGGTAGACAGTCCAGATAATAATTGATGTTGCTAGATAACTAACTTTTGAATAAAAGGAGTATTTCTGAAAGTGGGTGTGTGTATATATATATAATTTATATATACATATATATATATATATATGTGTGTGTGTGTGTGTGTATATATATATATATATATATACATTATACATATATATATATACATTATATATATATATATATATATATACATTATATACCGTATTTTTCGGACCATAAGGCGCGGGCAAAATCCTTAAAATCGGCCAAAATCGGGTGGTGCGCCTTATCGTACGGTGCGCCTTATGTGTGGCTTCAGTGCAAAAAAAAATGCCTCGGATAGTGACGTACTATTTTGACACGTTTCGTAGCTAGCCTGACGACGGCGACAGTGCATAGGCTTAACAAAAGTTACAACCAAGTTATAACCAAGGTGCATGTATCTTGACAAGAAAATTGCGAAAACTTCGACAGTTTTCGGGTCCATGCCACCGCATTCATTCACGCTATCATGGCTATGACATGATAGCGTCCACAACACAGACAGCCATTTTGCATTGGTCTAGTCTCGCTCCACTCAGACTGTAGTCATTTGGGTATTTTTTTAGTTTCGATCATGGGCGCAATATAGCAATATAAGATTAATTATTAATTTTGTAAATTAAAATGTATCAACGTAATATGCTAATGAAAGAAGTCGGTAGCATAGGATCGGGACGCCAACGTCTCCCACGACGACGACAACGAGGACGAGCCGGATGACATTTAATTTGCAGGTAATGATTTATTAAACACAGGTTAGATTAGGTTAGACGAATTTATCACCCTTTCATTTCTTCGACGTCGGCATCTATCATAACAAACATGGCGTACCATTCGTCCGACACGACTTCGTTACTTACGAAATCAGTTTCAGCATTTTTTTTTCCGCTCACAAAATTGCATATTACGTTGATACATTATAATTTACAAAATTAATCATTAATTTTCTATTGCTATATTGCGCCCATGGTCGAAACTAAAAATTTACCTTCATTTGTAATCTTGTGTTTTTAAGTGAATAGAGAATTCCGGGAATAAACTGCTACTGTTGGTTTTATTCCCCACAATTCCCGTAACATGTTTGTTGTTTTATAGGGTTATTGGCAGGGCAGACCGTCCATGGAGGTGGTCTGATTTCACTGACCAAAATAAAAAATATATCATTTATTTTTGTAATTTTGCTAAATCCCAACCGATTTTTCTCATTCAACAACGAAAATGTTCAGTTCTGAATGCACTCACATTTGCATGAATATCCGATGACAAGACCAGGTTAGCTAGGTCAACATGAAAATGGAATTCCTGATATTTGAGCTGAAGTAGTTCTGATGGGATGCAGAAAGTCGCTATGAGTACAATGCAATTTGAATTATCCATCTAGCTGTCCTAGTTCTCTAGATATTGCATTTTGAAGGGAAAATCGGGCCGAAACATGCGGTCTGACTAATCGCCGATCAAACGTAAACAATGACGGTTTTTACTGACAGGCACAATTTTACATAAGAATTTAGCATATGGCTGCATTATCTGACCTTTCTTTAGAATGTGTGATTTCCATGTAATTTAATCAAAGAATTACGTTTTTATCCTCTTTAAAATTACCCACCACAGCTACGAATACCGTCAAATTACATGAAAATCACACAATTTAAAGAAAATAGTTTTAATAATTCAACTATATGCAATCTATTACACTAATAACACAACAGTAACAAACTTAATAGTGTAGCTTGATCCATACCACCAATGATCATAGATAGCAGGCAGGACGAATCGTAGCTGTGGTCCGTAATATTACGGAGGATAAAAACGTAACTTCTCTTTGATCATATTACATGAAAATCACACATTTTAAAGAAAATAGTTCAAATAATTCAACTATAAGTCTATTACACTAATAACATAATAGTAAGAAACTTAATAGAGTGAAGTTTGATTCATACCACCAGTGATCATAGATAAGATGGCGGGATGGACGTTGATGTTGTTATCCGATAATCCGACCCGATAGAAAAAAAATATATATATAATAATAATAATAATTAGTACCACCGATTTCTCAGCTCTTCCGTAACACGCTGCCTTTATTTTGGTATTAGAATAATCAGCGAGACTAGTAGTTTTCGTTCATTTTGGTCAGTTGCCAATACACTGAATTTATTTAGCTAATTTTTTACACTGAAACATAAACCAATTTTCGATTTACTGCTGAATGCAGGCCGCCATGTTTATCTTATGTTTTTATGTACCGACATGTAACTGATGATGTAATTGTTTGAAATTTACTACGATCGTAGTAAATACACTCGCATAACATTTGTATGAATGAAATTTCCCGCGGTATGTAAATTTGGCCGTTTGCATGGTGTGCGCATAAAATGACGCGCTATTGTGCTCGTCATCGACGGTGGCGCCTCTGGTGGTGTTTGACCTACCTAACCAGGTGCGCCTTATGTAAGGACGGGGAATAGCAAATTACGGGTGCGCCTTATGGTACGAAGCGCCTTTTGGTCCGAAAAATACGGTATATATATATATATATATTATTTAATATATATATATATATATATATATATATACCATATATATATATACATATATATTTCTGATTTATAAAGCAAAAAGGGACAAGTGTGAGTGTAATTAGGAAGGCTTTGGGAAGGTTTTGATTGGGAGGATTAGGAGAGGTGCAGAGGGAGCAATTGGTGAGGAACAGTGTGGGTTTAGGACAGGCAGGGGTTCCATGGATCAGATTGTTGTGGTAAGGCAGATATGTGAGAAAGCTTTAAGAAATGGTAAGGATGTTTTTTTGGCCTTTGTAGATTTGGAGAAGGCTTATGATAGAGTAGACAGGAATGCACTGTGGGAGGTATTGCAGATGGATGGGATAGGAGGAAAGTTGTTAAGAGCAGTTGAGTTTCTACAAGTGTGGTAGAGCTTGTGTTAGAGGAAGAAATGGAGAGAGTGAGTGGTTTAAGGTAAAAGTGGGACTTTGCCAGGGATGTGTAATGTCACCATGGCTGTTCAATTGTATATGGATGGGGTAGTGTGAGAAGTAAATGCAAGGATAATGTGTCAGGAATTGGAGAAGGTTAAAGAAAATGGAGAAAAATGGGAGATATGCCAGTTGTTTGCTGATGACACTGCACTTGTAGCAGGATCAGAGGAGGGATTAAGGAATTTGGTGATGGAGTGTGGGGAGGTGTGCAAAAGAAAGAAGTTGAAGATTAATGTGGGTTAAAGTAAGGAAGTGAGTATCAAGAGAGAGACTGGGGGAAGTGGACAGCTTTAGATACTTGGGGCAAATGTAGTGGGAAATGGAGGAGGGGAGGTGGAGGTAGAATCTAGATTGAGGGAAGCAAGTAAATGCCTTGGGGGGATTAAAAAGTGTAATGAGAAATAGACATTTGGGAATGGATGCTATGGGGCAGAAATGTGGAACATAAGAGAGGAAGAGTTTAAATATGTTTGAGATGAAGTGCTTGAGAAGTATGGTAGAGGTTACTAGGCTGGATAGAGTAAGAAATGAGGAGAGCAGGGATGGAAAGGGAGTTGGTAGATAGGGTTGATGAAAGAGTATGAGGTGGTTTGGACACATGGAAAGAATAAGTGAAGAAAGATTAGTAAAAGAGGTGTGAAAGGCAGAGGTGAATAGAGTGAAAATGAGGGGGCGACCAAGGATGAGATGGATGGATAGGGTAAAAGGGGCACTGGGAAAGAAGGGGATGTCTGTTGAGAAAGGAAGGGAGAAGACAAGATAGGGGTGAGTGAAGAATGGTTGTGTATAGATGATGCTGTAATGCATGAATGGGAGTGGGTGGGGGATGGGGGGTTAGGGAGTGGGTGTGAAAGATGTTTTGATGCAGCTCAAAGGGATTTCTCCCCATCTTCTATTTTGATGCATGAGTGGATGGAGAGGGGGGTCACCAATTAAATGAAGCAGCCTTGCTGTTGATGTGCTGTGTTTTGCTACATTGCTTCTGACCCAGGGGAGTGGGCAAGATACAGGAGGAGCCAAGAAAAGAGGGAGGGGGGTTGAATGGGAGTGGAGCTTGGGATGAAATAGATGGGAGTGAATTTTATGTCTTTGACTGGCTACCTCCCTTGTAAGGGGGAAAAAGCCCTTGGTATGTATGTGCATATATAAATGTGTGTGTGTTTATATATATATATATGCACATTGTGTATGTATATATATATACATATACTGTATGTATATATACATATACATGTGCATATATATATATGTGTGTGTATATATATATATATATATATATATATATATATATATAGTGAAAATTAGGTATTCAGGATGAAGTGGACGAAATTTTATTGCACTGCAGAAAATATGTTGAAGTCACATAATTTTTCATACTCTATTTTTATAGCCTTCATTCTTTACCCTTAGAAAGCAAGAATTTATTTTCCACATTCACATTTTAACGGAGGAAGCTTACTAACTTAAGGATATAAAATAAGTTTGCCATAAAGGGAGTTGTGCCAATTTGTTGTAGGTCCCAAAGTTGGGTCAGATACAGGGCTTTGCTTTTTATTGGCCCAAATAATGTGGCACAAATTTCAGTTAGTTATATATATATATATATATATATATATATATTTTTTTTTCTGTTTTATTTTATGTATTTATTTGTTCTTCCCTTTCTCTTTTTTATGGAATAAGATCTCTTCAACACACATAATTATTCTTATTTTTATATTAAGGTACTCCAATGATTTGGTGTGTTATAATTTCTCTACTCTTGTGACCATTACATTCCTTCTATAATCCCAGATTTTTCTTGTTGAAGTTTTGGATGATAATCTTTGACTTGTCTCTGAAAATGTTCTGTTGCTGGTCTTGGGTCCCTTCTTTGCTTAACTGCTGCATTGCTCTTCTTGTATAACTTTTCCAATATTAATGCAGTTTGGAAATGGTAAGCTTAATGCATCATTTGTTTTACAGTACTCAGAGCCGGAATGACATAGCCTAAGCTTATCTGTGACTTTTTATTTATTATTTTTAGTCATCAAATGCTCTGCATTCACAATTGTGCTAGTTTGAGATTTGTTGCTGAATATGTTACATTTAAAACAAGATAAAACATTAGGAAATACCATAATACAGGCAAAATTATTTATATAGTTTATATGTTGTTGTTGTTGTTTTTTCCCAGTTTAATTTCTGTTAGTGTGCTAAACAGAAAGGTCAATGTGCCCCTCTGGGTCCACAGGATTGGGGTTGCATAATTTCATTTTTGTATACACTTGCCCAAAGCTTGTGTGTGTGCAAGTAGATCGAAGCCAAAATATTCTTATTCCTGTTTATTGTACTTTTCAATGATCTGAAGCTATATTCATAAGAAGTTCCTTGAAAAGAAATCTTGTTTCCAAAATGTTGAATTTTAAACTGTGTTGCCTACCAGAGTGCTGTGCAAATACATGGGAAGGCATTGCACTGTAGAATGATGCCATGGCAAAACCAATTCTTGCTTTGGTTTTAACTGTGATGAAAGCTTCTCTGTTTTTGAGTGTCTCTTATTTCATGTAATAAAAACAGAAGCCTGAACTTTGTTTCATTAATCAGCCTTATAAGCCTATTACTGTACAAAAAAGAAATTGAAATTTTCTTTGAATTTAGATGGAATATTTCAACATTTTGAGATATGCATGTGGAAGATTTTTGGATGACATGGTGCCAAGGAGCTTCACCTTCCTGCAGTGGAACCAATCTGAGAATGGAGGATGGACTAGCACAAATATTACATGCTAGCAAGTTGACCAAGTTGAGAATGGAGGATAGATGGTGAAAAAGGAAAAGGGTAGAAGATAGAGAGGTGATGAGACTAAGCATTTTAAATGAGAAGGAAAATGAGCAAAGGTACCAGAAGCTGAGAGAATTGTGGGATGTGATGAAGGATAGAGTAGAGGTGGAAGTAGAAGAGAAATGGCTGTGTTTCAAGGAAGAAGTGACAAGCTATGCAAAGATAGTATGTGAGGCTGTAGTGTTGGGAGTTGGGAGGAAACATTAAAGGTACCCATGCATCCGGTGAAACTAACAGAAGTGCTGAGTGTGCTGGGATATACAGGATGAGTGATGGGACTAGTTCTTGAGAGGGTAGACAAGTTTATTATGCCAGGAAGGCCACAGCGATACCCATGTCCCAGATGCATTCTGAGGGTACCAACTTGTTAAGCTAAAGGATAACAGGTACAAAGAACCAAGGAAGGAAAGGCTTAGAGTTAAAGACCTGTACACACGATTAAGCATTGCCCAATGGGTACTTTCTAAATGCCCATCACTCGGACAAATTGAGTGGGCAAACAATTGGGTTGCCTGTGCCCATACTTCACCCACATCACCAGACAAGGCCTGGCACCTGGGGGTTTGGTGCCGACCCCCATGTGTGACCATTACCAACCACCACCCAAGTGTACAATAATTCACAGCCATTGCCTAGTAGACAGGCAAAGCTCAAACACAATGGCAAAAGCCGACAAGACTGTGAGAATCAACACCGTGTGAGATCGAAACCTTTATTGGTACGACATTTTGCTTGTTACAGCTTTTTCAAGTACTTGAAAAAGCTGTAACAAGCGAAACGTCGTACCAATAAAGGTTTCGATCTCACACGGTGTTGATTCTCACAGGCAATGCTCAATTGTGTGTACAGGCCATAAGTCCCATCTCTGAACCTGAAGTGCCCACAAGATCCTGAAAGACCTGGTCACTGGGAAGTTACACTCCTAAATGGGATTAAGGTTATTAAAGACAATAGAACAGAATGGATGGTGGAAATAGTGCAGGTGACAGGCAGAATGGACAGGTTAACAGAGGAAGCAAATAAGTTATTCCAAGATGCCACAATCAGAGAACCAGATCTTCACCACTCTTGTGACCAGGTATTCTTTATCACTCCTCAATCTCACTCCTTTTTCAAAGGATTACAAAGGTGTAGCATGCCGACAGGAGACCTTCTGGTCCATAGCTGGGTCAGATATGGGAAAAAAATACATACATATACCAAGGCTTTTTCCCCCTTACAAGGGAGGTAGCCAAAAAGGAAAAGGCATAAAATCATTCCCACCCATTCCATCCCTGAATACACCACACCCCTCCACCCTCCCTCTTATCTTAGCACCTCCTGGATGGCGGGTCATCCCTGCACCTTACCCACTCCCCTGGGTCAGAAGCAGTGTCACAAGACACAGCACATCCACAGCAAGGCCACTTCATTAAATCGACAACCTCCCCTCTCCGTCCCCCCATTGCATAAAAGGAGAAGGCGGGGAGAAATCCCTTCAGGCTACGTCAAATTTTGCTTACACATACTACCTCACCCCCCATCCCCCCGCCCATTCCACCTCATGCATCACAACATCCTCCATATATAACCATTCTCTATTCATCCCTGCCTTCTGTCCTCTCCCGTCTTTCCTCAACAGACATTCCCCTCTTCCCCCAAGCCCCCTTCACCCCATCCATCCACCTCATCCTAGGACGTCCCCTCATGTTCACTCCCTCCACATCTGCCTTCCATACCTCTTTTACTAGACTTTCTTCACTCATTCTTTCCATGTGTCCAAACCATCCTAATACTCTTTCATCAACCCTATCTCCCAACTCCCTTTCCACCCCTGTTCTCCTCACCTCCTCATTTCTGACTCTAGCCTAGTAACCCCCATCATACTTCTCAGACACCTCATCTCAAACACATTCAAATTCCTTCTCTCTTTCTCTTTTATGTTCCATGTTTCTGCCCCATACAGTGCTGTTGGCACAATCACTCCTTCATACAGTCTCCTCTTAGCATCCATTCCCAAATGTCTATTCCTCATTACACTCTTTAATCCACCAAGGCATTTACTTGCTTCTCTCAATCTACATTCTACCTCCACTTTCACTCCACCTTTCCCTGCCACATTTGCACCCAAGTATCTAAAACTATCCACTTCCTCCAGTCGCTCTCCCTTAATGCTCACTTCCAGTCTACTGCCACTTTCACCCCTTGTACATCTCCCAAACTCTGCCACCAACTTCCTCAATCCCTCCTCCGATCCTGCCACAAGCGCAGTGTCGTCCGCAAACAACAGCTGGCTCACCTCCCACTTTTCTCCATTTTCTTTAACCATCTCCAATCCCTGACCCACTACCCTTGCATTTACCTCTCGCACTACCCCATCCATGTATAAGTTGAACAGCCAGGGCGACATAACGCATCCTTGACGAAGTCCCACCTTTACCTCGAACCACTCACTCTCTCCATTTCCAATCCTGACACAAGCTCTACTACTATCATAAAAACTCTTGTCAGCTCCTAGAAGCTTTCCTCCTATCCCGTATATATGCATAACTTCCCACAGTGCCTTTCTATCTACCCTATCGTAAGCCTTTTCCAGATCCATAAAAGCCCAAAAATCATCCTTCCCCTTTCCTATAGCTTTCTCACATATCTGTTTTACCACAAAGATCTGATCTACACAACCTCTACCTGTCCTAAATCCAGATTGTTCCTCACCAATTACTCACTCTGTTCCTCAACTAATCCTCTCAATCAAGATCCTCCCATAAGCCTTCCCAACTACACTTAACAAGCTAATCCCTCTGAAACTACTACATTCACACTCGTCCCCTTTTCCCTTGTAAAGAGGAACTATACAGGCACTCCTCCAGTCCTCCGGCACTGTACCCTCTCTCCAGCAAACATTAAATAACCTTACCAGCCAGTCCACCATCACTGTACCTCCCTTTTTCAGACATTCTGCATGGCATCCATCCAGACCAGGTGCCTTACCTGCTTTCATCATCTTAACAACTGCCTTCACTTCATCCTTCCTTATTTCTCCTCCATTTTCCTCACTCATCACTCTCATTTTCTTAGCATTTCCCACTGCAGCTATCTTTCCCTCCCTATCCTCCTTCACATTTAGCAACTCCCTAAAATATTCTGCCCATCTTCCCCTTACTGCCTTCTCTTCCATTATCATCTCTCCATCTGCACCTCTTACCTTTTCTTCTCTACTTGATTCGCCTTCTTTTCCTCTCTTAATTTCTTTCCAAAACATCTTTTTATTGCTTTCAAAATTTTCTGTCATACTCTTATCCCATTTCACATCTGCTCTCCTCTTTGCCTCCTTTACCTTTTGCTTTACTTCTCTTTTCTTTTCTTTGTACCTCTCATAAGACTCCCTCGTCCTATTTTGTAACCAATCTGTGAAAGCTCACTTCTCTTCTACAACCTTCTTTGTTTCCTTATCCCACCATTCACTACCCTTCCTTCTATTTCCTCCTGTCCTTCTTGTTCCACACACCATCCTTGCCCACTTTATGACTCCCTCCTTGAACCATCCCCATTCCTCCTCCACACCTAGCTCTACTCTATCCTTCACTCCTCCTTCAGCTTCTTTTCGTACTCCTTCTCCATTTCCTTTTCATTCAAAGAGTTCACTCTAAGCACCTCCCTACCTTTTGCCCCTTTCCTCTTTCTCCATCTATCCTCCACTCTCAACTTACCTTCCACCAAAAAATGATCTGATATTCCCCCACCCTCTCCCCTTAGCACATGTACATCCTTAACTCTTCCTATCATAATCCTATTTACCACTACATAATCCATTAACGCTCTATCTACCACCCTTCCCTCCACCACCCTCTCCCATGTGTACTTACGCTTATGATAAAAAAAATTATAGATAATAGAATAAATACATAGGTATAGTTAAATAATAAACAAACAGGTAAATAGTAAATGATAATAAATTTACATACATGCATATACCAAGGCTTTTTCCCCATTACAAGGGAGGTAGCCAAAAAGGAAAATGCATAAAATCATTCCCACCCATTCCATCCCTGAATACACTCCACACCCCTCCACCCTCCCTCTTATCTTAGCACCTCCAGGATGACGGGTCATCCCTGCACCTTGTCCACTGCCCTGGGTAAGAAGCAGTGTCGCAAGACACAGCACATCCACAGCAAGGCCGCTTCATTAAATCGGCGACCCCCCCTCTCCGTCCCCCCATGCATAAAAGGAGAAGACAGGGAGAAATCCCTTCGGGCTGCGTCAAATTTTGCTCACACATACTACCTCACCCCCTATCCCCCCACCCATTCCACCTCATGCATCACAACATCATCTATATACAACCATTCTCCATTCACCCCTATCTTCTGTCCTCTCCCATCCTTCCTCAACAGACATTCCCCTCTTCCCCAAAGCCCCCTTCAACCCATCCATCCACCTCATCCTAGGACGTCCCCTCATGTTCACTCCCTCCACATCTGCTTTCCATACTTCTTTTACTAGTCTTTCTTCACTCATTCTTTCCATGTGACCAAACCATCTATCTAGCCTAGTAACCCCCATCATACTTCTGAGACACCTCATCTCAAACACATTCAAACTCCTTCTCTCTTCCTCTCTTTATGTTCCATGTTTCTGCCCCATACAGTGCTGTTGGCACAATCACTCCTTCATACACTCTCCTCTTAGTATCCATTCCCAAATGTCTATTCCTCATTACATTCTTTAATCCACCTAGGCATTTACTCGCTTCTCTCAATCTACATTCTACCTCCACTTTCACTCCACCTTTTCCTGCCACATTCGCACCCAAGTATCTAAAACTATCCACTTCCTCCAGTCGCTCTCCCTTAATGCTCACTTCCAGTCTGCTGTCACTTTCACCCCTTGTACATCTCATCACCTTACTTTTACCCACATTTATCTTTAGCTTTCTTCAATCACATACTCTCCCAAACTCTGTCACCAACTTCCTCAATCCCTCCTCCGATCCTGCCACAAGTGCAGTGTCGTCCGCAAACAACAGCTGGCTCACCTCCCACTTTTCTCCATTTTCTTTAACCATCTCCAATCCCTGACCCATTACCCTTGCATTTACCTCTTGCACTACCCCATCCATGTATAAGTTGAACAGCCAGGGCGACATAACGCATCCTTGACAAAGTCCCACCTTTACCTCAAACCACTCACTCTCTCCATTTCTAATCCTGACACAAGCTCTACTACTCTCATAAAAACTCTTGACACCTCCTAGAAGCTTTCCTCCTATCCCGTATATCTGCATAACCTCACGCAGTGCCTTTCTGTCTACCCTATCATAAGCCTTTTCCAGATCCACAAAACCCCAAAAAACATCCTTCCCCTTTCCTATAGCTTTCTCACATATCTGTTTTACCACAAAGATCTGATCTACACAACCTCTACCTGTCCTAAATCCACACTGTTCCTCACCAATTACTCCCTCTCTTCCTCTCCTAATCCTCCCAACCAAGATCCTCCCATAAGCCTTCCCAACTACACTTAACAACCTAATCCCTCTGAAACTTCTACATTCACACTTGTCCCCTTTTCCCTTGTAAAGTGGAACTATACAGGCACTCCTCCAGTCCTCCGGCACTCTACCCTCTCTCCAGCAAACATTAAATAAGCTCACCAGCCAGTCCACCATCACTGTACCTCCTTTTTTTAGACATTCTGCATGGCATCCATGGCATCCATCTTAACAACTGCCTTCACTTCATCCTTCCTCATTTCTCCTCCATTCTCCTCACTCATCACGGTCATTTTCTTAGCATTTCCCACTGCAACTATCTCTCCCTCCCTATCCTCCTTCACATTTAGCAACTCCCTAAAATATTCTGCCCATCTTCCCCTTACTGCCATCTCTTCCATTATCATCTCTCCATCTGCACCTTTTACCTTTTCTTCTCTACTTGATTTGCCTCCTCTTCCTCTCTTAATTTCTTTCCAAAACATCTTTTTATTACTTTCAAAAATTTCTGTCATACTCTTACCCCACTTCACATCTAATGATAAATGAAAAGCAAGCAAATAAATAACAAACAAATATCCCTATGATGGAAAGTTAAGAATGCCACCACCATATTTCCACATATGTTGTGGAAGGCAAGTGATTGGGATGGAATTAGTGGACTAGGAACATTCCTCACTGTATTTTTCTCCTGTATCAAAGAGCCATAGCAAAGTCCAAGTAATTTCCCATTTTGTCTTGGTATGTCTCACGTTGGTAAGCAGGGCTGTATTTACCTAGGTGTATTATATGGGAAGGTGAGCTATGCTCGTGGTGACCCATTTTTGTATCTTGCAAGATCAAGTTTGTTCTTAAATTCTTGTATTGTGTTTCCACACACTATTTTTTCATCCCATCTTTGTGGGAAGCTGTTCTTTTTCAGGTCTCTTCTGTAGTTATCTTTTTTGAGTTTCATTGCATGTCCTCTTGTTTTTCCTCTGTCCCACTTTAATAGGTCCCCTCTATCAAGGCATTCTTTACCTTTCATAATTATGTACATAGTTAGTAGGTCCCCTCGTTCTCTACTTTGTTCCAGGGTTGGCAATTCCAGTTCGGCCAGTCTTTGTTCATATGTCAGGTTTGAAAGTGTTGGGGCCATCTTTGTCATTGCTCTTTGTATTCTTTTTAATTTTCTTATATTCTTCTTTTGTACTGGGTGACCATATCAGCACTACATATTCCAGTTTTGGCCTTATCAGTGTTTGTAATATTTTCTTAATCATTTCCTTAACCAGGTATTTAAAGGCCACCTTTATTAATCTCAACAAATTGTATGTTTCTCCGACTATTTTATTTATGTTTATCTGGCGACATGTCTTTAGTGATGATTACTCCTAGGTCTCTCTCAGAATTTACTTTCTTTACTTCTTTTCCATCAATTTTATACTGTCCTGATATTCTCTTCTTGCTTTTTCCAAATTCAATTATACTGCACTTCTTGATGTTGAATTCTACCTTCCATCTCATGCTCCACTCTGAGACTGTTCAGATCAATCTGTAATGACTCACAGTCTATTTCAGAGTTTATTCTCTTTAATAATTTTGTGTCATCTGCAAAGCAGTTCATGTAACTTTCAGTGCATTCGTCCATGTTATTTACATATATACATATATATACCAAGGCTTTTTCCCCCTTACAAGGGGGGTAGCCAAAAAGAAAAAGGCACAAAATCAATCCCACCCATTCCACCCCTGAATACACTCCACACCCCTCCACCCTCCCTCTTATCTTAGCACCTCCTGGATGACGGGTCATCCCTGCACCTTGTCCACTGCCCTGGGTCAGAAGCAGTGTCGCAAGACACAGCACATCCACAGTAAGGCCGCTTCATTAAATAGGCGACCACCCCTCTCCATCCCCCCATTGCATAAAATGAGAGGGGGAGAAATCCCTTCGGGCTGCGTCAAATTTTGCTCACACATACTACCTCACCCCCAATCCACCCGCCCATTCCACCTCATGCTATCACAACATCATCCATATACAACCATTCTCCATTCACCCCTGTCTTCTGTCCTTTCCCGTCCTTCCTCAACAGACATTCCCCTCTTCCCCAAAGCCCCCTTCACCCCATCCATCCACCTCATCCTAGGACGTCCCCTCATGTTCACTCCCTCCACATCTGCCTTCCACACCTCTTTTACTAGTCTTTCTTCACTCATTCTCTCCATGTGTCCAAACCATCCTAATATTCTTTCATCAACCCTATCTCCCAACTCCTTTTCCACCCCTGTTCTCCTCACCTCCTCATTTCTCACTCTATCTAGCCTAGTAACCCCCATCATACTTCTCGGACACCTCATCTCAAACACATTCAAACTCCTTCTCTCTTCTTCTCTTATGTTCCATGTTTCTGCCCCATACAGTGCTGTTGGCACAATCACTCCTTCATCCATTCCCAAATGTCTATTCCTCATTACACTCTTTAATCCACCAAGGCATTTACTTGCTTCTCTCAATCTACATTCTACCTCCACTTTCACTCCACCTTTCCCTGCCACATTTGCACCCAAGTATCTAAAACTATCCACTTCCTCCAGTCGCTCTCCCTTAATGCTCACTTCCAGTCTACTGCCACTTTCACCCCTTGTACATCTCATCACCTTACTTTTACCCACATTTATCTTTAGCTTTCTTCTATCACATACTCTCCCAAACTCTGCCACCAACTTCCTCAATCCCTCCTCCGATCCTTCCACAAGCGCAGTGTCGTCCGCAAACAACAGCTGGCTCACCTCCCACTTTTCTCCATTTTCTTTAACCATCTCCAATCCCTTGCCCACTACCCTTGCATTTACCTCTCGCACTACCCCATCCATGTATAAATTGAACAGCCAGGGCGACATAACGCATCCTTGACGAAGTCCCACCTTTACCTCGAACCACTCACTCTCTCCATTTCCAATCCTGACACAAGCTCTACTATTCTCAAAAACTCTTGACAACTCCCAGAAGCTTTCCTCCTATCCCGTATATCTGCATAACCTCCCACAGTATCTTTCTGTCTACCCTATCGTAAGCCTTTTCCAGATCCATAAAAGCCCAAAAAACATCCTTCCCCTTTCCTATAGCTTTCTCACATATCTGTCTTACCACAAAGATCTGATCTACACAACCTCTACCTGTCCTAAATCCACACTGCTCCTCACCAATTACTCCTTCTGTTCCTCTCCTAATCCTCTCAACCAAGATCCACCCATACGACTTCCCAACTACACTCAACAAGCTAATCCCTCTGAAACTACTACATTCACACTTGTCCCCTTTTCCCTTGTAAAGAGGAACTATACAGGCACTTCTCCAGTCCTCTGGCACTCTACCCTCTCTCCAGCAAACATTAAATAACCTCACCAGGCAGTCCAACATCACTGTACCTCCCTTTTTCAGACATTCTGCATGGCATCCATCCAGACCAGGTGCCTTACCTGTTTTCATCATCTGAACAACTGCCTTCACTTCATCCTTCCTTATTTCTCCTCCATTCTCCTCATTCATCACTCTCATTTTCTTCGCACTTCCCACTGCAGCAATCTTTCCTTCCCTATCCTCCTTCACATTTAGCAACTCCCTAAAATATTCTGCCCATCTTCCCCTTACTGCCATCTCTTCCATTATCATCTCTCCATCTGCACCTTTTACCTTTTCTTCTCTACTTGATTCGCCTCCTCTTCCTCTCTTAATTTCTTTCCAAAACATCTTTTTATTACTTTCAAAATTTTCTGTCAAACTCTTACCCCATTTCACATCTGCTCTCCTCTTTGCAACCTTTACCTTTTGCTTTACTTCTCTTTTCTTTTCTTTGTACCTCTCGTATGACTCCCTCATCCTATTTTGTAACCAATCTGAGAAAGCTCGCTTCTTCTCTTCTACAACCTTTTTTGTTTCCTCATCCCACCATTCACTACCCTTTCTTCTATTTTCCCCTGTCCTTCTTGTTCCACACACCATCCTTGCCCACTTTATGACTCCCTCCTTGAACCATCCCCATTCCTCCTCCTCACCCAGCTCTACTCTACCCTGTACTCCCTCCCACTCCTCCTTCAGCTTCTTCTTGTACTCCTTCTCCTTTTCCTTCTCATTCAAAGAGTTCACTCTAAGAACCTCCCTACCTTTTGTCCCTTTCCTCTTCCTCTATCTATCCTCCACTTTCAACTTACCTTCCACCAAAAAATGATCTGATATTCTCCCACCCTCTCCCCTTAGCACATGTACATCCTTTACTCTTCCTATCATAATCCTATTTACCACTACATAATCCATTAGCGCTCTATCTACCACCCTTCCCTCCACCACCCTCTCCCATGTGCACTTATGCTTGACTTTCTTCTGAAACACTGTATTTGCTATCATCAACTCTCTAGACACATTTTCACCATCAACTCTCCACTACGATTCTTTCCTGGAACTCCACATTTCCCAACCACTCCATCGATTGGACCATTTCCCACCCTAGCATTAAGGTCTCCCAGTACTATTACATTGACATTTCTTCCCAAATCCTCTATGCACTCATTTAGATCTATCCAAAAGGCCTCCCTTTCTTCTACACTCTTCTCACTGCCAGGCCCATATGCACTTACAAAGACCCACATCTCCTTCCCCAGTTTCACCTTCATCCACATTATCCTTGAGGAAACCTCCTTCCACTCCACTACCCGTTTACCTATCTCTTCACTTACTAGAATAGCCACCCCTTCCCTCCCTCGCCCTCTCTTCACTCCTGATAACCTCCCACTTACCCTCCCAAACTTACACTCACCCTTCCCTTTCAACTTAGTTTCACTCAGAGCCAACACATCCATCTTTCTTCTCACAAACATACTACCTATCTCTTCCCTTTTACTCTCATCTGTACCACATCCACGCACATTAAAAGACCCAAACCTTAGGGTGCTGGTCTGAGGCTTTCCAGCAAACATATATAGCAAACATTATCTGAGCTAGTACTGACCCCTGTGGGATGCCACTACTCACTTCTTCCCATTTTGAGTATTTGTTTCCGAGCACCACTCTCATTTTTCTTCCCTGTAGGAAGTCCTCCATCCAATTCAATAGTTTTCCATGCATGTCTCCTATTGTTTCCAGTTTATATAGTAATTTTCTGTGTTGGCTTGGGAATGCAACCTCTCTTAAGTAGAATTAAATCTGTCACTAATGCTGATGGCAGTGAGTATCACTTTGTGGTGAGGGTGGGTAGTTGCTTTGGCATTACCATTGTAGACTGTTCATGAATTTGGGGCCTCTTAGCCTCATTCACATGGAAATGTTGGAGGATGGGGGCTGAAGTGCAATAAAGGGACTTTGGTTGTTTCTCCCTTCTTGTTGTTTTGTTGTCCTTATCATTCAAACCACATTATGGGGGATCAAGCTGGAGGCAGCTCCCCAGCCTGGTTAGTTCAGAGAGGCTATGTTTAGGGCATCTTTTCCAGCCCTTTCCCCATGTGGGGTGAGTAGATCAGATCCTGAATAGAGCTGCTCACACAGGGCACTGGGCCTACACTGCCTACTGAGTGGGTTGTGATTAACCCTTTGCTGCCTGAATTTTAGAGGATGAATAAAAAAAAATCATGGCACACATTTCTTTATTCATTATAAGCAAATACATCCTGTTGTAGTGAAAATATTTTATATATGAAATTTTTAAAAAGGGAAAAAATTGTCTCCAGCCCTTTTTTTGACATACTGAAAAGAAACTCTGGAAACAATGAAAGAAATGCACTTTTGGTGAAGAAATTACTCCACAGATATGCAAAAACATAAAGAAAAAAATTGGTACTGCATGAAAAAAAGAAAGTTCCTGATATCAAACTTATTATTCAAAATCTCTTGAAAAATCTACTGTATTTACCTAGTTGTATTTTACGGGACTGGAGCTATGCTCGTGTTGACCCATTTTTGTATCTCTACATCTAGTTTGCTTTTGAATTCGTGTATATTTCTGGCATTACCTGTTTCACTGTTCAATTTGTTCCAGACATCAATCACCCTGTGTGGGAAACTTCTTTTTCAGGTCTCTACTGTAACTGTCTTTCTTTAGTTTCTTTGTGTGTCCTCTTGTTTCTCTTTTGTCCCATTTTAATAGGTCATCTCTATCAAGAACTTCCATTCCCTTCATTATTCTAAAAATGGTCAACAAATTACCTTTCTCCCTTCTCTGCTCTAGTGTTATCAGTTGTAATTTCTCCAATCTTTGTTCATATGTCAAATTTGATAATGTAGGTGCCATCTTGGTCGCCGCTCTCTGGATTCTTTCTAACTTCTTTGTGTTCTTCTTTGTACCTGGTGCCCACAAAATGTACAAAAGACAAAATGTACAAAAGAGATCGGATGACCGTGATCGACCAGATGTCCGTGATGGGGGAAATGTTAATTTTGATAGGAGAAATGTTAATGAGGCATTGAATGTCAATGAAGGACCAAATGATAATAATATAGAGCAAGGTATAAATAAAAAACAAAATGATAATATAAGACATGATATTGAAACTCAAAATGTGTCAAAAAGAAATAATCACGAGTTTCTTAAAACGATGCACTAAAGTACAATCTTCTTCAGTTTTCACTCTTTTCAGTAGTTTTGCATCATCTGCAAAGAAGCTCATATAGCTTTCTATTCCTTCATCCATATCATTGATATATATAGCAAACATTATTGGGGCCAGAACTGTTCCCTGCGGAACACCGCTTATTACTTCATCCCATTTTGAGTGCTGATTTCTTATCACTACTCTCATTTTTCTTTCTTGCAAAAAGTCCTCCATCCAATTTAGTAGTTTGCCCTGTATTCCTCCTTCAGTTTCTAATTTCTTAAGCAACTTCTTATGTGGTACTTTGTCAAAAGCTTTCTTTAGATCTAAAAATGCACAGTCCGCCCATCCATCTCTTTCTTGTATTATATCTATTAGCCTTGAATAGAAACATATTAAATTGGTGACACATGATCGTCCTTGTCTGAATCCAAATTGCCTTGGATTTAACACTTTATTTTTTTCTAAATATTTTACCCATCTACTTTTGATAATTCTTTCACAAATTTTTGCTATTGTACTTGTTAGAGAGACTGGTCTATAGTTTGTAGGTTCTTCTTTATTTCCTCCTTTATATATAGGTACTATATTTGCTTTTTTCCAATCTTCTGGAACTTTTCCTTCTTTCAAGGAACTATTTAGTATGCTATGTATTTTGTCTGCCAGTTCATTCCTGCATTCTTTCAGTATCCAGTTTGCTATTTCATCTGGTCCATGCGATTTTCTGACATCAAGATTACTCAAGTGTGTTAATATTTCATTCTTTGTTACTTCTATTTCTTCCATAGGGGGGACTTTCTCTTTCCATTCGATCTCTTCAGGTTGTATGTTCTCCCTTGTAAACACTGATTTAAAATGTTTGTTCATAATTTCCGCCATTTCCATTTCCTCAGTGTATTCAACTCCCTCCTGTCTTAATTTCTCCAAGTCTTGTTTGTTTTTCAGTTTATTGTTTACAAATCTGTAGAATAGTTTTGGTTGATCTTTACACTTTTCTATGATATCTTTTTCATATTTTCTCTTTTCCTCTCTGCACATTTGTACATATTCATTTCTATAACAGGTATATATTTTCCATTTTTCAGGTCTTCTGTCTTTTTTCCATCTGGTCCAGGCTTTGTCTCTTTTGTCTTTTAACTCCCTACAGCTTTTGTTGTACCAGCATTTTACATATTCTTTTTCTTGTTTTTGTCTTGGGACATACTTTTCCACTCCTTTTTTGTAAATTTTTGTCAAAATATTCCATTTCTCTTCTACTGCTGTTTCTTCTTTGTATATTTCTTCCCAGTTTTCCTTTTGAAAGAATTCTCTTATTTTATCAAAGATTGTTTTTTCATACATCATTCTTCCTTTTCTGTATTGTTAATTTCTTTTCATATATTTTTCTTCATTAAGTTCCAGTTCAATCAATATGTGGTCACTTTTACTTATTGGTGTTTTATATTCAATTTTGTCCACTATTCTAGGTTCGGATGTAATTACTAGGTCTAGTCTCGATGGCTCTTCTTCATTTCTATACCTAGTGTTCTCCTGTATCCATTGTGTCATTGTATGGTCAGTAACCATCTCAAGTAGAGCGTTTCCCCATGAGCCGTCTCCACCCTTTACTGTCATTTCTTCCCAGCAGATTTCTTTGCAATTAAAGTCGCCCATCATAACTTTTTTTCCTCCCTCTTCCATTATCTTGTTTAATGTTATCTTTGTGTCCTCTAACATACTTTTATGTTCACTCTCTTCCCATGAGGCTGTTTTTGGGGGGCACATAATTTATCACAAACTTTCTGTTCTTCTTATCTCTGTCTTCCACTTCCATCATTATCATCTCTACTGTATTCTTTCCATATGTGACACACTTCACGTTTATATCCTTCTTAGTCAGGAACATAACTCCACCCCCTTCCTTTTTCACTCTGTTTCTAATCCAATAATTATATGCATCATGTCCTACACTGTTGGGTGGTAGTGGACCTTTTAATTTTGTTTCTACAATTCCCATTATGTCTGGTTCTTTTTCTTTCAAATAATCATTCAGCTCATTCAATCCTGTTATTAATCCATCTATATTTGTGTAAGACACTCTTAGTTTTCTGCCACTTCCATTGTGTTCTCTGTTTCCCTTTTGTTTTTCTCTTGTATGTCGACTTTCTTTAGTTTCATATTCACTACTCTCCAATAGAATCTCTCTTTTTCTGACTCCGTTCTTATCTCGTTTTTTTTCCTTTGCTTCAAGTCTTTTCTTTTTTTCTTCCTCTCTTTCCTCTTTATTCATTTCCCTTTTTATCCATACCTTTTTATATTGTTCACTTGTTGCTAGTTTCCCTGTTTTGGATAAGATATTCTCAGCCGTAGTTTGTGACCTGAATTTAATCTTAATTGGTCTGGTCTTGTCTGTACTATATTTCCCGAGCCTGAATTTCTCTTCGATTTGTTTCATTATTTCTGGTTTATCTTCCTGAACTAATTCTAGTAAATTTCTTACTTTTTCATTTTCCTCCTTGATTCTTGTGGTTCTATCTGGGTTATGTTTCTCTTCCATTCCTAATATAATTATACATTTCTTTTTGTCTGCTAGGTCTCTTACTATATTCTCCTTCTGTCTCATCACTTTAATAACTGAGTTTTCAGTTTGTTCATTCATTTGCTGTCTGATTATGTCAGTGAATGCAACTTTGCTATTTTCTTGAATTTTTTTCCAACCCTCCTTGTTCTCCTTATTATTCTCCTTTAAGACTTTATTCTCATCTTTTACTTCTTTTAACTGTTTTTTTAATTCTTCAATTTCCTTAGTTAAGTTTTTGTTCGCCTTCTCTAGTTCTTCCAATTTTTCAACTCTCCGTATAATATTGTTAACATCACCGAACCTACGCTCCAAGTCCTCGATCATCTTATCGACCTTCTCTTCTAGTCTTGTCAGTCGGGGGGGGGGGGGGGGGGGGGGGGGGGGGGAGGTCCCCCCACCCTCTTTAAATCCCTGGAAAATATTCTCATCACTTTCTACTGTATTGCTCTTATCTATGCTTCTAATCTTTACATTTTTATTAGACATTTCATCGTCGTCGGGGGGCCTTTTGTTTACCTTTCGCCTGTCTGCCTGGGCCAAGTCTACTCCTTCCTCATTTCCTTCCATTTCCCTCAGTAATCCCTCCCCTTTTCCTCTTTCCCTACTTTCCTACTACTCCACGAGCAATTTCCCCCCACCCTGTAAATACAATAGGCACTTCTCTTTGCGTTGGGATCCACAAAACTTCAATTTTCTTCAGAACGTCTTCTAAGCCGTCCATTCGTTGAAGTGTGTGTGTGTGTGTGCATGTATATATATATATATAGGAAAGAAAAGAAAAGATAAGTAAAGCACAAGGTAAAGGAGGCAAAGAGGAGAGCAGATGTGAAATGGGGTAAGAGTATGACAGAAAATTTTGAAAGTAATAAAAAGATGTTTTGGAAAGAAATTAAGAGAGGAAAAGAAGGCGAATCAAGTAGAGAAGAAAAGGTAAAAGGTGCAGATGGAGAAATGATAATGGAAGAGAAGGCAGTAAGGGGAAGATGGGCAGAATATTTTAGGGAGTTGCTAAATGTGAAGGAGGATAGGGAGGAAAAGATAGTTGCAGTGGGAAGTGCTAAGAAAATGAATGTGATGAGTGAGGATAATGGAGGATAAATAAGGAAGGATGAAGTGAAGGCAGTTGTTAAGATGATGAAAGCAGGTAAGGCACCTGGTCTGGATGGATGCCATGCAGAATGTCTAAAAAAAAAAAGGAGGTACAGTGATGGTGGACTGGCTGGTGAAGTTATTTAATGTTTGCTGGAGAGAGGGTAGATTGCTGGAGGACTGGAGGAGTACCTGTATAGTTCCACTTTACTAGGGAAAGGGGACAAGTGTGAGTGTAGTAGTTTCAGAGGGATTAGGTTGTTAAGTGTAGTTGGGAAGGCTTATGGGAGAATCTTGATTGAGAGGATTAGGAGAGGAAGAGACGGAGTAATTGGTGAGGAACAGTGTGGATTTAGGATGGGTAGAGGTTGTGTATAATCAGATCTTTGTGGTAAGACAGATATGTGAGAAAGCTATAGGAAAGGGGAAGGATGTTTTTTGGGCTTTTATGGATCTGGAAAAGGCTTATGACAGGGTAGACAGGAAGGCACTGTGGGAGGTTATGCGGATATACGGGATAGGAGGAAAGCTTCTAGGAGCTGTCAAGAGTTTTTACGAGGGTAGTAGAGCTTGTGTCAGGTTAAAGAAAATGGAGAAAAGTGGGAGGTGAGCCAGCTGTTGTTTGCGGACAACACTGCGCTTGTGGCAGGATCAGAGGAGGGATTGAAGAAGTTGGTGACAGGGTTTGGGAGAGTGTGTGAAAGAAGAAAGCTGAAGATAAATGTGGGTAAAAGTAAGGTGAAGAGATGTACAGCAGACTGGAAGTGAGCATTAAGGGAGAGCGGCTGGAGGTTTTGATTTGATTTGATTCGGATTCAATCACATATACAATAAAATACAATACATGTAAGACTCATATTATACATAGTAAATACAATTGTATATCCGAGGATGGCACAGAAAGTCAAAAGACTTATTTCCACTGTGGTCCTCACAAAAAATGACATATTATAACTAGGAAAAGATTGTCATAATACAAGCTAGGTTGACTAGAAAAAAAGACGTCAAAATTGACTAACATGAAAAATATGACTGTACTGACTAGAAAAAAAAATGACTTAGAAAAATGACTAGCATAAAAGGTGTAAATTAAACATATAAACTATTTTCCTCAGTAAAAACAGTGTCTAAAAGATAATATTTAACTGATTTTTTAAAACTACTTTTAGAAACAATTGATTGTATGTTGATCGGTAAAGAGTTCCAAGCACCAGTGTATTTGAATGAACTTTTCCCTAACAAACTATTAAACCTAGGTACAATAACGGATGACCGACTAGAACGAGTTCTCAAGGTACAAGCATTTCTAACAAGTGTAAAAGTGACAAATAACTGGGACAAGAGTCGTTTACAATTTGGTGAACATGATTAAGCTTTAACTGAACATCACTTTTTCAACAGGTAACCAATTTAACAGTTTGATGAGTACAAGGATGGAGTTTCAAAACAGTCCTGATTAGTTTGTTTTGACATATTTGAAGATTAATTTTTTTTTTTAGTTAGACCACTATACCAAGAAGAACAAGCATAATCAATATGACACTGTACCAGGGCTGAAGATAGTAACTTCATTTTCTCTACATCTAGGTATTTTTGTATTCTTGCCAAAAATTTTGTTCTGGAGCTGACTTTTTTAATAATTTTTTGTGCCAGATAACTTTTTGGTGGAAGGTAAGTTGAGAGTGGAGGATAGATGGAGAAAGAGGAAAGGGACAAAAGATAGGGAGGTTCTTAGAGTGAACTCTGAATGAAAAGAAAAAGGAGAAGGAGTACAAAAAGCTGAAGGAGGAGTGGGAGGGAGTGAAGGATAGAGTAGAGCTAGGTGTGGAGGAGGAATGGGGATGGTTCAAGGAGGGAGTCATAAAGTGTGCAAGGATGGTGTGTGGAACAAGAAGGACAGGAGGAAATAGAAGGAAGGGTAGTGAATGGTGGGATGAGGAAACAAAGAAGGTTGTAGAAGAGAAGAAGCGAGCTTTCACAGATTGGTTATAAAATGGGATGAGGGAGTCATATGAGAGGTACAAAGAAAAGAAAAGAGAAGTAAAGAAAAAGGTAAAGGAGGCAAAGAGGAGAGCAGATGAGAAATGGGGTAAGAGTATGACAGAAAATTTTAAAAGTAATAAGAAGATGCTTTGGAAAGAATTTAAGAGAGGAAAAGAAGGCGAATCAAGTAGAGAAGAAAAGGTAAAAGGTGCAGATGGAGAAATGATAATGGAAGAGAAGGCAGTAAGGGGAAGATACATACATACATATACCAAGGCTTTTTTTCCCCTTATCAGGGGGGTAGCCAAAAAGGACAAGGCACAAAAACATTCCCACCCACTTCATCCCGGAAAACACTCCACACCCCTCCACCCCCCCTCCCATCTTAGCACCTCCTAGATGACGGGTCATCCCTGCACCCTGTCCACTGCCCTGGGTTAGAAGCAGTGTCGCAGGACACAGCACATCCACAGCAAGGCCGCTTCAATAAATCGGCGACCCCCCCTCTCCGTCCCCCCATATAAAGGAGAGGACGGGGAGAAATCCCTTCGGGCTGCGTCAAAAAAAATATTTGCTCACACACACTACCTCACCCCCATTCCCCCGTCCAATCCACCTCATGCATCACAACATTTTCCATATACAACCATTCTCCATTCACCCCTGTCTTCTGTCCTCTCCCTTCCTTCCTCAACAGACATTCCCCTCTTCCCCAAAGCCCCCTTCACCCCATCCATCCATCTCATCCTAGGACGTCCCCTCATGTTCACTCCCTCCATATCTGCCTTCCATACCTCCTTTACTAGTCTTTCTTCACTCATTCTTTCCATGTGTCCAAACCATCCTAATACTCTTTCATCCACCCTATCTCCCAACTCCCTTTCCACCCCTGTTCTCCTCCTCACTTCCTCATTTCTCACTCTATCTAGCTTAGTAACCCCCATCATACTTCTCAGACACCTCATCTCAAACACATTCAAGTTCCTTCTCTCTTCCTCTCTTATGTTCCATGTTTCTGCTCCATACAGTGCTGTTGGCACAATCACTCCTTCATAATGAAAAGAAGAAAACTAATGATAATAACAATAGCGAAAATCTAAAGCAGGAAGTGAACAACAAATTACAAGAATTGACACAAAAGATCGAAGAAAACTTAGGTGGGGACAGTATCCAGGAAATTTAGAAGTGGAAAGAAAATATTGAAAATAAAGAAATTGCTTTCAAAGAAATAGTCAAGCAGCAAATGCAAGATAATGCAAAAGACACAATCATTCAAGTGATTAACGAAAAAGCAAATTGGGTCAGGGATACAGTAGATAGGAAGAAATGTATTGTGGTTTATGGACTAAAAGAAAAACAAGGATTGGCGAGGTACATGAGAGAAAAAGAAGAAAAAGAGACAGCAGTAGAAATCCTTAATGAAATTCAGGGGGGAGACAGAGATTCAGGCACAGACCTAGAAGAGACTTACAGAATTGGTCGCTATACTAAGGATAGGAATCGACCTCTAAAGATAAAACTAAGGTCACAAATGGTAGTAGAAGACATATTTGAAAAAGTAGGTAACTTGGCAAAGAGTGAAAAGTACAATAAGATATGGATAAAAAGAGAAATGAGTACTGAGGAATTAGAAAAAGAAAGGGCACTAAGAGAAGCAAAGGAAAAAACTTGAAGAGATCGGAGACAGAATGCAAAGAATTCCAGTGGAGAGTAATAGACTTGAGATTAAGACAATAGCGGATCAAAACGAAAAAACCAAGGGAAGAAGAAACCAGGGAGAAGGAAGAAAATTAAAAGTGGCCTATACCAACATTGACGGACTAATTTCGGGACTGAAGCAAAACCAGACATAATGGGAATTGTAGAGACTAAACTAAGAGGTGAAATACCATCCACTGTTATCGGACAAGGTTTATACAACTACTGGATAAAAAACAGGGACAAGAAACAGGGAGGGGGAATCATGTTCTTGGCCAAGAAAGACCTAAAGGTGACAAAAATTGCAGAGGGCAAAGGTAATGTTGAATTGATCATGATAATAGTCGAAGGCAAGAATATGAAAAGTAGAAAGTTTGTGGTGACTTATGTGCCTCCAAAAACAAGCGCTAGGAAAGAAAACGAACATACAAAAATGCTAGATGATACAAGAAAATCACTAAATGAGATACTAATGGGTAAGGGTAATCTGGTAATTATGGGGGACTTCAATTGCAAAGAAATTTGTTGGGACAGCATTACAGTGCAAGGAGGAGATGACTCGTGGGGCAATGTACTGCTAGATATGACCATGGAGTACACAATGACCCAATGGGTCCGTGAAAACACAAGGTACAGAAATAATGAAGAGCCATCGAAACTAGATCTAATATTTACAACAGAACCTTAAATAGTGCATAAAGTCCAGTACGAGACACCAATTGGAAAGAGTGACCATGTACTCATCGAAACTGTACTAAAGGAAGAAATAGACATAGAGAGGAAAGAAAAGCATAGGAAAGGAAGACTGATGTACAACAAAACAGACTTTACAAAACTAAAGACATTCTTCCGGAATGCAAACTGGGAAAATTTTTACAGGGAAGAGACAACAGTGGAAGAGAAATGGAATATATTGATGGAAAACTACAATGAAGGTGTAAACAGGCATGTAACAAGACAAAAGCGAGAGAGAGAGTACATTAAATGTTGGTTCAACAAAAGATGCAGTGAGGCAAAAGACAGAAGGG
This sequence comes from Oratosquilla oratoria, assembly GCF_046742065.1. Taxonomy (NCBI): domain Eukaryota; kingdom Metazoa; phylum Arthropoda; class Malacostraca; order Stomatopoda; family Squillidae; genus Oratosquilla; species Oratosquilla oratoria. The sequence continues at coordinate 24,468,011 of NC_134794.1, read as the reverse complement.
ACAAAGCTTGGAAAAAGTGGAGAAAAGACAAAAAACAAAGCAAATGGCAAATTTATGTCAACTGTAGAAATGAGTATGTTAATGTGAGAAGAGAGGAAAAAAGGAACCATGAGAAGGATATTATAGACAAATGCAAAGAGCAACCCAAACTATTCTATCGGTATGTGAATGGTAAACTTAAAAACAAACAGGAAATGGTGAAACTATGCCAAGGAAACATAGAATACACAGAAGATTTAGAGATGGCCGAAGTCATGAACAATCACTTTAAATCTGTTTTCACCAGAGAGAAAATACCAAATTGTGACATAGATAAAAACAAGAAATCTCCCCTCATGAATGAGTTTACAGCATCACTAAAGGAAATATCAGAACATCTATCAAGGCTGGATGTCAGAAAATTACATGGCCCGGATGGTATTGCAAATTGGATTCTAAAGGAGTGCAAAGAAGAACTAACAGACAAAATACACATCTTAATAAACAGCTCACTCAAAGAAGGAAAGATACCCGAGGACTGGAAAAAACGCTAACATTATACCAATATACAAAGGAGGAAACAAGGAAGAACCCACCAACTATAGGCCAGTATCACTAACAAGCACCATAGCCAAAATTTGAGAGAAAATAATCAAGAATAGATGGGTAAAACATCTGGAAGACAATGACATATTAAACCCAAGACAATTCGGATTCAGACAAGGAAGATCATGCTCCACAAACTTAATATGCTTTTACTCAAGACTAATAGACATAGTGCAAGAAAGAAATGGATGGGCTGATTGTGCATTCCTAGACTTGCAAAAAGCCTTTGACAAAGTACCACACAGAAAACTACTAAAAAAACTGGAACACATAGGAGGAATACAAGGAAACCTACTAAAATGGATAGAGGACTTTCTGACTGGTAGAAAGATGAGAGTAGTGCTCAGAGAAAAATATTCAGATTGGAAAGAGGTGATCAGTGGAGTACCGCAAGGATCTGTACTGGCACCAATAATGTTTGCTATCTATATGAATGACATGGACGAGGACGTGAACTGCTACATGAGCTTCTTTGCTGATGACGCCAAACTGCTAAGGAAAATAGAAACTGATGAGGACTGTGAAGCACTGCAAGAAGACCTAAATAGGGTATGGAACTGGAGTCAGAAATGGGAAGTGGACTTTAATACTAAGAAGTGTAGCATAATGGAGTTTGGAAAAAGCAAAAACAGAATATCAAGAAAATATACAATTGGAACCAAAGAAGTAAAGAAAGTAGGGTCCGAAAAAGATTTGGGAGTAATTATCACGAACGACTTGTCCTATGATATACAGATTAACAAAATTGTCGGGGAGACTTACAACTTGCTAAGATCAATAAAAGTGGCGTTTACATACTTGGACGAAGACATGATAAAAAAAATATTGGTTACATTGATAAGGCCTAGATTAGAGTATGCGGCGACATTGTGGTCCCCCAGTACCAAAAAGAATATAAAGAAAATAGAAAGAATCCAAAGAGCAGCTACAAAAATGGCACCTGCACTTGCAAACCTATCATACGAGGAGAGATTGGCTAAACTGGAGTTACCGACACTGGAGCAAAGAAGAGAGAGAGCTGACCTATTGACCATCTACAGAATCATGAGAGGCACAGAGGTACTCGATAGAGAGAACTTACTTAACTGGAACAAAAGAAACACAAGAGGACATGGAAAGAAAATAAAAAAACATAGCTATAGAAGAGAACTGAAGAAAAACAGTTTTCCTCATAGAGTTTTGGACACTTGGAACAAACTGGACAATGAAATAGTATGCGCAAAAACCATTCATGAGTTTAACAACAAACTAGACACTGCGAGATACAAAGGCGGGACATCACGAGCATAGCTCCCCTTCCCGCAAAATACAACTAGGTAAATACAGTCTCCTCTTAGCATCCATTCCCAGATTCCTATTCCTCATTACACTTTTTAAACCACCAAGGCATTTACTCGCTTCTCTCAATCTACATTCTACCTCCACCTTCACTCCACCCTTTCCTGCCACATTTGCACCCAAATATCTAAAACTATCCACTTCCTCCAGTTGCTCTCCCTTAATGCTCACTTCCAGATTACTGCCACTTTCACCCCTTGTACATCTCATCACCTTACTTTTACCCACATTTATCTTCAGCTTTCTTCTATCACACACTCTCCCAAACTCTGTCACCAGCTTCCTCAATCCCTCCTCCGATCCTGCCACAGGCGCAGTGTCGTCCGCAAACAACAGCTGGCTCACCTCCCACTTTTCTCCATTTTCTTTAACCATCTCCAATCCCTGACCCACTACCCTTGCATTTACCTCTCGCACCACCCCATCCATGTATAAGTTGAACAGCCAGGGTGACATAACGCATCCCTGACGAAGTCCCACCTTTACCTCAAACCACTCACTCTCTCCATTTCTAATCCTGACACAAGCTCTACTACTCTCATAAAAACTCTTGACAGCTCCCAGAAGCTTTCCTCCTATCCCGTATATCCGCATAACCTCCCACAGTGCCTTTCTGTCTATCCTGTCGTAAGCCTTTTCCAGATCCATAAAGGCCCAAAAAACATCCTTCCCCTTACCTATAGCTTTCTCACATATCTGTCTTACCACAAAAATCTGATCTACACAACCTCTACCTGTCCTAAACCCACACTGTTCCTCACCAATTACTCCTGTTCCTCTCCTAATCCTCTCAATCAAGATCCTCCCATAAGCCTTCCCAACTATACTTAACAACCTAATCCCTCTGAAACTACTACATTCACACTTGTCCCCCTTTCCCTTGTAAAGTGGAACTATACACGCACTCCTCCAGTCCTCTGGCACTCTACCTTCTCTCCAGCAAACACCAACCAGTCCACCATCACTATACCTCCTTTTTTTAGACATTCTGTATGGCATCCATCCAGACCAGGTGCCTTACCTGCTTTCATCATCTTAACTGCTGCCTTCACTTCATCCTTCCTTATTTCTCCTCCATTCTCCTCACTCATCACTCTCATTTTCTTAGCATTTCCCACTGCAGCTATCTTTCCCTCCCTATCCTCCTTCACATTAAGCAACTCCCTAAAATACGCTGCCCATCTTCCCCTTACTGCCTTCTCTTCCATTATCATTTCTCCATCTGCACCTTTTACCTTTTCTTCTCTACTTGATTCGCCTTCTTTTCCTCTCTTAATTTCTTTCCAAAACATCTTTTTATTATTTTCAAAATTTTCTGTCATACTCTTACCCCATTTTACATCTGCTCTCCTCTTTGCCTCCTTTACCTTTTTCTTTACTTCTCTTTTCTTTTCCCTGTACGTCTCATATGACTCCCTCGTCCTACTTTGTAAGCACTCTGTGAAAGCTCGCTTCTTCTCTTCTACAACCTTCTTCATTTCCTCATCCCACCATTCACTACCCTTCCTTCTATTTCCTCCTGACCTTCTTGTTCCACACACCATCCTTGCACACTTTGTGACTCCCTCCTTGAACCATCCCCATTCCTCCTCCACATCTACCTCCACTCTATCCTTCACTCCCTCCCACTCCTCCTTCAGCATCCTCTTGTACTCCTTCTCCTTTTCCTCTTCGTTTAGAGAGTTCACTCTAAGCACCTCCCTACCTTTTGTCACTTTCCTCTTTCTCCATCTGTCCTCCACTCTCAACTTACCTTCCACCAGAAAATTATCTGATATTCCCCCACCCTCTCTCCTTAGCACATGTACATCCCTAACTCTTCCTATCATAATCCTATTCACCACTACATAGTCCATTAAAGCTCTATCTACCACCTTTCCCTCCACCAACCTCTCCCATGTGTACTTATGCTTGACTTTCTTCCGAAACACTGTATTTGCTATCATCAACTCTCTAGACACATTTCCACCATCAACTCTCCACTACGATTCTTTCCTGGAACTCCACATTTCCCAACCACTCCATCAATTGGCTCCTTTCCTACCCTAGAATTAAGGTCTCCCAGTGCTATTACATTTACACTTCTCCCTAAACCCTCTATGCATTCATTTAAATCTATCCAAAAGGCCTCCCTTTCTTCTACACTCTTCTCACTGCCAGGCCCATATGCACTTACAAAAACCCACATCTCCTTTCCCAGTTTCACCTTCATCCACATTATCCTTGAGGAAACCTCCTTCCACTCCACTACACGTTTACCTATCTCTTCACTTACTAGTATAGCCACCCCTTCCCTCCCTCGCCCTCTCTTCACTCCTGATAACCTCCCACTTACACTCCCAAACTTACAATCGCCCTTCCCTTTCAGCTTAGTTTCACTCAAAGCCAACACATCCATCTTTCTTCTCACAAACATACTACCTATCTCTTCCCTTTTACTCTCATCTGTACCACATCCACGCACATTAAAAGACCCAAAGCTTAGGGTGCTGGACCGAGGCCCTCCAGCCCCTCTTATGCCTCTGCCTTTTTTTCTAGAAATGTGCCCTGTAGGGCTACAAGGAGAGGGATGCCTAGTCCCAATCCCCGTCCCTTTTTTCTCGCCTCTTACGATCCAAGTGGGAATACTTGGTGGCAGTATTCTTTTCCCCCACCACAGGGAATTCCCCCACCATAGAAAAAGAAAATACTCAGAGAAATGGTACAGTATAGCAACAAGGGTTGGGGGACAGCATAACGGAGGGACAGTCGTAGTATAAAAGTGTCATCATTTTTCTATGAACAGAGTTTTCCTCCATCATAGACAAAATGATGTGTGGCTCTGGTCCGTAGGGGCGCCCCATATAGACCCTAAAGTATCGACTGCATGCTACTTTGCCACAGCAACAAGCAGCCAATACCCCAGAAGGGGAGCAGCCAATACCCCAGACGGGGTCCAATACCCCAGACGGGGAAGATGGGCAGAATATTTTAGGGAGTTGCTAAATGTGAAGGAGGATAGGGAGGGAAAGATAGCTGCAGTGGGAAATGCTAAGAAAATGAGAGTGATGAGTGAGGAGAAATAAGGAAGGATGAGGTGAAGGCAGTTGTTAAGATGATGAAAGCAGGTAAGGCACCTGGTCTGGATGGATGCCATGCAGAATGTCTAAAGAAAGGAGGTACAGTGATGGTGGACTGGCTGGTGAAGTTATTTAATGTTTGCTGGAGAGAGGGTAGAGTGCCGGAGGACTGGAGGAGTGCCTGTATAGTTCCTCTTTACAAGGGAAAAGGGGACAAGTGTGAGTGTAGTAGTTTCAGAGGGATTAGTTTGTTAAGTGTAGTTGGGAAGGCTTATGGGAGAATCTTGATTGAGAGGATTAGGAGAGGAACAGAAGGAGTAATTGGTGAGGAACAGTGTGGATTTAGGACAGGTAGAGGTTGTGTAGATCAGATCTTTGTGGTAAGACAGATATGTGAGAAAGCTATAGGAAAGGGGAAGGATGTTTTTTGGGCTTTTATGGATCTGGAAAAGGCTTACGATAGGGTAGACAGAAAGGCAGTGGGAGGTCATGCAGATATACGGGATAGGAGGAAAGCTTTTGGGAGCTGTCAAGAGTTTTTATGAGAGTAGTAGAGCTTGTGTCAGGATTAGAAATGGAGAGAGTGAGTGGTTCGAGGTAAAGGTGGGACTTCGTCAAGGATGCGTTATGTCGCCCTGGCTGTTCAACTTATACATGGATGGGGTGGTGCGAGAGGTAAATGCAAGGGTAGTGGGTCAGGGATTGGAGATGGTTAAAGAAAATGGAGAAAAGAGGGAGGTGAGCCAGCTGTTGTTTGCGGACGACACTGTGCTTGTGGTGGCAGAGTTTGGGAGAGTATGTGATAGAAGAAAGCTAAAGATAAATGTGGGTAAAAGTAAGGTGATGAGATGTACAAGGGGTGAAAGTGGCAGCAGACTGGAAGTAAGCATTAAGGGAGAGCGACTGGAGGAAGTGGATAGTTTTAGATACTTGGGTGCAAATGTGGCAGGAAAAGGTGGAGTGAAGGTGGAGGTAGAATGTAGATTGAGAGAAGCGAGTAAATGGCTTGGTGGATTAAAGAGTGTAATGAGGAATAGACATTTGGGAATGGATGCTAAGAGGAGACTGTATGAAGGAGTGATTGTGCCGATAGCATTCTATGGGGGCAGAAACATGGAACATAAGAGAAGAAGAGAGAAGGAGTTTGTGTTTGAGATGAGGTGTCTGAGAAGTATGATGGGGGCTACTAGGCTAGATAGAGTGAGAAATGAGGAGGTGAGGAGGAGAACAGGGGTGGAAAGGGAGCTGGGAGATAGGGTTGATGAAAGAATATTAGGATGGTTTGGACACATGGAAAGAATGAGTGAAGAAAGACTAGTAAAAGAGGTATGGGAAGCAGATGCGGAGGGAGTGAACATGAGGGGACGTCCTAGGATGAGGTGGATGGATGGGGTGAAGGGGGCTTTAGGGAAGAGGGGCATGTCTGTTGAGGAAGGACGGGAGAGGACAGAAGACAGGGGTGAATGGAGAATGGTTGTATATGGATGATGTTGTGATTGCATGAGGTGGAATGGGCAGGGGGATGGGGGGGTGAGGTAGTATGTGTAAGCAAAATTTGACCCCAGCCCAAAGGGATTTCTCCCCATCTCCTTTTATGCAATGGGGGGACGGAGAGGGGGGGTCGCCAATTTAATGAAGCGGCCTTGCTGTGGATGTGCTGTGTCTTGCGACACTGCTTCTGACCCAGGGTAGTGGACAAGGTGCAGGGATGACCCATCATCCAGGAGGTGCTAAGATAAGAGGGAGGGTGGAGGGGTGTGGAGTGTATTCAGGGATGGAATGGGTGGAAATTATTTTATGCCTTTTCCTTTTTGGCTGCCCCCCTTGTAAGGGGGAAAAGGCCTTGATATATGTATGCATGTATGTATGCCATAACTTCTCTCGATACATTTTGATCAATTTCTGTTCAGAGATATCTAACAACAGATTTAGGTTGAATACTTGTATCATTACATTGGATATTTAAGTTGGGAGCATTATTGATTTTTTTTTTTTAGAGCCAAAGAGAATGGATTCTGTTTTACCTAGATGTAGAGACAGTTTGTTATCTATCAACCACTTGCTGACATTCAATAACTCTTCACTAAGTAACGTCTCAATCCTATTTACATCTTTACCAGAAACTAGTAAGGCTGAATCATCGGCATACAACAGCAGTTTACAGTTAACATCAGCTTTTATGTCATTCATATACAAAAGAAACAACAGCGGACCTAAAATGCTACCCTGTGGGACACCACAAGTTATTTTAGCTGATTTTGATGTTGTAACATTTACATTCACAATCTGTTCTTGACCTGTTAGATAAGACCTCATCCAATTAATAACATCTGTTTTGAAACATAACGCTTGTAATTTGAATAATAGAATATCATGATTTACAGTATCAAACACTTTCTGGAGATCTAGCATAACCATTCCACAGTAATTACCTCTATCAATTTCACCTTTGATATAATCAGTCAAATTTATCAAACATGTAACAGTAGAATAGGATTTTCTAAGGCCGGATTGTAAATCATAGAACAATTTATTAATTAGAATGTATTCATAAACCTGGTTATAAACAACTCTTTCCAAGACCTTCGATATAATACCGACACTGAGACAGGTCTATAGTTACCGGATTCTGTTTTGCTATCTTTCTTGTACAAAGGAATAACCTTCACTAATTTAAAATCATTGGGAACTTTGCCAAGTAGAATCGAAATATTGATTATGTAAGTGATACAGGGAGCAATCTGCTCAGCTGAGTCATTCACAAATCTGGCTGGAATATTATCTAGTCCGGTAGCCTTAGTCCTGTCAACAGTCTTCAACACTTTATACACATCTACCTTAGCAACCATAGACAGAGCAAAGGTGTCATGGGTTACACCCTGATTCCTATAATAATTATTAGTGTGTTCTTGGCTAAAAAGTCCTGAAGGTACTGGTAAATTATTTACGAGGGTGGTAGCAATGGCAGTGTCATAACCTGACGTGCCGGTCCCAAGTCCGGATAAATGGGGAGGGTTGAGCGTAGGGCTAACACCCCTACCTCGTAAAAAAAAATATAAAAGTTACAGAAACTTTTGAAGCGCCTCGGAACTTGGACGGATATGTTGTTGATGACCCGGAAATGAATAATGGACGTCTGAATTGGAGATCTAATATAAAAATTGGAACTTGGAATGTAAAGTCTTTATATATGGTTGGCCAAACTAAAGCATTGGTAACAGAAATGGATAAATATAACATTGATATAATTGCAGTACAAGAAACCAGATGGTTAGGAAGTGGTGAGTGTGATCTTGGTAAACACACTATACTGTACAGTGGGAGAGCAGACCAAAGACATGAGGAGGGGGTAGGTATATGTATGACAAAGAAAACAAGAGAATCACTAATAGAGTATAAACCAATCAGTGAAAGGATAATGAGTATAAGATTAAGGGGGAAATGGTTTAATGTGACCCTAATATGCGTATACGCACCAACTGAAGAAAAAGAGGAAAGAATAAAGGATGAATTCTATGAGGAATTACAGATGATCATGGACAACACAAGTAAGCATGATGTAATGATAATTTTGGGTGATCTAAATGCCAAGGTAGGACAGGAAGTTGAGGCTTTCGGACCATGAATAGGAAAAGAAAGCCTCCATGAAGAAACCAATGATAATGGGACAAGGCTAGCGTCACTTGCCTTAAGTAATAATCTAGTCATAGGAGGAACATACTTTCAACATAAGAACATACATAAAGAGACTTGGGTATCGCCAGATGGACATACTAGAAACCAAATTGACCATATAATAATCAATAGAAAACACAGAAATGCATTGCAGGATATAAGAAGCTACAGAGGAGCAGATTGCAACACAGATCACTTCCTGGTTCTGGGAAGGATTAGAGCTAAACTATCAATAAAGAAATCGACACAGGGGAAAAGAGGAAAATATTTGATTTAGAAAGACTGAAGGAACCAGAAGTAAAGGATAATTTTCAGCTGAAATTAATCAATAGGTTCAGAATATTGGATATTTTAGAAGAAGAAACAGAAGAGAAAAGTGTAAATCAGACCTGGGAAGACATGTCAAATATAGTAGGAGAAGTGGCCGAGCAGGAAATTGGTTTCGCACCTAAAGAAAGAAGGAATCATTGGTTTGATAATGAATGTAAGGCAGCACTAGAAGAAAGGAATAGAGCAAGGCAACGGGTAAGAGGACAACGAAGTAACGAGGTACAGAGAGAGAATTACAGACTAAAGAAAATAGAGGCAAAAAGGATATTAAGAAGAAAAAAGAGACAAGCTTTTCATAAGGAAGTAGAGAATATCGAAAGAAATAGGCATGGAGGAAAAATAAGACAACTTTATCAGGGAGTCAAAAAAATAAGAACTGGGTACCAAGCTAGAGAGAGAATGATAAAAAATCAGAATGGAGAAATAATAGCAGGAGAGGCAGAAGTGATGGAAATATGGAAGGAACACTTTGAAAAATTATTAAATCCGCCAACGGAAAACAACCCAAACAACAATGATAATCGAAATATCCAAGGACCAGAAGAAAAGATGCCCGAAATATCTTAAGAGGAAGTTAAACGAGCAGTTAAACATTTAAGAAACAATAAAAGCCCTGGCAAAGACGGAATACCATCAGAAATATGGAAAGGAGGGGGAGATTTTTTAACGAAAAGACTACACCGACTGATGAAAATAATTTGGGCAAAAGAAAGTATACCAGATAGCTGGAAAGAGGGAATAATCGTCCCAATACACAAAAAAATACGATAAGTTAGAGTGCACAAACTACAGAGGAATAAGCCTACTATCAACTGCATATAAAGTTTTCACCAAGATATTGTATAACAGAATGGAAGAATACATGGAGCATATAGTAGGAGAGTACCAATGCGGCTTTAGAAGAGGGAGGTCAACAACAGATCAAATTTTCGTTATAAGACAACTTATAGAAAATTATTGGGAATATGATAGGGAACAACTACACCTGTTCATCGATTTTAAACAGGCTTATGATAAAGTGAGCAGAACATCTCTGTGGAAAATAATGGAAGAATTAGGAATACCACACAAGTACATCAGATTAACAAGAGCATGCTATGAAAACACAAATAGCGTAGTGAGATGTGGAAGTAAAACTACATCACCTTTTCAGATAGGAGATGGCTTAAAACAAGGATGCATACTCTCACCACTGTTATTTAATCTGGCAATGGAAAATTATAATCAGAGTTAGTATGAATAGGAGAGACGATGGAATAAAATTGGAAGATATAACCATAAAACTATTAGCATATGCTGACGACATTGACATCATGATAGAGAATCAAACAGAAATGGAAAAACTGCAGAAAGTGTTGGACTCAAGATCAGTGAAAGCAAGACAAAGATAATGAAGGTAGCAAGAGAGTCTAATCTGCCAGAAAGGGTTCAGATTGCGGGGTTGGACATAGAGAGTGTTAAAGATTTTAAATACTTAGGAGTAAAGGTGACCAATGACGGAAGAATGAAACAGGAAGTGGAAGCCAGAATCGGAGCAGGAAATCGATGTTACTACAGCCTAATAGAATTGTTTAAAAAAAGGTCAATATCAAGAACAACAAAACTGAGACTACAACTCAATAGTGAGACCAGTCATACTGTACGGCTGCGAAACATGGGCCCTTACAAAAGCTATGGAGAAGAAGTTTGAAGTTCTTGAAAATAAGATTTTACGGAGAATTTTAGGACCCGTGTATGACAACCAAATGCAAGAATGGAGGATAAGACACAACTGGGAAATTCGAGAACAAACAAAACAACCCCATATTAAAAATGTAATAAGATTAAAAAGATTGAAATGGGCAGGACATGTCACAAGGTTGCAAGAAGATAGATGGCCAAAGAAAGTGCTCAATAGTGGAGTGCGTGGAAGACGACCACTTGGTCGACCTAGAAAAGACTGGAGGAGATGCGTTGAAGAAGATGTGCAGATATGTAGAATAGAACCAAGAGACTGGAAGGAGGTGGCACAGGACAGAAAGACATGGCGAGACGCTTCGAAAGCGGTTATGGATCACCAAGTGGCACGAAGACCAGCGGAGTAAGAGTAAGAGTAAGGTAGCAATGGTGGTGAAAAAAGGAGTTAAAATTTTGAGCCACTGCTACTTTGTCGAAAGAAACGATCCCATCAACATTTAGACCAATGTTACTTCTTTTGGATTTTGGATTTTTGTAAGAACCTAACTGTTTGATTGTTTGCCAAAGTTTTTTGGGATTGTTTTTGTTGTTTTGAAGAGAATCTTTGTAATATCCTACCTTTGCTCTGTCTACCATAACCTGAACCTCATTCCATAATTTCTTATACATAGCAAAAACAGATTGATATTTTGCTTTCTTATAATCTTTTAAAGCCTTATCTCTCATGTTGATCATATTCAAGATGTCACCAGTAAACCACGGCTTGGAACGTTGTTTTACTCTGATGGATTTTGCAGGAGCTATATTGTCTAATACACCCAAGAACAGAGTTTTAAAATTATTCAAAGCTTGATCAACATCTGTACAATTGACGACTGAAAACCAGTTAACCGCAGACAACCTTTCACAGAACAGTTCCTTCCTGTAATGCTTAAGAGAACGAACTTTTATGGTATTATGTTGTTTGATCTGTTATTTGGAAACCTTCCTGATACAATACATAGCTTTATGATCATTCAATCCAATATCAATAACTCCACTAGAACATATTTTCTGAACATCAGATACTAAAATAAGATCAATAATAGATTCATAGATAGATTAGGAAATGGATAGTTTTAGATACTTGGGTGCAAATGTGGCAGGAAAAGGTGGAGGTAGAATGTAGATTGAGAGAAGCAAGTAAATGCCTTGGTGGATTAAAAAGTGTAATGAGGAATAGACATTTGGGAATGGATGCTAAGAGGAGACTGTATGAAGGAGTGATTGTGCCAACAGCACTGTATGGGGCAGAAACATGGAACATAAGAGAGGAAGAGAGGAGTTTGAATGTGTTTGAGATGAGGTGTCTGAGAAGTATGATAGGGGCTACTAGGCTGGATAGAGTGAGAAATGAGGAGGTGAGGAGGAGAACAGGGGTGGAAAGGGAGTTGGGAGATAGGGTTGATGAAAGAGTAATAGGATGGTTTGGACACATGAAAAGAATGAGTGAAGAAAGACTAGTAAAAGAGGTATGGAAGGCAGATGTGGAGGGAGTGAACATGAGGGGATGTCCTAGGATGAGATGGATGGATGGGGTGAAGGAGGCTTTGGGGAATAGGGGAATGTCTGTTGAGGGAGGAAGGGAGACAGAAGACAGGGGTGAATGGAGAATGATTGTATATGGATGATGTTGTGATGCATGAGGTGGAATGGGTGGGGGGATGGGGGGTGAGGTAGTATGTGTGAGCAAAATTTGATGCAGCCCGAAGAGATTTATCCCCATCTCCTTTTCTGCATGGTGGGGCAGAGAGGGGGGGTCGCCAATTTAATGAAGCGGCCTTGCTGTGGATGTGCTGTGCCTTGCAACACTGCCTCTGACCCAGGGCAGTGGACAAGGTGCAAGGATGACCTATCATCCAGGAGGTGCTAAGATAAGAGGGAGGGTGGAGGGGTGTGGAGTGTATTCAGGGATGGAATGGGTGGGAATGATTTTATGCCTTTTTCTTTTTGGCTACCTCCCTTGTAAGGGGGAAAAAGCCTTGGTGTATGTGTATATATATATAATATATATATATATATATATATATACAGTATATGTATATATATATATATATATATATACATATATATATACAGTATATGTATATATATATATATATATATATATATATATAATATATACAGTATATGTATATATATATATATATGTATATATATATATATATAATATATATATATATATATATGTATATATACAGTGGTACCTCTACTTTCGAAAGGCTCTACATACGAAATTTTCAGGTTACGAAACACTTCTTCGGAAAAATATTGCCTCTTGTTACGAAAGAAATTTCAGGATACGAAAGGCGAAATTTTCAAACACGCGCTGCTACTCACAGCTCCCAGAGTCCACCGAACGTAAACATACTTGTAGCATCCTGTATCTTGGTTTGAAAGTGGCGCGTCCGAGCTGCTCTGCCATTGGCTATTGCCCAGCATCTTCCTGGCATCCCATTGGCTAGGAGGGACCTCTGTGTGTATGTGCGTATACCCAGAATCCTCTTCGTTTTCCCGTCGGCCCACGAGGATCACCGAAGCCTCAGTCTCACACTAGCGAAATTCAGTAAAGCACGAAGTGTTCGGACAGTTTTTCGTCAGCTTTTGTTAGTGTTTATTGCAACTTTACGTGTGTGTATTAACTTTTATTCACTATGGGCCCCAAGAAAGTGATGGAGAAAAGTGGTGAGAAGAAGAGAGTTGTTTTGTCCATACAAACAAAGCAAGAGATAATAGAAAAGTACGAAAAAGGGATGCGTTTGGTTGATCTCGCCAAAGAATATGGCCGTAATCCATCTACGATCGGCACGATATTAAAACAAAAGGAAGCCCTAAAAGCTACGACTCCTTCCAAAGGCCTCTGTCATTTCGAAGAGGAGGTCGGCAGTGAACAATGAGATGGGGAGGTTGTTACTCGTGTGGATAAAGGAGAAAGAGATAGCTGGAGACACAGTGACCGAGACCATAATTTGCGAAAAGGCGACCGCCATCTTAAATGACCTCGTAAAGATGGATGCAGGCGAGGGAACTTCGGCGCAAGAACCACACCAGGAGTTTAAAGCATCGCTTGGGTGGTTCGAGAAGTTCAAAAGGACTGGAATTCACTCTGTTGTTCGGCATGGTGAGGCATCTAGCGCCGACCAGAAAGCGGCCGACGAATTTGTGCGAAAATTTGAACAATTGGTGATCGATGAAGGCTACGTTGCACAGCAAGTTTTTAATTGTGACGAGACTGGCCTTTTTTGGAAAAAGATTTCTCGCCGTACCTTCATCACTGTAGAAGAAAAAAATGCCAGGCCACAAGCCCATGAAGGACCGCCTTACACTTGTCCTTTGTGCCAATGCCAGTGGGAATTGTAAAATCAAGCCCCTGCTGGTGTACCACTAAGAAAATCCCAGAGCATTTAAGGCCCACAAAATATTAAAAGAAAAACTTAAGGTGCTATGGAGGGCCAATACCAAGGCCTGGGTTAACAGACAATTTTTTGTTGAGTGGGCCAATTTGGTTTTTGGCCCTGCTGTTAAGAGGTACCTAGAGGAGAACAATCTCCCCATCAAGTGCCTCCTCATTCTCGATAATGCACCTGCCCACCCGCCCGGCCTCGAAGATGATATCCTGGAGGAGTTCTCATTTATTAAGGTGCTGTACCTCCCACCTAACACCACCTCTATCCTCCAGCCCATGGACCAACAAGTCATTTCGAACTTCAAGAAACTCTACACGAAACACTTGTTCAAGAGGTGTTTCGACATCACTGAAAACACCCAGCTTACCCTTCGTGAGTTTTGGAAGCAGCACTTCGATATTGTTGTTGCCTCAAGATAATCGTCATGGCTTGGCAGGAGGTGACCAGGTGTACCCTTAATGCGGCTTGGAGAAAGCTGTGGCCCGATGCTGTTGCCCCACGAGATTTTGAGGGGTTCGAGGTGGAGTTGGAGGGTAAAGTTGAGCCTGAAGTTGACGAAATTGTTTCGCTGGGAAAGTGCATGGGGCTTGAGGTGAATGACGAGGACATCGACGAGTTGATTCAGGAGCACCACGAGGAGCTTTCGACGGAGGAGCTGAGGGAGTTGGAGGCGATGCAACACACGGCAGTGCAGGAGGAGTTCAGTAAAGACGAAGAGGAGGCAGCCATTATTCCGACAGCCCGAATAAAAGACATTTTAGGAAAATTCTATGAAGTTTCGGAATTTGTTGAAAAGAATCACCCAGAAAAAGTGTTCACTAGTCGGGCTATCGCTCACTATGATGATGTTTGCCTTGCACATTTTCGAAAGATTGTTAAAAGCCGACAAAAGCAAACGACCTTGGATCGGTTCTTTACAAAACGTCAGGCAAAAACCACTGCTGAGAGTGAACCTGAACCGAAGAAGGCGAAAGGTGACAACAATAGCAGTTAACACAAGAGAAAAAAATGCCAAAAAAAAAAAAAAAAAAAAAAATGATAATAATAATAATAATAATAATAATAATAATAATAATAATAATAATTCTTTACATTATGTACAACTCTCATTTTTATGTTTATTGTGCAGTAATTTAATTCTAACGTATTTGTTACAGGTTTTGATGCATTTTTGTAATTTATAAAAAAAAAAAAAATGATGTCCGATTTTTAAGGGGCTTGGAACCGATTAGGGCATTAATAGGGTAAAAAGCGTTTCTACTTACGAAATTTTCACGTTACGAAATGATTTCCAGAACGAATTAATTTCGTAAGTAGAGGTACCACTGTATATATATATGAATATCTGGGGAGCAGATTCTCTTGTATGCATGCATTATTAAAATCGACAGCATTAAGGAGGTTGTTGATCTTCTTATGGGTATTCTCCAGTTTTTTTAACCAATACTCTGCCATTTGGAGGGTGGGCATAGACCAAGTTGCCAAAATGATTCATTTATTTCAACGTTTCGTCTAACAAAGATACATCTTCAGGAAATTCTGTAACAAAGATAATATAGACGTACAGCAATAAAGAAAACATGTTAATCTAAACAAATTCACAAATATGGAAATAGATATCAATAAATGAGCAAAAACACACATCAGCCCATGTATTATACATGGGCTGTTGGGGACCGCTACTTACAAAAATTAAAGGTCCAAAGAAATGACGAAGGAAATCTTCGTTTGGTGACTTGTATATATGCACCTAGCCGGCTTGGGTGGTGGAGGGAGGAATAGAGGGCGGGGTTGGCTTCTCGTTAATACGTGAAGAGGGTTGGGGGGGTTAGGGGGTTGCGGGGTCGGTTGGGGGGAGGATGGAAGGAGTGGGTGGGAGGAGGTGGAGGGGGGTTGTCGGGGAGAGGTCACGGGTGGTGGTAGCTTGGCTGTACTGTTAAACAAAGCAATGGCAGATATCATGTTACTTTGGATATTAATTATAGGACTAAATTCCCTTATAAATATAGCTTCTAGAAGCTTAAGTTTATGTACATCCCTATTGCTTGCTATAATCCTGGTGTTTTTAACTAGGTATTCACGGGTGGCTGTTTGGTTATGGTATTTCAATAAATGATGTTTTATAGCCCCATTTTGCATGTGCATAGTTATTCTCCTACTGAGACTACATCTAGTAAAACCAATATATGCAGTTTTTTACGGCTTGCACATTTCCCGGTGATACAATTAAATTCATACACAATATTAGTTTTAGACATGGTCTCAGTATTACTATTCAAGTTATTAGTTATTACCAATGAGCTAGTTTTTGGGTTGGAGTAGTATACAACCACGCGGATTTCCTTATCTTTAGAAACCGGGTGGCAGTTTTTATTGATGATATCTTTAATAATTTTCTCATCTTTTTTGTAACCCTTGTTGAAGATGTTATGGTAGATATTAATGAATTGGGGCTTAGGGGATGTTTGTGGGGAAAGGTGGTCACACATCATTTTATTACAAATTGCATCAAAATCACTATTAGGGAAACCATTATTAACCAAAATCTGGCGGATGTGCTGCAATTCTGTATGCAGTGCCTGCCAGGAAGAACAAACTTTGATAGCCCTACGGACATACGCTCTAATTACACTGGTTTTATAACTTGTTGGGCACTCACTTTTATAGTTCAAACATTTTTCAGAGTTCGTAGATTTCCTGTACACATTCGTTGTAAATTCCCCGGATGAAGAGTCCACTAAAATATCAAGGAAAGGGAGTTTGCCATCCTTGTTCATTTCCGTCGTAAAGCTAAGACCGGATTCCTCCTGGAGGTGCAGTCTCAATTCCTGGAGAAGGGCTTCTGACTGTGCGCACACAAAGATGTCGTCGATGTACCTGTAGTATAATGAAGGTTTGGTAACTCCATCCTTAAAGACTGCTTCCTCTACTGCCAACATGAACGTTTGGGCAAAGAGTACTCCCAGGGAACCCATCGCTATCCCGTCGTGCTGGACGTACAACTTTCACTCCGGACATTTAAAGGGGGCCTCAGTAGTGCAGATTTTCAGCATCTCTTCCATTATGTGCCTCGGGATGGTTGGAGGGGGGAAATCTGCGTGTTCATAAACATATTCCAAAATGATGTTAATAGTCCTAAGCACAGGTACGTTTGAAAATAAACTAGCAGCATCCAACGATGCTATAAAGCCGTTTGGCTTATTATCCCTAGATGTGTATGAATTCATCCCTAGACTTTAAAGAATAAGTATTAGGGATATAAGGCGAAATTATTTCATGAAGAGTTTTAGCTACGCTATAAGAGGGGGTAGGAATTTGGGAAATTATGGGTCTGAGGGGGTTTCCTTCCTTATGGGTCTTAACATTACCATAAAAATAACCAGGAGAAAAATCACCGACTAGGGGTACAAATTTGTTACCTCCTATCACGGCGTTAACAGTGGAAATAAGTTCATTAAGTCTAGATTTAATCTGAACAACAGGGTTACGAGAAATACGTTTAAACTTAAAATTATCTAGGAGGATGTCACGACATTTCTGAAAGTAAGTTTCCCTGTTGAGGATCACATAGCAAGAAGCTTTGTCTGCTCTTCTGATGACAATCCTCTCGTTGTTGCGCAGTTGTTCTGCGGCTTCCTTCAGAGGAGGGGGAAGTTGGCTCTGGTGGTGGTGGCGGCGTTTCGTACTTTCTGCCTGTATTTGTTCCTGTAGATCTGGGTTAACTGAAATAACACCTGTTTTTTGTAACTTACAAATGATATCGAAGAGAGTGGCCAATTCTACCTTCTTGTTAACCTGCTTAAATTTAGGCATAAGGGAACAATTAATTCCGAGGTTAAAGAATTCACATTGGGTTTCTGACAGGGGTTCATCGGAAAGATTGATGAAGCTATCTGTTGGTTTAGGTAGGGCTAAGTGACCTCCATAAAGTTTAAATAACTTTTTAGATATGCGTGTTCTGCCTACCTGGTAGTGATTGGTTACCTTCAAGTTCAAAGCGTCTAAAGTCTTCTGTTTCAAATCCTGGTTAAAGTTTGAAGCGACGTATTCCTGCTCGGAAGCCTGGAGTTCCTCTTTCAGGGAAGACAGGAGGATGAGCTTACTTTCCGTTTCTTCATTAACCATGGTCCTGCGGAAATCCTGTAAGGATTCTGTATGCTGCACTGCTCGGTCGTGGAGACGTACATTTGAATATCTGGGGAGCAGATTCTCTTGTATGCATGCATTATTAAAATCGACAGCATTAAGGAGGTTGTTGATCTTTTTATGGGTATTCTCCAGTTTTCTAACCAATACTCTGCCTGTTACAGAATTTCCTGAAGATGTCTCTTTGTTAGACGAAACGTTGAAATAAATGAATCATTTTGGCAACTTGGTCTATGCCCACCCTCCAAATGGCAGGCTTTGAAACAGAAGACTTTAGACGCTTTGAACTTGAAGGTAACCAATCACTACCAGGTAGGCAGAACACGCATCTCTAAAAAGTTATTTAAACTTTATGGAGGTCACTTAGCAGTGAAATGTTGAAAGGAAGAGTATAAGTGGTTTGGAATTGAAACTGGGGTCAGACAAGGAGGAGTACTGTTTCCCTTACTTTTTGCACTATATATATGGACTGTATATTGAAGAATGTAAACAGGGTTGAAGACAGAGTGGTCACAGTGGCATATGCCGATGATGTGGCACTGGCAAGTCAAAATCTGGAAGAGCTACAAGAATCACTAAATAGATGGAATAATGCGTTGAATGAATATGGACTAAGACTGAATATTGAGAAATGTGAAGTCATGACCGTATCAAGAGAAGAGAGTGAGAGTGTGCTAAGAGTAGGAAATGATGTACTGAGAGAGACTGAAGAGTTTAAATACTTAGGTGTAAATTTCAATGGTATGGAACTTATGGAACGTGAAATTAATAGTAGAATTGGAAAGATGAGCGCACAAGTCAACCTACTGTACCCACTGCTGAAGGAAAGAACAATTCCAAGAAGAGTAAAAACACTTTTGTAAACTACCATTTTACGACCAATACTGACGTATGGAGCCGAAACATGGAAACTAACAACAAAGACTGAGAGCAGAATAGGGGCAGCAGAAATGAGGGTTTTGAGGATTATATATGGCGTGACAAGAAGGGACAGAATTAAAAATGAAGTGATACGGGCAGAACTTGGAGTGGAATCCGTGCTGGAATTTGTACAGCGAGGCCAGCTCAGATGGTATGGACATTGAGGCGCATGGATGAAAACAGATTGCCAAAACAACTGTATGAATGGCAACCAGAAGGACGAAGACCGGTGGGGAGGCCAAGAATGAGGTGGATCGAGAATGTGGATAAAGCTTTGCAGAGTAGAGGAACATCGATTGAAGAAGTCGAAGAGAGTGAAATTTATAACGACAGACAGCAATGGAGAAGAATGGTGCATCGTAACTGACAGGTCTTGGACCTACCAGGAGGATGGTAGAGGTAGAGGAGGTCACTTAGCCCTACCTAAACCAACAGATAGCTTCATCAATCTTTCCGATGAACCCCTGTCAGAAGCCCAATGTGAATTCTTAAACCTCGGAATTAATTGTTCCCTTATGCCTAAATTTAAGTAGGTTAACAAGAAGGTAGAATTAGCCACTCTCTTCGATAACATTTGTACATACATACATACATATACCAAGGCTTTTTTTTCCCTTACCAGGTGGGTAGCCAAAAAGGACAAGGCACAAAAACATTCCCACCCATTTCATCCCCGAAAACACTCCACACCCCTCCACCCTCCCTCCCATCTTAGCAGATCTACAGGAACAACTACAGGCAGAAAGTACGAAACGCCGCCACCACCACCAGAGCCAACTTCCCCCTCTGCTGCATGCCAGACCCCCTGATATCCACCCTTCTGAATCCTCTCTCCCACGAAAGGACAGAGTCCACTTGGCCAGACTGCGATGCGGTCACCACCCAGCACTTCTAAGCTACCAGAAGAGGCTGGACGACCGTGTTGTGAACAGCTGCCCAGGATGTAACACTTCACCCCATACCATACAACACATAATGGAAGACTGCATTATACACAATCATGCACGCAAACAACACAACATACACTCTATAAAGGATTTGTGGGAAAACCCAGTTTCGGCTGTGGCCTTCCTTGGGGAGACGGGACCCCTCCAATTCCTAACACTTTGCCGCAGTGGAGGGGCTTAGGGGCAAGCAACTGGAGTCTGATGCTTTATTTTTGGACTTCAGTTGCTTGCTCAACTAATTTTGTTAGGACCTTTTACCTCTTTCTCCTAATCTTTATTCCTTCTCTCCTCTTCTTCTTTCTGAATTGATTTACGGTGTACGACCTCTGCTCCCTTTTCGACTATGGCTTGGACTGATCTTTGGATTTGTTGGAGGGTGAAGAGGACTGACATGCCTCTCCACCCTTAGAATTCGAGTACCTGACGTGCGCGAGCGAGGGGAAAGTCTTATGTCAAACATGGTTCCCAGCACTGGGTCCGATCTCGACGGACTGAGGACGCCTTAGGTGCTGGGGATCATGTGTATAGCCGGGTAGTAGCTTCTAGGGATGGTTACATGACATGACAAGCCACACCCCTCCCTTGTTGGGCTCCGAATCATGGGATTTTTGGTGGGTGGAAGGCTACTTGGTCGAATATTTGAAAACCCGTTCTTATGGAGAACAATACCCCCCCTTCTGTTGACGACTCTGGCTTGAATAGGGACACAGTTTTAGACTCTTCCAAGACCTCTAATGTTATGACATTAGAGCCTTATTTCCCTACTCTATCAGATACTGACACTAGGTCTAGGATCAGGAGGACAGGGAAAGGCAATTCAGGAAAAATTGAGATAACGCCAGGAAAATTTGAACCCAACAACTATGCCAAGTTTTTGATTCTGAAAATGAGAGAAGGACAACAAATGAGGGACCTTGACATGTTTTCTGTCAATCGCGAAATCAAGATGAAATGTAGCATCGAACCAAAGATTTCTTACATGAATGATGGCAGTTTACTGGTAGAAGTTGCATCACCTGATGATAGCACTAAAGTCCAAAATATCTCGTCGCTAGATGGTCAAGAAATAGATTGTTTATACAATAAGAGACTGAACCAAGTTAAAGGCGTGATAAGATCTACAGAACTACTTAGATATTCTGAAGAAAAAATCCAAATGGAGCTAAAAGACCAGGGAGTAGTAGATGTGAAACAAATGAAGAAGAACATAGGTGGTGTATTAACACCCTTGCCCACGTACGTTCTAACATTTGATCTCCTGAAGCTACCTAACATGATAATGGCTGCGTGGCTTCGACTAAATGTTAGACTATATATTCCATCATGTCGAAGGTGCTTCTATTGCCAAAAATTTGGTCATGTGATCGGGACTTGTAGGAGAAAAATTAAAGGTGAAAATGCAGTCTGTGAAAATTGTGGTTTAGAAGCTCATGGTGAATGCTCTAATTCTCCACACTGCATCAATTGTGGTGAAGATCACCCCGCAAGCTCAAAGAAATGTGATAAATTTACTTTTGAAAAAGAAGTTCAGATACTAAGAGCAAAAGAACACTTGAGCTTTAAAGAGGCTAGACAACGAGTAAACGCTATGTTCATTCGACCAGGGGTAAGTTTCTCCTCCATCATTAATAAGCATAAGCCCTTGAATAATAGAATGCCCAACACATCAGATGACGTATCTACACATGAGAAGAGCCTTAATTCAAAATTGACCATTCCTAAAAACTCCGAAATTACTCCTGCAAATAATAGACTTATGAAGAGACGCTTGAGTGATGAAAGAGAAGAATCTCTTTCATCAAAAATCTGTCTTAAAAATACGTTTAACTTGTTGGATGATGAAATGGATTTGGAGGATCCCAAATCCTCCAAACATTCCCTAGTCTCTACTTGTCCTGTATCTCAGGTGGAGACTTCAGTCTCGGCAAGTGCTTTGGTGCTTGCTGGGACCCCTGTCCCGTCCTCATCCCCGGTCCGGGCTGGGACTTCTGTCTCGGCATGTGATCTGGAGCAGGCTGGGACTTCTGCTCCGGCTACCGTTCCTGTGCGGTCTGGAGCTTCTGTCTCGGTTTGCCCTCCGGAGCAAGCTGAGACTTCTATAATGGCTTGCGCTCCAGTGCAGGCCAATAATTCTGCCCTAGGTTGTGCTCTAGCTCAGCCTAAGACTTCAGTTTTATCTAACAAACCTACCTTGGATGGCACAGTGGTCCAGGGTGAGAAGTCATCTGTCTCAGCTGGGAATACTGAAGTCATACCAAAATCTGTGGTAAAAGTTCCTAAAGAACAAATAACATTAAGTAACTCAAGGCGGAACATAAAGGTGCCAATTAAGAACAAGAAGGCACCAGAAAAAGATCAAAATGTAAAAAATCCTGGTCCAAGGAAGACTAAAGAGTCTTCCAAATAAAATAAGATAAACTCTCTGCCATTTTGCAGTGGAATTGTCAAGGGTATAGAGCTAAATATGAAGAGCTTAAACATCTAATATATTCTCATTCACCAATATGCATAGCCTTACAAGAGACCATGTTTGGAGAAAACCAAATATTTAGTCCTAGAGAGTACTTTATGCATCACTCTCCTATCAACCCTTTACAAGGAAGCCATGGTGGAAGCGCTCTTCTTGTCAGAAATGATATTCCTCATAAAATATTACCCTTGAATACTCCTTTGGAAGCAGTAGCAATTCAGATTAATATAACTAGAGTATATAACATTTGCTCTCTCTATCTCTCGCCTAATAGAGAATTTTCTAGTAGTGACTTTACTAGTTTATGCAATCAGCTCCCCCAACCGTTTTTAATTTTGGGAGATATGAATAGTAGGCACCAGTCTTGGGGTGATGTGACATCAAATGCAAAAGGGGAACAGCTTCAGCAAATCATTGAGAATATAGATCTTACTGTTCTTAACACCAATAAACCTACTCATTTTCATATCCAAACAGGGACCTTTTCTTGCATTGACCTATCCCTTGCAAGTCCTAATGCTTTCATGGATTTTGAGTGGGATGTGCTTGATGATCTCTTTGGAAGTGATCATTTCCCAATCATCATTTCAAATGGGAATCCAGTACCTGTTGCTAGAGCTCCCCGTTGGTGTACTGATAGGGCAGATTGGCCTCTTTTTAAAGAACTAAGCAATATAGAGGCAGATGTAAATGACTTGCCAACAGTTAGTGAAGCTATTTCTTATTTGAATAGTATTTTAATAAATGCAGCAAATCATTCAATTCCCAAGACCAGTGGAAAATTTCGTCGGAAGCCTGTTCCCTGGTGGAATATACAGTGTACTATAAGACATAAAGCAATGAGGGCTGCTTTCACCAGATATCGTAGGCATAGGTGCACCGTTTACCTTATATGCTTCAAGAAAGCCCGAGCCCAATTTAGATGGCATATAAAGAAAGCTCGCAGAGAATGTTGGATACTATTTCTCTCTAGTATCACATGGAAAACCCCAATGACGTTGGTTTGGGCCAAGATCAAGAAGATAGCTGGGAAATTCAAACCTTCCCCTCCTCCTGTTTTGAAAATTAACGGATTATTTGTATCAGATCCAAAAACTGTAAGTGAAGCTTTTGCAAGGCATTTTGCCAAAGTATCTAGCAAAAACCCTGACTCACCGTATTATCAATTACGCTCAAATGAGGAAGCTCGTTGTCTTGATTTCACTGCTAATGTAAGTGAATTGTCGTATTACAAATTTCCTGGACAGTGGAAGGAGGAGGAGGTGGTTGAGGGGGCGTGGGGAAATACGTACCTCAAGGGAGTGAAGAATGGAGGAGGATGATAATCTCAGTGGGGAAGCCGAAGTCCAGGAGGTTCGCATTACCACACGGGACCACGCGTGCTTCCTCTCAGCAAGCGTGTATGTACGTAAATCAAAGAGGGGTGTGGGGACAACTCATAAAGATAACCGTCTTTGGGTAATGAAACCCAGAATTCCTATAGTGAGTTTTAATGAATTGAATAATTAAACACTAAAATTAAGCTACTTGACATTAAATAAGGGTTTTAACAGTTGGATTCACACATACATCCTATCTATCCTATCTCCCTGCGCGCCTATCTAGGGGTCCTATCTATTAAATACTCCTTGTTACTTGCTATTATCCTTAGAGGGTCTCTGCTGGTTGAGGGGATGACTTCCATGGGGTACTGTTCCTCGTTCTGGCAGGATGCTTTTGAAGTATATCATTGTTGTCGATCACGGCGGGAACCCAGGTCATCCTTTGTGATTAGCCTCGTGGAGGGGGAGCAGGATTGAACACGTAGGAGGCTTCTCGTGTACGCTATCCAGTTCCTTTCAGGTCAGCGTCCCGATAAAAGGGGGTACAGATACGTACGTGACCCCTTGATACACAAATGTTTGGTTCACTGGAGGCTGGAGGCCTCTAGTCACTATGATAGTCGGGATGATACACACAGCACTCCACCTGATAAGTTCGGAGGGGGATTTGACCCACTAATTCTCCTTTAACGTTCACGCACTCACTTCAGGATGCAAATCCTTAATAACCACATGAGGGAGGATAGGGCGCGATTTGGCTCTCCAGGACGTGAGCGGCCCGAACCTCCCTGATCGACTTTAATGGGTAGACTGCTTGTGTCCTGCGGTAGGTCAGGTCACGATGTCCGCTAGCCGGCTTCCGACGTTGCCAATAGTACTATGTCTCCGTCCCTAGTTGCGAAGGGTACTACGAATAATGTTCATGCGGGAGGGTGACACAGTTCCAAGTGTTCTTTGAGGTAGACACTGTTCACGAGCGGGTTAAACACAATCCTAATTATTCTAATTGCCTAGCTTAAACAAATATGTGGCAGCGCGCAGGGGGGTGTGTGTGTTTGAGTGCTTTGTGTGGGCGCGAAAACCGTTGAGCATGGCTCTGAGAACACAAATCAAAAGGGGGGGGTGTGTTTCTAGATATTAGAAGTCTCTCCCTTCGTTAAGGCATTGAATTGGTTGTCAAAAATGACATGACAGATGAAGAGGATAACGAGGAGAAAGGACAGGATGCAGCTACTAGAAGTCTTAAGGACTCTGGAAATTCCCCCGAGTATAGGGAATAAAGGGCCGTAGTGGTGAGAAATCGGACGTGAGAAAATGGGAAGGGAGACAACGAGCTGGGTGTCACAATTTAAAAAATTGTGACATGAATCATACAATATACCCTTTTCCATGAAAGAATTCTTATCAGCCTTATCTAAAAGTAAAAACTCTTCTCCTGGACTTGACGAAATTATATATGATATGATAAAGAACTCGTCATATAATACTAAAGTTTTTATCTTGGACGTTTTAAATAGAATTTTTAAGGATAGCGATTTTCCTGATGTTTGGGAAATAGCTTTAATTTTACCCTTCCTCAAGCCTGGTAAAGATTCCTCCATCCCTTCGAGTTATCGACCGATTGCATTGACATCTTGTCTCTGTAAATTAATGGAGAAGATGGTCAATGCCAGGTTGGTTTGGTTTCTAGAACGGAGAGGGGTGATCTCTTCTGCTCAGTGTGGATTCCGTAGAATGCACTCTTGTACTGATGTACTGATTCGATTGGAAGATTCGATCTGCAATGCTTTTTTATCCAAGCAGCATCATATCACTGTCTTTTTTGATCTTGAAAAGGCATATGATACTGCTTGGAGGTATGGCATTTTAAAAGTTCTTCACAACATTGGGTTGAGAGGTGAATTGCCACTTTTTATCAAAGCTTTTTAAAAAAAATAGTCTTTTTAAAGTTAGAGTAGGTAATACTCTATCCAAATTAACGGTACAAGAAGAAGGAGTTCCTCAGGGTAGTGTGTTAAGCGTAACCCTGTTTGCCCTTAGTATCAATGGTATTGCTTCCGTTATTCCGCCTGAAGTAATGTTTACGCTTTTTGTTGACGATTTGTCCTTGTCATTTGCAGCATCTAGAATGTCTGTAGCAGAGCGGAAACTACAGTTGACAATTGATAAAGTAGCTAGATGGGCCTCTGAGCATGGATTTCGTTTTTCACCATCAAAAACAGTAGTGATGCATTTCTGCCGCATTAGAGGTCACCATCCTGACCCAGATTTATACCTATATGGTCAGAGAATTTCATGCGTGGAGGAGGCAAAATTTTTGGGTCTGCTATTTGATCCAAAACTATCTTGGGAGCCGCATATTAAAAACCTTAAGATAAAATGCATGAAAGTTTTGGATGTTCTCAAAGTTATTTCCTGTACCAAATGGGGGGCTGATCGTAAGCACCTACTTCAGTTGCATAAGGCACTGGTTTTACCCAAACTTTTATATGGATCTGAAATATACTCGTCAGCAAGAAACACAAAGCTAGAGAGACTGAATGCTGTTCATCATGCTGGGGTAAGGATTGCTACAGGAGCATTCAAGTCCTCACCAATTCCAAGTCTCCTTGTTGATGCTGGGGAATTACCCCTAGTTTTAATGAGGCAGTCCCAGATGATTAAGTACTGGACTAGAGTTCAAAGACTTCCTAACTCCTTAAGTTTTAAAATTATTTTTAATGGCAATTTTAATAATTTTAATAATAAATCTTCATGTCCACTTCCCTTTGGACTTAGAGTAAGACATGTTTTAGAAGAATTAGGTTTACCCCAATTTCAAGTTCTTCCAGTAAAGCATTCAGCATTTCCTCCTTGGAGGCTACCACATGTAGATCACTGCAGCTGCTTAGAAGTATCTAAGACTGGAATACCGGAGCCTGTGATCAAACAGATATTTCTCACCCACTTTGAAGATCACAGAAATTCAGTTTGTATATATACAGCAGATGGCTCCAAATCCAATGCTGGCGTTGGATTTGGAGTTGTTTTTCCCAGTTTTAATTGCAGTGGAGCATTGCCTAGCTCTGCTTCAATTTTTACAGCTGAGCTGCATGGAATTCTAATGGCTTTAAAAAGAATAGTAAACCATGCTGGTTTTAGTTTCACAATTTTTAGCGATTCTAAGAGTGTTTTGGAAGCCTTAAGTTCTTATAATCCTACCCATCCATTAGTTTCAGAAATTTTAGAATGGATGTTTTACTAAGTCGTAAAAGAAAATTAATTAGGTTCTGTTGGGTTCCGTCCCATGTCGGTATAATAGGCAACGAGGAGGCTGACAGGTTAGCCAAAGAAGGATCATTAAAACATCCTATTAACAAGGCCCTTCCAGATACCGACTATCAGCCTGAAATTAAGAATGCAATAAAATCTTCCTGGCAATTCTCATGGTCTTTGATCGAATTTAATAAGATGAGAGAAATCACAGACTCTGTTAATCCATGGATATATTTATCCAGCTGTCGTAGAAGAGAAGTGTCAGTGTGTCGCCTCCGAATTGGACACACGAACTTCTCTCATGGCTTTTTAATGAGTGGTAACTACCAGCCTTTTTGCAGCGATTGTTTGGTGCCACTAACGGTTAGACATTTGCTGGTCGAATGTCCTAGCTTGGTGGAACAGAGAGAGAGACATTTTAACAGGGACAGGGCTGAGAGTTTTAATTTGAGTTTCATTTTGGGAAAAGACTTGGACGAAGACTCTCTTTTCAATTTCATTGAAGAAGTTGGTTTCTCCAACTTGATCTGATTTTAATATATAGGACATATTTTATTTTATCCAGTAGTTAATATATATTGAGTTTACTTTCGGTGTCAATAACCTAGTAGTTACGACACCAGATTGAACGCTTATAATCAATCAATCAATTGGGGAGACGGGACTGCTCGGACAGACAGTCGAGGGAACGACAACAACAACAACAACAACAACAACTTCCCCCTCCTCTGAAGGAAGCCGCAGAACAACTGCGCAACAACGAGAGGATTGTCATCAGAAGAGCAGACAAAGCTTCTTGCTATGTGATCCTCAACAGGGAAACTTACTTTCAGAAATGTCGTGACATCCTCCTAGATAATTTTAAGTTTAAACGTATTTCTCGTAACCCTGTTGTTCAGATTAAATCTAGACTTAATGAACTTATTTCCACTGTTAACGCCGTGATAGGAGGTAACAAATTTGTACCCCTAGTCGGTGATTTTTCTCCTGGTTATTTTTATGGTAATGTTAAGACCCATAAGGAAGGAAACCCCCTCAGACCCATAATTTCCCAAATTCCTACCCCCTCTTATAGCGTAGCTAAAACTCTTCATGAAATAATTTCGCCTAATACTTATTCTTTAAAGTCTAGGGATGAATTCATACACATCTAGGGATAATAAGCCAAACGGCTTTATAGCATCGTTGGATGCTGCTAGTTTATTTTCAAACGTACCTGTGCTTAGGACTATTAACATCATTTTGGAATATGTTTATGAACACGCAGATTTCCCCCCTCCAACCATCCCGAGGCACATAATGGAAGAGATGCTGAAAATCTGCACTACTGAGGCCCCCTTTAAATGTCCGGAGTGAAAGTTGTACGTCCAGCACGACGGGATAGCGATGGGTTCCCTGGGAGTACTCTTTGCCCAAACGTTCATGTTGGCAGTAGAGGAAGCAGTCTTTAAGGATGGAGTTACCAAACCTTCATTATACTACAGGTACATCGACGACATCTTTGTGTGCGCACAGTCAGAAGCCCTTCTCCAGGAATTGAGACTGCACCTCCAGGAGGAATCCGGTCTTAGCTTTACGACGGAAATGAACAAGGATGGCAAACTCCCTTTCCTTGATATTTTAGTGGACTCTTCATCCGGGGAATTTACAACGAATGTGTACAGGAAATCTACGAACTCTGAAAAATGTTTGAACTATAAAAGTGAGTGCCCAACAAGTTATAAAACCAGTGTAATTAGAGCGTATGTCCGTAGGGCTATCAAAGTTTGTTCTTCCTGGCAGGCACTGCATACAAAATTGCAGCACATCCGCCAGATTTTGGTTAATAATGGTTTCCCTAATAGTGATTTTGATGCAATTTGTAATAAAATGATGTGTGACCACCTTTCCCCACAAACATCCCCTAAGCCCCAATTCATTAATATCTACTACCATAACATCAACAAGGGTTACAAAAAAGATGAGAAAATCATTAAAGATATCATCAATAAAAACTGCCACCCGGGTTCTAAAGATAAGGAAATCTGCGTGGTTGTATACTACAACCCAAAAACTAGCTCATTGGTAATAACTAATAACTTGAATAGTAATACTGAGACCATGTCTAAAACTAATATTGTGTATGAATTTAATTGTATCACCGGGAAATGTGCAAGCCGTAAAAAACTGCATATATTGGTTTTACTAGATGTAGTCTCAGTAGGAGAATAACTATGCACATGCAAAATGGGGCTATAAAACATTTATTGAAATACCATAACCAAACAGCCACCCATGAATACCTAGTTAAAAAACCAGGATTATAGCAAGCAATAGGGATGTACATAAACTTAAGCTTCTAGAAGCTATGTTTATAAGGGAATTTAGTCCTATAATTAATTTCCAAAGTAACATATCTGTCATTGCTTTGTTTAACAGTACAGCCAAGCTACCACCACCCGTGACCTCTCCCCGACAACCTCCCACCTACTCCTTCCATCCTCCCCCCAACCGACCCCGCAACCCCCCCAACCCTCTTCTTCACGTATTAACGAGAAGCCAACCCCGCCCTCTAATCCTCCCTCCACCACCCAAGCCGGCTAGGTGCATATATATGTCACCAAACGAAGATTTCCTTCGTCATTTCTTTGGACCTTTAATTTTTGTAAGTGGCGGTCCCCAACAGCCCATGTATCATGATAGGATGTGTGTTTTTGCTCATTTATTGATATCTATTTCCATATTTGTGAATTTGTTTAGATTAACATGTTGTTTTCTTTATTGCTGTACGTCTATATTATCTTTGTTACAGAATTTCCTGAAGATGTCTCTTTGTTAGACGAAACGTTGAAATGAATGAATCATTTTGGCAACTTGGTCTATGCCCACCCTCCAAATGGCAGAGTATTGGTTAGAAAACTGGAGAATACCCATAAGAAGATCAACAACCTCCTTAATGCTGTCGATTTTAATAATGCATGCGTATATATATATATATATATATATATATATATATATATATATATACGCATGCATAGAGGGTTTAGGAAGAAATGTCAATGTAATAGTACTGGGAGACCTTAATGCTAGGGTGGGAAATGGTCCAATCGATGGAGTGGTTGGGAAGTGTGGAGTTCCAGGAAAGAATCGTAGTGGAGAGTTGATGGTGGAAATGTGTCTAGAAAGAGAGTTGATGATAGCAAATACAGTGTTTCGGAAGAAAGTCAAGCATAAGTACACATGGGAGAGGGTGGTGGAGGGAAGGGTGGTAGATAGAGCGCTAATGGATTATGTAGTGGTAAATAGGATTATGATAGGAAGAGTTAAGGATGTACATGTGCTAAGGGGAGAGGGTGGGGGAATATCAGATCATTTTTTGGTGGAAGGTAAGTTGAGAGTGGAGGAAAGGGACAAAAGGTAGGGAGGTTCTTAGAGTGAACTCCTTGAATGAAAAGGAAAAGGAGAAGGAGTACGAAAAGAAGCTGAAGGAGGAGTGGGAGGGAGTAAAGGATAGAGCAGAGATGGGTGTGGAGGAGGAATGGGGATGGTTCAAGGAGGGAGTCTTTAAGTGTGCAAGGATGGTGTGTGGAACAAGAAGGACAGGGGGAAATAGAAGAAAGGGTAGTGAATGGTGGGATGAGGAAACAAAGAAGGTTGTAGAAGAGAAGAAGCAAGCTTTCACAGATTGGTTACAAAAGAGGACGGGGGAGTCGTATGAGACGTACAAAGAAAAGAAAAGAGAAGTAAAGCAAAAGGTAAAGGAGAGCAGATGTGAAATGGGGTAGGAGTATGACAGAAAATTTTGAAAGTAATAAAAAGATGTTTTGGAAAGAAATTAAGAGAGGAAGAGGAGGCGAATCAAGTAGGGAAGAAAAGGTAAAAGGTACAGATGGAGAGATGATAATGGAAGAGATGGCAGGAAGGGGAAGATGGGCAGAATATTTTAGGGAGTTGCTAAATGTGAAGGAGGATAGGGAAGGAAAGATAGTTGCAGTGGGAAATGCGAAGAAAATGAGAGTGATGAATGAGGAGAATGGAGGAGAAATAGGGAAGGATGAGGTGAAGGCAGTTGTAAAGATGATGAAAGCAGGTAAGGCACCTGGTCTGGATGGATGCCATGCAGAATGTCTGAAAAAGGGAGGTTCAGTGATGGTGGACTGGTTGGTGAGGTTATTTAATGTTTGCTGGAGAGAGGGTAGAGTACCGGAGGACTGGAGAAGTGCCTGTATAGTTCCTCTTTACAAGGGAAAAGGGGACAAGTGTGAATGTAGTAGTTTCAGAGGGATTAGCCTGTTAAGTGTAGTAGGGAAGGCTTATGGGAGGATCTTAATTGAGAGGATTAGGAGAGGAACAGAAGGAGTAATTGGTGAGGAACAGTGTGGATTTAGGACAGGTAGAGGTTGTGTAGATCAGATCTTTGTGGTAAGACAGATATGTGAGAAAGCTATAGGAAAGGGGAAGGATGTTTTTTGGGCTTTTATGGATCTGGAAAAGGCTTATGATAGGGTAGACAGAAAGGCACTGTGGTAGGTTATGCAGATTTATGGGATAGGAGGAAAGCTTTTGGGAGCTGTCAAGAGTTTTTATGAGAGTAGTAGAGCATGTGTCAGGATTAGAAATGGAGAGAGTGAGTGGTTTGAAGTAAAGGTGGGACTTCGTCAAGGATGCGTTATGTCGCCCTGGCTGTTCAACTTATACATGGATGGGGTGGTGCGAGAGGTGAATGCTAGGGTAGTGGGTCAGGGATTGGAGATGGTTAAAGAAAATGGAGAAAAGTGGGAGGTGAGCCAGCTGTTGTTTGCGGACGACACTGCGCTTGTGGCAGGGTCAGAGGAGGGATTGAGGAAGCTGGTGGCAGAGTTTGGGAGAGTATGTGATAGAAGAAAGCTAAAGATAAGTGTGGGTAAAAGTAAGGTGATGAGATGTACAAGGGGTGAAAGTGGCAGTAGACTGGAAGTGAACATCAAGGGAGAGCGACTGGAGGAAGTGGATAGTTTTAGATACTTGGGTGCAAGTGTAGCAGGAAAAGGTGGAGTGAAGGTGGAGGTAGAATGTAGATTGAGAGAAGCGAGTAAATGCCTTGGTGGTTTAAAGAGTGTAATGAGGAATAGACATTTGGGAATGCATGCGAAGAGGAGACTGTATGAAGGAGTGATTGTGCCAACAGCACTGTATGGGGCAGAAACGTGGAATATAAGAGAAGAAGAGAGAAGGAGTTTGAATGTGTTTGAGATGAGGTGTCTGAGAAGTATTATTATTATAGGTTTATTCAACAATATTAAATACAATTAGACATACATATATACATTTTTTTTTTACAAAATTGGTAGTTGAAAAGGGAGAGCGAGAAGCAAAGCTTATGGGGAGTTGCTCTCCCTTAAGGAAAAAATTATTTTCATTTATTTATTTTTGTTACATGGTAGTATGGTACATACACATCTATACACATATATACACGATTGTAGGACAACTCGTCCACGGACACCCCGCCCACGGACAACCCGTCCACAAAACCGCAAAGCAGGACAACCCGTCCACAGACACCACCATGGGTGGTCAACTCGTCCACGGACAAGATTTCAAAAAACTTTTAGACAATTATTTTATTACCTTTTTTTAATGATATTTCATGTTATTTCATTAAAATTTGCTTTAGATGATATATTCTGGTAAGTAATAGATGTGTTTATAAATGTTATGGACATGCTTATTTTAACACCCTAGAATAGCTCCAACTATGATAAAAAAGAAATAATCACACCTGTATTCTGTATATATAAATATGTAAATAAAGTTTGATTGTTCTGCAAATTATGTTTATTATTATTAAAAAAAAAGTCATTGGACGAGATGTCCATATTCCCGTGGACGAGCCGTCCCACCTCCCCAGTATGGTGGGGGTTACTAGGCTGGATAGAGTGAGAAATGAGGAGGTGAGGAGGAGAACAGGGGTGAAAAAGGATTTGGGAGATAGGGTTGATGAAAGAATATTAGGATGGTTTGGACACATGGAAAGAATGAGTGAAGAAAGACTAGTAAAAGAGGTATGGAAGGCAGATGTGGAGGGAGTGAACATGAGGGGACGTCCTAGGATGAGGTGGATGGATGGGGTGAAGGGGGCTTTGGGGAAGAGGGGAATGTCTGTTGAGGAAGGAAGGGAGAGGACGGAAGACAGAGGTGAGTGGAGAATGGTTGTATATGGATGATGTTGTGACTGCATGAGGAGGAATAGGCGGGGGGGTGGGGGGTGAGGTAGTATGTGTGAGTAAATTTTGACGCAGCCCGAAGGGATTTCTCCCCGTCCTCGCCTTATATGCAAAGGGGGACGGAGAGGGGAGGTCGCCGATTAAATGAAGCGGCCTTGCTGTGGATGTACTGTGTCTTGCGACACTGCTTCTGACCCAGGGCGGTGGGCAGGGTGCAGGGATGACCCGTCATCCAGGAGGTGCTCAGATGAGAGGGAGGGTGGGAGGGGTGTGGAGTGTATTTAGGGATGAAATGGGTGGGAGTGTTTTTATGCCTTTCCCTTTTTGGCTACCTCCCTTGTAAGGGGGAAAAAGCCTTGGTATATATATGTATGTATATATATATAAAGCCAGTGATTCAAATTGTTTCTGCCTCCCATAAAACTGTGAAGTTGTAAATGAGGCTAATCCAGCAAAATACATGAATATTTTGTAGTAAATATCAAGGAAACTAGCATTGGGTAACCCAGTGTTTATAGCCATCAATTTCACTCACATGCCAGAATGGAGAAATATGTCCCCTTTTCATAATTTCCTCTAGTTTCCTTTATTTTCAACAGCAAGTTATTCTTTGGTGAGTAAAGTAGACTTTTGTACTTTAGGAACTAGCAGAATTTTTTAGAAGTCATAGACTTACCTGATCTGGCACCCATGGTCATCTGAAAATAAAAGAGGCAGCAGGGTATGCCTACTGTACACAACCAACAACAATATTCTTGATGCTGACAGGAGGTGGGCTAAAGTTGCCAGATACTGCTTGTGAATCAATGTCAAAGGGTGCGAGATATGTCCTGTTACAGCAGATGATCCAGCCTACACTTTGCCATAGATTCAAACTTAAAGATAAGGGGACAAAAATGTCTCTATTGGCAGTAAAAGGTTAAGGGCTTCCAGAGCTAGCCATTTACTGCCCCCATTATCCACCATTTTCAGAGGACTTGTTTGTTAGGAAAAATCATGTTACTGTTATATGAAAAGGTGGGAGAAATACAATTGAAGTTGATAGAAACCTTAAGCCCAGTGCACAGACTGTCAGCCTCTTGTGGTTACATCTCTAGATGAAGGTGAGGGGGTTGATTGATTTTGAGAATAGGGTGCAGGAAGATCAATTCTCCCTACTGTCCATCTTGTAGGACTGCCACAATTAGGTAGCCATTGTTGGTCCCTGCACAAGGTATTTGATATACCATGTGTATATAGGCATGATAACTTTTTTCAAAATTGTAGTCATCTACACCTTGTATTTACCTAGTTGTATTATACGGGAAGGGAGCTATGCTCGTGGTGACCCATCTTTGTATCTCTCAGCATCAAGTTTTTTCTTAAAATCTTGAATAGTGTTTGCACACACTGTTTCTTTGTCTAATTTGTTCCAAGTATCTATCACTCTGTGTGGGAAGCTATTTTTTTTAGATCTCTTCTGTAATTATCTTTTTTTAGTTTCTTTTCATGTCCTCTTGTTTTTCCATTCTCCCATTTTAATAAATCATTCTTATCTAAGATTTCCATTCCCTTCATAATGCTATAGATAGTTAGTTGGTCTCTTCTTTCCCTTCTTTATTCCAGAGTTGGTGTTTATAATGATCTGTATACAATAGATTAGCAATAAATAGCCTTTAGGGACTAAAAAGAAAACAGCTTAATTTTGCTATAGATTGTCTTTCAAACATATTTAATCTGCTTTACCCCATAGTTTTATCTATAGATTAAAATTTCTGTAGTCATAATTTGGGAAACTGAACGTTTACAACCAATTCTCCAATAGGAGCAAATATCACTTGCATTCCACAACAGGTACATAACAGTATGGCACTTAAATACATGACATTTAAAGTATGAATTTTGCTATCCTTCATCCATGGCAGAAATACATACATAGTGCCTATTTCAAATACATGTACAGTATCAAATACTGTTGT
This sequence comes from Oratosquilla oratoria, assembly GCF_046742065.1. Taxonomy (NCBI): domain Eukaryota; kingdom Metazoa; phylum Arthropoda; class Malacostraca; order Stomatopoda; family Squillidae; genus Oratosquilla; species Oratosquilla oratoria. Next base: position 24,432,697 of record NC_134794.1, on the reverse strand, counting down.
AATACTGGCCATACCATGCTCCATTTTCTTGCTACCACAGAAACTAGAGAAAATAAATAAAATGAAAGTAAATAAATCCTGTCAAAAGTTTCATCAATTATCACAGTTCTAGTAAAAAGTAAGCCAAAACTAATTAAATGCCCATAAAATCAGAGCATTCAATGATACAAATCATGCCAAATCTATTTAGTCAATAAATAATATTATCTTTTAGATTACATTCTTTAAGGCAGCTTTGAAAACTTAAGTGTATATAGCAAGGTGATGAGCACACATAAAAGTGTATGGACAACAGTAACACCAAATAAGATTTAACTACATGTATGAACTAAAACTAACCATTATTTATGCATGATAATGAAGAACACAACATAACCATGGTTTATTGCACAGCTAAAAGATACAATTAGAACCACAAACTGTGCCCTGACCACCCCAGCACCCTACAGGATAGTACAGCTTATAAAGCAGTGTACCCTTACATGTACTATGGTACTGTTTGTATACCCATCTAAATAGTATAGACCTTCTGGTAGTTCTGTACAACATATGTGCAGTGTTGACAGTGGTGGAATATATTACTGGGTATTACAGTTTATGCATTATATTTGAAATTAGTACACTTAAGTATGGACTCAAGTATGGTACATTTCTTTAGAGAGCATATTTATTCAGGTATTACGACCCACCATACCATACACCATGGAAGGAAGTACAGCCTTAAAACATATGCAGTCCAAGTCGTGCATCTTTTTATATGGTAAAGAATTCCTCTACATCCATCCATGTTCCATCATGAATTTCACATGAGCTATGGCTGCCAGCTCTTTGCAGAATTCCTCAATGACTATCAGAGCCTCAAACATTCGATCATCATCATCACGCCTGTAGGAGTTTAAAAAAAATCATCACATTTAAAAAAAAATTCATATGTTAACCCAAAATATCTTGCTTCATAATAATTTCTCTCCATTTTGAATAATGATGGGTACTTGCAAATGGCGGTACTGCATGACATATGTTTCACCTTCAAAACATGAATTTATGAAGCGGCCTTGCTGTGGATGTACTGTGTCTTGCGACACTGCTTCTGACCCAGGGCAGTGGACAGGATGCAGGGATGACCCGTCATCCAGGAGGTGCCAAGATGAGAGAGAGGGAGGAAGGGAGTAGAATATGTAGGGAATGGAATGGGTGAGAGTCGTTTCTATGCCTTTTTCTTTTTGGCTACCCCCTCGTGTAAGGGGGAAAAGCCTTTGGTATATGTAAGTATGTATGTATGTCAAAACTAATCACTATCTCCATGTGGAAATACAGCCCACTTGGTGTCTGGACTGGTTCCAAGATCTCTCCATCAACTTCAATGGTATTTCTTCCACCTTTTTTTGTAAGGAGGAATGACAACTGGAAACTGCTCCTAACCTCCTACTACTATAAGCCAACAGTCCAAAGTTTCTTTCTAGATATTATGGGAGGGCCTGAGGTTGGATGTATGTTTTAACTTGGTCACCTAATTGTAATAAACAGGATAAGAGTCATGCCCATATGGTCACATCCCTGCATTCCCATTGGCCCATTCTGACCTTTATTTGTCCTATGTTACTTGACTACTATTCTATCAATCAATAATCCTATACAGAAAACTATTCTTTAATATCTTTCAAACACGCTCACTGGCAGGATATATTAAAACATTGCTACTTAGAAACTACTATACACTAGAAATCTACTTACTCAAATTCAAACTCTTCCATGGTTCCCAAGAGTTGGTGTCTAGTGATTCTCAATCTCTCTCCATAGTCATTAGCAAGGGTTACGTGGTTAAGCACCTTTGAAACAACTGATGATAGCACCTGATAGGGTGTTCTTGTTCCTGGTACCAAAGGGATAAGTGGGTTGAGGAGAAACTCATGCAAGTGTGGGTGTGGTAGTAATGCCAGACTCGAGATTAATGATGTCACCTGGAGATTTACTTCATAGTCCTGAAAATGATAAACCATAATATCCATTAACCTCTTCAATATGAGTCAAATTCTCGCGGGCAGCATCAGCTGCCTGATGTATGATGATTCAATGATGCATCACAATACTCACATTATAAAATATAAAGTTACAGCTGTATTACTCATTCTCTTTCACTCTGAATATTAATAATCACAGAAAATATGATCAAGCCAGTTCACAGAATATGGGGGTCACTCAGCTACAACTACAAAAAAAATATAATCAAGACGCTTGCTTACTCAGGCATCCTCATATACCCACTCAGGCCTCATGACACCTACGTAGGCATCATTGTATGGAAAGGGTTAAACATTATGGTGAAAATGAACTTGTGTTATGGTGTACAGTCATCAATTATGAGATTCATCAATATCATAGAAATACCAAAAGATTTTCCATCCTTATATGGGGAGGTTGACTCAAAAGCCCAATTTATTGATATGCTCTGCATGGAGACGTGGAATCACTTGAATCATCTAACAGCTAACCTGCTGGCACAGATGCTCCAGAAAGTCCATGAGGACGGAAAGTAATGGGCCTGGTGAGTATGTATTCAACTCAGCCTCAGCCTTGGACTCTCGTGATGCAGTAGATGATGAATCAGATGGGCACTCAGGGCAGAGAGCTTCTCTTGGCCATCCATATGACACACTCACCTGCAGTGACAAAGAAAAAGCTTACTTATTCAACTTACAAACGATTACAAAGGCAGAGCATGCCAACAGGAGACCTTTTGTTCCATAACTAGGTCAGATGCAAAAATATATATATACATACATACATGTACCAAAGGCTTTTTCCCCCTAAACAGGGAGCAGCCCAAAAGAAAAAGGCATAGAAACCACTCCCACCCATTCCATTTCCTATATATTCCACTCCCCTCCACCCTCCTCGCTCCCTCTTATCATGGCACCTCCTGGATGACGGGTCATCCCTGTACCCTGTCCACTGCCCTGGGTCAGAGGCAGTGTCGCAAGACACAGCATATCCACAGCAAGGCCGCTTCATTAATTCACCGACCCCCCCTCTCCATCCCCTCATGCAGAAAAGGAGAAGACAGGGAGAAATCCCTTCAGGCTGCGTCAAATTTTTTCTCATACATACTTCCTCAACCCCCATCCCCCTCCCACTACCCCTCATGCATCACAGCATCATCTATACACAATCACCCCTATCTTCTGTCCTTTCCCATCCTTCCTCAACAGACATTCCTCTCTTTTGTAATGCCCCTTTCACCCCATCCATCCATCTCATCCTAGAATGCCCCCTCATATTCTCTCCTTCCACCTCTGCCTTCCACACTTCTTTTACTAATCTTTCTTCACTCATTCTTTCCATGTGTCCAAACCATCCTAATACTCTTTCATCAACCCTATCTCCCAACTCCCTTTCCACCCCTGTTCTCCTCCTCACCTCCTCATTTCTCACTCTATCTAGACTAGTAACCCCTATCATACTTCTCAGACATTTCATCTCAAACACAAATTCCTTCTCTCTTCCTCTCTTCTGTTCCATGTTTCTGCCCCGTACAGTGCTGTTGGCACAATCACTCCTTCCTGACTGGTAGAAAGATGAGAGTAGTGCTCAGAGAAAAATATTCAGACTGAAAAGAGGTGATCAGTCGAGTACCGCAAGGATCTGTATTGGCACCAATAATGTTTGCTATTTATGTGAATGACATGGATGAGCTTCTTTGCAGACAATGCCAAACTGTTAAGGAAAGTAGAAACTGATAAGGACTGTGAAGCACTGCAGGAAGACCTGAATAAGGTATGGAACTGTAGTCAGAAATGGGAAGTGAACTTTAATACCAAGAAGTGTAGCATAATGGAGTTTGGAAAAAGCAAAAACAGAATATCAGGAAAATATACAATTGGAACCAAGGCAGAATCCAAAAAAGATTTGGGGGTAATTATCACAAACGACTTGTCCTATGATAAACAGATTAACAAAATTGTTGGGGAGGCTTACAACTTGCTAAGATCAATAAAAGTGGCATTTGCATACTTGGACAAAGACATGATAAAAAAATATTGGTTACATTGATAAGGCCTAGACTAGTATGCGGCAAGATTGTGGTGACCCAGTACCAAAAAGAATATAAAGAAAATAGAAAGAATCCAGAGAACAGCAACAAAAATGGCACCTGCACTTGCAAACCTATTATATGAGGAGAGATTGGCTAAACTGGAGTTACCAATGCTGGAGCAAAGAAGAGAGGTGACCTACTGACCATCTACAGAAACATGAAAGGCACAGAGATACTTGATAGAGAGGACTTACTAAACTGGGACAAGAGAAACACAAGAGGACATGGAAAGAAAATAAAAAAACATAGCTACAGAAGAGAACTGAAGAAAAACAGTTTTCCACATATAGTGGACACTTGGAACAAACTGGATAATGAAATAGTATACGCAAAAACCATTCATGAGTTTAAAAGCAAACTAGACACTGCGAGATACAAAGGCGGGACACCACGAGCATAGCTCCCCTTCCCGCAAAATAAAACTAGGTAAATACAGTTTTCCAAATAGAGTAGTGGACACTTGGAACAAACTGGATAATGAAATAGTATGCGCAAAAACCATTCATGAGTTTAAAAGTAAACTAGACACTGCAAAATACAATGGCAGGACACCACGAGCATAGCTTCCCTTCCCGCAAAATACAACTAAGTAACTAGGTAAAATATAACCACCTCTTAGCATCCATTCCCAGATGTCTATTTCCCATTACACTTTTTAATCCACCAAGGCATTTACTCGCTTCTCTCAATCTACATTCTACCTCCACCCCCACTCCTCCCTTTCCTGCCACATTCGCACCCAAGTACAGTAGAACCTCTACTTACGATTGCCTAAACTTACGAATTTTTCCAACATATGATGTGAAATTCGATCTAATATTTGACTCTACACCCGAAGTAATTTCCAACATACGAAGTTGTCGAAGTTTCGCATATATACGGCATCGAAGTTTCTTGTAGCGTCGCAGTTTCATGGTTAGCCTGATAGACGGCAGTCAGTTCACAGCTCTCCTTCGTGTCACGTGGTTCTCCTTGTTCTGATCATAAATAACAGTGCTTAATACCTTCCTTTTTTACATTTCCTTTTTTATTCTATCATCATGGGTCCCATGAAGGCTAGTGCGAGTGGTAGCAATGGTGAAAAAAAGGAAGAAAGTAAAGCTTTCCTTAGAAGTAAAGCAAGAAATCATAGAAAAGCATGAGAGCGGTGTTTGTATAAGTGATCTGGCTAAACAATATGGCCGAAACATGTCTACAATCTTGATGATCGTAAAGCAAAAGGAAGCCATCAAAGCGGTCAAACCATACAAGGGGATCACCATCATCTCTAAATGTCGCAGCTCTACCCTGGATGAAGTGGAATGCCTTTTACTTATATGGATAAGGGAGAAGGAGATTGCTGGTGATACGATCACTGAAACGATCATATGTGAGAAGGCCAGCGCCATCTATTGTGACTTGAAGGAGTTGGGCTCTGGGGATGATGCGGGGGAGAGTTCAACCGATCCTACAACAGAGGAATTTAAGGCATCTCGCAGTTGGTTTGAGAAATTCAAGAAATGGACCGGGATTCATTCAGTTGTATGGCATGGGGAGGCTGCAAGTTCAGACACCAAGGCTGCCGACAAATTTGTTAAACAATTCGAAAGGATCATGAAGGAAGAAGGCTACATAGCGCAACAAGTGTTCAACTGTGATGAAACCTGTCTTTTTTTTGAAAAAAAAACAAAAAAAAAAAGCCTCGTCGAACATACATCACTGCCGAAGAGAAGAAAATGCCTGGACATAAGCCTATGAAGGATAGGTTGACTCTTGGCCTATGTGCCAATGCCAGCAGGGACTGCAAAATCAATCCGTTATTGGTTTATCATTCAGAAAACCCTAGGGCATTTAAGGCTCATAAAGTCAATAAGGACTTGCTGCAAGTTTTCTGGTATGCTAATGCTAAGGCTTGGTTTACTAGGCTCTTCTTTGTTGAATGGGTTAATCAAGTTTTTGGCCCTGCTGTTAAGAAGTAATTTCAAGACAATAATTTTCCCTCGAAGTGCTTGCTTTGTCTGAATAATACCCCCGCCCACCCCCCAGGACTAGAAGATGATATCCTTGAGGAGTTCAAGTTCATCAAGGTGTTGTATCTCCCACCGAACACCACCCCTATCCTCCAGCCCATGGACCAGCAAGTCATCTCTAATTTTAAGAAGCTTTATACCAAGAACTTTTTTAAGCAGTGCTTTAACGTCACACAAAGTACCAGCTTAACTTTGCGTGAATTTTGGAAGAGCCATTTTAATATTGTACACTGCTTGAAGATCATAGATCAGGCTTGGGAGGGAGAGACCCGACACACCCTTAATTCTGCTTGGAAGAAGCTTTGGCCCGATGCTGTTGCTGATAGAGATTTTGAAGGCTTTGGCCCCGAACCTGCATCTGTACCTGGACCAGAGCCTGACGTGGATGAGATCGTATCTATTGGCAAGTCCATGGGTCTGGAGCTCAATGAAGATCACATCACCGAACTCATCGAGGAGCATCATGAAGAGCTCAACACCGATGAACTAAAGGAGCTGGAGGCGATGCAGAATGCTGAGATCTGTACGCAGTTGAGTGAGACGGAGGACGTGGTGGAGGTAGAGAATATGATAAGTTCGGCTGAGATCAAGTGAATCTTAGGCTATCATCAACAGGTGGTTTACTTTGTTGAGAAGCATCACCCATGAAAACTTCAAGTTTGCCGTGCGGGTTCACAATTTGACGATATCTGCTTGGCTCATTTCAGAAGCATTCTGAAAAGCCATACCAAGCAGACATCTTAAGATAGATTCTTTAAAAAATCTACAAAGCGGTCTAGAGATTGTGAGGAAGAAAGTGAACGTGAATCAAAGGAAATAAAGCCTCAAGTGAGTGAAAGTGGAAAGGCTGAAGGTGAAAATTAAAAAGAAAAGGTTAAAAAAAAAAAAATACAGTAAAATAATTAAATAAAAATAATCAAGCTAAGTTAGTTTAAAGTTCACGTAGGCCTAGGCCTAGTGTAGGCCTAAGATAGAGTAAGTTACGGTACATATCTCAGAGATCATGAGGAAGAAAGTGAAAGTGAATCAAAGAAAAGAAAGCCTGAAGTGAGTGAAAGTGAAGAGGTTGAAGGTGAAAATTAAAAAGGGTAAAAAAAATATAAAATAAAAATTAAATAAAAATAATTATACAAGGCCTAAGTTAGTTTAAAGTTGAAGAGGCTGAAGGTGAAAATTAAAAAGAAAAGGTAAAAACAATATAAAATATAAAAATTAAATAAAAATAATTAAGCCAAGTTAGTTTAAAGTTCACCTAGTGTAAGTTTGAGTAGCCTAAGTTACGATACGTATCTCAGTCACCACACCTATTGTCTCCTGCATCGCCAAGCCTACACCTTCATTCGCCTGTCTCTAAGGTAAAGTGACAATAAAAACCCCTTTTTATTGATTATTTCCTTATAAATTATTTTTCTTTACATCTCTCTTATATACAGTAATGCATTTGTCTTATTGCTATGTGTAATTATCTGCAGTACAGTATTTATTAAGGAGTTATAGGTTTTTGGGCTGTGGGACAAATTAAACGAATTACAGTGTATTCTTATGGGAATATTTTATTTAACATACGACCATTTCAACATACGAAGTAGGTCCTGGAACGAATTAAATTCGTATGTAGAGATTCTACTGTATCTAAAACTATCCACTTCCTCCAGTCTTTCACCCTTCACTTCCGGCCTGCTGTCACTCTCTCCCCTTGTACATCTCATCACCTTACTTTTGCCCACATTTATCTTCAGCTTCCTTCTTTCACACACCTTCTCAAACTCTATCATTAACTTCCTCAATCCCTCCTCTGATAAGTAAATAGAAAAAAAAAAAAAAAAAAAAAAAAAAAAAAAAAAAAAAAATTATATCAATAATAGAATAAATAAATGTATAGGTATAGTTAAGTAATAAACAAACAGGTACATACATATATAGTTTGGAAAAAGTAAAATCAGAATTCCAAAAAATTATAAAATTGGTGAACAAGAAATCAAAAAAGTGTACTAGGAAAGAGACCTTGGAGTAATAATCAGCAAAGACATGACACTGGATAAACATACATACATACATATACCAAGGCTTTTTCCCCCTTACAAGGGAGGTAGCCAAAAAAGAAAAGACATAAAATCATTCCCACCCATATCCCTGAATACACTCCACACCCCTCCACCCTCCCTCTTATCTTAGCACCTCCTGGATGACGGGTCATCCCTGCACCTTGTCCCCAAAGCCCCCTTCACCCCATCCATCCACCTCATCCTAGGACGTCCCCTCATGTTCACTCCCCCCACATCTGCCTTCCATACCTCTTTTACTAGTCTTTCTTCACTCATTCTTTCCATGTGTCCAAACCATCCTAATACCCGTTCACTGGATAAACATATAAACAAAATAGTTGGAGAAACCTTCAACCTATTAAGGTCAATAAAAGTGGCATTTGACTATTTGGATGAAGAAATTATTAAAAAAATATTAGTTATATTGATTAGACTAAAACTGGAATATGCAGCAACACAATGAACACCCAGTACTAAAAAGAATATAGGGAAATTAGAAAGAATACAAAGAGCTACAACAAAGTTGGCACCAGCTCTTTCCAAATTAACATACAAAAATTATCCCAATTGGAACTACCAACACTGGAGCAGAGAAGAGAAAGTGGTGATCTACTATCTATAGAATCATGAAAGGAATGGAAATCCTTGATAGGAATTATTTACTAAAAAAAGACAATGGAAAAACAAGAGGTCATGAAAAAAAAATCAAAAAGGATAACTATAGAAGAGATCTGAAAAAATAGCTTCCCACACAAAGTGCTGGATATCTGGAATAACTTAGATAAAGAAACAGTGTGTGTGTAAATACTATTCAAGATTTTAAGAAAAAACTTGATGCTGAAAGATACAAAGACGGGTCACCACGAGCATAATTCCCTTCCCGTGTAATGCAACTAGGTATATATACCAAAGTCTTTTTTCCCCCTTACACAGGAGGTAACCAAAAGAAAAAGGCATAGAAAACCACTCCCACCCACTTCATCACTTACATACTCAACTCCCCTCTACCCTCTTCCCTCCCTCTTATCTTGGCACCTCCTGGATGATGGGTCATCCCTGCATCTTGTCCACTGCTCTGGGTCAGAAGCAGTGTCACAAGACAAAGCACATCCACAGCAAAGGCCACTTCATTAATTCAGCGACCCCCCTCTCTGTCCCCTCATGCAGAAAAGGAGAAGACAGAGAGAAATCCCTTCAGGCTGCATCAATTGATTTCTCATGCATACTCCATCACCCTCCATCCCCCACCCACTACCCTTCATGCATCACAGCATCATCCATACACAATCCTTCTCCATTTATCTTCTGTCCTCTCCCGTCCTTCCTCGACAGACATTCCTCTCTTTTGCAATGCCCGTTACCCCATCCATCCATCTCATCCTAGGATGCCCCCTCATGTTCACTCCTTCCACCTCTGCCTTCCACACCTCTTTTACTAATCTTTCTTCACTCATTATTTCCATGTGTCCAAACCATCCTAATACTCTTTCACAAACCCTATCTCCTAACTCCCTTTCCAACACTGTTCTCCTCCTCACCTCCTCATTTCTCAATCTATCTAGTCTAGTAACCCCTATCATACTTCTCAGGCATTTCATCTCAAACACATTCAAACTTCTTCTCTCTTCCTCCCTTATGTTCCATGTTTCTGCCCCATAGAATGCTATCGGCACAATCACTCCTTCATATAGTCTCCTCTTAGGATCCATTTCCAAATGTCTATTTCTCATTACACTTTTTAATCACCAGAGGTATTTACTCGCTTCTCTTAATCTACATTCTACCTCCACCCCCACTCCCCCCTCTCCTGCCACATTCGCACCCAAGTATCTAAAACTATCCACTTCCTCCAGTCTCTTTCCCTTAACCCCTTCCATACGGTGCCGCACACGTAGGCGTCATGGGGAGCGAGTGTATTCGCGAGGCTGCCATATCGGCGTCTTGATTATATTTATTGTAGTCGCCCCTGTGTTTTTACATTCTCTCAAATGTGCCCTGAATCCCATTCTCTGTGGTATTCAAAATTCGCGGGTGAAAGAGAGAACGATCGATATAAGCGGTGACTATATTTTATGATGCGAGTATTATTACGACACGTCGTACGGCTGGCATTGGCTGCTGCCACTGAGATCTAAGTCCATGACGCCTACGTGTGCGGCACCGTATGGAAGGGGTTAATACTCACTTCCAGTTTGCTGCCACTCTCTCCCCTTGTACATCTCATCACCTTACTTTTACCCACATTTATCTTCAGCTTCCTTCTTTCACACACTTTCCCAAGCTCTGTCACTAACTTCCTCAATCCCTCCTCTGATCCTGCTACAAGCACAGTGTCATCAGCAAACAACAATTGGCTTATCTCCCACTTTTCTCCATTTTCTTTAACCATCTCCAACCACTGACCCACTACCCTTGCATTTACCTCTCGCACCACCCCATCCATGTATAGATTGAACAGCTAGGGCAACATAACACATCCCTGATGAAGTCCCACCTTTACCTCAAACCACTCACTCTCTGCATTTCTAATCCTGACACAAGCTCTACTACTCTCGTAAAAACTCTTGACTGCTCTCAACAGCTTTCCTCCTATCCCATATATTTGCAATACCTCACATAGTGCCTTCCTGTCTACCCTGTCAAAAGCCTTTTCCAAATTCATAAAAGCCCAAAAAACATCCTTACCTTTTCCTATAGCTTTCTCACATATCTGTCTTATCACAAAAACTGATCTACACAACCTCTACCTGTCCTAAATCAACACTGTTCCTCACCAATTACTCCCTCTATTCCTCTCCTAATCCGCTCAATCAAGACCCTCCCATAAGCCTTCCCAACTACACTCAACAAGCTAATACCTATGAAACTACTATACTCATACTTGTCTCCCTTTTCCTTGTACAGGCAGTCCTCCAGCACTCCAACAAACATTAAATAACCTCACCAGCCAGTCCACCATCACTCTACCTCCTTTTTTCAGACATTCTGCATAGCATCCATCCAACCCAGGTGCTTTTCCTGCTCTCATCATCTTAACAGCTGCTTTCACTTCATATTTCCTTATTTCTCCTCCATTTTCCTCACTCATCACTCTCATTTTCTTAGCACTTCCCACTACAACTACCTTTCCCTCCCTATCCTCCTTCACATTTAGCAACTCCCTAAAATACTCTGCCTACCTTCCTCTCACTGCCTTCTCTTCCATTATCATCTCTCCATCTGCACCTTTTACCTTTTCTTCTCTACTTGATTCGCCTCCTCTTCCCCTTTTAATTTCTTTCCAAAACATCTTTTTATTACTTTCAAAATTTTCTGTCATACTCTTACCCCATTTTACATCTGCTCTCCTCCTTGCCTCCTTTATCTTATGCTTTACTTCTCTTCTCTTTACTTTGTACCTCTCATTTGATTCCCTCATCCTATTTTGTAACCAATCTATGATTGCCTGCTTCTTCTCTTCTATACCCTTCTTTGTTTCCTCATCCCACCACTCACTATCCTTCCTTCTATTTCCTCCTGTCCTTCTTGTTCCACACACCATCTTTGCACACCTTATGACTCCCTCCTTGAACCATTCCCATTCCTCCTCCACCCCTAGTTCTACTCTATTCTTCACTCCCTCCTACTCCTCTCTCAGCTTCTTCTTATACTCCTCCTTTTCTTTCTCATTTAAGCAGTTCACTCTAAGTACCTCCCTAGCTTCTGTCCTTTTCCTCTTTCTCCATCTATTCTCCACTCTCAACTTACCTTCCACCAGAAAATGATCTGATATTCCCCCACTCTCTCCCCTTAGAACATGTACATCCTTAACTTTTCCTACCATACTCCTGGTCACCACTATATAGTCCATCAACGCTCTATCTGCCACCCTTCCACCCACCACCCTCTCTCATGTGTACTTATGCTTGACTTTTTCCCTGAACACTGTATTTGCTATCATCAACTCTCTTTTGAGACACATCTCCACCATCAACTCTCTAACTACAATTTTTCCCTGGAACTACATACTTCCCAATCACTCCATCTATTGGTTTATTTCCTACCCTAGCATTAAGGTCTCCCAATATACAACTACATTGATATTTCTCCCTAATCCCTCTATGCATTCATTTAAATCTATCCAAAAAGCCTCCCCTTCCTCTACACTCTTCTCACTACCAGGCCCATATGCACTTACAAAAACCCACATCTCCCTTCCTGGCTTCACCTTCATCCACATCAACCTTGAAGAAACCTCCTTCCACTCCACTATATGCTTACCTATCTCTTCACTTATCAGTATAGCCACCCCTTCTCCCCCTCATCCCCTCTTCACTCCTGAGAACCTCCCAAATACACTCCCAAACTCACACTCACCCCTCCCTTTCAACTTAGTTTCACTCAATCCCAACACATCCATCTTTCTTCTCACAAAACATACTGCCTATCTCTTCCCTTTTACTCTTATTTGTACCACATCCACGCACATTAAAAGACTCAAACCTTATGGTATTGGTTGGAAAACTCCTAGATCCTCTTATGCCTTTACTTTTTTTAGGAATGTCCCCTATGGAGCTACAGGTAACAGGACTCCTAGTCCCATCCCCCATCCCATTTTTAGTTGCCTCTTATGACTCAAGTGGGAAGCTTGGTGGCAGCATTCTTTTCCCCCACCACAGGATAGGCGAAAAAAGGAAATGAATATTCAGAGAAATGGTACAGGACAGTAACAAGGGGTTGGGGGACAGCATAACGGAGGGACAGTTGTAGTATAATAAAAGTGTCATCATTTCTCTATGAACAGTCTTCCTCTATCACAGACAAAATTATGTGTGGCTCTGGTCCATAGGGACACCCCATATAGACCCTAAAGTATCAACTGCATGCTACTTTGCCACAAAAGAATGCAGGCAATACCCCAGACAGGGAAATAAACAGGTAAATAGTAAATAATAATAAATTAACAGATAAATAACAATAAATGAAAATCAAGCAAATAATAAACAAACAGACAAATAATAACAAACAAATAAACAAACTTTCTGAGTAGAGGTTTCTCTCAAGTGAATAAAATTTCATGTTGCAGAAAATTTAATTTTATTCATATGGGAGAAACCTCCACTTACCCAGGGCAGTAGGCAGGATACTTCATTATATGGTGACAACCCCCACACCTCTCCCTCCAGAAGTTTTAGAGTAGACAAGAACATCCCTTCAGAGCGCATGATTTCTTCATCCATTTACAAGCACTCTCATTTATTCCTACCTTTTGTACTCTCTTGCATCTAGTGCCCTTTTCACCCTACTCATCCTGTGATGCATGAAAGGGTGTGGGTGGGGGATGGGGGGTGAGGGAGTATGTGTGAAAAAATAATTTGATGCTGCCAAAAGGGTTTTTTTCCAGTCTTCTCTTTTTCTGCATGAAGGGACAGAGAGGGGGAGTTACTGATTTAATGAAACAGCCTTGCTGTGGATGTGCTTGTCTAGTGACACTACTGACTCTGGGCAGTGGGCGAGATACAGGGATGACCTGTCATCCAGGAGGAGCCAAGATAAGAAGGAGGGAGGGAGGGGGGTGGACGGGAGTGGAGTATGTGGGGGATGGAATGGATGGGAGTGGATTCTATGCCTTTGTGTTTTGGCTACCTCCCTTGTAAGGGGGGAAAAAAGCCTTTGGTATATGTTTGTATGTACCAAAGGGTTTGGTAAAAAAGGAAATGAATATTCAGAGAAGTGGTACAGGACAGTATTAAGGGTGGGGGGACAGCATAATGGAGGGGCAGTTGCAGTATGATAAAGTAGCATCATTTCTCTATGAATAGAGATTTCCTCTATCACAGACAAAATGAATTGTGGCTCTGGTCCATAGAGGTGCCCCATATAAACCCTAAAGTATCAGCTGCATGCTACTGAGCAGCTTTTAACCCCACAATAACATGCAGATAGGGAAGATGGGTAGATACAATGAGATAAACACGTTAACTCACACGACAACAATCCTTGTACTGCCTTTGGGCATCTGCTACATAGCTGTCATAGTCATCACCTACAGTAGACTTTGCTTCCTCAGGTATTATACTTAGGAATCTGTAAAAAGCAATCTCAGTTTTAGCAAAAATGTTTTCCAAAAAATTAATTCTTCACTAACCAACACTTGACCTCTTCACTCCGGGGCACATCGTACGTCTGGCAGCATTAGCTGCCCAACGTACGATGTTGCGTCATAATAATTGCATTATAAAAAATAAAGTCAGTGCTCAATCGTTCGTTCTCTTTCACCTGTGTATTTTGATAACCATAGAAAATTGATGAAGCCAGTTTAGAGAGAATGGAAATTACGTAGGTATGACAATAAATATAATCAAGATGGCGACGTCGGCATCATCGAGTACCCACTTGCTCCTCATGCCGCCTACGTAGGCATCACCATATGGAAGTGGTTAAGTTTTTTATTAATATGCTCTCATTAAATGATCCAATTTGTACTGGAAGTTTTCACATTGAATATATGAAAAAATTAACTGTAAATATCCTGTACTAATGGAAAACGGAGGAACTCCTATGGTAGTTGCTCATAGCACCCATTGCTAATGCCAATCTGGTCCTTAGGCCTGTATTGGTTGTCAGCTTTGTTTATCCAGCAGGAAGTATTGTATGTTCCATGTTTCTGTCCCATACAGTGCTGTCAGCACAACCACACCTTCATACAACCTTCTCTTAGTATTCATTCCCAAATGTCTATTTCTCATTACACTGTTTAATTCCCCAAGGCATTTACTTGCTTCTCAATCTACAATTTATCTCCACCTGCCACATGCAACCCCAAGTACCTAAAGCTATCCACTTCCTCCAGCCTCTCTCCTTTAATACTCAATTCCAAATTGCTGCCATCCTCTGCCCTTGTACATCTCACCACCTTACTTTTACCTACATTTACCTTCTACTTTCTCCTCTCGCATACCTTCCCAAACTCTAGCACTAACTCCCTTCATCCACCCTCTGATCCTACCACAAGTGCAGTGTTGTCAGCAAACAACAACTGGCTTACCTCCCATTTTCTCCATTTTCTTTAACCATCTCCTGTCCCCTGCCTGTTACCCTTGCATTTACCTCCCATACCACCCCATCCATGTACATATTGAACAGTCATGGCAACATGACACACCCCTGGTGCAGTCCCACCTTTACCTCAAACCACTCACTCTCTCCATTTCTAATTCTAAAGATAGGCCACATTAAATTCCCTGACTCAAAACCTCATTAGCTAAAAACATAGAAATGAAAATGAGACAGAAGGTGGCATAATACAAGTGCACAAAATATGAGAGATGGGGACAAAGGATATCTGATGATTTTAAGGGAATAAGGAACTTCTGAAAGCAGGTAAAAAAAATCAGAAAGCCAAAGGTGAAGTGCATGACAAAATTATAATACAAAGGAAAACACAAGGAAACTGAATATTACAACATAATTCATGATACATCCATGTTTCAAAACCAATACTTTAACTGCAATGCTAACAGACATAGCAGCAAAAAATAAAAATGTTAAATTAGTAGACAAATACACAAATTCAAAGGACCTACCGCTTAACAATTTTGCTTATATTAGCAGGAGCTAGTGTCCTACTCACTGGGGATTTGCCTGGAGAAGACTCAACATCTGAGAGGAAGAAAAAATTGTGTGGCTTCTAACTTCTAATCTTTCTTTTAGTATATACATATAGCCTTCAAGCAATATCTTTAATATCTAGCAGAGATTCAATCTATTCCTAAACTAAAAGATTACAAGCTATGTTAATCACTGATTATACAACCACAAACAAGTGTACTGAACTTCAAAGGAAGCTTTACTTAAAGAAGAAAGAGTTTTTTGTATATTTCTAAACTAAAACCATTATTTATAATAATGCCTAATATGAGGAGTTGAGAAAATTATGAAATTATTTGAAGATTGCAACTAACCTCCTCTGTGTTTATAACGTTCATCTTCTTCATCTGACCATGATCCTTGCTGATGCTCTGCCACAGATGAATCATAGTAGCCTCTTGCTGTAACATAACTAAGAACCAATGCTTGCACTGCCACACCGCCTGGTTTTTCAAGCATGACCTGATGGCAAAAATCCAACAAATGGTTTGAAAACGATTGCCTTAAGGAAAAAAAGATATACGAACATACGAACATTCTAATTTATTATCAATTAAGGTAGTACATACACACATATACCAAGGTTTTTTCCCCCTTACAAGGGTGGTAGCCAAAAAGGAAAAGGCATAAAATCAATCCCACCCATTCCATCCCTGAATACACTCCACACCCCTCCACCCTCCCTCTCATTTTAGCACCTCCTGGATGACGGGTCATCCCTGCACCTTGTCTACTGCCCTGGGTCAGAAGCAGTGTCGCAAGACACAGCACATCCACAGCAAGGCCGCTTCATTAAATCGGCGACCCCCCCCCCTCTCCGTCCCCCCATGCATAAAGGAGAAGACGGGGAGAAATCCCTTTGGGCTGCGTCAAAATTTGCTCACACATACTACCTCACCCCCCATCCCCCTGCCCATTCCACCTCATGCATCACAACATCATCCATATACAACCATTCTCCATTCACCCGTCTTCTGTCCTCTCCTGTCCTTCCTCAACAGACATTCCCCTCTTCCCCAAAGCCCCTTTCACCCCATCCATCCAACTCATCCTAGGACATCCTTTCATGTTCACTCCCCCCACATCTGCCTTCCATACTTCTTTTACTAGTCTTTCTTCACTCATTCTTTCCATGTGTCCAAACCATCCTAATACTCTTTCATCAACCCTATCTCCCAACCCCCTTTCCATCCCTGTTCTCCTCCTCACCTCCTCATTTCTCACTCTATCTAGCCTAGTAACCCCCATTATACTTCTTAGACACCTCATCTCAAACACATTCAAACTCCTTCTCTCTTCCTCTCTTATGTTCCATGTTTCTGCCCCATACAAATCACTCCTTCATATAGTCTCCTCTTAGCATCCATTCCCAAATGTCTATTCCTCATTACGCTTTTTAATCCACCAAGGCATTTACTAGCTTCTCTCAATCTACATTCTACCTCCACCTTCACTCCACCTTTTCCTGCCACATTTACACCCAAGTATCTAAAACTATCCACTTCCTCCAGTCGCTCTCCCTTAATCCTCACTTCCAGACTACTGCCACTTTCACCCGTTGTACATCTCATCACCTTACTTATACCCACATTTATCTTCAGCTTTCTTCTATCACACACTCTCCTAAACTCTGTCACCAACTTCCTCAATCCCTCCTCCGATCCTGCCACAAGCGCAGTGTCATCCGCAAACAACAGCTGGCTTACCTCCCACTTTTCTCCATTTTCTTTAACCATCTCCAATCCCTGACCCACTACCCTTGCATTTACCTCTTGCACTACCCCATCCATGTATAAGTTGAACAGCCAGGGCGACATAACGCATCCTTGACAAAGTCCCACCTTTACCTCGAACCACTCACTCTCTCCATTTCTAATCCTGACACAAGCTCTACTACTCTCATAAAAACTCTTGATAGCTCCTAGAAGCTTTCCTCCTATCCCGTATATCCGAAAAACCTCCCATAGTGCCTTTCTGTCTACCCTGTTGTAAGCCTTTTCCAGGTCCATAAAGGCCCAAAAACATCCTTCCCCTTTCCTATAGCTTTCTCACATATCTGTCTTACCACAAAGATCTGATCTACACAATCTCTACTCATCCTAAATCCACACTGTTCCTCACCAATTACTCCTTCTGTTCCTCTCCTAATCCTCTCAATCAAGATCCTCCCTAAGCCTTCCCAACTACACTTAACAAACTAATCCCTCTGAAACTACTACATTCACACTTGTCCCCTTTTCCCTTGTAAAGTGGAACTATACAGGCACTCCTCCAGTCCTCCGGCACTCTACCCTCTCTCCAGCAAACATTAAATAACCTCACCAGCCAGTCCACCATCACTGTATCTCCTTTTTTTAGACATTCTGCATGGCACCCATCCAGTCCAGGTGCCTTACCTGTTCTCATCATCTTAACAACTGCCTTCACTTCATCTTTCCTTATTTTCCTCACTCATCACGGTCATTTTCTTAGCATTTCCCGCTGCAGCTATCTTTCTCTCCCTATCCTCCTTCACATTTAGCAACTCCCTAAAATATTCTGCCCATCTTCCCCTTACTGCCTTCTCTTCCATTATCATCTCTCCATCTGCACCTTTTACCTTTTCTTCTCTACTTGAGAAGAGATTTGATCATTTTTCTATAAGTTTGAATGATATCCTTCCAAAATCTTTACCCCTTACTGTACACAGTCATTTGGGCACCCCATTCTTATTTAACCCTATCTATTTACACAGACTCACTCAACATGAGTGTTAGGTTCCTTAGCCTGTCGTGCAGGACGAAATTTGTGTTGAGTGAATAACAGGTCTTATGGGAAAAAATACATTAGGTACCCCGACCCTCTCCAGACACTGTCGCACAACACAACCCAGTGGGTTATTCAAATTGTGTTATTGTGAATCATAGTCATGTTTGGCAAATGCTGGGATATTTTACCTATTCATGTAAACATGATAGGGGTTACTAGGCTGGATAGAGTGACAAATGAGGAGGTGCGGAGGATAACAGGGGTGGAAAGGGAGTTGGGAGATAGGGTTGATGAAAGAGTATTAGGATGGTTTGGACACATGGAAAGAATGAGTGAAGAAAGACTAGTAAAAGGAGTATGGAAGGCAGATGTGGGAGTGAACATGAGGGGATGTCCTAGGATGAGATGGATGGATGGGGTGAAGGGGGCTTTGGGAAAGAGGGAATGTCTGTTGAGGAAGAACAGGAGAGGACAGAGGACAGGGGTGAATGGAGAATGGTTGTATATGGATGATGTTGTGATGCATGAGGTGGAATGGGTGGGGGGATGGGGGGTGAGGTAGTATATGTGAGCAAAATTTGATGCAGCCCAAAGGGCTTTCTCCCCGTCTTCTCCTTTTTTGCATGGGGGGACACGAAGAGGGGGGGGGTCGCCGATTTAATGAAGCGGCCTTGCTGTGGATGTGCTGTGTCTTGCGACACTGCTTCTGACTCAGGGCAGTGGGCAGTGGGCAGGGTGCAGGGATGACCCGTCATCCAGGAGGTGCTAAGATAAGAGGGAGGGTGGAGGGGAGTGGAGTGTATTTAGGGATGGAATGGATGGGAATGAGTTTATGCCTTTTCCTTTTTGGCTACCTCCCTTGTAAGGAGGAAAAAGCCTTGGTATATGTATGTATGTATGTATATATGTAAACATGAATTTCATGCACAGTGAAGTCATGTTGGGCGAGGTCTGATGGTATACCAAAGGCTTCTTCTCAGCCAAGACACCCATCCCACTCTCATCCATCACCCATTTGTTTAATTTTCATTTTAGCTCCTTGTGGATGAAAGCACAGCCAAAGCTGGTTTACCCTCGCTGCTTTGTTTACATCACCTAATGTACTGTATGGCACTGTTTGGGGGCAGAAACATGGAATTTAAGAGAAGCAGAGAGGAAAAGAGAGTTTAAATGTGTTTGTGATGAAATGTCTGAGAACTGTGGTAGAGATTACAAGGTTGGAGAGAGTGAGAAATAAGGTGAGGAGGAGAGTCGGAGTGGAAAAGGAGATGCCAGATAGGGTTGATGAAAAAATATTGGGATGGTCTGGACACATGGAAAGAATGAGTGAAGGAAGATTAGTTAAAAGAGGTGTGGAAGGTAGAGGTGGAGGGAGTAAATATACATCTCATCCTTGGTTGTCCCCTAAAGTTCCCTCTTTCCACTTCTGCCTTCCTCACAGACTTCACCAATCTTTCTTCACTCATTCTTTCCATGTGTCCAAACCATCCCAATACTAATTTGTCAGCCCTATCTGCCATCTTTTCCACTCCAGATCTCCTCTTTACCTCGTTTCTCATTCTATCCAACCTTGTAACCTCTACCTTACTTCTCAGACTTTCATCTCAAACACACTTAAACTTTTCCTCCCTGCTTGTCTTAAATTCCAAGTCTCTACACCATACAATGCTTTTGGCACAATCACTCCCTCATATAGTCTCCTCTTTGCATTCATTCCCAAATACCTATTTCTCATAACTTTTTTTTTATTCCCCCAAGGTATTTACTTGCTTCTCTCAGTCCATAATTTACTTCTGCTGCCATTCCTCCCTTACCTGCCATATGCAATCCCAAATACCTAAAGCTATCCTCTTCCTCCAGCCTCTTTCCTGTACAACTTATTTCCAACTTGCTATCATCATCTCCCCTTGTATATCTCATCATCTTACTTTTACCCACATTTACCTTTAAGTTTCTCCTATCCTATACTTTCCCAAACTCCATCACTCACTCCCTTAATCCCTCCTCTGAACCTACCACAAATGCAGTATCATCAGGAAACAACAACTGGCTCACCTTCCACTTTTCTCTATTTTCTTTAACCATCTCCAGTCCCCTGCCCATTACCCTCACCTTTAGCTCCTGCACCATCCCATCCATGTACACACTGAACAGCAGGTCCAACTTTATCTCAAACCACTCACTCTCTCCATTTTCAATTCTAACACAGGCTCTACTACTCTCATAAAAACTCTTGACTGCCCTTAACAGCTTTCCCCCTATCCTATATATATGCTAAACCTCCCACAGTGCCTTGATAGATGAGTAGATAGAGAGGACCAAGGAGAAATCCCTCTGGGCCACACCAGTTTCTTCTGCAGTGACTCAAACTCGTTAAAATGACAGTACCCAGTATAGGATCACAAGAAACAAGGTCAGAAGAAATGTTGACTAACCTGGAAAAGTCTTAAGGCTTGAATCTGGAGATGATGTGGCGGCATGGTACATCGGTTTAGTAAGTGCTGCCTTAGTGGAATGCTGCCATCAAGCTCTTCTGTGTCTTCACTTAGCCATGATACAACACCTAAGTAGACAATAGGTAACTTGATACTTTATATAAGTTCAACTTCTAAAAAAAAGTATAACCAGCTCTATTTATTTCAGAATGTTTGACTTCATGTACTACAAAATTACACAATGTGAGAAGTTATTCTACATTCACAACCACCTAAAATTTCCTTACAGTTAATCAAACGAGGAGCTGATATTGTGGAGACAATTTTTGTACAGATAGCAATATACAAAGAAACTGTCTCTTCATCTTCGTTTGTCAACCCACTCTGTAAAGCTCCTTCAAGAAAAACTTCTCGAATAGTGGAGCATATACTGGAGCCAAGCAAACTATCACAAGCCCCTAAAACCTGCAACATATTGTAAATTCCATCAAAAACATCTATGATAGTGTGATGGAGCAAACATAAGTTTTCATACAGTTATCAACTGAATCAGTACCTCATATTGATGCTATACATTATGAATGAAGGTCAACACTGGGGTGTTATTTTAGCCATATATCCTGTCACAACACAATTTACATTGCAATTAAGTACTTCATGCTTTTAGTGAGCTAGTCTTGTAAGTGATCTATAATTCTATGTAGTTCAATTCTTCTTCAATTTATATAACAAATAATCAGTGACAAGTATCCTGCAAGATGGATGGTGGAGAGAATAATTTTCCTGCTGCCCATTTTTAAACTGTCAACTCCCTCATCTCCATCTGGAGATGCAACTGGTCTGGAGAGATCTCTCAATCAACTTTCTGTATTTCCTTTACCTTTTCCCATAAGGAGAGTTGATCCCCTCCTGCTACTTTTAGATGATGACACAGAAACAATCACACACTAATACAACACAAACAACAATCCACTTTCATTCCACAGATATATGAAGGAGGGCCCAAGGACCAATGCCAACCACTGTAGGTCTGAGTTTCCAGTCAGTGAAACACAAGGTAACAGTGATTATTATTGTTACATATAAAAACTTCCTACTTAAATGCTTAGGCAACATGCTTCCAATTTTGGATAATACCAAATTTGACTAGCTACCAACCTTATCACAATAGACAAGCCAATGCAGCAATGATACAAGCTCCCTTTTTCCCGGAAAATCTCCATAATCTTCTTCACTGTCACTATCTCCATCTGTTCCCCTACAAAGAAATGCATGATCTTATTAATGTTCAAAAATATCTTAGCCACACTACTAAAAATGCTGAACAACTTAACAAAAAAGGAAAGTATGTATTATTTAACTTGATTATTTTGCCTCATACTGGGATATTGACTGTATGATGACATGAAGTCAGTACTTCTGGAACTGTTTTGAGGTGCTTATATTGACTTTGCTAGAGTAAACATTCCTACAAAATTTACCTATCTCTTCTCTGCTGTGTTGACAATGGCACATCTTCAACCAAAGCTGGTTCTGTTTCAGATGGAACTTGATCGAGTGCACTGTACAGTCTTGTTGCAATATACTGAGGCAACAGGGTATGCTGACATATCACTGCACTACTTCTTCTTTCCCTCACTCTTATCAAACTTAACAGACAATCATGAGCACTTTCTGAGATTCTAGTATCCTGTTTAAGAAAAGTATATGCAACAATACAACCTATTACTTGAAGTGATGTGAAAATACATATGCACAACACTAAGCAACTAGTGCTTCAAATATTGGAAGAGCAGACCCCCTCATTTTGTACACACTTACAGCACTATAACAAAGATTCAAAAGAGAATCAATAAGAGGAAATTTGGACTGTGTTTTCTCCATATCATCTCTGGGTACTTTGGCTTCACATGGAATGTCCTGAGGCACTTCCTTCTGATTGCTGGGGATGCTTTCTTTCCTGGTAACTGGCTGTGTTGGTGTAGGTGGACAACTGTCACTGGTATAACCACTACAAGCATCACTTTCCTCTGCATATGGCTGGTAAATGATATATTAATTACAAAATGTTACATTCAAAGAAATTGTATACTTAAATGCTTTCAGTATTCTGGATTTTTTCTAAGCAATTACCTGCAACCTGACAAGCATGGTGACTAGGTATGGGAGAAAATTATCTTTGCCCTTTTCACTCACATAACACACCTTTCACTTCTTCAGCCTTAACCATGATATGCAAGGAATGAGCATGAGATATTTTCAGTGATCCCATACTGAAGTATATAAGCTTACTCAACCATTTAATATGGCCTCTATTATAACACTTGCACACTGGAAGAGCTCTACCAACACATACTGACATAAAAGCTTAGGGAATCATAAGTGACCTACTTGTATGTAGAGGATTATGATAGTGTTGTCTTGCTGGATCTTCTCACAGAGTGTGGATAAAAATTCCATTTCCTCTGATTCATATGGAGATGCCTTCATTTCATTACTTGCACATACCATTGCCTGTGAAAAATTCTCTTTCACGTAACCATAAGAAAAAGCCATACCATTGCCTGTGAAAAATTCTCAAAAAAGGTGACAAAAAGAAACCAAATAACTATAGGCCTATAAGTTTGACTTCAATCGTAGGAAAAATAATGGAAACTATCATCAGAGATGCTATCGAACATCATTTAGAAAGTAATCGTTTGATAAATGATAGCCAGCATGGTTTCAGACGAAAACGTTCTTGCGTGACTAACTTACTCGAATTCTACAACACAGTTATCTCGAATTATGACAAAAGAAACAATATAGATTTAATATATCTAGACTTTGCAAAAGCTTTTGATACCGTCCCACACGAAAGACTACTTACTAAACTAGCTTTGCATGGAATAAGTGGTAGCCTATTAGGTTGGACTAGTAATTGGTTGAATGGTCGAAAACAGAGAGTTGTTTTAAATGGAAAAACTTCTGGATGGAAAAGTGTTGCAAGTGGAGTTCCTCAGGGTTCCGTTCTTGGGCCACTTCTATTCATAGTATATATAAATGATATAGACCATGGACTAAAATCTACTGTTTCCAAATTTGCTGATGATACAAAACTGTGCGGAGTGGCAAATGATCACTCAAACCAATTAGATATTCAAGAAGATTTAGATCAATTACAGCAATGGTCTGAAAAGTGGCTAATGAAATATAACACAAGTAAATGCAAGGTAATGCACATAGGTAAAAATAACAGTAAGTACGATTACAAGTTATTTGGAAATTCGTTAACAAAAGTGGATAGTGAAAAAGATCTCGGCGTAATTATCAGTAACGACCTCAAATCATCCAAGCAATGTATTTCAGCCTCTGAGAAAGCAAATAAGATTCTGGGACTGATTGCGCGATCTTTTGATTTCAAAAGTCCATCACTCATTAACAAGCTATATAAATCGTTAGTTCGTCCACATTTGGAATATGCTGTTTCCGTATGGTCACCGAATCTCATTAAAGACATTGACAGACTGGAAAAAGTACAACGGCGAGCCACAAAACTGATTCCAAATATAAAAAATAAATCATACGAAAGTCGACTAAAGCACATGAATCTGTTTTCCCTAAAAAAGCGTAGACTCAGAGGTGACTTGATACAGGTCTTTAAGATTTTAAAGGGAATTGACATCAAAAGTGACAAAATTTTCACATTGAATGAGAATCAGACAAGAAACAATGGTCTCAAACTGTCCGGAAATAGATTCAATTTGGAAGTAGGTAGAAACAACTTTGCCAACCGTGTAGTTAATGAATGGAATAAACTTCCTGCACAGGTAGTACAATGTAGTTCAGTTCAAAGCTTTAAGAATCATTTATATAAATACTTAAGTAAGATGCTGTAATGATTATAATTTATCTTATATTATTTGTTTTTGTTTTATCATTTGTCTGTCTGATTTTAATTTATTATTAGTTATATGTTAATTTATCATTTAGTATTTACCTGTTTGTTTATCATTTTAACTATACCTATGCATTTATTTATGTATTTTATTTGTTATTTACATTATTATAGTTTTTATTTATTATTTTATTACTGATTTTTTTTTTTTTTTCTTGGCATCCGACCTAGATATGGATCAAAAGGTCTCCTGTCGGCATGCTCCGCCTTTGTAATCCTTTGTAAGTAACCATAAGAAAAAGCCAACAAGTTAATATCCATTAAGTCAACATACAGAAGAAAGCAAAGCCTTCAACCTTTCTATATCCTTGATTTCCAATTATCATATTTAGATCTGGACTCATATATTGTTTAAGCTTAGGCTATATCACTTGCTATGCTATTCCAAGTATTTATGGAAAACTGTACTTCTTCACATCCTTTAGACATGTGGTCTTTCTTAATTTGCTCTCATGACCTCTTAAAGCCCTCCCACCAAATCAAGAGATCTCTTCTTTAGTGACCTGAATGCTGTAATCGTATCATCTCTCTCTCTTTGATCTTTCAAAGTTGCCAGAACCAGTATTATTGGTCTTTATATGGTTTATCTGCCAGGCTGGGGACCAGTTTGGTTCCTGTCCTTTGTATTCTCTTGATCTCTGTGTAGGAACAATACTACTGACCCATGTTCCAGTCTTGGATATTTCAGGGTTTCAATGAGTTTTTTCATCATATCTTTATCCATATAGTGAAATTCCACCTTGATTTTCTGCAGTAGTCTGTATGTCTCTCCCACAATCTTGCCTATCTATCAGATGACAGATTATATTTTATCAACTCTCCCAAGTCTTTCTCTTCTTTTGCTTTTGTAATGGGTTCACTTCCCAAGGAAGAGCTTAAGGGTGGTCTTTTGCTAATATTGCCCATTTCCATTACTTTGCATTTTTTGGTATTGAACTTCATTTCCCATTCTTGGCTTCATGCAAAAATAGTGTCTCGATCTTTTTGCAACAATCCATCATCTTTATTTTCCACTCTTCTCATGATTTTTGAGTCATCTGCAAACATGTTGGTATAGCTTGTTTTCCTTCCATAATGTCATTGACATAGACAAGAAACATTAGTGGTGCAAGCACTGAACCTTAAGGTACTACACTCATTACTGCTCTCCATCTTGACATCTTTATTCTTTATTACTGTCCTCATGTATCTTTCCTTCAAAAAACCTTTCATCCATTCTAGTAGTTTGCCTCTCAGTCCTCCAACATGCTCCAATTTCTACATAAGTCAACTGTGAGGTGCTTTATCAAATGCCTTCTCTAGGTCAAGGTACACACAGTCCACCCACCCCTCTATATTTTGCAGTACATTAGTCACTCTCAAGTAAAAGCTTAAAACGTTCGACACCCACAACCTTCCAGATCTGAAGCCAAACTGTGTGTCTGTCAGAATGTTCATCTTTTCAAGATATTTGTTCCATCAATCTTTCACATAATTTCACTATTGTGCTGGTCAGTAATACTGGCCTATAATTTAGTGGTGTCTCCTTATTTCCACCTTTGTGAACTGGCACCACATTTGCCCTTTTCCAATTAAGTGGCACAATACCTTCTTTCAATGAGCATGTAATAAGAGTGTGGATCTTGTCCACTAGCTGTTCCCTACATTCTTTAAGAATAAAATCTGAGATCCCAGAAGATTGAGCACTTCCTTCACTCTACATTTATATCTGCTATACCTGTGTGTGTGCATATATAAATAAACTTACCTGAATAGGTTTATGAATTGATGCTTGGTGAAGATGGGAGTGATGAAGGTGATTCAAAACACATGTCAGGAACACGTAGACATGCTGCCTTATACCAAGAGGACGATCTGCATGAGCATAACGCACCAACGTTGGCAAAACCTTTCCTTGTACTACAAACTCCAAACATGGACTTAGTGGGCCACCTGCTATTCTTAAATTCTCTTCTGCTACAAGGACCTGGTAGTGATACAAAAATAGAGTACATTATTTAAATCTCCCCATCTGGGGTATTGGCTGCTTGTTATTGTGGTAAAGTAGCATGCAGTTGATACTTTAGGGTCTATATGAGGCACCCCTACGGAACAGAGCCACACATCATTTTGTCTATGATAGAGGAAAACTCTGTTCATAGAGAAATGATGACACTTATACTATACTACGGCTGTCCCTCCGTTATGCTGTCCCCCAACCCCTTGCTGCTCTCCTGTACCATTTCTCTGAGTATTCATTTTCTGTGGTGGGGGAATTCCCTGTGGTGGGGGAAAAGAATACTGCCACCAAGTATTCCCACTTGGATCGTAAAAGACAAGAAAAAAGGGATGGGGATTGGGACTAGGCATCCTTCTCCCTGTAGCCCCATAGGGGACATTCCTAAAAGAAAAAGCAAAGGCATAAGAGGGTCTAGGAGATTTCCGACCAGCACCCTAAGGTTTGGGTCATTTAATGTGCGTGGATGTGGTACAGATGAGAGTAAAAGGGAAGAGATAGGTAGTATGTTTGTGAGAAGAAAGATGGATGTGTTGGCTTTGAGTGAAACTAAGTTGAAAGGGAAGGGTGAGTGTAAGTTTGGTTGTGTAAGTGGGAGGTTATCAGGAGTGATGAGAGGGCGAGGGAGGGAAGGGGTGGCTATTCTAGTAAGCGAAGATATAGGTAAACATGTAGGGGAGTGGAAGGAGGTTTCCTCAAGGATAATGTGGATGAAGGTGAAACTGGGAAAGGAGGTGTGGGTCTTTGTAAGTGCATATGGGCCTGGCAGTGAGAAGAGTGTAGAAGAAAGGGAGGCCTTTTGGATAGATTTAAATGAGTGCATAGAGGACTTAGGGAGAAATGTCAATGTAATAGTACTGGGAGACCTTAATGCTAGGGTAGGAAATGGTCCAATTGATGGAGTGGTTGGGAAATGTGGAGTTCCAGGAAAGAATTGTAGTGGAGAGTTGATGGTGGAAATGTGTCTAGAAAGAGAGTTGATGATAGCAAATACAGTGTTTTGGAAGAAAGTCAAGCACAAGTACACATGGGACAGGGTGGTGGATGGAAGGGTGGTAGATAGAGTGTTAATGGATTACGTAGTGGTGAATAGGATTATGATAGGAAGAGTTAAGGATGTACATGTGCTAAGGGGAGAGGGTGGGGGAATATCAGATAATTTTTTGGTGGAAGGTAAGTTGAGAGTGGAGGATAGATGGAGAAAGAGGAAAGGGACAAAAGGTAGGGAGGTTCTTAGAGTGAACTCTTTGAATGAGAAGGAAAAGGAGAAGGAGTACAAGAAGAAGCTGAAGGAAGAGTGGGAGGGAGTGAAGGATAGAGTAGAGCTAGGTGTGGAGGAAGAATGGGGATGGTTCAAGGAGGGAGTCACAAAGTGTGCAAGGATGGTGTGTGGAACAAGAAGGACAGGAGGAAATAGAAGAAAGGGTAGTGAATGGTGGGATGAGGAAACAAAGAAGGTTGTAGAAGAGAAGAAGCGAGCTTTCACAGATTGGTTACAAAATAGGACGAGGGAGTCATATGAGAGGTACAAAGAAATAAAAGAGAAGTAAAGCAAAAGGTAAAGGAGGCAAAGAGGAGTGCAGATGTGAAATGGGGTAAGAGTATGACAGAAAATTTTGAAAGTAATAAAAAGATGTTTTGGAAAGAAATTAAGAGAGGACGAGGAGGTGAATCAAGTAGAGAAGAAAAGGTAAAAGGTGCAGATGGAGAGATGGTAATGGAAGAGAAGGCAGTAAGGGGAAGATGGGCAGAATATTTTAGGGAGTTGCTAAATGTGAAGGAGGATAGGGAGGGAAACATAGGTGCAGTGGGAAATGCTAAGAAAATGACCGTGATGAGTGAGGAAAATGGAGGAGAAATAAGGGAGGATGAAGTGAAGGCAGTTGTTAAGATGATGAGAGCAGGTAAGGCACCTGGTCTGGATGGGTGCCATGCAGAATGTCTAAAAAAAGGAGGTACAGTGATGGTGGACTGGCTGGTGAGGTTATTTAATGTTTGCTGGAGAGAGGGTAGAGTGCCGGAGGACTGGAGGAGTGCCTGTATAGTTCCACTTTACAAGGGAAAAGGGGACAAGTGTGAATGTAGTAGTTTCAGAGGGATTAGGTTGTTGAGTGTAGTTGGGAAGGCTTATGGGAGGATCTTGATTGAGAGGATTAGGAGAGGAAGAGAGGGGGTAATTGGTGAGGAACAGTGTTGATTTAGGATGGGTAGAGGTTCTGTAGATCAGATCTTTGTGGTAAGACAGATATGTGAGAAAGCTATAGGAAAGGGGAAGGATGTTTTTGGGCTTTTATGGCTCTGGAAAAGGCTTACGATAGGGTAGACAGAAAGGCACTGTGGGAGGTTATGCAGATATACAGGATAGGAGGAAAGCTTCTAGGAGCTATCAAGAGTTTTTACGAGAGTAGTAGAGCTTGTGTCAGGATTAGAAATGGAAAGAGTGAGTGGTTCGAGGTAAAGGTGGGACTTTGTCAAGGATGCAATATGTCGCCCTGGCTGTTCAACTTATACATGGATGGGGTAGTGCGAGAGGTAAATGCAAGGGTAGTGGGTCAGGGATTGGAGATGGTTAAAGAAAATGGAGAAAAGTGGGAGGTGAGCCAGCTGTTGTTTGCAGACGACACTGCGCTTGTGGCAGGATCGGAGGAGGGATTGAGGAAGTTGGTGACAGTGTTTGGGAGAGTGTGTGATAGAAGAAAGCTGAAGATAAATGTGGGTAAAAGTAAGGTGATGAGATGTACAAGGGGTGAAAGTGGCAGTAGACTGGAAGTGAGCATTAAGGGAGAGCGACTGGAGGAAGTGGATAGTTTTAGATACTTGGGTGCAAATGTGACAGGAAAAGGTGGAGTGAAGGTGGAGGTAGAATGTAGATTGAGAGAAACGAGTAAATACCTTGGTGGATTAAAGAGTGTAATGAGGAATAGACATTTGGGAATGGATGCTAAGAGGAGACTGTATGAAGGAGTGATTGTGCCAACAGCACTGTGTGGGGCAGAAACATGGAACATAAGAGAGGAAGAGAGAAGGAGTTTGAATGTGTTTGAGATGAGGTGTCTGAGAAGTACGATGGGGGTTACTAGGCTAGAGTGAGAAATGAGGTGAGGAGGAGAACAGGGGTGGAAAGGGGGTTGGGAGATTGGGTTGATGAAAGAGTATTAGGATGGTTTGGACACATGGAAAGAATGAGTGAAGAAAGACTAGTAAAAGAGGTATGGAAGGCAGATGTGGAGGGAGTGAACATGAGGGGACGTCCTAGGATGAGGTGGATGGATGGGGTGAAAGGGGCTTTGGGGAAGAGGGGAATGTCTGTTGAGGAAGGACGGGAGAGGACAGAAGACAGGGGTGAATGGAGAATGGTTGTATATGGATGATGTTATGATGCATGAGGTGGAATGGGCGGGGGGATGGGGGGTAAGGTAGTATGTGTGAGCAAAATTTGATGCAGCCCGAAGGGATTTCTCCCCGTCTTCTGCTTTTCTGCATGGGGGGATGGAGAGGGGGGTCGCCGATTTAATGAAGCGGCCTTGCTGTGGATGTGCTGTGTCTTGCAACACTGCTTCTTACCCAGGGCAGTGGACAAGGTGCAGGGATGACCCGTCATCCAGGAGGTGCTAAGATAAGAGGGAAGGTGGAGGGGTGTGGAGTGTATTCAGGGATGGAATGGGTGGGAATATTTTTATGCCTTTTCCTTTTTGGCTACCTCCCTTGTAAGGGGGAAAAAGCCTGGGTATATGTATGTATGCATTTAAATCTAAGCGATGGTACAGCAATACAACATCACTTATGCACAAAGTGAAAAAGTGGACAAAAAGTAATGCTTTCATGGAGTTTGAGCATGTTACCAAATTGATGGGTTTCTTAATCCAATTTTAGCCCCAGCTCAATTTAGTTGCTGCCATAAGTTTCAATGTACAGATACCTGCATTTCCTCAGTCTCTTCCATGAATCTTTCTAAAAAGAAACACTAGATAGTTGTTCACTGTTACTATACTTGTGTTTTGTATGAGTAAGGGATCAGTTTCTGTTGACAGCTCTCCTTAAGTGATAATTTGATACAAAAATAGTGAAAGTTGATAAAAAAAAAAATACACACATATATACATATACCAAGCCTTTTCCGCCTTACAAGGGAGGTAGCCAAAAACGAAAAAGGCATAAAATCATTCCCACCCATTCCATCCCTGAATACACTCCACACCCCTCCACCCTCCCTCTTATCTTAGCACCTCCTGGATGACGGGTCATCCCTGCACCTTGTCCACTGCCCTGGGTCAGAAGCAGTGTTGCAAGACACAACACATCCACAGCTGGCCGCTTCATTAAATCGGCGACCCT
This sequence comes from Oratosquilla oratoria, assembly GCF_046742065.1. Classification (NCBI taxonomy): domain Eukaryota; kingdom Metazoa; phylum Arthropoda; class Malacostraca; order Stomatopoda; family Squillidae; genus Oratosquilla; species Oratosquilla oratoria. Next base: position 24,401,470 of record NC_134794.1, on the reverse strand, counting down.
CCCCTCTCTGTCCCCCTATGCATAAAGGAGACGACGGGGAGAAATCCCTTCGGGCTGTGTCAAAATTTGCTCACACATACTACCTTACCCCCCATTCCACCTCATGCAATCACAACATCATCCATATACAACCATTCTCCATTCACCCGTCTTCTGTCCTCTCCCGTCCTTCCTCAACAGACATTCTCCTTTTCCCCAAAGCCCCCTTCAACTCATCCATCCACCTAATCCTAGGACGTCCCTTCATGTTCACTCCCTCCACATCTGCCTTCCATACCTCTTTTACTAGTCTTTCTTCACTCATTCTTTCCATGTGTCCAAACCATCCTAATACTCTTTCATCAACCCTATCTCCTCACCTCCTCATTTCTCACTCTATCTAGCCTAGTAACCCCCATCATACTTCTCAGACACCTCATCTCAAACACATTCAAACTCCTTCTCTCTTCCTCTCTTATGTTCCATGTTTCTGCCCCATACAGTGCTGTTGGCACAATCACTCCTTCATACAGTCTCCTCTTAGCATCCATTCCCAAATGTCTATTCATCATTACACTTTTTAATCCACCAAGGCATTTACTCACTTCTCTCAATCTACATTCTACCTCCACCTTCACTCCACCTTTTCCTGTCACATTTGCACCCAAGTATCTAAAACTATCCATTTCCTCCAGTCGCTCTCCCTTAATGCTCATGTCCAGACTACTGCCACTTTCACCCCTTGTACATCTTATCACCTTACTTTTATCCATATTTATCTTCAGCTTTCTTCTATCACACACTCTCCTAAACTCTGTCACCAACTTCCTCAATACCTCCTTCGATCCTGCCACAAGCGCAGTGTCGTCCGCAAACAACAGCTGGCTCACCTCCCACTTTTCCCCATTTTCTTTAACCATCTCCAATCCCTGACCCACTACCCTTGCATTTACCTCTCGCACTACCCCATCCATGTATAAGTTGAACAGCCAGGGCGACATAACGCATCCTTGAAGTCCCACCTTTACCTCGAACCACTCACTCTCTCCATTTCTAATCCTGACACAAGCTCTACTACTCTCATAAAAACTCTTGACAGCTCCTAGAAGCTTTCCTCCTATCCCGTATATCCGCAAAACCTCCCACAGTGCCTTTCTGTCTACCCTGTCATAAGCCTTTTCCAGGTCCATAAAGGCCCAAAAACATCCTTCCCCTTTCCTATAGCTTTCTCACATATCTGTCTTACCACAAAGATCTGATCTACACAACCTATACCTGTCCTAAATCAACACTGTTCCTCACTAATTACTCCCTCTCTTCCTCTCCTAATCCTCTCAATCAAGATCCTCCCATAAATCTTCCCAACTACACTTAACAAACTAATCCCTCTGAAACTACTACATTTACACTTGTTCCCTTTTCCCTTGTAAAGTGGAACTATACAGGCACTCCTCCAGTCCTCCAGCACTCTACCCTCTCTCCAGCAAACATTAAATAACCTCACCAGCCAGTCCATCATCACTGTACCTCCTTTTTTTAGACATTCTGCATGGCACCCATCCAGACAAGGTGCCTTACCTGCTCTCATCATCTTAACAACTGCCTTCACTTCATCCTCCCTTATTTCTCCTCCATTTTCCTCACTCATCACGGTCATTTTCTTAGCATTTCCCACTGTAGCTATCTTTCCCTCCCTATCCTCCTTCACATTTAGCAACTCCCTAAAATACTCTGTCCACCTTCCTCTCACTGCCTTCTCTTCCATTCTCATCTCCTCATCTGCACCTTTTACCTTTTCTTCTCTTAATTTCTTTCCAAAACATCTTTTTATTACTTTAAAAAATTTCTGTCATACTCTTACCCCATTTCACATCTGCTCTCCTCTTTGCCTCCTTTACCTTTTGCTTTACTTCTCTTTTATTTCTTTGTACCTCTCATATGACTCCCTCGTCCTATTTTGTAACCAATCTGTGAAAGCTCGCTTCTTCTCTTCTACAACCTTCTTTGTTTCCTCATCCCACCGTTCACTACCCTTCCTTCTATTTCCTCCTGTCATTCTTGTTCCACACACCATCATTGCGCACTTTGTGACTCCCTCCTTGAACCATCCCCATTCTTCCTCCACACCTAGCTATCCTTCACTCCCTCCCACTCTTCCTTCAGCTTCTTCTTGTACTCCTTCTCCTTTTCCTTCTCATTCAAAGAGTTCACTCTAAGAACCTCCCTACCTTTTGTCCCTTTCCTCTTTCTCCATCTATCCTCCACTCTCAACTTACCTTCCACCAAAAAATGATCTGATATTCCCCCACCCTCTCCCCTTAGCACATGAACATCCTTAACTCTTCCTATCATAATCCTATTTACCACTACATAGTCCATTAATGCTCTATCTACCACCCTTCCCTCCACCACCCTCTCCCATGTATACTTATGGTTGACTTTCTTCCAAAACATTGTATTTGCTATCATCAACTCTCTTTCTAGACACATTTCCACCATCAACTCTCCACTACAATTCTTTCCTGGAACTCCACATTTCCCAACCACTCCATCAATTGGATCATTTCCTACCCAAGCATTAAGGTCTCCCAGTACTATTACATTGATATTACTCCCTAAATCCTCTATGGACTCATTTAAATCTATCCAAAAGGCCTCCCTTTCTTCTACGCTCTTTTCACTGCCAGGCCCATATGCACTTACAAAAACCCACACCTCCTTTCCCAGTTTCACCTTCATCCACATTATCCTTGAGGAAACCTCTTTCCACTCCACTACACGTTTACCTATCTCTTCACTTACTAGTATAGCCACCCCTTCCCTCCCTCGCCCTCTCTTCACTCCTGATAACCTCCCACTTACACTCACCCTTCCCTTTCAACTTAGTTTCACTCAAAGCCAACACATCCATCTTTCTTCTCACAAACATACTACCTATCTCTTCCCTTTTACTCTCATCTGTACTACATCCACACACATTAAAAGACCCTAACCTTAGGGTGCTGGTTGGGAAACTCCCAGACCCTCTTATGCCTTTGCTTTTCTTTTAGGAATGTCCCCTGTGGGGCTACAAGGAGAAGGATGCCTAGTCCCAATCCCTGTCCCTTTCTTCTTGCCTTTTACGATCCAAGTGTAATTACTTGGTGGCAGTATTCTTTTCCCCCACCACAATAATAATAATAGATACATGAACAAAAATCTATCTATACAGTACATCAAAGGCTTTTCCCCCTCTACAAGGGAAGTAGCCATGTCAAATGACACATACCTACACCTACCCATTCCACTCCCATCCACCACCCTTTCTTCCCTTTCATCTTAGCTCCTCATGGATGATGGGTCATCCCTGCATCCTGCCCACTGCCCTGAATCAGAAGCAATGTAGCAAGACAGTACATCCACAGTAAGGCTGGCTCACTTAATCAGTGACCCCCACCCTCTGTGTCAAGCAGAAAAATATAGAAATCCCTTCAGGCTGCATCAAAATATCATTCACACATAACCAGTCCCTATACACCCCCAATCCTCCAACCCTTCCCTTCCTTGCATCACAGTATCATCTATACACATTCTCCACTCACCCCTATCTCCTGCCTTCTTTGCTAACAAACATTCCCCTCTTGATCTTTAACACAGTCTGCAAGTCCTGAGTATTACATCTTTGTCCTGCAGGATTACATTGTGAAAATGCCCATCACTGCTCCCGCATAATTCCTGTTACAACACACTACGGTAATCTCTTGTATATCTTACTAACACCAAACAATTTAATTTAGCTGTGGCAGATTCATACACTAAGAACAAAAAAAAGACTACCTCACTTAGCCCTTTTGATTTGATGATACTTTATTGTAATGGTGACATATTTCTTGTGTTTTGTATGTACATATTTCCAGTATTGTTTATTTATTAATATATATATATTTATTATTGTATATTTCTGTGAGCATTTTTTTTTTGTAATTGCAAATGCGATTCATGTATGCTTTTTTGTGCCAACTCATGGTTTGGCGTGGCTCAGTATTGTTACGGCCTCTGAAGTGTACGCACATCTGTCCGTGCTTTGATAAATTTACTTTTATAATTTACGGTGTGAGCATCATTAACCGCCACCCTATACATTTTGATGGCAGCGAAAAAAAAAAAGTTGTGTGAACTGTGTAAAGTGCTATGTACTTCATATTTCAATCGCACTTAGTCTTCCAAACTCAATTTGAGTTTTGCAACGTTGAGAACTTTGGGAGCCGGCCGGCATTTTGCGCGTGTATTTTTTTTTTTTTTTCCATTCTAGTTTTCTAGGATTACAGGATTTAATAACTTTTAGGAAGTGATGGTGCTAACGAACAGTGTATTGGCACGGTCCGCCACGTGATTTTATTAAGAGACGCATGCTTCGTGTTCTGGCTTCGTTTGAACTTTTGTTTATCGTCATCGTCTTCAGCATTGGTGGAACACTTGCCTATGGTTACTGTTAGTGGTGGGCAGCTACCGGTAAAGTTACCGGTTTTATCGGTAACAGCCTTGACGGTAGCTTACCGGCAATAATTCTGCTACCGTTAAGGTTCCGTTAACCGATAAGCTATACCAAACACTCGTGGAGCGGTAAGCACGTCTCGGCTTGGTGGTACTGAGTGACGGTAGTGGTGGGCAGCTACCGGTAGTTACGGGTTTTATCGGTAACAACCTTGACGGTAGCTTACCAGCAAAAAATCTGCTACCGTTTAGGCTCCGTTAACCGATAAGCTATCCCATAATACTCAGAGAGCGGTAAGCACGTTTCGGCTTGGTGGTACTGAGTGACAGTACTGACGGCCCTACGCAGGATGAAAATTAACAGGAACGTATTCAACGTGCTAGATCGTCCTGCTCCCTTCTCGGCCCACAGATGCACAGTACGAAATGTACGTATTCGAATATGAAAATTAACAGACGTGCTAGATCGTTTTGTTCGCATCTCGGCCCGCAGAGGTTCAGTGCAAAATGTACGTACAGTATTCGATTAGTCTGCCTATGTGATCTAGAAATGAAGAGGTGGTCAAACTACTCGAAAACTTTTCAGTCTGCCTGGTTAAAGGATCCCCTGTTTAAAAAATGGTTAGCGGAAGTGAAAGAGGATGGAAATAAGGCACGTTGTAAAGTTTGTAGAACGGACATGAAAGCTCACAGAACGGGGAGATTGGAGAGACACTGTTTCCACACTTATCAGATCTTCATATTTAACTTTATATTTAATGTTTATTAATATATGCATATTTACATAAATGTACGCAGTTGCTCATGAAAGACACCATCTGCATGTTACAATCTATTTGTACTGTACTTGTATTGGAGTTAATCACAAACAAGTTCACAAATACACTTATCAGACACGCACGAGTGATGACTGACAAGGATATATATATAAGCTATGGGTTGGGGCAGGGAATACAGTATACCACAACAGACTCACGGAAAGCAGAGACAAGAATAAGCGGGCAGAGACGATCAAAGATTCTGGTGGATTAACACTGTGCCCATTGAAGTGGCCTCTACGACGCAAGGTAACGTGTTATTCAAAAATCATATTTTGTTAGTGATACGCATGTAATTATTATTCGCGTAGTCTTAAGTAACTAATATTTGCGAGCCTTACCATTGGTGGAGGTGGCGCGCGCTGGCGATTCCGGTGGGCATGTATCCAAATGGATACACAGAATAAAAAATTAAAATAAAATATATGCGTGTGTTTTTTGTCCATTTAAAGGTACTATAACATAAATATAGGGATCGTAGAGTCCTGCTAATACAAAATTAACGTAATTCCAATATAAAAAATGACAACTATGAACAATTGAAAAAAACTTTGACAGAAATTCAAAGGGTTGAGATTATGTGTTCATGAGCCTAATATAAGAGGAACTTGGTAAAAAAAAACATTATGAAAATGACCTACATATGTCAATTCATCTCACAAAACCTTTAAAACCTCAATTGTACAAAAAGACTTTGTCCTGACTAAATGAAAAATGGGTGATTTTGGAAATGAATTTTTGTGTAATGTGTAAAAATGATGCATGTAATTATTTTTCTTTTATGAAATTGTGTTTCTATGTGAAAAATATATTCTTTGTATGAAATTGCACTTACATAGAGACGGAAGTGGAGTGTGAGAGGGGGAGGGGGGATTGGTGCGTAGGCCTATGCACTGAGGGAGAGGAGGTAATGCTGTGACCTTACACGCACCCCCTCACACGAGAGTTGGAGTAACGACTCGGAGAGCAGGATTTTTATAGTGAAGTTACAAAACTTGAGTTGTGACTACACACCATAGTAGGATGAAATTTGTTTAGATTTAAGTCATAAAGGCGACTCGAACTTGGGACGTCACTACTACCTCACGAGTCTTTTACCGGTAAATTACCGGTAATTCCGGTAACGGCATTGTTGTTTACCGGTAATTCCGGTATTGAAATTAGCGGTATTTGCCCAGCACTAGTTACTGTGTTTATGACAATTAACTTGGAGACTGGATGAGGACGGATTACTGTTCAGGCCTAGACTGATTGAAGAATTGTCCTGCGTGATAGCTGATTTCACTTCGCCTCTGACTGGGTATTTTGAATTGTTTCACAATATTTTGTGCATATATATATATATTTTCCTGTAGTAAGCATTTCAGTAATCTTCTTTTGAGATTTTGTGATAAATTTTTGTATAAATTTCATATATTCATAGCCGGGCATGTTGTCTTGGCTGCCATGTTTGTTTCCTCCATGACGTCATTTCATTGACAGTCACGTTTTCTTTGGTTTGTAAGAAAACTGGTGTTATTGTTTACTTTTTTTTGTTTGTATTTCCTGTGTGTTGGACATTGTTTTACGACCGTCAGCCTATATGGATTCATTTTTCCTGTAAAGGGGCTTGTGTTTTTGTAAAGTGGTCGCAATAATTAATGTATTATTTTTCTGTTTTTCTCGTAAATGTTATTACGTAGTGGATTGCAGTTACCCTAACCCTGCCCCCATTCTAATATGTCTAAGCCAAAGGTACCATCTTTTATTAGTCCCCAAATACCATCTAAAACAATGGCACATCATTTGACCTTACTGCACTTGGACCCCTCTGTTATTAAATTCTCAGGTCAAGATCGCCATTTTTAAGGCTACAGATTTTATTCGCCAATGCGAGGATGCCATAGCGAACTCCAATGTTTCGACTGGGACTGAAAAAGATCTTTGTGAGGTCCCAGCTTGTGCCACATTCTCTGGCATCTGAGTTGCTGTCTGCGTCGTGCTTAGATCCCAAGTCTTTGGATTATAATTATGACATCTTTAAGTCTAATTTCATTAAACTTTTTTCAGATACCCCTGGTGGCAATTCTTTCCAATGGTGTTTCAAACTGGCTGATATCCTCGTATCCCGACTGGGTGCTCTTGACTATAGGCGTGCACAAGCTCAGGCCAGTAGAATTGTTGTTGATGCATTAGATTCACTCTCACATTCAGACTGGGTAGATAATGGCACTATCACTCTCTAGAGTGATAGTACCATTATCTACCCAGTTTTGTCTTATTTTGGAAATTTTGATGTACTGTATTTCCTTTTTCTGGTGCCTTTTGAGAGAAGAGCTGCATCTTCTCTCCAGTATAAGACTGATGAGACTCTATTGTCTTTTGCAACAAGGCTTTCCTGTAAACTAGGGGAAGTGTCTTCTAGTTCTTTGTGTATTAGTAATGCTCTTCAACAAGCCAATGTCCCTCGTTCTCCTCAGTCCCCTCAATCTACAGTTACCCCCCTCTCCTTACATGTACCTTTTGTAACAGGTCTGGTCATTCAAGCGATTTTTGTTACCGCTGTAGGCGCCAGGTACACAAGTCAAGACAGTCCCCTGTTCGCAGGAGTGTACCTACTGTTTCTTCTAATATGACGCATGACCTTTCTAGAGTAGAACCTCAGGATAAACCCAGTTATTGCCATATCCATGGTCATTCATTGTAAACACTCAACTGATCAATGTTTCAAGGTTTTGAAACTTCGGGATGAGACTTCTCAACGGCCTCGTCAATCCCATTTTCTCCAGCACTTGTTTCACAACCCAAAGATTTGACCAGTAATGTTCGGTCTCAAATAATCCCCTTAGTGGCTGTTGAGTCTTCTCAATTACTTACCTTCCAATTTCTTACTAGGGATACACCTACTTCAGTCACTGTAGATACTGGTGCAGAATGTAGTCTCATAAGTAGAAAGGCTTATTTCGCTCTCCAGGAATTGTACAATCTCCCTTTATCTCCCTTTTGTAATAATTTGCATTCTGTGCAAGGTTCTCCCTTGCTTGTTCTTGGATCTGTCTGTCTTCCTTTACAGTTTCCCTCACATGCTACAGTCTTCCATGTCACTTTCGTTGTTGTTTCTGGTATTGCCCTTATGTGCGACTGTCTCTTGGGTATTGTTGCTCTTACAGCTCATGGCACAGATATTTCTCCTAGTTGCCATGTAGTGACTTTCTGCAGTTTTGATATCCCTGCATCAGATAGGCCAGTTTCTGTTTGTGATTCTACTGTGCTTGCTCGGTCCGCACATTTGCCCTCACCAGCTTCTAAGCACTTTAACCCTGCTTCTCATTGTGTTGCTGTTGTTATAGGGGAGCATCTTATTGGCCCTTCAAGTTCTGTTCAAGTTCCTGTGCGCGTTTCAGGTGCCCCGATAGGGTCTGACATTCTCTCTTTGCCTGACTCTATTCGTATTCGTCGCCTTGCATTAGAAGGAACTCTCTCCACTGTTCGCGAGGACCATGTTACCACGGCGATGGTAACCAACGTCACAGGTGCTCCTATTCCTCTCTCTCCTTGTAGTCACCTAGGCTCCTTTGAGGTGGTTGACATTGTTGCTTTCCAGGAATCGCCTATTATAGCAGCTTCTGTACTACAGTCTCCTCCAACACGTGACCCTGTTCACTTAGCTTCTGAGTTTGCCACATTTGTAGGCGAGATTGATTTTCCTGATGAGATGCCTCGTCTCCTGGAACTGTTAGTTACCCACCGTCAGGCTTTGGCTTTGCCCAGTGATCCATTAGGTGTTACAGACTGTATGGTTCATAGAATTGATCTTCAGCCAGGTACTTGTCCTGTTTACGTCCCGTCTTACAGGTTACCTCACACTCGTCGGCTTATAGCCCAGTCCTTGGTTGACGATTTATTGCGTGAAGGCATTGTACAAGAGTCCCACTCAGAGTGGAACTCGCCTCTTCTAGTGCCTAAGAAAGACGGATCTTTTCACCCAGTTATAGACTATAGGCGGGTTAATGAGGTCACTGTTCCTGACCATTACCCTTTGCCTGTCTTAAGCGACCTTCTTCAGTCCATTGGCACTGGTAATACGGTGTTCACCACCTTAGATGCAGGTTTTTGGCAGATACCCCTGGAGAAGAAGTCTTGTAAAATCACGGCCTTCTCCACTCCCAGTGGGCACTATGAATGGCTTCGTTGCCCCATGGGTTGGCGGAGTGCTCCGTTGACTTGCCAGCTCTTAGTTAACTCCATTTTTCATGGCTTAGTTGGGGATGGACTTTTTGTTTACCTGGATGATTTGATTTTAGTTTCCAAAGATGTGGAAAGCCACTTTACTAAGTTGTCAATGGTCTTGCAACATTTTGCTGAAGCTGGGTTGAAACTCAACTTACCCAAGTGTTCCTTTTTCAAGTCTAGTATCCAATTCCTAGGTCATGTTGTAGACAAACATGGTATCCACACTACAGATGATAAAATCAAAGCGGTGAGGGACTTCCCTATACCGAAGTCAGTTGAAAATGTACGTTCCTTCCTTGGGCTTGTAGGATACTATCATGCATTCATTAAGGACTTTGCTTCAATTGCTTCCCCTCTCACTCACCTTCTCAAGAAGGACTCTTCCTTCCAGTGGCGTGATGTTCATCAGGATAGTTTTGATTCCTTGAAGCTTGCTCTTACTGAAGCGCCTGTGTTGGCCTTCCCAGATTATAGTCTTCCCTTTACAATTTGTACAGATACTTCTGGTACAGGCATTGGAGCTTTACTCATGCAACAAGGAGATGGGTGTAGACCTCATGTTATTGCATATGCTAGTCGCATCCTTAATAAGCCTGAGTCCCGTTACTCTGTTACTCATTTAGAGGGCCTGGCAGTGGTGTGGGCTTTAAAGCATTTCCGTGATATCATTTTTGGATATCCTATTACAGTCTACATGGACCACACAGCTGTCACTCAGCTTTTCAAGGGCAAAAATCTTTCAGGCCGTCTAGCCAGATGGTTCCTCACGATCAAGGAATTCAATCCAACCCTTAAACATATCCCGGGGCATGCGAACAACGTTGCTGATGCACTTTCATGTAATATCCCTGTTGCTGCTGTTGCAGTGATTAATAACTTTTCCCTGAAGGATCTGGCCAAAGCTCAGCGTGAAGACCCTGTTTGGTCTGCGGTCATTTATGCTTTGGAGTCTGGTGGTGCTACCACCTTACCAGCTTTACTGGTACCTCTGTCCCAATTTTCCCTGCAGGACAAGGTTCTCATTCGTAATGTGGAAGTGCTTGAGCAAGATGTGGCACAGCTAGTGATCCCTGAGTCTCTAGTTCCCGTTGTTTTGTCCCTTGCTCATGATGCCCCTCAGGCTGGTCACCCAGGTCGTGACAAAACTCTGGCTATGGCGCATAAGAAGTATCATTGGCCTAAAATGTGACTAGACATTACCTCTCATGTAGCCCGGTGTAGTTCTTATGCCCAGAACAAAGGTTCTATGAGCACTGCTCCCATCTTAGAGTACCCTACTCCTTCTCTCCCTTTTTAGACTGTGGCTATAGACCTTTTGCAACTGTCTCATAGCACTCAAGGTTCTGTGTATGTCCTTGTCTGTGTGGACCACTTTAGTCGTTTTATAATATTAGCTCCCTTACGTAACAAGTCTGCACCAGTTGTAGCCCATGCTTTAGTTTCTCATCTTTTGTGTCCATACACTACTCCTTCAGTGCTCCTTAGTGACAATGGGACGGAATTTAGGAATAAGGTTTTGGCTAGTACAGTATTTGTGAATGTTACGGCATCACACAGATATTCATGACTGCTTATCATCCGGCGTCCAATGGTCTTGTTGAGAGGATGAACAGGAGAATTCTAGAGATACTAAGACATGTTGCTAGTAACTTTCATGAGTCTTGGGAAGATTGGCTTTCCCATGTCAGTGCTTGTATTAATAGCACCTTTAATGTTTCTATGGGCAAAACTCCTCATTATGTCATCTTTGGAGTAGAAAAACGGCTCCCTTATGATGTGCTTGACAGCCCTGCTCATCCCCTCTACAATTATGATGACTATAGTCAACTCCAGAGTCATGCGATGCATGCCATTTATGACTCTGTGAAAGATAAACTTGATGTTTCCAAGGCCGAAATGTTGAAACACCAACATGTTCATGCAAAGCCTGTTACCATCATTGTTGGTGATCATGTTTATATGAGCATGCCTGACCACCAATCCAAATTAAATTGTAAATTCACAGGCCCCTTATTGGTAAATGAACAGCTACATCCCAACAAGTTCAGGGTTTTTGACCCATCTAAGGGACTTTGTGAGGTTTTGCATTCTGACAGGCTTAAGAAGACTCAGGTGCCCATACCTACATTCACCCAGCTTCCCCCAAACCTCAATGTTCCTATTGTGTTACCCGCTGTTTGCCACTCGTATCATCTATGTTCCAGAAGTACAATACCTTGATGGTCGAGTGAGCCTATTATATACATTTGTGTTGTGCATTTTTTTTTTGTATCCCCTATCCCTTACTATTGTAAATTATGTAAATTCCTGGGTGCGGCCTCAATTGTGCTTAGCGTACCTGAGGTGGGGGATGTAATCTTTGGTTATATATACAAGCTCTACTCTTTTTGTCTGCCCAAAGGTATATTGTTTTTCCCATTGTCCTATGTATATTGTGTATTTCATATGTACATTGTAATTGTTTCAATGTTTCATGTCCCGGACGTCCAGCAATTGCTGTGTTTTTGTGTTTAACTGGCACCAGTTCTTTTATGTATTCTTGTATTTGTATAGAGTTCTTGTATATATTTCTTGTACTTGTATCCATTTCCTTTTGTGTATCTCTTGTTTTGTGTATGTATTGCATTTATGTCATGTAATTATATGTGTGCTGTTGACCACATTTCTTCCCACACACTTTTCTCATTCCACTATTGTGTATGTGGTGTGTGGGTTCTCTTTTTGTATGATTTGCATTTGTCTTGTCTTGGTCATCCATTTTTTTTCTTTTCTTTTGCTCGGGGTCACCGAGTGGTGGCGGCTGAGCAATGTAATGGTGACATATTTCTTGTGTTTTGTATGTACATATTTCCATTATTGTTTATTTATTAATATATATATTTATTATTGTATATTTCTGTGAGCATTTTTTTTGTAATCGCAAATGCGATTCATGCATGCTTTTTCACGCCAACTCAAGGTTTGGCGTGGGTAGTATTGTTACGGCCTCTGAAGTGTATGCATGTCTGTATGTGCTTTGGATTACAAAGGATTACAAAGGCAGAGCATGCCGACAGGAGACCTTTTGGTCCATATCTAGGTCGGATGTGAAAAAAAAATCATAATAATAAATTACTAAATAAAAATTATAATAATGTAAATAACAAATAAAATACATAAATAAATGCATAGGTATAGTTAGATAATAAACAGGTAAATAGTAAATAATAATGACTTGACATATAACTAATAATAAATGAAAATCAAAACATACAAATGATAACAAAACAAAAACAAATAAAGGTGGGACTTCGTCAAGGATGCGTTATGTCACCCTGGCTGTTCAACTTATACATGGATGGGGTGGTGCGAGAGGTAAATGCAAGGGTAGTGGGTCAGGGATTGGAGATGGTTAAAGAAAATGGAGTAAAGTGGGAGGTGAGCCAGCTGTTGTTTGCGGACGACACTGCGCTTGTGGCAGGATCGGAGGAGGGATTGAGGAAGTTGGTGGCAGAGTTTGGGAGAGTATGTGATAGAAGAAAGCTAAAGATAAATGTGGGTAAAAGTAAGGTGATGAGATGTACAAGGGGTGAAAGTGGCAGCAGACTGGAAGTGAGCATTAAGGGAGAGCGACTGGAGGAAGTGGATAGTTTTAGATACTTGGGTGCAAATGTGGCAGGAAAAGGTGGAGGTAGAATGTAGATTGAGAGAAGCGAGTAAATGCCTTGGTGGATTAAAGAGTGTAATGAGGAATAGACATTTGGGAATGGATGCTAAGAGGAGACTGTATGAAGGAGTGATTGTGCCGACGGCACTGTATGGGGCAGAAACATGGAACATAAGAGAGGAAGAGAGAAGGAGTTTGAATGTGTTTGAGATGAGGTGTCTGAGAAGTATGATGGGGGTTACAAGGTTAGATAGAGTGAGAAATGAGGAGGTGAGGAGGAGAACGGGTGGAAAGGGAGTTGGGAGATAGGGTTGATGAAAGAGTATTAGGATGGTTTGGACACATGGAAAGAATGAGTGAAGAAAGACTAGTAAAAGAGGTATGGAAGGCAGATGTGGAGGGAGTGAACATGAGGGGACGTCCTAGGATGAGGTGGATGGATGGGGTGAAGGGGGCTTTGGGGAAGAGGGGAATGTCTGTTGAGGAAGGACGGGAGAGGACAGAAGACAGGGGTTAATGGAGAATGGTTGTATATGGATGATGTTGTGATTGCATGAGGTGAGGTAGTATGTGTGAGCAAATTTTGACACAGCCCGAAGGGATTTCTCCCCGTCCTCTCCTTTTATGCATGGGGGGACGGAGAGGGGGGGTCGCCGATTTAATGAAGCGGCCTTGCTGTGGATGTGCTGTGTCTTGCGACACTGCTTCTGACACAGGGCAGTAGACAAGGTGCAGGGATGACTCGTCATCCAAGAGGTGCTTAGATAAGAGGGAGGGTGGAGGGGTGTGGAGTGTATTTAGGGATGGAATGGGTGGAAATGATTTTATGCCTTTCCCTTTTTGGCTACCTCCCTTGTAAGGGTGTTTATCTAAATTATTTTTAAAGCTTTGAACTGAACTACATTGCACTACGCGAAGGAATTTTATTCCATTCATTAACTACACGGTTGGCGATGTTTCTACCTACTTCCAAATTGAATCTATTTCCGGACAGTTTGAGACCATTGTTTCTTGTCTGATTCTCATTCAATGTGAAAATTTTGTCACTTTTGATGTCAATTCCCTTTAGAATTTAAAAGACCTGTATCAAGTCACCTCTGAGTCTACACTTTTTTAGGGAAAACAGATTCATATGTTTTAGTCAATTTTTGTATGATTTTGTTTTGATATTTGGAATCAGTTTTGTGGCTCGCCGTTGTACTTTTTCCAGTCTGTCAATGTCTTTAATGAGATTCGGTGACCATACGGAAACAGCATATTCCAAATGTGGACGAACTAACGATTCATATAGCTTGTTAATGAGTGATGGACTTTTTAAATCAAAAGATCGTGCAATCAGTCCTAGAATCTTATTTGCTTTCTCAGAGGCAGGCTGAAATACACTGCTTGAATGATTTGAGATCGTTCCTGATAATTACGCAGAGATCTTTTTCACTATCCACTTTTGTTAATGAATTTCCGAATAACTTGTAATCGTACTTACTGTTATTTTTACCTATGTGCAATACCTTGCATTTACTTGTGTTAAATTTCATTAGCCACTTTTCAGACCATTATTGTAATTTATCTAAATCTTCTTGAATATCTAATTGATTTAAGTGATAATTTGCCATTCTGCACAGTTTTGTATCATCAGCAAATTTGGAAACAGTAGATTTTAGTCCATGGTCTATATCATTTATATATACTATGAATAGAAGTGGCCCAAGAACGGAACCCTGAGGAACTCCACTTGTAAAATTTTTCCATCTAGAAGTTTTTCCATTTAAGGGAACCCCGGCCACGAAAACTCGAAATTTTTTGGAAAATGAACGAATTTTAGGTAAACATTTAAAAAAGTTCTCCATGATGGTGGTAACACTCAAACTAAATATTAGAGCTTAGTTCCGTTTCTTTTCTTATATATAAAATAAAATAGATGAATTTTTGGCGACCTCTGGTAACCTCTGGCAACCCATTGCATAAAAAACATTTGAAATAAGTCAAAATTTCGATAGCCAGTTGTTTTTTTTACTGCAATTAATATCTATGGAGATATCTGGCAGCTTGATATGGAGGTATCTGGCAATTTGACTAAACCCAGAGAACGATGCTAAAAGGAGAGACTTTAGTAGCTGTGGAAGAGTGAGAGCAAGAGGATATCATTTTCTCATGCTATTCATGCACGCGATCGTATATATATTTTTTTAATATTCCGACAGATAAGCATTTCAAAAGATTTTCTATAATTATGGTAACACCTCGACCAAAAATTACATCTCATTTCCGTTTTTGTTCGTATATATAAAATAGATAAATTATTGGCGACATCTGGCAAGTATCTCTTGCATGTCAAATAAATCTTTCATTTATTCTACCAATAACCAATATTCATTATTCTACCAACAATAACTGTGGGAGGGGTGAAGAGAAATAGTAACTTTAATTTGGTAATAAAATAAAATAAAGGAAAATATAATTTAATGTCCGTGCATCCCTTTAACTGTCCGTGCGGCATTTAAATGGCGCTACTGAAAAGTTTGTTTTCTTTCCATTCATCAAGCTACAACTCGCCCATTTATGTACCAATTTTCACAATTTTTTTTTTCATTTAATAGAGAATTGTAAGACGTAAATATCTATGAGTCAAAATAAAGCAAATTCTTTAGCAGTATTTTTCTGGCTATTATTTTTCCTCAGAAATTTAATCTTTTTAACAATATGTACACATAGAAATAAAAAAAAATCATTGCTATTCTCATAAGAGGTAAATAAAAAAAATCGACTCACCAAAATGTTCAGATAGGGCCACTCTTCAAATGGACCTTAAGCAAAAAATATTTGGTAGGACCTTTTCCACGGTATGAGTTTTTGAAATTACTGAATATTTTGCCTATTAACTCTTAGATAATATGGTATTTTTAAGTGAAAGGAAGTGATACATGTATTAATAGGTAATCAGAAAAGGAAAAGATTTATAAATTTTGTTTGTCTGAATAACTAATTCGGTCGTACCGCACAAGAGTACGGGTGTCCGGGGTCCCCTTAAAACAACTCTCTGTTTTCGATCATTCAACCAATTACTAGTCCAACTTAATAAGCTACCACTTATTCCGTGCGAAGCTAATTTAGTAAGTATGTGGCAAGTGGAATTTGGCGCGCAAATTGGTTTTGGCGCGTATAATAAACAAGGGCTAGCGTGGCTTGGCCTGGCATCCATGCCCACGCTGCCCAAGGACACTCCCTTTGTTCTGGACTAACTCCGCCCCACCAGAGGTCACGTGATTATAGGCCTTAAAGGTGATTGGACGGCGTATGGCAGGGGGCCACCTGGCATCTGAGTGCGGCGCACTCGAGAGCGGGCACTCCAGGGCCAAGGGTCGACGGGAACGGTCACGACGCAGTACCATCTGGTCACGAAGCAGTTCCAACGCCAAGAGTAAGGTCACTTCAGTGTAAGTACACTTGCCACATTTCCGTATCCCCTGTAGTCAACTCCGAAACAGTTTTATGCGATATAATTCACAAAATAAAGTAGAGCCAACACACCAGTGTTTATATTGCCCCGCAATCGTAGTCCAAGTGGTATGACCAGCATACCATAGTGGTGGCGGCGGCGGTTCTTGGCAATATTTCCACATACCCACACCTCTACTCAGTGAACATATTTCCACATAACATTTCACACTGTTAGGACTACTCAGTGAACACAAAGGAGTACTAGATAGAGCTAGGGCTATTAATTATCTTCACCATGTCTCGCCGTAATAACGGTTCCCACGTGGTCGGAGCTGTGAGCCAGCAGGCAAGGGCGTTTCAGGCCACTGCCGACGTCTCATTTTTCCTTTCTTCTGGCATAAACCGACACCCCTTGAGTGGTCTTCCTGCTTGTACTGATACAACCTCGTGGCTTTCATTATTAGAGGAAAGGTGGACTACGGAGGTCTCTGACGCAGACAAGATTGCTGTAACTCAGCAGAAAACAGCCAGCGATGCTGCAATCGCTGCTCGCCTGGCAAAGGGTAAGCATCCTGATGATTGGGAGGCTTTCAAAGACTTCTTTTACGCGCCTGCATTGGCAAATTGTCTCGCCGAGGCAGTCATTCAGCCATCAGAGACGCTCACGTCTTTCGCCCTCAGATTGGCGGATACGGTCTCATCTTACGCCGTGTTCCACCCAGAGCGGGAAGCTTGGGCAACATTTTCGGCAGTGACACGTATTAAGAGGGCCATGCCGCAGCAGTTTGCGAGCACTCTTACTCGCGAACAACAATCTTCCATTGTTGGTGTCTTTCACGCAGCCATCGACTATGCGCAGGGGCATAGTTGCGATGTGAAGACCGTCTATGCGGGCCGAGCTGATTCGCCCATGGCTTTGTACCCTGCAACGGCCGCTGTGTCCCACCAGTACCCGGCCGCGGACGTTAGTTCAACTCCACCCACACAATCATATTCCATATCCACATTACACAGAGTCCCAGACTTTTCCTCACCTCGCCCTTCGCGGGGGAAAGAGACCAATCCTCAAAATTTGAGAGGTTTGGAGGCGCATCCTCGCCATGGACGAGACACCAAGGCCCGGCCTCGTGAGGATCACACATACCCCAGCAGTAGTTTATTTCATTACCTCGACTCTCAATTAAAAAAAGCCATTCTAAGATCTTTAAAACTATTGGGTGCCTTGAGTTGAATTGTTCTAGAGACTGCAAGACACTCTTTGAGTCACTAAAAATTGTAAAACATTTGGCTCTCTTTTTCATGGAGGATATAATCTCCACTGTGGACAGTATTCCCGTCAGTTCGGCAGTGAAATTAGATGCTGTATTAGGCAAGGTGCCCTTATGATTAAAATAATTTGAGAATATTCCAAAACCAACGCCAGCGCTAGTTTTGGAGCCATCAGTAAAAACAAACACAGAGGGTTGGTGGCTAAAAGAATGTTCTAAAAAAGCATTGCGTAGTTCATAATTCTTGAAATTACGCTTACAACCGTTGAAATATTTACAGAAAGATACTGTGGGCAGTCTCCATGGGGGAACAACTGTATATTTAAAAGGGAGGATGGGAATCTTGGGAAGATTCATGTCCTCTAAAATTCTTTTCATCCGGTATCCAAAGGGCTTTGGAAGTCTGGGGTGATTGTTGAAACAAGTGCTGTTAAAATCTGCTTGAGCTGTTCTAAAAGCGAGAGAGTTGGGAAGCCTCTGCAATCTATGCCAGTATCTAATAGATGAGGTCTGGCGAATAAGATCTAACGACATTTCCCCTGCATCAACTAATAAACTTGGTATTGGGGAAGACTTGAAAGCACCTGTGGCCAAACGAACTCCACTGTG
The DNA here is from genome assembly GCF_046742065.1 of Oratosquilla oratoria. Classification (NCBI taxonomy): domain Eukaryota; kingdom Metazoa; phylum Arthropoda; class Malacostraca; order Stomatopoda; family Squillidae; genus Oratosquilla; species Oratosquilla oratoria. Next base: position 24,383,027 of record NC_134794.1, on the reverse strand, counting down.
GTGTATCGTATCTAAACTTTTTAGTCTGGATGGAGTGGTCGATGAGTAAAACTCGCATCCATACGATAGTTTCGATAAAATAAGGGAATGTTGTAACCATAAAATTGTTCTGCGGTCAGCGCCCCATGAGGTATGTGCTAAAACTTTTAAAATTTGCATTGTCTCTAGACATCGTGTCTTCAGGGTTTTCAGGTAGGGTACCCAAGAAAGGTGCTTATCAAAAATAAGTCCTAAAAACCTGGTTTCGTCAACACAAGGAATCTGGTCATCCTTTAACCAAATAGTAGGGTCAGGATGCAGACTTCTTAGTCGGCAGAAATGTAAGACAACAGTTTTGCTGGGTGAAAATTTAAAACCATTATTATCTGCCCATGAAACTATTTTATTGATGCAGAGTTGTAGTTTTCTTTCAGCTATTGCCATGTTACTAGCTCTAAAAGAAATGGAGAGGTTATCTACAAAAAGGGTGGCATGTATATCAGGAGGAATCACAGTTGTCACCCCATTTATAGCTAAACTAAAGAGAGTGACACTGAGAACACACCCCTGAGGTACACCTTCTTCCTGTTGTCTTATTTCAGATATGATGTTCCCAACTCTTACTCTAAAAACACGATTTGCTAAAAAGTTCTTGATGAAAAAGGCCATTTCTCCTCGAATGCCAATAGCATGTACAGCCTTAAGAATACCATGCTTCCATGTGGTATCATATGCTTTCTCTAAGTCAAAGAAAACACTGATATGATGTTGCTTAGAGACAAAGGCTTTACAAATCGAAGATTCTAGTCGAAGTAAGGCATCAGCAGTGGAGTGCATGCGACAGAAACCACATTGAATATCAGATATGATGTGGTTTCGTTCAAGATACCAGACTAGTCGTGCATTGACCATTTTTTCAAAAGTTTTGCACATGCAGCATGTGAGGGCAATAGGATGGTAATTTGATGGAATTGAACCATCTTTATTAGGCTTAAGAAAAGGTAAAATTATACCCATTTCCCAAACACTGGGAAACGAATGTTCAAACCACATCCTATTAAGTGCAAGAAGAAAACCTTTAGTTACTGGAGATATATGTTTCAACATGGTATATGTAATGTCGTCAGGACCTGGAGAAGTATCACTGCAGGAGTTCAAAGCTGAATCATATTCCTTTTCAGTGAAAGGGAGGTTATAGGATTCTTTATGAGGGGCAGTGAAGTCAAGATTACTTTGTTGTTCTCTCATTCGGTATTGATATCCAGGAGAGCTGTTGTCTGGTTTAGATATATTAGCAAAATGATTTGCTAAGGCATTACTGACATCTTTAGGATCAAAGACCAAAGAGCCATCTAATTTTAAAACAGGTGGAGGGCTAATGGTGTATTTCCCCGATATTTTTCTCAAGTTTTTCCAAACGATTGATGCCGGTGTTCTATAGTTGAATGATGATACAAATTTAGCCCAAGACTGATGCTTTGCTTCTTTGATGGTACGTCGAAGTAATGCCCTGCTTTTACGATAAGCAACTAAATTCTCATCATTTCTATGGCGATGTAATCTAGTCAGAGCTCTTCGTGTTGCTCTATGTAGATTTCATATGGTGTCAGACCACCATGGTACAGGGCGTCTCCTAAACTTTCCAGATGACTTTGGGATGGAATTAATACCAGCAGTGTAGAGTGTGTCATTTAAGTACTCCAGTGCAGCTTCTACTGAAGAAAAACTGTCAATACTGTTCTGGACAGTACTCAATTCTTCAAACTTGGTTCAGTCGGCTTTTTCAGTGCACCAGCGAGGAATACCATCTGTAGGAGCACCTTCCTATGTATACAATACAGTGGGATAGTGATCACTGCTTTGTAAGTCATCAAGGACTTTCCATTCAAAGTCCAAAGCACAATTTGAGCTGCAGATCGATAAATCTATACATGATGTAGAGCCAGTCTGAATGTGATAATGAGTAGGTTCACCAGTATTTAAAACAGTAATGTCCTCCTGCTCCAAAATAGATGAAATTATATTTCCTTTCTGATTTGAGGTAACATCACCCCATAATGGGTGATGAGCATTAAAGTCACCCATAATGACGAATGGCTGAGGTAACTGTTGAATAAGATTCAACAGACTATCTTTGGTTATATTAGTACTTGGTGGTAGATATAGGGAGCAGACTGTATATCTGCGATTCAAGCTGGCTTGTATCGCGACAGCTTGCAATCGAGACTGAAGAGGGATGGGAACATGAGGTATATCTTTACGGATAAACAACATGCTTCCCCCATGGATACCAATATCTGGATCATATGTAGTACGGTATGCTTTGAAGTCTTTAGGGCATGGGGCGAATGAGTCTAACATTATTTCTTGTAAGGAAATAATATTAGGTTGCTGGTCATGGATTAGCAGTTTCAATTCCTCATACTTGGCTCTTAGTCCCTGACAATTCCATTGGAGCAGAGTGAATTTATCTATGGTTCAGGGAATGTCAGGTGGTGTTGTTACCCGACTTCTTGGTCTTAGATTGTGGGATTGAATGGACCTCTGCTTTAATTGGAAGTTTTGGTGGTTTAGATGATTGAATTCCAGGTTTAATTTTAGTAGGACCTTCTTTCGGTCTACCAGAGGTGGTAGAACTTCCCTGTGGCCCTACAGGTACAGGGGGAGGGACTACTTTCTCTATAGGTACAGAAGGATCTTCTGTTGATCCTTCTAGGTTGAGGGAAAGGTTTCCCACTCCCCTCTCAGGGGTGGGAAGAGGGCCACTATCTGGGCCCTTGGGTGATGGTGTAGGGCCTCCCATGGCCCCAATATGGGAAGAGTTGTTAGATGGCATTTTGGATACAGCTGTTGTAGAATCTCTATTCTGAATTTTGCCACTTGGGCAATCCAAAGAGTCTGAACTCCGTGTTCGCTTATTGCGAGTTAGTTGGTCAACTGATCGGTTGGTTGATTGTACTTTATCTGGTGTGACTGATCGGTCTCCATTTTATCCGTATTAGGTTGTGTTTTAGTGGTGAGGTGGCCTGTAGGCTGTAATTTGTTGCCAAGGGCTTCTGAGTATGTCTTAGTATTAAGTTTTAATGGATCAATCACTTTTCTTCTTGCTTCAGAGTAGCTAATATGTTCTCTGACCTTTATATTTAGGATTTGTTTTTCTAGTATATATTTTTCACAAGATCTAGAGGAAATTGGGTGCTCTTCATGACAATTAAAACATTTCGATGTTTTCGTACATTCTCCATGTTCGCTTTCACTGCAATTGACACAAATCGGTGGTGTTCCTGCTAATTTCTTGCGACATGTGGTGAATATATGACCAAACATTTGGCAGTGGTAACATCTTCTTGGTGAAGGTATATATGGTCTAACCTTCAGTTTATACCAAGCAGCAGATATTGATGATGGAAGACTTAAGTAGGTCAAATGTTAAGATTATTAGAGGTTAGTCTACAAGAAAGCCATTTTCTTTTCGTTTCATCCGGCGAGCACTTGAAACGTGCTGGGATTTCAACTCGGTTAAGAGCTTTTCTTCAGAAAACCTCAGCAGTTCCTTGGAGTAGACAACTCCTCTACACTGGTTGAGTGTCTTGTGGGGGGTACAATCTGCCTCATGCCCAGCAACTTTTCCAATGTTCTGCAATTTTGAGCTCTCTTCTGGAGAGTTAACCTCTATCAGAAGGATCCACTACTTTGGGGGATGATTTCGGGTTCCCTGCCAATACATTGGATAATTTCTCTATGGACATCAAAATTGTCTAAAGAGTCAATGGGGTTGTCATTGGGCATGGATAAAGTTAAATAGCTATTATAATGGGACTCAAAATTCCCAGGCAAAACTTCCAATTGTCCTCGTGGATTAGTTAGAGGGGGGAAAGACTTTTCTTTATTTTTATTTTTCCGCTGTGGTTTAGCAGAATAGGGTTCCAGTGTGATGAAAGACTGGACTTTCATCTCTAGAACCAGTAGAGGCCTTGCTCATATCCTTGGTCATGCATAGGTCGTCAACGTTAGGAGAGTTTTCTCTTAAGGGTTTGTCTTGACCGCAGTGAAGGTGACCTTACCGGGGGCGGTTCCCCAGTCAGGTGGTTATGAGGCAAACTATGTTTGGGGCACCTTTTCTAGCCCCCTCCCCATGTGGGGTGAGCAGAGTGGATCCTGAGTAGGGCTGCTCAGTCATGTGGGTAGCTACCGAACCGTGCTGTTGCCTCGATCCCAATACGAGAGCGATTTATCTTGCCCACACCGCCTATGTGTAGTTCGTGACTAGAGGCTTCCAGAGATCACCTTCTCCTGCCCCCATCGTCACTAGCCATCGCCATAGGGCTTTCTTTTGCCGCTACTGAGAGGGGCGGCTGAAAATTAGGTCGGAGGGAGGGAACAGCAAGCGGAAGAGAAGAGAGGAGTGGAAAAGGAAGTTTAAGAGGAAGCCCTGTGCGGGGAAACAAGAGCCCCGCCCGGGGATCGGCATTAGTCGCCTCTTACGACACGCAGCCGACGTGGCGGGGGCTATATTCTATACTACACCCCCTAGCCCCAGGGGGCGCTACTATAGGAAGTTTATTCCTAATTTTGCTGAGATTTCGTTGCCTTTGGTCGATATGACGAAGGGTGACGTAGCAGGAAAGCATAAGAATCATGAGCTTTGTCCTTGGACACCTCAGTTACATGCATTTGAGTCCCTTAAATCCCATTTGTCCTCCACGGTGGTCCTCCCTTATCCAAATTTTGCGAAACCTTTCTTGCTCACCACTGACGCCAGTGATTCGGCGATTGGGGGCGTGCTTCAGCAAGAGGATGACGAAGGTAGGAGGCACCCACTCTATTTCAGTCGCACTCTGAACGAGCACGAGCGACGGTATAGCACCATTGAGAGGCGTTAGCGGCAGTGTACGGTCTCAGGATCAATCGTCCGCTGATCATGGTATACCTGGTCAGACTTTTGAGCGATCACAGGCCGTTGGTCTGGCTCTTCACTGCTAAGGACACGAACACTCGGATTCTCCGGTGGCAAATGGCGATCGCCGACTTCGATATTGAAGTCAATTATATCCCAGGGAGACTGAATGTTGTCGCGGACGCACTCTCTCAGATACGGGCTGACCATCCTATAGATGATTTCAGAGTTTCCCACATATCCACGGGTGGACGGGGTAACTCTGAGCCAAATTCTGAGGAGGATACTATCACGTGGGACCAGGTAAGCATCTGCAAGGAGCAAGATGCCCACCCTGATTGGGGTCGGATTAAAGAGTACCTCCGAGGGGCCACGTCAGGAGTTCCTAAGATTCCGCGCCTACGAGTTCCGATCGGGGAGTTTCGATTCCTCCCCGACGGACTCCTATATCATGTGCGTAGAAATGCGTACCAGTTAGAGGAGCTTCGACTGGTATGCCCTGATGGAGCAAAGGCAGCAGCCTTACGTATTGCCCATTGCCTTCCTATGGCGGGCCATGGCGGAGTCCAAGTTACTCTGGAACGGCTACAAAAATTTGCATTTTGGCCGAGAATGTCGGAGGATGTGAAGGAATTCTTTAAAAAATGCAAAATCTGCATCACGTGCAAACCTTCCTATGACCCAGCTCCACTTAGACAGTTTCCTGACGTAAACGCTCCATTTGAAAGGGTCCATGTTGACCTAATTGGCCCATTAACCACCACCTTACATGGTGCGAAATACATCTTGACGGTTGTCGATGTTCTGACCTACTTCTTGGTTGCTGTTCCCATTAACTCTAAAGAAGCGTGGATTGTCGCCAAAGCTTTCCTAAACCACGTCCTGGCAATACACGGTGCTCCGAGGCAGGTGATCTCTGATGGGGGAGGAGAATTCATAAACGAGACGTTCAAAGAGGTGATGGCGATGGCGAACATCAAGCATCACAAGATCACTCCTTGCCATCCCTCGAGGAACAGGATCATTGATTGATTGATTTATGGAATTTTTGGCTCGAAGGCCAAGCGCCGGAGCCGGTAGGCCATTCAGCGCATATTTATCTTTTATATTAAAAGAATAAAAATAAAATTCAAGTAAAACAGTTAAAACAATCAACATTCACGAACACACTTCAACAACACTCACAAGCATTCACACACAATTTTAAATTTCAAAAAATAAATTTATGTCTTAAAAACTTTAGAACATTCTTCACACAAGCTTCCTCCCCTAAAATTTCTTTAAAAGATAAATCTGTTAAAAAATTTGCCCTGCGCTCATTAGAGAATACAGGGCACTGAATTAAAATGTGTCTTATTGGCAAAACTACATGGCAAGTGGGACATTGGGGGGCCAGCCTTTCTGCCCCACTTGCCATTAAAAATTTATGTGTAATGTAGGAATGGCCAATTCTCAGTCTTGTCAAGACAATGCTTGACCTTCTGTCCAAAGGAGGACACTTCCAAGGGTTCACCAAGGGGTGAATCTCTTTTAGTTTAGAACTGCCGTCCAGCCTTGTCCATTCTTCCTGCCACTTCCCCATTGTGTAACAATGAATCACTCCTTTGAAGTCCGTATGTGGGACTTTTCGGTCTGTTATTTGGTTGAGGCTAGTGGCGGCTTTGGCTGCAGCATCGGCCTGCTCATTTCCAGAGACACCCACATGGGACGGCACCCAGCAGTTTACTTTTATCTTCTTTCTGTTGTTTATGAGAATCAGCCATTCCTGTATTTCTTGCACTAAAAAATGCTGAGGCACCAAATTATTTATAGAGGATAGAACGCTCATGGAATCCGTAAAAATAACAATGTTCCTACCACACGGAACAGAATTAAAAATAAACTTCAGGGCGTTGCTGACTGCCAGCAGTTCAGCAGTAAAAACAGAGCTAAAATCAGGCAACTTTCTCTTTAAAACTGTGCTATCAGTTACAACAGCACAACCAACACCATCTTGGGATTTTGATCCATCTGTATAAATAAAAATTGCATCAGTATGTACTGATAAATGTTCTAAAAATTCACTTTTTAGCTCTACAGCAGTTCTATTTTTCTTCTTTTTAAGAGGACATATTTCAGTGGGGCAACGGTTCCAAGGAGGGAATTTGGGAGGTGTGATCTCAGCAATTGTGTTAGGAACAAGTCCTACCTTCTCTGTCCCAACTTCACATCTCACTTCTAAAGGTTTCGGCAGAGTATTTTTCCTTGAAGCTCTGTCTACCGGCTGCTTTACAAATTTGAAGTTTGGATTCTGTTTGGATGTCAAGACCCGAGATATATATCTAAGACTTAATTCCTCCCTGCGAATATACAGGGGAGGAATTCCTGTGTCCACATACAAGCTATCCACTGGAGATGTTCTATAGGCTCCCGAACAGATCCGTAAAGCCATATTGTGGACTATATCAAGCTTCTTCAGTGAACTTTTACATGCCACTCCATAAATTTGACATCCGTAATCCATTTTGCTAAGGCACAATGTTTGGTAAGGCCTTATTAAAGTTACACGATCTGCTCCCCAGTTGAAACGAGACACTACCTTTAGTATATTAAGTCGTTGTTTAACAGTGTATACAACCTCGTTTATGTGATTTGTGAATGTCAACCTTTTATCCAAAACCAGACCCAAGTATTTTACTTCATCTTCATACGGTAATATGACACCCTCTAAGAATAGTGTTGGTATTTCTTCCTTGCGTCTTAGTCTGGAAAACCTTATGGCTTTGGTTTTTTCAGCAGAGAATCTGAAGCCCCTGCAATTAGCCCATGCTGTTGCTAAGTTAATAACCTCTTGAATCTTTTGGCCCATTTCTAATGTTGTCGATTTGCTGCACACAATAGCGAAGTCATCAGCATAAGCCAATCCATGAACTCCTGTGGGAACTTGTTCTAATAAACTATTAATGGCTATGCTGAAGAGTGTAGGACTCAGAACACTTCCTTGGGGAATCCCTTCCTCTTGAAGATATGCACAAGAGAAAGAAGAGCCCACTCGGACTTTTAGATAACGGTCAGATAAGAAGTCCTTTAAACAATTGAACATATTACCCCCGATACCCCACTCTGCAACTTGCTTCAGAATGCCTCCCCGCCAGGTAGTATCGTAGGCATTTTTCAAGTAAAAAAACACACCAATGCTAGAGTTCTCAATTGCGAAGGCATTCTCAATCTCACGAGTGATAAAAAGTAAGGGGTCCAGAGTGCACTTATTTCTTCTAAATCCAAACTGTCTCTTAGATAGCAGATTTTTAGATTCCAAAAACCAAACTAAACGCGTATTAACCATTCTTTCATAGATCTTACAAATGCAGCTTGTGAGAGCAATAGGTTTGTAACTTTGTGGGTCATGAGAGTCTTTTCCTGCCTTTAAGATTCCTATGATGACTGAAGTCTTCCAAGATTTAGGAGAAGATCCAGAAGACCAAAATTTGTTCAGCGCATTTAAAAGGAATTTCTTCGACGATATGGATAAGTGAGCAACCATGGAATAAAGAATGTCATCCTCTCCAGGAGAGGTTAGGGAGGATAGAGATAAAGCATGATCCATTTCATCCAAGGTGAAGAGAAGATTATATGCCTCCGAGTTCGTATTGGTAGGAGGAATAATCGTGGTCTTGGCTCTAATTCTTCTGAAATTATCTGCATAATGTAGTGGGCTTGAAATATCAGCATAATGTCTTCCAAAAGCCTCTGCTACTTCTCTTGTATCTGATATAAAAGAGTCATTTATCTTCAGAATGGGTAAAGGAGATGGAGTAAACTTTCCTTGTAATTTTTTAATCCTATTCCATACTAAGGTAGGGGAAGAGTCATATTTCAATTCGCTAATATATTTAATGAAGGATTCCCTCCTTGCTTTCTTGAAGATTTTCTTCTGCTTTGCTCGAGCTCTTCTGTACGTTATCTTATTGACTAAACAAGGGTATCTCCGATATCTCTTATAGCAGGTTCTTGTAATCTTTCTGCTTAAAGCACATTCATCGCTCCACCAGGGGACTACTGGGCGTTGAGGTTTACCAGCTGTCCTAGGAATGGAAGAGAAAGCACCAGAGAGTATCATGTCTACCAGGTAGTCATATGCATCAGAGTTACTACCAAAATCACTAGTCTTATAATTAATCTCTGTGGATCTCCTAAATAATTCCCAATTAGCCTCTCCTGTCTTCCATTTAGGTAAGCAACAGGAGGGAGTGTTCTTTAAATATTTGATATGGATAGGCCAGTGGTCGCTACCATGTAATTCTTCATCTATTGACCAACTGTAGTCTAATCTTAAGGATGATGAACAAATAGTTAGGTCTATAGCAGAACTTGAGTTGTGAAAGACATCAAACCTAGTTTTGGAACAGTCATTCATCAAAATGACATCGTTACTATCAATAAATTCTTCAATTATATTGCCCCATGGGTCACACCTTGATTCACCCCATAGAGGATGTTTGGCGTTAAAGTCACCCATTAGAATAAAAGGCTCAGGGAGCTGGTCAACCAAAGATTGTAGGTCATTTAACTCAAACTGACGGGGGTGGTTATATATGTCTACGAGTCGATCTTCCAGTTCAGGTTCCAAATATAAAGAACATAAAGTGATCCATTTAGTGGTAAAGATTTGTACTGCACAAGCCTGCAACGCTGAATGTAGGTGGACACTTCTGTGGTTTACAGATTTCTTAACAATGATACCAGTACCTCCATGGGCACGGTCCCCAATCATAGGAGATCTGTAAAATTTATAATTAAGTCCAACATTAGGGGATAAATTGCCAAGCATAGTTTCTTGCAGACAAAAAACAGACACATCATGTTCTTTAAAGAGAATCCCAACCTGCTCTCGATGAGAATTAAAACCTTGAATATTCCATTGAATTATGGACATTATACTGTTTTCTTTATCTTTTTTGGGTCTACTGGTCTGGTAAGAGAAGTCTGGGAGAGAGAGGGTTTACAAGGTGGGTTCTTTTCTAATTTCTTTGCTTTTGCGGGTGGCATCCTCCTCTCTGACAATGGTCCTACCGACGATGTAGAGTCTGGGTTATTAGTTTCTTTCTTAGATTGTTTATCACGATTTGGGGAAGAGGATGGAGACGAGGGTGGACTGTGGAGTCTTTTACTGTGCACAGCTTCAGACTCCATAGCTTCGCTTCTGTGTGCCTCGACTGAGTGATCCCTTTATTGGGGAGCCCCCTGAGTTTTGAAGTTTGATTGATTGAGAGGAGGCTTTATTAGAGGAACCCTGTGGGGTCCCGGCAATGAGAACTTTAGGTGCCCCTCTAGATGGGGCAGGAGGCATTCCCTCAACTGGGGATGGGAGAACCTCGGCAGAGGAGGGTTGACGAGTACTACAATTTCCAACTTGTGGAGAAGAACGATTTGGTCTAGTAGTGACTCTTTCACGTTGAGGCTTGGGTTCAGCATTTCTTTGATCCTCATTGCTTCTGTGTACCTCTACCGAGTGAGGCACACTAGTCAGCAATCCCTCTACTGGGGAGTCCCCCAAGTCTGGAAGAGAGATTGCCTGAGAGGAGGCTTCATTACAAGAAGCCTGTGAGGTTTCTACAATAGAAACCTTAGGTGCCCCTCCAGATGGGGCAGGGGACACCCCTTCAACAAGGGGTGAGGAAACCTCCGCACAGGAGGCTTCAGGAGTACTAGAAATTTCTACTTGAGAAGAAGAAAGACCATTAGGTTTCATAGTAACACTTTTACACTGAGGCTTGGGTTCAGTGTTAACAGAACCATTCATATTGGCATTTTTATTTCTATTGGCTTCTACTGTTGGCTGATCCACTTTACTATTTGTTTTAACAACATCACTGTATCTTTTGGAATTACTTAATAGTCTTTTAGCATGTCCTACACTTATATGTTCTGCATGAGCTTTTAGTAGTATTTCCTGTTCCTTCTTATAAATTACACAGTTCTTATTTCTGGTATCATGCTCTTTACAATTTATACAAACTGTTGGGTGGGAACAATCCCCATGTTCAGGCTGAGCACATATCAAACACATTTTGTCCCTTGCACATCTGCGGGAAGGATGGCCAAAACCATAGCAGTTAAAGCACTGAAGGGGACGGGGCTTAAACTGCTTCATATAAACAATTTCTTTTTCTATCTCTACATAATGAGGTAGATCTTCACCACAAAAACTTAGGATAATCATAGAAGAACGAGGGATTTTAGCAACCTTCCAAACATTAGTTGGGCACATTTCTAAAATATCTTCTTCATCAAAGTCATACAGGTCTCTATTAAAAATTACCCCTTTGGCATAACTAAAGGTATAGTGGGGTTTAACTTCCTTAATGTCCGATTTCTGTTTCAAGTTAAGCACCATGGCAGCTTGTTCATAAGATTTTACATGAATTAAGAAGGAATTTCTTCCAAATCGTGATACTCAAATTACCACAGCAAAGGTGACTCTTCAAGAATCTTCTAAACTCGAACAAGTTAGCACGTTCTTTTGCAAGAGTGATAATGAGCCACTTAGCTGGGTTGGGAGGTCTCTGCACACTTTCCTTCCTTTCCTCTACCGGCTTTTCTGGATAAAAGATATCCAAGTTAGGTGGCACTCTACCAACAAGTTGGGCTGAAGATTCATTCTCATTACAATTATTATAATCCAAGCAGGTAGCAGCTGCATCCTGATTAGAAAGAAATGAGATCCAGACTAGCCAAGCTTTAAAGTTGTCAGTTAGTTTAACTCTGATCTCTTTAATTTGTCCAAATTTACGGAAATTTTCATATAAGTCTGTATAACTCTTATCAAGAGAGACATATTGTAAATGTAAGATTCTATGACTATTAGGGGCAGTATTTGATTGATTGATTTTACCGAAGTCCTTTTTCAAGCCGGAGTCATCAACTGGGTTTTTTATTTTCGTTGAGTCAATATTGTCAACATTAGGATTGGCAATATTAGGAGAGGGATTGGGGGGTTTAGGAGGAGGATCAGGTAGTGGTGGAGGTTTAGAACATTCTGTTTCAACAGCCGCCATCATCGTGTATATTTGTAAGGCCACACCATATATTAAGAAAGAAAAAACAGTGCATAGAAGGAAGATACTGCAGTTGCCCGTTGCCACGCGCAATAAAAGAAAAGTCTCTGCAGAGTCGGGAAGTTCCAGAAACGACTATTTACACATGCAGGGCCTCGGAGGTGAGTTAGAGACTTTGTCAACCCGGGGTTTGTCCTCTATTGTTTTGTCCCATTTAGGATGGGTCCGGCGTAGTCACTCTGCATGTGTACTGGATAGGTAGAAAGGAAGTCAACAGCCTAGTACCTACCTCACAAAAATGCATTCCCAAGTCGGTGGGCTTTCGGCCCTCGCAGGGAGTAGTGACCTCGCGGTATACATTCCCACTTGACTGGGTTCAGACATGTAGCTTGGAAGGCACCAAGATACCAGAACCTTCCTTAACAAGTATTAGAGAAAGATGGTGAAAAAGGAGAGTAGGGTAGCAAATATCAAGGATAGGGATAGGGGAATTCACATAGGAAAAGGGTGAGGGACCCCCTATCTATTCACTACCCCAAAAACCTCATCCTAAAACAACTGTCATAGGATGAGGGCGACAAATCCTACAAGCATTGTAGTCCATAATCAATGCCAAGCTAGGGTCGTCAACAAAAAGACTTTTGGCTCAGTTTTCGTCTGGTAGCTCGGGGCTGACCTCTCCAGTATGGTTGCATCTGGCTGGCACAGCTCAGCCCGTCTTTACTACACGGAAGCCCCCCCCACTACATCAAAGTACTGGGCCTCGGGGGGGAACAGGATCATTGAGAGAGTAAATGGGACCATTATAAAAATCTTACAGTCCCTTGTGCAGGACAATCAAACAGGCTGGGATCAAATGCTCCCTTTAGCGGTCTTAGCCTACAATTCTGCATATCATAGAGTCCTGCGGGATTCCCCGTATTTCCTCCTGTTCCACAGAGACCCTGTCTTTCCTATAATGGAGTTCACAAGGCCAAATGCCCCATGGTATAATACGGATAATTTAGCGGCCGAAACAATGGCTGTAGCAAATTCGTGTTTTGACAGGTGCCAACAGTTCATCGAAGCTGCCACAGTTGAAAGGCACACCAAACGGGGCGAGGACACGCATAAAGCAGCTTGCCCTTGGTGACAGAGTTTATGTTACTACCAAACCTAAACAAGGGGTAAGTAAGAAGCTCCAACCATTGTTCCAAGGCCCATATAGGATCACCAAAAGGGTTAGTGATGTAATATACACAATCAAACACACAAAATCAGGATGCGAGTTCTGTGTTCACACATATAGGATAAAGCAGGAGGGCAATCTCTCTGTATGCGAGAATAAGAATGTAAGGAGAGCATTCCCCACACACGAGAAGGAACCCCTGGACATCCAGGAGAATAATGGCGGCTCATATTAGCACACCGATTCAAAGGTCATATAACTGCTCCGTGTGTCACACAACACGTGAGATGAACGTAGAACTACGCCTTTTCTCATTTTCAGGTCTTTTTTTATTTCCATATTTTATTTTTTGTTAAAAAAAAAAAGAAAAAAAAAATTGTATGCCAGCGACCCCATGCCCTCCCTGGAAAACTTTCTGCCGTGTTTTTTCCCCCCGCATATTTCCCCATTCACCCAGAGTCGGAACAGCAACTTTCTGCCAGTGGAGGCGCGTGGAGCATTATTATCCTACTGTTAGCAATTTTCTTATTAATACTGATTCTTGATAATAGTGTATTCTGTACATATCCATTGTGAGTGTGATCCACTCATATACCCCCTCTTGTGCAAAGTTTCTGCCGCTGATACTTTTTACAGATCTGCAAAGGACAAGCTTGCAACCAGCAGCATTATGAGCGCCGGCACGGAGTTCCGCACCACGTTGACAGAAGGAACACACGCCTACGCACGACCAACATCGAAATGACGGGGGACGTACCACAGTTCCAGCGTCAGCGAAATACATCCCTCTGCTTCGTTTTTTTTTTTTCTATTTTTTCTCCTTCCTGCATTTCCATTTTATTTTTGTTGGCTAGTTTTGCCGCGAAGTGTTTTTTCATCGATGTGATTGTTGTTTTTAGGGAGCTCACCTTGGTGTGTTACCTTCTGACGCGTACGCATCGATTTTTCCCTCACGCCAGAGTAATTTTTTTTTTTTTTATGTTTCGGTAGTCGTTGATTTTTTTTTGGCGGGGGGAGGGATGTGGCAAGTGGAATTTGGCGCGCAAATTGGTTTTGGCGCGTATAGTAAACAAGGGTCAGCGTGGCTTCAAGGGCTAGCGTGGCTTGGCCTGGCATCCGTGCCCACGCTGGGCTAACTCTGCCCCACCAGAGGTCACGTGATTATAGGCCTTAAAGGTGATTGGACGGCGTATGGCAGGGGGCCACCTGGCATCTGAGTGCGGCGCGCTCGAGAGCGGGCACTCCAGTGCCAAGGGTCGACGGGAACTGTCACGACGCAGTACCATCTGGTCATGAAGCAGTTCCAACGCCAAGAGTAAGGTCACTTCAGTGTATGTACACTTGCCACATTTCCGTATCCCCTGTAGTCAACTCCGAAACAGTTTTATGCGATATAATTCACATAATAAAGTAGAGCCAACACACCAGTGTTTATATTGCCCCGCAATCGTAGTCCAAGTGGTATGACCAGCATACCATAAGTAGTCTTTCGTGTGGGACGGTATCAAAAGCTTTTGCAAAGTCTAGATATATTAAATCTATATTGTTTCTTTTGTCATAATTTGAGATAACTGTGTTGTAGAATTCGAGTAACTCACGCAAGAAGGTTTCCATCTGAAACCATGCTGGCTATCATTTATCAAACGGTTACTTTCTAAATGATGTTCGATAGCATTTCTGATGATAGTTTCCATTATTTTTCCTATAGTTATTTAGTTTCTTTTTGTCACCTTTTTTGAATATGGGAGTAACGTTAGCTAGCTTCCATTCTCTTGGGACATCTCTGGATATGATGGATATCTTGAAAATAATTTCTAATGGAACATCAATCTCATTTTTCATTTCCTTTAAGATTCTTGGATGCCAACCGTCAGGCCCTGGTATTTTATTAACTTTGAGCTTCTCTATACACCTTTTAATTTTTTTCTTTTGTTATATTTACCATGGTAAGTTTACCCTAGACTTTTCACAGGTTTCTGTTTGGAGTTCACTTTGAGGTGTTTCGTTTACAAATACTGTACTGAGCTAAAATAATTGTTTAAAATATTACACATTCCTTCATTTTAATATTCAAGTTGACTGTCAGCAGATAATAGTGGACCAATGTGATTCCTAACAACCTTTTTATCTCTAATGTAATTATAGAATTCTTTGGGATTCTCTTTGGATTATCAGCGATGTTCATTTCGTATTGTCGTTTTTTTTTTTTTTTGTCTTTTTTAAATCTCTTTGTATTGATACATAACTTTCATAGTCATTAGATGCACCCGAGCACTTATATTTCTTATAAGCCTGTTTCTTTTTAGCAATACTTTTTTCAGTTTCTTTGTCGAGCCACTTTGGGCGAGCCTGATTTGGGGGACGTCTGTCCTTAAAAGGAATGTAAGTATGAATCATCTTAGTGAGCGTATTTTGAAATACTTCCCACATCTGATTGACAGGTCTTTCACTTAATTTTGCCTCCCAATTTGTAAGCTGAAGCTCCTGATGTAGTCCTATGAACTGATCTTTACTGAAATTGGGTATTTTAGAAACAAGTATCTATTCTAAAAAATTTTAGGAGTTTGAATCTAAGTTGAGTTTGAAACTAAGTTGTGATCGCTATTTGCAACAGTTTCACTGACTTCTACATCAGTTAGCATACTTTTGCGACTAGTGATCAATAGATCAAGTAAGTTTCCATATCTTGTGGGCTGTTTTACATGATGAATTAAATAATTGTCACCAAGAAAATCAATCAAGCGACTACCTATATGGCCATGTTCAAGGGTCATCCAATCAATGTCAGTAAAATTGAAATCACCCATTATCAATAAATCCCAGTAGCAGAAACTAGACAGTTCTTTAAATAACAGTTTGTCGTCTGCTAATAATAATGTCTTTGGCCTAAATATTACACCTACATTCATTTTTTTTCCCATTTGTTTGGGTTAACTCAACCCACAAACTATCATATGGATCCTGTTTCACTTTCTCTATAACACAAGCATGAACATTATTTTGAACATACAACAGAACACCCCCACCTTTCTTGTGGTTTCTATCCTGATGAAAGTGTTTAAATCCCGCAATATTAAATTCAGCTTCAAACTCTGTACCACTTAACCATGTCTCTGTTATTCCTATCATATTGAGATTTTCGCTTTTGACATACGCCTGTATTTCCTGAAATTTGTTCCTAATACTACAAGCATTAAAGTACATGGTTTTAAGAAACTCGTGATTATTTCTTTTTGACACATTTTGAGTATCAATATCATGCCTTACATTACCGTTTTGTTTTTTATTTATACCTTGCTCTATATCATTATTTGGTCCTTCATTGACATTCAATGCCTCATTAACATTTCTCCCATCAATTTACTTTATAATTTACGGTGTGAGCATCATTAACCGCCACCCTATACATTATGATTTTGTTCAAATATCAGACATTTTTATTAATTTCAAGCAGTGGGATTAACAGTTTTTTTAATTCAAAACAATCAGCACCATACCTTTAGCATTTGCATAAGATGTGATGGCAGGTTGGTTTCCTCCACAGCTGGAACTGGTCCCTCTGGAGAGTGGCACTTTTGACACACATTCAATACCTGACTCCAGTGATAACGCAGGTCTTCCACCAAGGGGCATGGTGGGGCCACCTAATCAATTGTAGAAAAAAAAAAAAAAAAAATCATATATATATATATATATATATATATATATATATATATATATATATATATATATATACTGTATATATATATATATATATATGCATATGTAGACATGTTCGATTGAAGACCAGAGCAAATTCAATATCTACTATCTTCTTAGTGATTTTCTCAATTTTCCAAATAGTTTGTTTGTATCTTGAAGGGAGGTCAAACACAAGGCTTCTGAGATCCATGGTGTTATTATAACAAAAAACATTACACAAAATTTAAAATACGAACTTTTGGTTGAATCGTACAACCATCTTCAGGTAAATAAGAATAAATATACAAAGCAGGAGTTTAAATAAGAGTAAATAAAGGAACTTGGAGACTTAGATCACAGCTAGGCGTCAGGTACTGGACAGAGGTGAGGTCTTCGCTTCAGCGGGACATAGCTGGACATCAGATCCCTGCAGCCGGACATTTGGTCTTTCTTACCAAATGTTCGGCTACAGGGATCTGATGTCCAGCTCAGAGGCGGCGCCAAGGGGGGGCTTGGGGAGGCTTTAGCCCCCCCCCCCAAAAAAAAAGTGGCCAGCCCCCCCAACTGAAATGAGCAAATTGAAAATTTAAAACGGTCATTGAAATAATTTTATTAAGTGGAATTTTTAATGGCCAGGGCTAAAGATTTGTCAGCCATCAGCGCTAGCCCTACCATAACCCCCCTCCCCTTCTGAAATGAGGATAATATATGTGTATTACGGCGTTATGCAAGTTCAACTGTTTTCATTATAACCCACGCCTCAAATCACCTATGACCCGTTGTAGAAATGTCACATATTACAGATAGCCTATCTGTAATGTGTGACATATATATGCATGGCCTATCTGAGATAGGCTATGCAACGAATCAGGGCATGGCCAGGCGTCAATAATATTCCCAAAGTATATGGACCAGGGGTTCTCAAAGTGGTCGATCGGAACATCCAAGGGGTTGATGAATAGCCAGGGGGTTGATGAATAATCAGGGGGTCGGTGAATGTTTACTGCTGGAGTAGAAGAGACCATTTGAAAATAATTTTAAACTACAAAATTATACTGTATTAATGATTATGCTATTAAATATTTTTAGTTAATACCAATCATTGCTTTAATACCGATGATATAAAAATACTTTATAATAGGTTATAATACAATATTGAAGTGGAATTTATATATATATATATATATATATATATATATATATATACAGCAAAAGCCCTCATATCCGGCCTTCTTGTATCCGGCACTTCAAATAACCAGCATATTTTTCACGAAAACCGAAAAATTGTGATAAAGGTAGACGTATACATACATACATACATATACCAAGGCTTTTTCCCCCTTCCAAGGGAGGTAGCCAAAAAGGGAAAGGCATAAAAACACTCCCACCCATTTCATCCCTAAATACACTCCACACCCCTCCCACCCTTCCTCTCATCTGAGCGTGTTTAAAATCCCTGCGCGTGGTTGAAGTTGCTCTCGCCGCCACCAGGGCTTCTCAGTCCCATTCACTTCTCCCGCCACGTGTTAGCCACCTCCGTGCACATGTTAGCCAACTCTATCATGCCCAAAGTTGAGAAGAAGAAAGTGTGGTGCTTTTACTTAAGCAAAAGGTGGACATATGCAGAAGATTGAAGAAAGGCGAAAATAGAAAAATACTAACGGAAGAATACGGCTTTGGGTCGTCTACCATTTACGATATCAAGGCCCAATCCAAAAAGCTAAGAGAGTTTGCGAAGTTGAGTGACACACCTGAAGCTGCAGAAAATCACCACACTCTACAACATAAACGTGTGGAAATGCTGGACAAAGTGTTGTACGAGTGGTTTTGTCTTAAAATGTCTGAAGGTGCAGCTATATTAGGCCCAACGCTGCAAGAAAAAGCCAAAGATTTTGCTGAAAAGATGCCAATTGGAGAATCGTGCTAGTTCTCAAATGGGTGACTTAAAAGATTCAAGAATCGCCATAGAATACGTCGTCTTGATGTGTTTGGGGAAGCAAAATCTGATTTACCTTTTGCAGAGGAGTTTATAGACAGGTACGTTAATTAACCTATACCTTCATGGCAAAGATTCGCATCTCATATCTCAATTTATCTCTCGCATACACGGATGCATAGTGCACTTATATATATATTTATCTTTTAACTTTTCTTTCCTCCTTTCTGTCATAGGTTTGCAAAATTGGTTGCCGAAGACGATCTGAAACCGGAACAGATCTACAACGCTGACGAGACCGGCCTGTTCTACCGCTGTCTACCGGCATCTACACTAGCCAGTGAAGCAGAGGAAACCACCAAAAGGTTCAAACAAAGCAAGGATAGATTGACGGTGTTACTGTGTACGAACATGGCAGGGACCCATAAAGTCAAATTGTGTGTCGTTGGAAAATACCAGAAGCCACATTGTTTTAAAAATCTAATATACTTACCAGTGGATAATTATTGCCCACAAAATAACGCATGGATGGACTCAGAAACATTCATGAATTGGCTCTAGCATGTGTTTGTCCCATCAGTGAAAGGAAATTTGAAAAAGAAAAGACTTCTAGAGGACAATAAATTTATTCTCCTACTCGACAATAGTAAAGCACATCCACCAGCTGAGGAACTGAGCAGTGGAAACATTTCTGTTGTGTATTTACCGCCGAACGTAACGAGTGTGATCCAGCCCATGGATCAAGGAGTGATTCAAAACTTTAAAATGAATTATCGGAAAAGTTCTATGCGCAAAGTAGTTTATTTTGAGGACGGTAGCATTTCCGAATTCCAATGTGGGCTTAATGTTAAGACGCTATTTTTATGGAATCGCTAGCTTGGGAGGATGAAAAACAACAAACTTTAATGCGATGTTGGAGAAAATCATATCCGAAAATAATGTTTGAAGATCAGGAAGGGAATAAGAAATTTGAGGGTTTTCCATCGCCAAGAGAGAATCGATGGAGAAAGAATTGAAAGATGGGTTGTCGTGCTAAACTTTGCATTAGTGACGAAGTGATACAAGCGTGTGTAGATATGGACAGTGACCGAGCAGCAACATTCTCACTTAGTGATGATGAAATTTTACAATCACTTCCCGATGAACACGCGAAAACGACAGAGGCAGATAGTGAAGAAGACGACCCTGAGATGAAAGTGTCGTGGAAGGATGCAGCGAAGGGTCTAGCAGTGTTTATGGAATTTGCAGAACAGTCCACAAACAAAGAGGAAAAAATTCTAAGCAGAGACATTATACATTTTATGAAAGTTGGAACAAAAAGTTTAGTGAAAGAAAATTCGAGTGTAGAGGTGAACGCACCCTCTCAGCCACCAACACTGAACGCGGCCATTCACAACTCCGTCGTAAAATTATCAGATGATGAATTAGACAACTGGTGATCCTGTGATGATTATAACTGATGTATATTGATTGGATTTACTCTATACTGATAGAATTTACAATATATAGATATGTGGATGTGTTTATTATTAAAGTGAATTAAGGTATATTAATAAGTAAAAGAACAATGTAAATAAATGTATTTTTCAAATATCCCTTCCCGTATCCGGCATTTTCTCGTATCCGGTACGTCTTCGGTCCCATTGGTGCCGGATACAAGGGCTTTTACTGTATATGTATTTACCTAGTTGTATTTTACGGGAAGGGGAGCTATGCTCGTGGGGTCCCGTCTTCATATCTCATTTTATCTAAACTATTTTTAAATTCATGTATTGTTTTTGCACACACTACTTTCTCATCTAACTTGTTCCAACTGTCTATTACTCTGTGAGGAAAGCTGTTCTTTTTCACATATCTTCTATAGCTGTCTTTCTTGATTTTCTTTCCGTGCCCTCTTGTATTTCTATCATCCCATTTTATCAGATTCTCTCTATCAATAATTTCTATGCCCTTCATGATTCTGTAAATAGCTATCAAATCTCCTCTCTTCTTTGCTCTAGTATCTGTAGTTCAAGTTTTGCTAGTCTCTCTTCATATGATAGTTTTGAGAGTGTTGGTGCCAATTTTGTAATTGCTCTTTGTATTCTTTCAAGTTTTTTATACATTTTTTTGTACTTGGTGACCATATCGTTGCTGCATATTCCAGTCTTGGTCTTATCAGAGTGATTAGAATTTCCTTCACCATTTCTTCATCCAGGTATGTAAATGCAACTTTGATTGTTCTTATTAAATTATAAGTTTCTCCAAAAATCTTATTTATATGTTTCTCAGGTGACATATTATTCATAACAATGACTCCCAGGTCCTTCTCATTTTTTACTTTTTTTATTCCTTCTTCTCCCAATTTATATGATCCTGTTATTCTGTTTTTGCTTTTTCCAAATTCCATTATACTACACTTTTTAGTGTTGAATTCCATCTACTTCCTACTCCATTCCCATACTTTATTTAGATCACTCTGTAGTGACTCACAATCTTCTTCCGGGTTCACTTTTTTAACAGTTTTGCATCATCTGCAAAGAAGCTCATATAACTTTCAATTCCGTCATCCATATCATTAATGTATATAGCAAACATTATTGGGGCCAGAACTGTTCCTTGTGGAACACCGCTTATTACTTCATCCCATTTTGAGTGTTTGTCTCTTATCACTACTCTCATTTTTCTTTCTTGCAAAAAGTTTTCCATCCATTTAAGCAGTTTGCCCTGTATTCCTCCTTCAGTTTCTAATTTCTTAAGCAACTTCTTATGTGGTACTTTGTCAAAGGCTTTTTTTAGGTCTAGAAATGCACAATCAGCCCATCCATCTCTTTCTTGTATTATATCTATTAGCCTTGAATAGAAACATTAAATTAGTGACACATGATCGTCCTTGTCTGAATTCAAATTGCCTTGGATTTAACACATTTTTTTTTTCTAAATATTTTACCCATCTACTTTTGATAATTTTTTTCACATATTTTTGCTATTGTACTTGTTAGAGAGACTGGTCTATAGTTGGTAGGGTCTTCTTTATTTCCTCCTTTATATATAGGTACTATATTTGCTTTTTTCCAATCTTCTGGAACTTTTCCTTCTTTCAAGGAACTGTTTATTATGCTATGTATTTTGTCTGCCAGTTCATTCCTGCATTCTTTCAAAATCCAGTTTGCTATTTCATCTATTCCATGCAATTTTCTGACATCAAGATTACTCAAGTGTTTCAATATTTCATTCTTTGTTACTTCTATTTCTTTCATGGGGGGGACTTTCTCTTTCCATTCGATCTCTTCAGGTTGTATGTTCTCCCTTGTAAACACTGATTCAAAATGCTTGTTCATAATTTCCGCCATTTCAATTTCCTCCGTGTATTCAACTCCTCCTTGTCTTAATTTCTCCAAATCTTGTTTGTTTTTCAGTGCTGTTTACAAATCTGTAGAATAGTTTTGGTTGATCTTTACATTTTTCTATGACATCTTTTTCATATTTTCTCTTTTCCTCTCTGCACGTTTGTACATATTCATTTCTATAACAAGTATATATTTTCCATTTTTCAAGTCTTCTCTCTTTTTTCCATTTGGTCCAAGCTTTGTCTCTTTTGTCTTTTAACTTCCTACAACTTTTGTTGTACCAGCACTTTACATATTCTTTTTCTTGTTTTTGTCTTGGGACATACTTTTCCACTCCTTTTTTATAAATTTTTGTCAAAATATTCCATTTCTCTTCCACTGTTGTTTCTTCTTTGTATATTCCTTCCCAGTTTTCTTTTTGAAAGAATTCTCTTATTTTATCAAATTTTGTTTTTTCATACATCATTCTTCCTTTTCTATATTGTTCATTTCTTTTCATGTATTTTTCCTCATTTAGTTCTAGTTCAATCAGTATATGGTCACTTTTACTTATTGGTGTTTTATATTCAATCTTTTCTACTATTCTAGGTTCAGATGTGATTATTAGGTCTAGTCTCGGTGGTTTTTCTTCATTTCTATACCTAGTGTTCTCCTGTATCCACTGCGTCATTCTATGGTCAATAATCATGTCGAGTAGAACATTTCCCCATGAGCCGTCTCCACCCTTTACTGTCATCTCTTCCCAGCAGACTTCTTTGCAATTAAAGTCACCCATCATAACTATTTTTCCTCCATCTTCCATTATCTTATTTAATGTTATCTTTGTGTCCTCTAACATACTTTTATGTTCACTCTCTTCCCACGAGGCTGTTTTCGGAGGCACATAATTTATCACAAACTTTCTGTTCTTCTTATCTCTTTCTTCCACTTCGATCATAATCATCTCTACTGTATTCTTTCCATATGTGACACTCTTCACGTTTATATCCTTCTTAGTCAGTAACATAACTCCACCCCTTTGCTTTGTCTCTCTGTTTCTAATCCAATAATTATATGCATCATGTCCTACACTGTTGGGTGGTAGTGGACCTTTTAACCCCTTCCATATGGTGCCGCACACGTAGGCGTCATGAGGAGCAAGTGGATTCGCAACGCTGCCATATCGGCGTCTTGATTATATTTATTGTAGTTGCCCCTGTGTTTTTACATTCTCTCAAATGTGCCCTGAATCCCATTCTCTGTGGTTTTCAAAATTCGCGGGTGAAAGAGAGAATGATCGATATAAGCGGTGACTATATTTTATGATGTGAGTATTATTACGACACGTCGTACGGCTGGCATTGGCTGCTGCCCGCGAGATTTTAGGTCCGTACTGAAGTGGTTAATTTCGTTTCTACAATTCCCATTATGTCCGGTTCTTTTTCCTTCAGATAATCATTCAGCTAATTCAATCCTGTAATTAATCCATCTATGTTTGTGTAAGACACTCTTAGTTTTCTGCCACTTCCATTGTATTCTCTGTTTCCCTTTTGTTTTTCTCTAGTATTTCGAATTTCCTTACTTTCATATTCACTACTCTCCAATAGATTTGATTGATTGATTGATTGATTATAAGTATTCAATCTGGTGTCGTAACTACTGGGTTATTGACACCGAAAGTAAACTCAATATATATCAACTACTAGATAAAATAGAACATGTATATTAAAATCAGATCAAGTTAGAGAAACCAACATCTTCAATGAAATTGAAAAGAGAGTCTTCGTCCAAGTCTTTTCCCAAAATAAAACTCAAATTAAAACTCCCAGCCCTGTCCCTGTTAAAATGTCTCTCTCTCTGTTCCACCAAGCTAGGACATTCGACCAGTAAATGTTTAACCGTTAGTGGCACCAAACAATCGCTGGAAAAAGGCTGGTAGTTACCACTCATTAAAAAGCCGTGAGAGAAGTTCGTGTGTCCAATTCGGAGGCGACACTCTGACACTTCTCTTCTACGACAGCTGGATAAATATATCCATGGATTAACAGAGTCTGTGATTTCTCTCATCTTATTAGATTCGATCAAAGACCATGAGAATTGCCAGGAAGATTTTATTGCATTCTTAATTTCAGGCTGATAGTCGGTATCTGGAAGGGCCTTGTTAATAGGATGTTTTAATGATCCTTCTTTGGCTAACCTGTCAGCCTCCTCGTTGCCTATTATACCGACATGGGACGGAACCCAACAAAATCTAATTAATTTTCTTTTACGACTTAATAAAAACATCCATTCTAAAATTTCTGAAACTAATGGATGGGTAGGATTATAAGAACTTAAGGCTTCCAACACACTCTTAGAATCGCTAAAAATTGTGAAACTAAAACTAGCATGGTTTACTATTCTTTTTAAAGCCATTAGAATTCCATGCAGCTCAGCTGTAAAAATTGAAGCAGAGCTAGGCAATGCTCCACTGCAATTAAAACTGGGAAAAACGACTCCAAATCCAATGCCAGCATTGGATTTGGAGCCATCTGTATATATACAAACTGAATTTCTGTGATCTTCAAAGTGGGCGAGAAATATTTGTTTGATCATAGGCTCTGGTATTCCAGTCTTAGATATTTCTAAGCAGCTGCAGTGATCTACATATGGTAGCCTCCAAGGGGGAAATGCTGAATGCTTAACTGGAAGAACTTGAAATTGGGGCAAACCTAATTCTTCTAAAACATGTCTTACTCTAAGTCCAAAGGGAAGTGGACATGAAGATTTATTATTAAAATGATTAAAATTGCCATTAAAAATAATTTTAAAACTTAAGGAGTTAGGAAGTCTTTGAACTCTAGTCCAATACTTTATCATCTGGGACTGCCTCATTAAGACTAGGGGTAATTCCCCAGCATCAACAAGGAGACTTGGAATTGGTGTGGACTTGAATGCTCCTGTAGCAATCCTCACCCCAGTGTGATGAACAGCATTCAGTCTCTCTAGCTTTGTGCTTCTTGCTGACGAATATATTTCAGATCCATATAAAAGTTTGGGTATAACCAGTGCCTTATGCAACTGGAGTAAGTGTTTACGATCAGCCCCCCATTTGGTACAGGAAATAACTTTGAGAACATCCAAAACTTTCATGCATTTTATCTTAAGGTTTTTAATATGAGGCTCCCAAGATAGTTTTGGATCAAATAGCAGACCCAAAAATTTTGCCTCCTCCACGCATGAAATTCTCTGACCATATAGGTATAAATCTGGGTCAGGATGGTGACCTCTAATGTGGCAGAAATGCATCACTACTGTTTTTTTTATGGTGAAAAACGAAATCCATACTCAGAGGCCCATCTAGCTACTTTATCGATTGTCAACTGTAGTTTTCGCTCTGCTACAGACATTCTAGATGCCGCAAATGATAAGGACAAATCGTCAACAAAAAGCATAAACATTACTTCAGGCGGAATAACGGAAGTAATACCATTGATACTAAGGGCAAACAGGGTTACGCTTAATACACTACCCTGAGGAACTCTTCTTCTTGTACCATTAATTTGGATAGAGTATTGCCTACTCTAACTTTAAAAAGACTATTTAAAAAAAAAAAAAAAGCTTTGATAAAAAGTGGCAATTCACCTCTCAACCCGATGTTATGAAGAACTTTTAAAATGCCATACCTCCAGGCAGTATCATATGCCTTTTCAAGATCAAAAAAGACAGTGATATGATGCTGCTTGGTTAATAAAGCATTGCAGATCGAATCTTCCAATCGAATCAGTACATCAGTACAAGAGTGCATTCTACGGAATCCACATTGAGCAGAAGAGATCACCCCTCTCCGTTCTAGAAACCAAACCAACCTGGCATTGACCATCTTTTCCATTAATTTACAGAGACAAGATGTCAATGCAATTGGTTGATAACTCGAAGGGATGGAGGAGTCTTTACCAGGCTTGAGGAAGGGTAAAATTAAAGCTGTTTCCTAAACTTCAGGAAAATTGCTATCCTTGAAAATTCTATTTAAAACATCCAAGATAAAAACTTTAGTATTATATGACGAGTTCTTTATCATATCATATATAATTTCGTCAAGTCCAGGAGAAGAGTTTTTACTTTTAGATAAGGCTGATAAGAATTCTTTCATGGAAAAGGGTATATTGTATGATTCACTTACATTAGCAGTGAAATCAAGATAACGAGCTTCCTCATTTGAGCGTAATTGATAATACGGTGAGTCAAGATTTTTGCTAGATACTTTGGCAAAATGCCTTGCAAAAGCTTCACTTACAGTTTTTGGATCTGAAGCAAATAATCCGTTAATTTTCAAAACAGGAGGAGGGGAAGGTTTAAATTTCCCAGCTATCTTCTTGATCTTGGCCCAAACCAACGTCATTGGAGTTTTCCATGTGATACTAGAGAGAAACTGTATCCAACATTCTCTGCGAGCTTTCTTTATATGCCATCTAAATTGGGCTCGGGCTTTCTTGAAGCATATAAGGTAAACGGTGCACCTATGCCTACGATATCTGGTGAAAGCAGCCCTCATTGCTTTATGTCTTATAGTACACTGTATATTCCACCAGGGAACAGGCTTCCGACGAAATTTTCCACTGGTCTTGGGAATTGAATGATTTGCTGCATTTATTAAAATACTATTCAAATAAAAAATAGCTTAACTTACTGTTGGCAAGTCATTTACATCTGCCTCTATATTGCTTAGTTCTTGGAAAAGAGGCCAATCTGCCCTATCAGTACACCAACGGGGAGCTCTAGCAACAGGTACTGAATTCCCATTTGAAATGATGATTGGGAAATGATCACTTCCAAAGAGATCATCAAGTACATCCCACTCAAAATCCATGAAAGCATTAGGACTCGCAAGGGATAGGTCAATGCAAGAAAAGGTCCCTGTTTGGATATGAAAATGAGTAGGTTTATTAGTATTAAGAACAGTAAGATCTGTGTTCTCAATGATTTGTTGAAGCTGTTCCCCTTTTGCATTTGATGTCACATCACCCCAAGACTGCCTACTATTCATATCTCCCAAAATTAAAAACGGTTGGGGGAGCTGATTGCATAAACTAGTAAAGTCACTACTAGAAAATTCTCTATTAGGCGAGAGATAGAGAGAGCAAATGTTATATACTCTAGTTATATTAATCTGAATTGCTACTGCTTCCAAGGGAGTATTCAAGGGTAAAATTTTATGAGGAATATCATTTCTGACTATAAGAGCGCTTCTACCATGGCTTCCTTGTGAAGGGTTGATAGGAGAGTGATGCATAATGTACTCTCTAGGACTAAATATTTGGTTTTCTCTAAACATGGTCTCTTGTAAGGCTATGCATATTGGTGAATGAGAATATATTAGATGTTTAAGCTCTTCATATTTAGCTCTATACCCTTGACAATTCCACTGCAAAATAGCAGAGAATTTATCTTATTTTGTTTGGAAGACTCTTTAGTCTTCCTTGGATCAGGATTTTTTACATTTTGATCTTTTTCTGATGCTTTCTTGTTCTTAATTGGCACCTTTATGTTTCGCCTTGATTTACTTAATGTTCTTTGTTCTTTACGAACTTTTACCACAGATTTTGGTATGACTTCAGTATTCCTAGCTGAGACAGATGACTTCTTCCCCTGGACCACTGTGCCATCCAAGGTAGGTTTGTTAGATAAAACTGAAGTCTTAGGCTGAGCTAGAGCACAACCTAGGGCAGAATTATTGGCCTGCACTGGAGCGCAAGCCATTATAGAAGTCTCAGCTTGCTCCGGAGGGCATACCGAGACAGAAGCTCTAGACCGCACGGGAACGGTAGCCGGAGCTGAGGTCCCAGCCTGCTCCAGATCACATGCCGGGACAGAAGTCCCAGCCCGGACCGGAGATGGGGACGGGACAGGGGTCCCAGCAAGCACCAAAGCACTTGCCGAGACAGAAGTCCCCACCTGAGATGCAGGACAGGTAGGGACTAGGGAATGTTTGGAGGATTTGGGGTCCTCCAAATCCATTTCATCATCCAACAAGTTAAACGTATTTTTAAGACAGATTTTTGATGAGAGAGATTCTTCTCTTTCATCACTCAAGCGTCTCTTCATAAGTCTATTATTTGCAGGAGTGATTTTGGAGTTTTTAGGAATGGTCAATTTTGAATTAAGGCTCTTCTCATGTGTAGATACGTCATCTGATGTGTTGGGCATTCTATTATTCAAGGGCTTATGCTTATTAATGATGGAGGAGAAACTTACCCCTGGTCGAATGAACAAGCGTTTACTCGTTGTCTAGCCTCTTTGAAGCTCAAGTGTTCTTTTGCTCTTAGTGTCTGAATTTCTTTTTCAAAAGTAAATTTATCACATTTCTTTGAGCTTGCGGGGTGATCTTCACCACAGTTGGTGCAGTGTGGAGAATTAGAGCATTCACCATGAGCTTCTAAACCACAATTTTCACAGACTGCATTTTCACCTTTAATTTTTCTCCTACAAGTCCCAATCACATGACCAAATTTTTGGCAATAGAAGCACCTTCGACATGATGGAATATATGGTCTAACATTTAGTCGAAGCCACGCAGCCATTATCATGTTAGGTAGCTTCAGGAGATCAAATGTTAGAACGTACGTGGGCAAGGGTGTTAATACACCACCTATGTTCTTCTTCATTTGTTTCACATCTACTACTCCTTGGTCCTTTAGCTCCATTTGGATTTTTTCTTCAGAATATCTAAGTAATTCTGTAGATCTTATCACGCCTTTAACTTGGTTCAGTCTCTTATTGTATAAACAATCTATTTCTTGACCATCTAGCGACGAAATATTTTGGACTTTAGTGCTATCATCAGGTGATGCAACTTCTACCAGTAAACTGCCATCATTCATGTAAGAAATCTTTGGTTCGATGCTACATTTCATCTTGATTTCGCGATTGACAGAAAACATGTCAAGGTCCCTCATTTGTTGTCCTTCTCTCATTTTCAGAATCAAAAACTTGGCATAGTTGTTGGGTTCAAATTTTCCTGGCATTATCTCAATTTTTCCTGAATTGCCTTTCCCTGTCCTCCTGATCCTATACTTAGTGTCAGTATCTGATAGAGTAGGGAAATAAGGCTCTAATGTCATAACATTTGTGGTCTTGGAGGAGTCTAAAACTGTGTCCCTATTTAAGCCAGAGTCGTCAACAGAAGGGGGGGGGGTTTGTTCTCCATAAGAACGGGTTTTCAAATATTCAACCAAGTAGCCTTCCACCCACCAAAAATCCCATGATTCGGAGCCCAACAAGGGAGGGATGTGGCTTGTTATGTCATGTAACCATCCCTAGAAGCTACTACACGGCTATACACATGATCCCCAGCACCTGGGAACCATGTTTGACATAAGACTTTCCCCTCGCTCACGCACGTCAGGTACTCGAATTCTAAGGGTGGAGAGGCATGTCAGTCCTCTCCACCCTCCAACAAATCCAAAGAGCAGTCCAAGCCATAGTCGAAAAGGGAGCAAAAGTCGTACATCGTAAATCAATTCAGAAAGAAGAAGAGGAGAGAAGGAATAAAAATTTGGAGAAAGAGGTAAAAGGTCCTAACAAAATTAGTTGAGCAAGCAACTGAAGTCCAAAAATAAAGCATTAGACTCCGGTTGCTTGCCCCTAAGCCCTTCCACTGCGGCAAAGAGTTAGGAATTGGAGGGGCTCTCCAATAGAATTTCTCTTTTTCTGACTCTGTTCTGTTCTCGTTTTTTTCCTTAGCTTGTCTTTTCATTTTTTCCTCTCTTCTTTATTCATTTCCCTTTTTATCCATACCTTTTTATATTGTTCACTTGCTGCTAGTTTCCCTGTTTTTGCTAAGATATTCTCTGCCGCCGTTTGTGACCTGAATTTAATCTTAATTGGTCTGGTCTTATCTGTACTATACTTTCCGAGTCTAAATTTCTCTTCAATTTGTTTCATGATTTCAGGTTCATCTTCCTGAACTAATTCTAGTAATCTGCTTACTTTTTCATTTTCCTCATTGATTCTTGTGGTTCTATCTGGGTTGTGTTTCTCTTCCATTCCTAATATAATTATACATTTCTTTTTATCTGCTAAGTCTCTTACTATATTCTCCTTTTATCTCATCACTTTAATAACTGAGTCTTCAGTTTGTTCATTCATTTGCTGTTTAATTATGTCAGTAAATGCAACTTTACTGTTTTCTTGGATTGTCTTCCAACCCTTAGCTTCTTTAGCTATGGCCTCTTTGTTTTCTTTATTATTCCTCTTTAATTCTTCATTCTCCTCTTTTACTTCTTTTAACTGTCTTTTTAGTTCTTCTATTTCCTTAGTTAAGTTTTTGTTCGCCTTCTCTAGTTCTTCCAATCTTTCAACCTTTTGCGCAATTTCTAACATTCTACCGAACCTAATCTCCCAATGTTCGGTCATTTGTTCAAGTTTTTGTTCTAGTCTTGCCAGTCGGGGGAGGTTGGTATCCCCCCCCCCCCATTAAATCCATGGAAATTATTATCCTCACCTTCTATTGTGCTGCTCATATCTATGTTTCTAATCTTTAGATTTTTGTTAGACCCTTCATCGTCACTAAATTGATCCAGCCCGCGTTTGTTTACATGGTGTCTGCCTGCCTGGACAAAGTCCTCTCCTTCCTCATTTCCTTCCATTTCCCTCAGTAATCCCTCCCCTTCTCCTTTTTCCCCACTTTCCCACTACACCACGAGCAATCCCCTTCCATGTAAATACAATAGGTACTTCCTTTATGTTGAGATCCATGAAAATTTCATTTTTTCTTCAGAACGTCAATCCTCCCCGTCTGTCCGACGTAAGTGTGTGTGTGTATTTACCTAGTTGTATTTTACGGGAAGGGGAGCTATGCTTGTGGTGTCCCGTCTTCATATCTCATTTTATCTAAACTATTTTTAAATTCATGTATTGTTTTTGCACACACTACTTTCTCATCTAACTTGTTCCAACTGTCTACTATTCTGTGATGAAAGCTGTTTTTTTTCACATCTCTTCTATAGCTGTCTTTCTTGATTTTCTTTCCGTGCCCTCTTGTATTTCTATCATCCCATTTTATTAGATTCTCTCTATCAATAATTTCTATGCCTTTCATGATTCTGTAAATAGCTATCAAATCTCCTCTCTCTCTTCTTTGCTCTAGTGTCTGTAGTTCAAGTTTTGCTAGTCTCTCTTCATATGATAGTTTTGAGTGTTGGTGCCAATTTTGTAATTGCTCTTTGTATTCTTTCAAAAAAAAAATTATACATTTTTTGTACTTGGTGACCACATCGTTGCAGCATATTCCAATCTTGGTCTTATCAGAGTGATTAGAATTTTCTTCACCATTTCTTCATCCAGGTATGTAAATGCCACTTTGATTGTTCTTATTAAATTATAAGTTTCTCCAAAAATCTTATTTATATGTTTCTCAGGTGACATATTATTCATAACAATGACTCCCAGGTCCTTCTCATTTTCTACTTTTTTTATTCCTTCTCCCAATTTATATGATCCTGTTATTCTGTTTTTGCTTTTTCCAAATTCCATTATACTACACTTTTTTGTATTGAACTCCATCTCCCACTTCCTACTCCATTCCTGTACTTTATTTAGATCACTCTGTAGTGACTCACAATCTTCTTCCGTGTTCACTTTTTTTAATAGTTTTGCATCATCTGCAAAGCTCATATAACTTTCAATTTCTTCATCCATATCATTAATATATATAGCAAACATTATTGGGGCCAGAACTGTTCCTTGTGGAACACCGCTTATTACGTCATCCCATCTTGAGTGCTTGTCTCTTATCACTACTCTCATTTTTCTTTCTAGCAAAAAGTCTTCCATCCATTTAAGCAGTTTGCCCTGTATTCCTCCTTCAGTTTCTAATTTCTTAAGCAACTTCTTATGTGGTACTTTGTCAAAGGCTTTTTTTAGGTCAAGAAATGCACAATCAGCCCATCCATCTCTTTCTTGTATTATATCTATTAGCCTTGAATAGAAACATATTAAATTGGTGACGCATGATCGTCCTTGTCTGAATCTAAATTGTCTTGGATTAAGCATGCTGGTTTTT
This sequence comes from Oratosquilla oratoria, assembly GCF_046742065.1. Taxonomy (NCBI): domain Eukaryota; kingdom Metazoa; phylum Arthropoda; class Malacostraca; order Stomatopoda; family Squillidae; genus Oratosquilla; species Oratosquilla oratoria. Next base: position 24,350,979 of record NC_134794.1, on the reverse strand, counting down.
TTTTCTAAATATTTTACCCATTTACTTTTGATAATTATTTCACAAATTTTTGCTATTGTACTTGTTAGAGAGACTGGTCTATAGTTGGTAGGGTCTTCTTTATTACCTCCTTTATATATAGGTACTATATTTGCTTTATTCCAATCTTCTGGAACCTTTCCTTCTTTGAAGGAACTATTCATTAAGCTCTGTATTTTGTCAGCCAGTTCATTTCTGCATTCTTACAAAATCCAGTTTGCTATTTCATCTGGTCCATGCGATTTTCTAACATCAAGATTACTCAAGTGTTTCATTATTTCATTCTTTGTTACTTCTATTTCTTTCATAGGGGGGACTTTCTCTTTCCATTTGATCTCTTCCGGTTGTATATTCTCCCTTGTAAACACTAATTTAAAAGGCTTGTTCATAATTTCCGCCATTTCTATTTCCTCTGTGTATTCAACTTCTCCTTGTCTTAATTTCTCCAAATCTTGTTTGTTTTTCAGTTTGTTGTTTACAAATCTGTAGAATAGTTTTGGTTGATCTTTACATTTTTCTATGACATCTTTTTCATATTTTCTCTTTTCTTCTCTGCACGTTTGTACATATTCATTTCTATAACAAGTATATATTTTCCATTTTTCAAGTCTTTTTTTTTCTACCATTTGGTCCAAGCTTTATCTCTTTTGTCTTTTAACACTCTACAGCTTTTGTTGTACTAGCACTTTACATATTCTTTTTCTTGTTTTTGTCTTGGGACATACTTTTCCACTCCTTTTTTATAAATTTTTGTCAAAATATTCCATTTCTCTTCTACTGTTGTATCTTCTTTGTGTATTCTTTCTCAGTTTTCATTTTGAAAGAATTCTCTTATTTTATCAAAATTTGTTTTTTCATACATCAATCTTCCTTTTCTATATTGTTCATTTCTTTTCATGTATTTTTTCTCATTTAGTTCTAGTTCTATCAATATGTGGTCACTTTTACTTATTGGTGCCTGGTATTCTATCTTTTCCACTATTTCATGTTCCGATGTGATTATTAGGTCTAGTCTCAATAGTTCTTCCTCATTTCTATACCTAGTGTTCTCTTTAATCCATTGTGTCATTGTGTGATCAATAATCATCTCAAGTAGAACATTTCCCCATGAGTCTTCTCCACCCTTTATGGTCATCTCTTCCCAACAGATTTCTTTGCAATTAAAGTCGCCCATCATAACTATTCTTCCTCCATCTTCCATTATCTTATTTAATGTTATTCTAACATTTATGTTCACTCTCTTCCCTCGAGGCTGTTTTTGGGGGCACGTAGTTTATTACAAACTTTCTGCTCTTCTTATCTCTGTCTTCTACTTCTATCATAATCATCTCTACTCTGTTCTTTCCATATGTGACACTCTTCACGTTTATATCCTTCTTAGTCAGGAACATAACTCCACCCCCTTGTTTTATCTCTCTGTTTCTAATCCAATAATTATATGCATTGTGTCCTATGCTGTTGGGTGGTAGTGGACCTTTTAATTTTGTCTCAACAATTCCCATTATGTCCGGATCTTTTTCCTTCAGATACTCGTTCAGTTCATTCAGTCCTGTTATTAATCCATCTATATTTGTGTAGGATACTCTTAACTTTCTGTTATTTCCATTGTATTCTCTGTTTCTTTTTTGTTTCTCTCTGTTATGGTCCATTTCTTCAATTTCATATTCACTTCTCTTCAGTAGAATTCTTGTTTTTCTGACTCCGTTCTGGTCTCGTTTTTTCTTTAGCTTCTTTCCTTTTCATTTTTTCTTTAGCTTCTTTCCTTTTCATTTTTTCTTCCTCTCTTTCATCTTTATTCATTTCTCTTTTTATCAATAACTTTTTATATTGTTCACTCTGCTGTTGTTTGTGATCTGAATTTAATCTTAATTGGTCTGGACTTATCTGTAATATACTTTCCGAGCCTAAACATCTCTTCGATTTGTTTCATTATCTGTGGTTCATCTTCCTGAACTAATTCTAGTAATCTGCTTACTTTTTCATTTCCCTCATTGATTCTTGTGGTTCTATCTGGGCTATGTTTCTCTTCCATTCCTAATATATTTATACATTTCTTTTTATCTGCTAAGTCTCTTACAAGATTCTCCTTCTGTCTCATCACTTTGATAACTGCGTCTTCAGTTTGTTCTTTCATTTGCTGTTTAATTATATCAATAAATGCAACTTTACCGTTTTCCTGTATTTTTCTCCACCTCTGTGCTTCTTTTGCTATGGCCTCTTTATTGTCTTTATTGTTCCTTTTTAATTCTTCATTCTACTCTTTTACTTCTAACTGTCTTTTTAGTTCTTCTATTTCATTAGTTAAGTTTTTGTTCGCCTTCTCTATTTCTTCCAATCTTTCAACCCCTTGCGCAATTTTTGACATTCTTCCGAACCTAATCTCCCAATGTTCGGTCATTTGTTCAAGTTTTCCCTCTAGTCTTGCCAGTCGGGGGAGGTTGGTATCTGCCCCCCCCCCCGCTAATTAAATCCATGGAAATTATTATCCTCACCTTCTATTGTGCTGCTCTTATCTATGTTTCTAATCTTTATATTTTTGTTAGTCCCTTCATCGTCACTAAATTGCTCTGGCCCGCGCTTGATTACATGGCGTCTGCCTGCCTGGACCAAGTCCTCTCCTTCCTCATGTCCTTCCATTTCCCTCAGTAATCCCTCCCCTTCTCCCATGTCCTCACTTTCCCACTACCCCCCGAGTAATCCCCTTCCCTGTACATACAATAGGTACTTCCTGTGCGTTGAGATCCACGAATATTTCACTTTTTCTTCAGGACGTCAATCCTCCCCGTCCGTCCGACGTAAGTGTGTGTGTGTTGTATTTTACGGGAAGGGAAGCTATGTTCGTGGTGTCCCGTCTTCATATCTCATTTTATCTAAACTATTTTTAAATTCATGTATTGTTTTTGCACACACCACTTTCTCATCTAACTTGTTCCAACTGTCTATTACTCTGTGAGGAAAGCTGTTATTTTTCAGATCTCTTCTATAGCTGTCTTTTTTTATTTTCTTTCCGTGTCCTCTTGTATTTCTATCATCCCATTTTATCAGATTCTCTCTATCAGTAATTTCTATGCCTTTCATGATTCTGTAAATAGCTATCAAATCTCCTCTCTCTCTTCTTTGATCTAGTGTCTGTAGTTCAATTTTTGCTAGTCTCTCTTCATATGATAGTTTTGAGTGTTGGTGCCAATTTTGTAATTGCTCTTTGTATTCTTTCAATTTTTTTTTATAATTTTTTTTTTGTACTTGGTGACCATATCGTTGCTGCATATTCCAATCTTGGTCTTATCAGGGTGATTAGAATTTTCTTCATCATTTCTTCATCCAGGTATGTAAATGCAACTTTGATTGTTCTTATTAGATTATAAGTTTCTCCAAAAATCTTATTTATATGTTTCTCAGGTGACATATTATTCATAACAATGACTTCCAGGTCCTTCTCATTTTCTACTTTTTTTATTCCTTCTTCTCCCAATTTATATGATCCTGTTATTCTGTTTTTGCTTATTCCAAATTCCAATATACTACACATTATTGTATAGAACTCCATCTCCCACTTCCTACTCCATTCCTGTACTTTATTTAGATCACTCTGTAGTGATTCACAATCTTCTTCCATGTTCACTCTTTTCAGTAGTTTTGCATCATCTGCAAAGAAGCTCATATAGCTTTCAATTCCTTCATCCATATCATTAATATATATAGCAAACATTATTGGGGCCAGAACTGTTCCTTGTGGAACACCGCTTATTACTTCATCCCATTTTGAGTGTTTGTCTCTTATCACTACTCTCATTTTCCTTTCTTGCAAAAAGTCTTCCATCCAATTAAGCAGTTTGCCCTGTATTCCTCCTTCAGTTTCTAATTTCTTAAGCAACTTCTTATGTGGTACTTTGTCAAAAGCTTTCTTTAGGTCTAGAAATGCACAATCAGCCCATCCATCTCTTTCTTGTATTATATCTATTAGCCTTGAATAGAAACATATTAAATTGGTGACGCATGATCGTCCTTGTCTGAATCCAAATTGCCTTGGATTTAACACGTTTTTTCTAAATATTTTACCCATCTACTTTTGACAATTCTTTCACAAATTTTTGCTATTGTACTTGTTAGAGAGACTGGTCTATAGTTGGTAGGGTCTTCTTTATTTCCTCCTTTATATATAGGTACTATATTTGCTTTTTTCCAATAACTTTTCCTTTTTTCAAGGAACTGTTTATTATGCTATGTATTTTGTCTGTTAGTTCATTCCTGCATTCTTTCAAAATCCAGTTTGCTATTTCATCTGGTCCATGCGATTTTCTGACATCAAGATTACTCAAGTGTTTCAATATTTCGTTCTTTGTTACTTCTATTTCTTTCATGGGAGGGACTTTCTCTTTCCATTCGATCTCTTCAGGTTGTATGTTCTCCCTTGTAAACACTGATTTAAAATGTTTGTTCATAATTTCCGCCATTTCAATTTCCTCTGTGTATTCAACTCCTCCTTGTCTTAATTTCTCCAAGTCTTGTTTGTTTTTCAATTTGTTGTTTACAAATCTGTAAAATAGTTTTGGTTGATCTTTACACTTTTCTATGACATCTTTTTCATATTTTCTCTTTTCCTCTCTGCATGTTTGTACATATTCATTTCTATAACAAGTATATATTTTCCATTTTTCAGGCCTTCTGTCTTTTTTCCATCTGGTCCATGCTTTGTCTCTTTTGTCTTTTAACTCCCTACAACTTTTATTGTACCAGCATTTTACATATTCTTTTTCTTGTTTTTGTCTTGGGACATACTTTTCCACTCCTTTTTCATAAATTTTTGTCAAATATTCCATTTCTCTTCCACTGTTGTTTCTTCTTTGTATATTTCTTCCCAGTTTTCTTTTTGAAAGAATTCTCTTATTTTATCAAAGTTTGTTTTTTCATACATCATTCTTCCTTTTCTGTATTGTTCATTTCTTTTCATGTATTTTTCTTCATTTAGTTCCAGTTCAATCAATATGTGGTCACTTTTACTTATTGGTGTTTTATATTCAATCTTGTCCACTATTCTAGGTTCAGATGTAATTATTAGGTCTAGTCTCGATGGTTCTTCCTCATTTCTATACCTAGTGTTCTCCTGTATCCACTGTGTCATTGTATTGTCAGTAATCATCTCAAGTAGAGCGTTTCCCCATGAGCCGTCTCCACCCTTTACTGTCATCTCTTTCCGTGTCCTCTTGTATTTCTATCATCCCATTTTATCAGATTCTCTCTATCAGTAATTTCTATGCCTTTCATGATTCTGTAAATAGCTATCAAATCTCCTCTCTCTCTTCTTTGCTCTACTGTCTGTAGCTCAAGTTTTGCTAGTCTCTCTTCATATGATAGTTTTGAGAGTTTTGGTGTCAATTTTGTAATTGCTCTTTGTATTCTTTCAAGTTTTTTTATACATTTTTTTGTACTTGGTGACCATATCGTTGCTGCATATTCCAGTCTTGGTCTTATCAGGGTGATTAGAATTTTCTTCACCATTTCTTCATCCAGGTATGTAAATGCAACTTTGGTTGTTCTTATTAAATTATAAGTTTCTCCAAAAATCTTATTTATATGTTTCTCAGGTGACATATTATTCATAACAATGACTCCCAGGTCCTTCTCATTTTCTACTTTTTTTGTTCCTTCTTCTCCCAATTTATATGATCCTGTTATTCTGTTTTTGCTTTTTCCAAATTCCATTATACTACACTTTTTTGTATTGAACTCCATCTCCCACTTCCTACTCCATTCCTGTACTTTATTTAGATCACTCTGTAGTGATTCACAATCTTCCGTGTTCACTCTTTTCAGTAGTTTTGCATCATCTGCAAAGAAGCTCATATAGCTTTCAATTCCTTCATCCATATCATTAATATATATAGCAAACATTATTGGGGCCAGAACTGTTCCTTGTGGAACACCGCTTATTACTTCATCCCAATTTGAGTGTTTGTCTCTTATCACTACTCTCATTTTCCTTTCTTGCAAAAAGTCTTCCATCCAATTAAGCAGTTTGCCCTGTATTCCTCCTTCAGTTTCTAATTTCTTAAGCAACTTCTTGTGTGGTACTTTGTCAAAAGCTTTTTTTAGGTCTAGAAATGCACCTATTTGCCTTGAATAGAAACATATTAAATTGGTGACGCATGATCGTCCTTGTCTGAATCCAAATTGCCTTGGATTTAGCACATTTTTCTCTAAATATTTTACCCATCTACTTTTGACAATTCTTTCACAAATTTTTGCTATTGTACTTGTTAGAGAGACTGGTCTATAGTTGGTAGGGTCTTCTTTATTTCCCCCTTTATATATAGGTACTATATTTGCTTTTTTCCAATCTTCTGGAACTTTTCCTTCTTTCAAGGAACTGTTTATTATGCTATGTATTTTGTCTGCCAGTTCATTCCTGCATTCTTTCAAAATCCAGTTTGCTATTTCATCTGGTCCATGCAATTTTCTGACATCAAGATTACTCAAGTGTTTCAATATTTTGTTCTTTGTTACTTCTATTTCTTTCATGGGAGGGACTTTCTCTTTCCATTCGATCTCTTCAGGTTGTATGTTCTCCCTTGTAAACACTGATTTAAAATGTTTGTTCATAATTTCTGCCATTTCCATTTCCTCTGTGTATTCAACTCCTCCTTGTCTTAATTTCTCCAAGTCTTGTTTGTTTTTCAATTTGTTGTTTACAAATCTGTAAAATAGTTTTGGTTGATCTTTACACTTTTCTATGACATCTTTTTCATATTTTCTCTTTTCCTCTCTGCACGTTTGTACATATTCATTTCTATAACAAGTATATATTTTCCATTTTTCAAGCCTTCTGTCTTTTTCTATCTTTTCCAAGCTTTGTCTCTTTTGTCTTTTAACTCCCTACAACTTTTATTGTACCAGCATTTTACATATTCTTTTTCTTGTTTTTGTCTTGGGACATACTTTTCCACTCCTTTTTTGTAAATTTTTGTCAAAATATTCCATTTCTCTTCCACTGTTGTTTCTTCTTTGTATATTTCTTCCCAGTTTTCTTTTTTAAAGAATTCTCTTATTTTATCAAAGTTTGTTTTTTCATACATCATTCTTCCTTTTCTGTATTGTTCATTTCTTTTCATGTATTTTTCTTCATTTAGTTCCAGTTCAATCAATATGTGGTCACTTTTACTTATTGGTGTTTTATATTCAATCTTGTCCACTATTCTAGGTTCAGATGTAATTATTAGGTCTAGTCTCAATGGTTCTTCCTCATTTCTATACCTAGTGTTCTCCTGTATCCACTGTGTCATTGTATTGTCAGTAATCATCTCAAGTAGAGCGTTTCCCCATGAGCCTCTGTGTATTCAACTCCTCCTTGTCTTAATTTCTCCAAGTCTTGTTTGTTTTTCAATTTGTTGTTTACAAATCTGTAAAATAGTTTTGGTTGATCTTTACACTTTTCTATGACATCTTTTTCATATTTTCTCTTTTCCTCTCTGCATGCTTGTACATATTCATTTTTATAACAAGTATATATTTTCCATTTTTCAGGCCTTTTGTATTTTTTCCATCTGGTCCAAGCTTTGTCTCTTTTGTCTTTTAACTCCCTACAACTTCTATTGTACCAGCATTTTACATATTCTTTTTCTTGTTTTTGTCTTGGGACATACTTTTCCACTCCTTTTTTGTAAATTTTTTGTCAAAATATTCCATTCAAAGTTTGTTTTTTCATACATCATTCTTCCTTTTCTATATTGTTCATTTCTTTTCATGTATTTTTCTTCATTAAGTTCCAGTTCAATCAATATGTGGTCACTTTTACTTATTGGTGTCTTATATTCAATCTTGTCCACTATTCTAGGTTCAGATGTAATTATTAGGTCTAGTTTCGATAGTTCTTCCTCATTTCTATACCTAGTATTCTCCTGTATCCACTGTGTCATTGTATTGTCAGTAATCATCTCAAGTAGAGCGTTTCCCCATGAGCCGTCTCCACCCTTTACTGTCATCTCTTCCCAGCAGATTTCTTTGCAATTAAAGTCGCCCATCATAACTATTCTTCCTCCATCTTCCATTATCTTATTTAATGTTATCTTTGTGTCCTCTAACATACTTTTATGTTCACTCTCTTCCCACGAGGCTGTTTTCGGAGGCACATAATTTATCACAAACTTTCTGCTCTTCTTATCTCTGTCTTCCACTTCGATCATAATCATCTCTACTGTATTCTTTCCATATGTGACACACCTCACGTTTATATCCTTCTTAGTCAGGAACATAACTCCACCCCCTTGCTTTGTCTCTCTATTTCTAATCCAATAATTATATGCATCATGTCCTACACTGTTGGGTGGTAGTGGACCTTTTAATTTTGTTTCTACAATTCCCATTATGTCCGGTTCTTTTTCCTTCAAATAATCATTCAGCTCATTCAATCCTGTTATTAATCCATCTATATTTGTGTAAGACACTCTTAGTTTTCTGCCACTTCCATTGTGTTCTCTGTTTCCCTTTTGTTTTTCTCTTGTGTGTCGAATTTCCTTAGTTTCATATTCACTACTCTCCAATAGAATCTCTCTTTCTCTGACTCTGTTCTGTTCTCATTTTTTTCCTTAGCTTCAAATCTTTTCTTTTTTTCTTCCCCTCTTTCCTCTTTATTCATTTCCCTTTTTACCCATACCTTTTTATATTGTTCATTTGTTGCTAGTTTCCCTGTTTTTGCTAAGATATTCTCTGCCGTCGTTTGTGACCTGAATTTAATCTTAATTGGTCTGGACTTATCCGTACTATACTTTCCAAGTCTGAACTTCTCTTCGATTTGTTTCATTATTTCTGGTTCATCTTCCTGAACTAATTGTAGTAAACTGCTTACTTTTTCATTTTCCTCTTTGATTCTTGAGGTTCTATCTGGGTTATGTTTCTCTTCCATTCCTAATATAATTATACATTTCTTTTTGTCTGCTAAGTCTCTTACAATATTCTCCTTCTGTCTCATCACTTTGATAACTGAGTCTTCAGTTTGTTCTTTCATTTGCTGTTTAATTATATCAGTAAATGCCACTTTACTATTTTCCTGTATCTTTCTCCACCCCTGTGCCTCTTTTGCTATTGTTTCTTTATTGTATTTATTGTTTCTTTTTAATTCTTTATTCTCCTCTTTTACTTCTCTTAAATGTCTTTTTAGTTCTTCTATTTCATCAGTTAAGTTTTTGTTCGCCTTCTCTAGTTCTTCCAATCTTTCAAACTTTTCTGCAAGTTTTGACATTTTACCGAACCTAACCTCCCAATGTTCAGTCATTTGTTCAAGCCTTTCCTCCAGTTTTGCTAGTCGGGGGAGGTTGGTATCCGCCTCCCCCTCTTTAAATCCTTGGAAATTGTTATCCTCACCTTCCATTGAATTGTTCTTATCTATGTTTCTAATCTTTACATTTTTGTTAGACATTTCGTCGTCACTAAATTGGTCGGGACCTCTTTTGTTTACATGGCGTCTGCCTGCCTGGGCCAAGTCCTCTCCTTCCTCATTTCCTTCCATTTCCCTCAGTAATCCCTCCCCTTCTCCTTTTTCCTCACTTTCCCCTACACCACGAGCAATTTCCCCCCACCCTGTAAATACAATAGGTACTTCCTTTGCTTCGGGATCCACGAAATTTCACTTTTTCTTCAGAACGTCCTCTAAGCCGTCCGTTCGTTGAAGTGTGTATTTACCTAGTTGTATTTTACGGGAAGGGGAGCTATGCTCGTGGGGTCCCGTCTTCATATCTCATTTTATCTAAACTATTTTTAAATTCATGTATTGTCTTTGCACACACCACTTTCTCATCTAACTTGTTCCAACTGTCTATTACTCTGTGAGGAAAGCTGTTCTTTTTCAAATCTCTTCTATAGCTGTCTTTTTTTTATTTTCTTTCCGTGTCCTCTTGTATTTCTGTCATCCCATTTTATCAGATTCTCTCTATCAGTAATTTCCATGCCTTTCATGATTCTGTAAATAGCTATCAAATCTCCTCTCTCTCTTCTTTGCTCTAGTGTCTGTAGTTCAAGTTTTTCTAGTCTCTCTTCATATGATAGTTTTGAGAGTGTTGGTGCCAATTTTGTAATTGCTCTTTGTATTATTTCAAGTTTTTTTATACATTTTTTTGTACTTGGTGACCATATCGTTGCTGCATATTCCAATCTTGGTCTTATCAGGGTGATTAGGATTTTCTTCACCATTTCTTCATCCAGGTATGTAAATGCAACTTTGATTGTTCTTATTAAATTATAAGTTTCTCCAAAAATCTTATTTATATGTTTCTCAGGTGACATATTATTCATAACAATGACTCCCAGGTCCTTCTCATTTTCTACTTTTTTTATTCCTTCTTCTCCCAATTCATATGATCCTGTTATTCTGTTTTTGCTTTTTCCAAATTCCATTATACTACACTTTTTTGTATTGAACTCCATCTCCCACTTCCTTCTCCATTCCTGTACTTTATTTAGATCTCTCTGTAGTGATTCACAATCTTCTTCTGTTTTCACACTTTTCAGTAGTTTTGCATCATATGCAAAGAAGCTCATATAGCTTTCAATTCCTTCATCCATATCATTAATATATAAAGCAAACATTATTGGGGCCAGAACTGTTCCTTGCGGAACACCGCTTATTACTTCATCCCATTTTGAGTGTTTGTCTCCTATCACTACTCTCATTTTTCTTTCTTGCACAAAGTCTTCCATCCAATTTAGTAGTTTGCCCTGTATTCCTCCTTCAGTTTCTAATTTCTTAAGCAACTTCTTATGTGGTACTTTGTCAAAAGCTTTCTTTAGGTCTAGAAATGCACAGTCCGCCCATCCATCTCTTTCTTGTATTATATCTATTATCCTTGAATAGAAACATATTAAATTGGTGACGTATGATCGTCCTTGTCTGAATCCAAATTGCCTTTGTTTTTTTCTAAATATTTTACCCATCTACTTTTGATAATTCTTTCACAAATGTTTGCTATTGTACTTGTTAGAGAGACTGGTCTATAGTTGGTAGGTTCTTCTTTATTTCCTCCTTTATATATAGGTACTATATTTGCTTTTTTCCAATCTTCTGGAACTTTTCCTTCTTTCAAGGAACTATTTAGTATGCTATGTATTTTGTCTGCCAGTTCATTCCTGCATTCTTTCAGTATCCAGTTTGCTATTTCATCTGGTCCATGCGATTTTCTGACATCAAGATTACTCAAGTGTGTTAATATTTCATTCTTTGTTACTTCTATTTCTTCCATAGGGGGGACTTTCTCTTTCCATTCGTTCTCTTCAGGTTGTATGTTCTCCCTTGTAAACACTGATTTAAAATGTTTGTTCATAATTTCTGCCATTTCCATTTCCTCAGTGTATTCAACTCCCTCTTGTCTTAATTTCTCCAAGTCTTGTTTGTTTTTCAGTTTATTGTTTACAAATCTGTAAAATAGTTTTGGTTGATCTTTACACTTTTCTATATCTTTTTCATATTTTCTCTTTTCCTCTCTGCACGTTTATACATATTCATTTCTATAACAGGTATATATTTTCCATTTTTCAGGTCTGTCTTTTTTCCATCTGGTCCCTACAACTTTTGTCTTGGGACATACTTTTCCACTCCTTTTTTGTAAATTTTTGTCAAAATATTCCATTTCTCTTCTACTGTTGTTTCTTTGTATGTTTCTTCCCAGTTTTCCTTTTGAAAGAATTCTCTTATTTTATCAAAGATTGTTTTTTCATACATCATTCTTCCTTTTCTATATTGTTTATTTCTTTTCATATATTTTTCTTCATTAAGTTCCAGTTCAATCAATATGTGGTCACTTTTACTTATTGGTGTTTTATATTCAATTTTGTCCACTATTCTAGGTTCGGATGTAATTATTAGGTCTAGTCTCGATGGCTCTTCTTCATTTCTATACCTAGTGTTCTCCTGTATCCATTGTGTCATTGTATGGTCAGTAACCATCTCAAGTAGAGCGTTTCCCCATGAGCCGTCTCCACCCTTTACTGTCATTTCTTCCCAGCAGATTTCTTTGCAATTAAAGTCGCCCATCATAACTATTTTTCCTCCCTCTTCCATTATCTTGTTTAATGTTATCTTTGTGTCTAACATACTTTTATGTTCACTCTCTTCCCATGAGGCTGTTTTTGGGGGCACATAATTTATCACAAACTTTCTGCTCTTCTTATCTCTGTCTTCTACTTCCATCATTATCATCTCTACTGTATTCTTTCCATATGTGACACACCTCACGTTTATATCCTTCTTAGTCAGGAACATAACTCCACCCCCTTCCTTTTTCACTCTGTTTCTAATCCAATAATTATATGCATCATGTCCTACACTGTTGGGTGGTAGTGGACCTTTTAATTTTGTTTCTACAATTCCCATTATGTCTGGTTCTTTTTCTTTCAAATAATCATTCAGCTCATTCAATCCTGTTATTAATCCATCTATATTTGTGTAAGACACTCTTAGTTTTCTGCCACTTCCATTGTGTTCTCTGTTTCCCTTTTGTTTTTCTCTTGTATGTCGACTTTCTTTATTTTCATATTCACTACTCTCCAATAGAATCTCTCTTTTTCTGACTCTGTTCTTATCTCGTTTTTTTCCTTAGCTTCAAGTCTTTTCTGTTTTTCTTCCTCTCTTTCCTCTTTATTCATTTCCCTTTTTATCCATACCTTTTTATATTGTTCACTTGTTGCTAGTTTCCCTGTTTTGGATAAGATATTCTCAGCCGTAGTTTGTGACCTGAATTTAATATTAATTGGTCTGGTCTTGTCTGTACTATATTTCCCGAGCCTGAATTTCTCTTTGATTTGTTTCATTATTTCTGGTTCATCTTCCTGAACTAATTCTATTAAATTTCTTACTTTTTCATTTTCCTCTTTGATTCTTGTGGTTCTATCTGGGTTATGTTTCTCTTCCATTCCTAATATAATTATACATTTCTTTCTGTCTGCTAAGTCTCTTACTATATTCTCCTTCTGTCTCATCACTTTAATAACTGAGTTTTCAGTTTGTTCATAACTGAGTTTTCAGTTTGTTCATTCATTTGCTGTCTGATTATGTCAGTGAATGCAACTTTGCTATTTTCTTGGATTTTTTTCCAACCCTCCTTGTTCTCCTTATTATTCTCCTTTAAGACTTTATTCTCTTCTTTTACTTCTTTTAACTGTTTTTTTAATTCTTCAATTTCCTTAGTTAAGTTTTTGTTCGCCTTCTCTAGTTCTTCCAATTTTTCAACCCTCCGTACAATGTTGTTAACATGACCGAACCTACGCTCCAAGTCCTCGATCATCTTATTGACCTTCTCTTCTAGTCTTGTCAGTCGGGGGGGGTTTGTGTCCCCCCCACCCTCTTTAAATCCCTGGAAAATATTCTCATCACTTTCTACTGTATTGCTCTTATCTATACTTCTAATCTTTACATTTTTATTAGACATTTCATCGTCGCTCAGCTGGTCGGGGGGCCGTTTGTTTACCTTTTGCCTGTCTGCCTGGGCCAAGTCCTCTCCTTCCTCATTTCCTTCCATTTCCCTCAGCAATCCCTCCCCTTCTCCTCTTTCCCTACTTTCCCACTACCCCACGAGCAATTTCCCCCCACCCTGTAAATACAATAGGCACTTCTCTTTGCGTTGGGATCCACGAAACTTCAATTTTCTTCAGAACGTCTTCTAAGCCGTCCGTTCGTTGAAGTGTGTGTGTGTGTGTATGTGTGTATATATAAATTCGACGCACCCTAGTTATAATACATTTGACCTCTGTCACACTCCAAACTTCATCATAATTCTTAACTCTTTATAAAATTTTCTTCGCATTCATTCGTATCCTCTACCCACGTTGATTTTTTCTCTGTCATATTTGAGATGGTGTCAATATGAATGGATCGTATTGTCATGTATCACGAATTGTTCACATGTAAGTCGTCGGCCATGCACGTACTTTCTCCCCCCCCTCTGTCACACTCCAAACTTCATCATAGTTCTTAACTCTTCTTAAACTTTTCTTCGCATTCATTCTTATCCTCTACCCATGTTGATTTTTTCTCTGTCATATTTGAGATGGTGCCAATATGAATGGATCGTAATGCCATGTATCACGAATTGTTCTCGTGTAAGTCGTCGGCCATGCATGTACTTTCTCCTCCCTCCCAATCGCACAGCTGCGTTGTCCAAGTTGACACAGACAGTAGTCAGATCAAGGGCGTCTTTTGTTAGTTGCTCTGAGGTCAAGACCCGGGGACGTTATCATTCACCGCGTCATATTGCCAAGACATATGATTTTTTTTTTTTCTATTTTATTGTGGTATGTTCTTTCTTTTATTTTATGCAATGGGGGGACGGAGAGGGGGGGTCGCCGATTTAATGAAGCGGCCTTGCTGTGGATGTGCTGTGTCTTGCGACACTGCTTCTGACCCAGGGCAGTGGACAAGGTGCAGGGATGACCCGTCTTTCAGGAGGTGCTAAGATAAGAGGGAGGGTGGAGGGGTGTGGAGTGTATACAGGGATGTAATGGGTGGGAATGATTTCATGCCTTTTTCTCTTTGGCTACCCCCCTTGTAAGGGGGAAAAAGCCTTGGTATATGTATGTATGTATGTTCTTTCTTTTGTCTGTGTGACCAGATTTCTTGCAACTGGTCTTTTGGGTATTTCTGTTAATCTTTACCATTTGTCAATACATATGCTGTGTCGGACTGATATATTTGTATTTTTATATAATTGCGTCGCATCGCCGGGCCAACTGGCCAGACATGCACATACATGAGAGTTGCCATATGATACCCTTTTAATTTGTACACATATTTTGGTGTTACTATTAAGATTTATTATTATAAAGGTGTAGTGTATTCACATTAAAGAAATGTTTAGGTTAATGGCGACATGCGCCTTTTGTTTCTGTTTTGTTCAATGTTGAATTCGCGTGCTTCCCGGAGCGTCATAATGTAAACAGAGTGTGAAATACACACAGTGCCGGAAGCCTATGTTTCCTTCAACCCTTCCGTGTAACCATGGAGAACAGGGAAACTAATTGGCACCTAAGGAAAAGCCAATACATAACAATGGCGATGAGGATCAAAGTGTTTTTTCTGGTGGTTTAGGCCAGAAACAGTGATAAACGGTCTATATGCAGGAAAACATTTTTCAGCTACACGTGTCGTAACACGGGGGTAAGCTATGCTAGAGGTGACCACACAGAGTGTAGGTGCCTTTGCTTATATTGCTTCCTGTTACACAGCACCGGACATCACTTGTTTTCTCCTACATGAGAGGAGAAAGGGTTACAATTTCCTAGTGTGACATGTCTGATAGTTTTCTAGCCACGAAGCTAAACCAGGGTGAAAGATGGCATCTTCAAACAAGATTGGGCCGTTTAACCCTGAAGAACTCCCTTTTGATGTCTACTTTGCTTTGTTTGAAGCCCATGTAGCCACACAGGATATAACTGATGCTGGCAAGAAGAAGAATCAGTTATTTGTGTCCATAGGCACCAAAATGTTTGGAATTTTAGCGAATTTGACGGCACCAGATATGCCAACTACAAAGACATATGATGAGCTGATAGAATTAATGAAAAACCATTTCATTACAAAGCCATTCTATCACTGAAGCTTGTGTTCGTTTCACAGTTGAAAAAGAAACTGTGAAAGAGCTATATGCAGACTTGAAGAGACTGGCAAAGGATTGCAACTTCGGCACCATGTTTGATGCCAGGCTGAGACCAATTGTTTATGGCAGTGGACCATGAACCCTATTTCAAATATCTACTTGCTGAAGACCTGAAACTAGAAGCATTAACATCTTCAACACTCCTACAACGCATTCTGTTGCTTGAAAAAGCTCACATGGGGGAAGGAGAGACAGGTAATCCCAGTTCATCAGGTACAGTACAAAAAGTGCATAGCAAGACTGTGTCAAAGTGTAAGCATTGTGGTTTCCTGCATCCAAGTTCTGCTTGTAGGTTTAAAGACTCTGAATGCCACTATTGTGGTTGACAGGGTCATTTAGAAAAAAAGGATGCATACAAGCAAAATAGCTCTAAAAGTTTTAAGAGTAAAAACGTCAAATCAGTTTCTGAACAGGAACCAGAGCATGAAGAACACCAGTGTAGTGCTAATAATGTTGTTGATAAAAGCATGTTGCTGAAAGTTTCTTGTAATTGTCTAAAATCTGTTAAACCAGAAATGTACAATTTTGTGTTAAATGATAAATCTATACCTTTAGAGATTGATTCTGGTTCATGTGTTTCACTGATAGGTGAAAATTGGATAAAAGTACTAAATGTTAAAATGACTCCATCTTCCAAAGAATTGACTGCTTATGGAGGTCATCAAATAAAGGTAGAAGGTCAAGTTGATCTTGTAGTATTTTTTGTTACTGATTCACACTGTAATGATTTATGTGGGAGAGATTTAATGAGCAAAGTAGGCATAAAAATAACTGGTTTAGATGAAGCTTTGAAAGTGAATTCAGTAAATGACATGGATGTTTCTGATAATCCTAAACAACTTTTGGATAGTTATAAAGTAAATGACAATTTACCTATTAAAGGAGTTGAAGCTAGAATATATGTGAAAAAAGATGCTACTCCTAAATTCATCAAAGCAAGGCTAGTGCCCTTAGCACACAAAGAGTTAGTTGATATTGCCATACAGGAGCTTGTAGAAAATAAAGTCATAGAACCTGTAGCTTATAGTGATTGGGCTTCACCCATTGTACCCGTCTTGAAAGATTCAGGAAAAATGAGAATTTGTGCTGATTTTAAGCATTTGAATGGTCAAATTAATACAGTATTGAGAAATACCCACTACCTAAGCTTGATGAAATGTTGGCTACAGTTGGAGATAATAAGGTGTTCTGTAAGCTTGACTTGTGTAATGCATATTTGCAAATAAGGTTTCTGAAGGAGACCAGAAATACCTTGTTATCTCAACTGAAAGGGGATTGTTTAAATACCTACCTTTTGGACTGGCATCAGCGCCGGGAATTTTTCAAAGGTACATATCACAGTTATTAAGTGATATTAATGGTTTAATTGTTTATTTAGATGACATCCTTATATGCGCCAAGTCGAGAGAAGACCAAAGTTAAGCTTGTTTTGAATAAATTGGCTGAAGCTAATGTCCAGTTGAATCTGGGAAAATGTGAGTTTAATAAAACTGTCATTGATTTCCTTGGTTATGTAATTTCTGGAGAAGGCTTATCTCCATCACCAAATAAAGTTAAAGCTATTCGGGATGCTCCTGTACCAGAAAACTTGCATGAGCTACAGTCATTTCTTGGATTAGTCACCTACTATAGTAGATTTATCCCTAAGTTTTCTGAAATTTTGTCACCACTCTATGATTTAACAAAAAACAATGTCAAGTTTGTATGGTCAAACCAGTGCCAAGTAGCTTATGATGTCATTAAAGAAGCTTTATGTAAATCTAATGTCTTATCATGCTTTACAGGAAAGTCAAAATTTATTCTAGAATGTGATGCTTCTCCAGTAGGTGTAGGGTGTGTATTGATACAGGTTGAAAATGTTGAAAAACCTATTGCATTTGCTAGTAAAAAAACTTCTGCTGAGAAAAATTACTCACAGATGGACTGGGAAGGGCTAGCATTAGTGTTTGGTGTCACAAAGTTTCAATACTATCTATTAGGTAGGAATTTTGCGTTGAGAACGGATCATAAACCACTGCTTGGATTATTTGGAAAAAACAAAGCAATTCCAATAAATTCAAATGCAAGATTAATCCGGTGGTCTGTTCTGTTGTCACAATATATCTATGATCTTGTTCATAAAAGTGGTAAAACCAATGTGGTTGCTGATGCTTTGAGTAGGTTACCTACTGATGATTGTATCAATTCAGGTACACCACCAGAATATGTGAAACTTATAGAAAATTTCAATGCTTTTAACTTTTCTTTTGAAGTTGAACAGAAAATGACAAAAGCAGACCCTGTACTGAATAAATTAATTTCTCAGGTAAAATTTGGATGGACTAACAACTCGGATGTTTGTAGAGAATATTCTCACGTTAAAAATGATTTATCAATTCTTAAGGGTGTTGTTCTATTTAAAAATAGAGTTATTGTTCCACCTGTCTTAAGAGCTAAAGTGTTAGAGCTACTGCATTCCAGTCATAATGGAATTGTGGCAATGAAAGCTGAAGCCAGAGAAAACATTTGGTGGCCCAGGCTTTCTGATGATATTGAAGAGCTTGCAAAGAGTTGTAATGAATGTAGTGTTAGAAATAATCAAGTTTCTTCTAGCAAATTGATGTGGAATTTTGCTAGTAAGCCTTGGAGTAGGATTCACATTGATTATTGTGGACCAATAGAAAATAAGTATTTTTTTATCATAGTAGATTCTTATTCTAAGTTTATTGATGTTCAATATACTTCAAGCATGACAAGTGCTAATACTATGGAATTGTTAAGAAAAAGCTTTGCTAATTTTGGTATTCCTGATGTCATTGTTTCGGATAATGCTGCTTATTTTGTTTCTGCTGATATCAAAGAGTTTTATGAAAGGAATGGAATAAAACTGATCAATCCAGCTCCCTTTCACCCAGCATCTAATGGATTAGCAGAGAGATATGTTAAAAGTTTTAAACAGGGAATGCTAAAATATCACAGTGGATCAATTAACACAAGAGTTAGTAGGTTTCTGTATAACAATAGGAGAACCATTCATTCAGGTACAAAAGAAAGCCCTGCAGAAATGATGTTTCACAGAAAATTTAAATCTCCTCTGGACATATGTGAAACAACTAAAACAAAGGAGGAAGAAAGTGTGCTAGTTAACAAGAAGAATGCTCTTGATTGTGTAGAGAGCAGATTTGAAGTTGGGCAAGCAGTTTTTGCAAAAAACTATTCTAGAGGTGAACCTTGGTTACCAGGCATTATTATTGAGGTTACAGGTGTCAGAAACTATGTTGTAAAAGTGTTAACCGAAAGTGTAGATTTAATTTGGTGTAGACATTGTGATCAATTGAAAGCTAGGTATAATACTATTGAAAATGGAAAATCACCAGTTTCTGCATCTCTGTTTAATTATCAAGTTGAAAATTCACTTATTAAACCAAGTATTAGCAGTACTGTTGGAAACAAGGAAATTGTAAATGACTGTGTTGGCAGTGATACCATTTTGCAACCTGCAGGTGCCACTGAAGTACTTCCTAATCATAACATTGACAAATCTGTTAATGAACCTTATGTTCCTACTGAGCCTCTATTGAGGAGGTCAAATAGGTCAGTGGGGAGGAATATGTAGTGTATTCACATTAAAGAAATGTTTAGGTTAATGGCGACATACGCCTTCTGTTTCTGTTTTGTTCAATGTTGAATTCGTGCGCTTCCCGGAGCGCCATAATGTAAACAGTGTGTGAAATACACACAGTGCCGGAAGCCTATGTTTCCTTCAACCCTTCCATGTAACCATGGAGAACAGGGAAACTAATTGGCACCTAAGGAAAAGCCAATACATAACAAAAGGTATACTTTTCTTGTGTATGTGATAAGGCTAGGCTTGTATAGTGGATTAGGCTTCTATGCCGTTTTTCAAAGTAGGATAGGGAAAAACTTCCTGTTTGTCCTTATCTGCCTTTGATGGCTCCATGGGCCTATCAGGTCACTTCCACCCCTTTAAAAGGGGTGCTTCCTAGCTTCTTTCATTCACACTACTTGAAGCCACTCAGAAACTACAAGCCAGTCCCTAAATCAGCTAGCTCCGCTGGGACTAAATTCACAAACTGCAACTACTTCTTCTTCTACTTTTAGCCGGAGATGTAGAGAGCAATCCTGGGCCCACCACAAAATACACATGCCCAACATGCTCTAAACCCATTACTTCGAGCAGACAGACAAAGGGCTCAGTTCAGTGCAATATGTGCAAAAACTGGGCCCACCTCACTTGCTGACACAAACCAATACACAAACACTTGGACATGTTCTACCTGCCCTCCAGTAACCCCACTCCCACCTCCCCAACCACAGCCAACACCCTTACCCACTCCCAATTTCCCTTTGCCCTTACCCCCGATTAGTACTCCCCTTCCTTTGTCCCCGATCTCTCCTTTCCCCCCCTCTGACCCAGATCCTACACCTTCCCCACTACCACCCCAACCTCAACCCCAAACGGCAACATACAACACATACAAAACACACAACATCAACATATTACAACACAACATTGACGGTATTAACACTAAAAAACATGAACTTGAACACTTTCTTAAACAACACAACATACACATTGCAATTTTACAAGAAACAAAATTAAGACACTCACACAAAACACCATCATTTCATAATTACACCACCATCAGACAAGACCGGACTGACGGCAATGGCGGTGGACTCATCATCCTGATCCACCACTCCATCTGTTTTGTGGACACAAGTGCCACAACCAAAATTCTCCTCCCTACCACAGATAACACAACAGAAACCCAATCCATTCGTATCCGCACAGGCAACAATTCAACACTAACAATAGTTAACATGTACATTCCCCCCCAATCATCCCCCACAGTTCCAAACACCTTCAGACCTCAACTTAGCCAACTAACCTCAATCCCCAACCTGATCATGGGTGGTGACTTCAACGCCAAGTCGTCTGCCTGGTTTGTCGACAACCCTGACACAGACAGAGGGCTTGATATACAGACTCAATTCGACTCATTGACTATCATGAACAACACGCATAATCATACACATATCCCATACCAAGCCCTCTACACTCCCTCCTCTCCTGATATCACCTTTTGCTCCCCCTGCCTAACCCTAACAACATCATGGAGAGTGGTCGGAGCCCTTGGCTCTGACCACCTTCCAATCATCATCACCACCAAAACAAGATGCACCCCAGCTGGCCACAGACACACTTACACCAATTACAAGAGAGCTAACTGGGAAGCCTTTACTGAAGAGACAGAACAACATTTTGAAACACTTAACAGTACACCAATCACAAACATAAACAATGCTGTGCACGCTTTTAATACAATCATACAAAATGCAGACAAGAGATACATCCCTAGAGGCAACAGAAAATCACACAACCCCAACTTCACACCAGAAATCCAAGGCCTCATCAGACAACGTGACA
The DNA here is from genome assembly GCF_046742065.1 of Oratosquilla oratoria. Taxonomy (NCBI): domain Eukaryota; kingdom Metazoa; phylum Arthropoda; class Malacostraca; order Stomatopoda; family Squillidae; genus Oratosquilla; species Oratosquilla oratoria. Next base: position 24,329,895 of record NC_134794.1, on the reverse strand, counting down.
CACTTAAACACGATACCCCCACACCTATCCCTCAAAACATAGCAGACCAAATACAAACACTAAACACTGTGATTGCCAATAAAATACATGAACAAAAAACACAAAATTGGCAAAACTTTATCAATACACTTGATCACAAAACAAACACCAGCAAATTGTACAAAACACTCAACAGCATCACACTATCCAACACTAACACTACACGCTCTCACGCAGCAATAATCACAACAACAGATAATCTACCCTCAAACAGACAACAAGCAAACGCACTCATACGTCATTTTGCACAGACGAGCCATCTTACATCTCACCCTGACGACCGACACACCATTCGACGTAAGAAAGACTTCCCCACAGACTCAGACTATACACCCTTCATAGACAGTCAGACAAAACTCATAATGCATAATCTCAAGCACTCATCTGCCTGTGGCCCTGATAACATAAGCAACATCCACCTAAAACACATTGGACCACAAGGTATACACGCACTCACAAACATTGCAAACTACAGCTATTCACACAACACTATACCCGACATCTGGAAGCATGGTAAAATAATCATCATTCCAAAACCGAACAAAGACCCAACAATGCCAACATCGCACCGCCCAATCACACTTCTCTGCACCCCCTCTAAAGTCATTGAACGCCTAATACTTAAACTTGTCACACCATATATTCCCCTTGCTGACTCACAACACGGTTTTAGGCCACTACACTCCACAAACACTCTTCTGACAAACCTCACACAAAGAATTTTAGATGGCATCAATTCAGATAGGCCCCACCACAGAACACTTCTTATAACATTGGACATTAGTAAAGCTTTTGATGCTATCCCCCGCCACAACCTAACAAATAAAATATATAACACAGACATGCACAATAACACCAAAAGATGGCTGGCCAATTATCTGGCAGGCAGGAATGCTCATGTGTCATATAATGGCCAATCATCGCACATCAGAAACATTAAGAACGGAGTACCACAGGGCTCAGTTCTATCCCCCACATTATTTAATCTATACATGCATGACTTACCCACGCCAGACACCTCAGAAATACAAATCTCTTCCTACGCAGACGACATAACAATCACATGCACACATCGTAACACAGACAAAGCTGCAGAAATAATCCAGCCTTACCTTGACACACTCAACACATGGTTCATCACAAACAGACTCAAAATAGCTCCAACCAAATCTACAGCAACACTTCTCACCAACTGGACAAAAGAACACAAATACATACCTCATCTCTACATCAACAACACTCTAATACCACACACAAACACACCGAAAATTCTTGGTGTAACATACAATACATCCATGTCTTTCAAACAACACCTCACAAACATAAAAAACAAATGCACACCTAGACTTAACGCACTTAAATCAATCACTGGAACAACATTTGGACAAAACAAAGAAACTAATATAACAATATACAAACAATGCATACGCTCAGTGATGAATTATGCGAGTCCTGCATGGGCTCCTAATCTCAGTGAGACACACCACAACACCCTTCAAATCATACAAAACAAAGCCCTAAAAACAATTACAGGCTGCACAAATACATCACCTACAGACCATTTACACCATGAAACAAAAGTCCTCAAAGTCAAGGACCACCTCGACATGAGAGGCACACAAACACTTGCTGCAGCCACCACAAACACATCACACCCGCTACACTACATAGCAGAACACCCACACACACCAAGAAACATTAAAACTACACCCAAAGACCTTTATTACACACAGATACTCTCTTCTCTTCCTCCACAACCACCAAATACCAGCCTCCGGAAACATATTCATAATCATATCACTCACCGCTCCATTAACACACTGAAAGACAACACACTGCTGCATGCCAGACCCCCTGATATCCACCCTTCTGAATCCTCTCTCCCACGAAAGGACAGAGTCCACTTGGCCAGACTGCGATGCGGTCACCACCCAGCACTTCTAAGCTACCAGAAGAGGCTGGACGACCGTGTTGTGAACAGCTGCCCAGGATGTAACACTTCACCCCATACCATACAACACATAATGGAAGACTGCATTATACACAATCATGCACGCAAACAACACAACATACACTCTATAAAGGATTTGTGGGAAAACCCAGTTTCGGCTGTGGCCTTCCTTGGGGAGACGGGACTGCTCGGACAGACAGTCTAGGGAACGACAACAACTTCTTCCATTTTTCACTTTCATCGGGTCGACATCGGCCGTGGTCTACGTGGGAGACATTTCCCCCCCGTCACCTAAGGGTGCGTAAGGTATGTACTCACTAAGTTTCTTTTGTAGTAATATGCATGTTTTATTTTACCTATATGTAGGTTATTGAATTCAAAGGGATGTTAGTGGTTTATCCACTTACAAGGGGAGGGTTGGAGTTACTCTGTCGTTCCGCGCATATTTTGATAACAAGTGCGATTTGTAACCGGCTCCTCTGGGAGTTTGTGATGTTATTTATTATTTTTTATATTATTATTTAACTATTTAGTTATTATAATTGCTCCTTTGGCATTCTCCTTTATATATTTATTTGATGGTAGTTTGATTTAATTATAATGGACGTATTATCTTTTTTTTTTGCATACATGTGTATTCAGTGTATTAAAACGCCTACACTCATATATATATGCATACAAACACAATTATATACATGATGATAATACGTACGACAGTTACGATCCTAATTTAGGCTTTGATCTAATGCTTATCTTACTATTACAAAATGCAAAGATGAATTGATTTGAAACAAGATGTGTCTCACATATTATTTGAGTGACGACACGTGTGCATAACACGTTTCCTCACTATTTGAATATTAACATTGACATATTAATTATGTATTAAGTTTTAATTTGAAGTTGATGTTTTTATATATTCATAATCATATCACTCACCGCTCCATTAACACACTGAAAGACAACACACTGCTGCATGCCAGACCCCCTGATATCCACCCTTCTGAATCCTCTCTCCCACGAAAGGACAGAGTCCACTTGGCCAGACTGCGATGCGGTCACCACCCAGCACTTCTAAGCTACCAGAAGAGGCTGGACGACCGTGTTGTGAACAGCTGCCCAGGATGTAACACTTCACCCCATACCATACAACACATAATGGAAGACTGCATTATACACAATCATGCACGCAAACAACACAACATACACTCTATAAAGGATTTGTGGGAAAACCCAGTTTCGGCTGTGGCCTTCCTTGGGGAGACGGGACTGCTCGGACAGACAGTCTAGGGAACGACAACAACTTCTTCCATTTTTCACTTTCATCGGGTCGACATCGGCCGTGGTCTACGTGGGAGACATTTCCCCCCCGTCACCTAAGGGTGCGTAAGGTATGTACTCACTAAGTTTCTTTTGTAGTAATATGCATGTTTTATTTTACCTATATGTAGGTTATTGAATTCAAAGGGATGTTAGTGGTTTATCCACTTACAAGGGGAGGGTTGGAGTTACTCTGTCGTTCCGCGCATATTTTGATAACAAGTGCGATTTGTAACCGGCTCCTCTGGGAGTTTGTGATGTTATTTATTATCTTTTATATTATTATTTAACTATTTAGTTATTATAATTGCTCCTTTGGCGTTCTCCTTTATATATTTATTTGATGGTAGTTTGATTTAATTATATCGCACGTATTATCTTTTTTTTGCATACATGTGTATTCAGTGTATTAAAACGCCTACACTCATATATATATGTATGCAAACACAATTATATACTTGATGATAATACGTACGACAGTTACGATCCTAATTTAGGCTTTGATCTAATGCTTATCTTACTATTACAAAATGCAAAGATGAATTGATTTGAAACAAGATGTGTCTCACATATTATTTGAGTGATGACACGTGTGCATAACACGTTTCCTCACTATTTGAATATTAACATTGACATATTAATTATATATTAAGTTTTAAATTGAAGTTGATGTTTTTATTTGAATGTGTGTGTAGAGTGAAATCAGCTGTAGTATGGTGTGGGTGGATTGGTGTTTATTTTAGGAGAAATTCTTGGCCACCAGTGGTGGTCAGGTATGTTGTCTGTGTTGAAGTTGTTGCAATGGGTTATAAGTTCTTGATTGACGGTTGTAAGGCTGTTCCATGTTTTCTTTCCTAGTCTGTGACTTCTTGTGTGAAGAGGCTCTATTTTATCTTGTTTGTGTAGTTGTTCCGTTGTAGTGCGATAGGGAGGTGTATGTTTGTGTGCTTTTATGATCTTGTTTTGAGTAGCTTGTAGTATTTGTGTGTGGTTTTGTTTAGTGTGGTGTTGAGTAATGGAGGGTATTCCAATTGTGGTCTTATTAGTGTCTTGTATAGTTTTAATTGGATTTTTGTGTTTAGGTGTTTAAATCTTTTTAGTTTTTTATTTGTGCTGTTAGCTATCTGTATACATGTTCCTATGTGTGCTCCTAGTATTGTTATTTGTTTTTTGAATGGTATTTTATTTCCTTCTATTGTGATTAGTGTTGGTTTGCGTGTGGAAATGGAGAGTACTTGTAATTTTGTTTTATTTGTGGTTATTTTCCATTTCTTTTCATATGTGTCTATTATTTGTACAGTATTTCTTTTTCTGTCTTTTTTGTTAACATTTTTCTACTTTTGTTGTTGTTGTTGTTGTCGTTCCCTAGACTGTCTGTCCGAGCAGTCCCGTCTCCCCAAGGAAGGCCACAGCCGAAACTGGGTTTTCCCACAAATCCTTTATAGAGTGTATGTTGTGTTGTTTGCGTGCATGATTGTGTATAATGCAGTCTTCCATTATGTGTTGTATGGTATGGGGTGAAGTGTTACATCCTGGGCAGCTGTTCACAACACGGTCGTCCAGCCTCTTCTGGTAGCTTAGAAGTGCTGGGTGGTGACCGCATCGCAGTCTGGCCAAGTGGACTCTGTCCCTACGTGGGAGAGAAGATTCAGAAGGGTGGATATCAGGGGGTCTGGCATGCAGCAGTGTGTTGTCTTTCAGTGTGTTAATGGAGCGGTGAGTGATATGATTATGAATATGTTTCCGGAGGCTGGTATTTGGTGGTTGTGGAGGAAGAGAAGAGAGTATCTGTGTGTAATAAAGGTCTTTGGGTGTAGTTTTAATGTTTCTTGGTGTGTGTGGGTGTTCTGCTATGTAGTGTAGCGGGTGTGATGTGTTTGTGGTGGCTGCAGCAAGTGTTTGTGTGCCTCTCATGTCGAGGTGGTCCTTGACTTTGAGGACTTTTGTTTCATGGTGTAAATGGTCTGTAGGTGATGTATTTGGGGTAGGTGATAATTTGTGTAAGGTCGTCTGCGTATTGTATTTGGAAGCAATGTGGTGAGGGTCTTGGTATGTCACTTGTGTAAAGGTTGAATAATGTCGGTGATATGATGCTTCCTTGTGGTACTCCACTGTGTAATTTGAATGTTGGTCCTGTATATGTATTTATTTTTATGTTTGATGTTCTGTTGTCTAAGTAGTTGCATATAAGTTTGTTTATGGGGTCTGATAAGTTTATCTGTTGTATTTTGTATTTGAGTCCTTCGTGCCATACTTTATCAAATGCTTTTGAGATGTCTCTTGAAACTATAGTGCATCCTTGTTTTTGTTTTTGGCTGTTGGCGATGTGTTCACTTCATGTATATGTTTTTATATTGTAGTACTGCTACTGATATATGGGCATTTTTATGCATAATTATACAAAAAACTGTATATGTACTCTCTACTGTTCTTGTTTCGTTGTGAAGCACATGCTTTTTCTTAATTTCACAGTTCCACTAATAACTATATAGGCTCTTGTGTCTTAAGGATGTTTTCTATTCATTTAGCGGTTGTTGCTTGCAACACATTAGCGCAGGGGGACCCGCTTGGTTTCGAGTCCAATATTACGACTGGAGGAAGTGGATAGTTTTAGATACTTGGGTGCAAATGTGGCAGGAAAAGGTGGAGTGAAGGTGGAGGTAGAATGTAGATTGAGAGAAGCAAGTAAATGCCTTGGTGGATTAAAGAGTGTTATGAGGAATAGACATTTGGGAAGAATGGATGCTAAGAGGAGACTGTATGAAGGAGTGATTGTGCCAACAGCACTGTATGAGGCAGAAACATGGAACATAAGAGAGGAAGAGAGAAGGAGTTTGAATGTGTTTGAGATGAGGTGTCTGAGAAGTATGATGGGGGTTACTAGGCTAGATAGAGTGAGAAATGAGGAGGTAAGGAGAAGAACAGGGGTGGAAAGGGAGTTGGGTGATAGGGTTGATGAAAGAGTATTAGGATGGTTTGGACACATGGAAAGAATGAGTGAAGAAAGACTAGTAAAAGAGGTATGGAAGGCAGATGTGGAGGGAGTGAACATGAGGGGACGTCCTAGGATGAGGTGGATGGATGGGGTGAAGGGGGCTTTGGGGAAGAGGGGAATGTCTGTTGAGGAAGGACGGGAGAAGATAGAAGACAGGGGTGAATGGAGAATGGTTGTATATGGATGATGTTGTGATGCATGAGGTGGAATGGGCAGGGGGGGTTGGGAGGTGAGGTAGTATGTGTGAGCAAAATTTGACGCAGCCCGAAGGGATTCCTCCCCGTCTTCTCCTTTTATGCATGGGGGGACGGAGAGGGGGGGGTCGCCGATTTAATGAAGCAGCCTTGCTGTGGATGTGCTGTGTCTTGCGACACTGCTTCTGACCCAGGGCAGTGGACAAGGTGCAGGGATGACCTGTCATCCAGGAGGTGCTAAGATAAGAGGGAGGGTGGAGGGGTGTGGAGTGTATTCAGGGATGGAATGGGTGGGAATGATTTTATGCCTTTTCCTTTTTGGCTACCTCCCTTGTAAGGGGGAAAAACCCTTGGTATATGTATGTATGAATTTTAAAATCCAGCGACCCTATCAAGAAGACACTGTTACTACACTATAAATGTTGTTTGACGAGTTAAACACCATATGAGGATGGAGCCTTTATTTGTACGACGTTTCGCTTATTACAGCTTTTTCAAGTACAAGTTGAGATACAAATGCTTGAGATTAAATAAGGGGAAAGGAGGGAACGGGGAAAGAAAAGAAGAAGGGGGGCGGGGATTGAACACTGGGAAAGGATGAGAATGCTGGCCCAAACCTCCGTGGGCAAAATGTCCACAAAGGGTGGTTTAAATATTTAAAATTTTGCTGGCCATGGGCATTAGGGGAATTATGTGAGGCGAGATGTTAAACATGCCCCTGTTTTGCCCACGGAGGTTTGGGCCAGCATTCTCATCCTTTCCCAGTGTTCAATCCCCGTCCCCCCTTTCTCCTCCTCCTCCTCCTCTTCCTTTCCCCTTCTTCTTTTCTTTCCCCGTTCCCTCCTTTCCCCTTATTTAATCTCAAGCATTTGTATCTCAACTTGTACTTGAAAAAGCTGTAATAAGCGAAACGTTGTACAAATAAAGGCTCCGTCCTCATATGGTGTTTAACTCGTCAATCTTGTCGGCAACAGCCACTTTCATGAAAAATAAATGTTGTTGTTTGATAATAGTGATATTGAGAACGCCAATAATGTTTTATATGAATTTTGGGTTAAAAGAAATGTTAAAGAAGAAATATTAATCTCTTCTTAGAGAATTAGAATTAATGTAAAAGTGAATAAGCTTAACATATTTTTGTAACAAAAGTCATATAAAGGATTGAATATTTATATAGATATTTAACCTAAGCTAACCTAACCGAACAGAACCTAATTTAGTTAATTCAGTTAAAACCTAACCTATGGTGACAATTGACGAATGAGTCACGAAATCTATAAGTGGTCCGATTCAGCCAGTGCCAGCGAGGGCCAAATGAGCCATGAAAATTAACATAATTTCTGATTGTTAGTGTGTTATGTATAGGGCCTATAGTACTTAAAGAAAAATTCGTCCCACCCCCATTTTTAATCATGTGTTCTATTTTTCTGTATAGGTCATGGATCGCTTCCTAAGTCCCCACAAGAGGCAACGAGTTAATGATGACGATCATGAACCATGTTCTTCTCGTTCCACTGAAAATCCGGAGTTGGAAGAGAATGTGGATGATGACAGTACCCAGAAAATACAAGACGTCCTCCAGGGCCAAACGACATCAGCCTGCTGCCAGATAGTGAGCCTACCTGTCCTGATTTGAAGAAATATCCTTCACATATGCAAGGTGGTCAGACAAGATCATTCAATAAACGATGGTACCAACAATATTCTTGGCTTGAATATTCCGTGGTCAAAGATGCAGCTTACTGTTTTGCGTGTCGTCATTTTATAACTTCCAATCTTGGTTGAGCTGAACAATCATTCACCCACAACAGATTCAAGAATTGGAAGAAGGCAACCATGTCTCTGAAGGCTCATGATACTTCAGCTTGTCATAAATTTGCGATGCAAGCTTGGGGAGAATTCAAATTGCAGAAAGTTACAGGGGCAACAATTTATCAAGCCATTGATGCCGGGCATGACAAGACAGTGGCGGAAAATCGGCGGTACATTAGAGCAGTTATTGATGTACTTCTCTATACAGCATGTCAAAATGTTGCCCAGAGAGGGCACAGAGAAGGGGTTGAATCCGACAATCGAGGAAACTTTTTGGAATTACTTAATGTGCTAGCCAAATATGATCATACAGTTGCAAAAAAAGTTAACGGTCCGGGGAATGCAAAATATACTCACCACGATATACAGAATGAATTATTTGAAATAATGGCAGGTATGATCAGAAAGGAGATAAGTGATGAGGTGAAACAAGCAGAGCACTTTGCCATCATGGTGGACGAAACGAAGGATATAGCGAAGAAGGAGCAGATCTCTATTGTTGTGAGGTATCTCCATGATCAGGAGCTTCATGAAGAATTCTTGGATTTCACACCAGCTGAAGGCCTTGATGCAGAATCGTTACTCCAGAAGATAAAAGAAACTTTAGCCAAATGTAAAATTGACCACAGTACCTGTGTCGGTCAGTGCTATGATGGAGTGGCAGTTATGTCGGGTTGCATCAGTGGGGTCCAAGAAAGATTCAGAAGAGACGTTTCACAGGCTGCATACATCCACTGCTATGCTCATAGGCTAAACCTCGTTTTAGTTGACGTAAACAATATAAGGTCAATCTCTGAGTTTTTCGGCACAATCCAATCACTGTACAACTTTTTCTCCTCGTCGGTGGTGCATCAGGAATTTCTAAAATTCCAAAAGGAGCTGAACCCAGAAAGACCACATATAGAACTCAAACGGTTATCGGACACCAGATGGGCATGCCAACACTCATCCTGCCAAGCTGTTAAAAGGACCTTACCTGCCATCGTTGCAACCCTTAAACATCTAATAGAAGGGGAAAATGTGGACAGGGCCAGTGGAGCAAGGTCACTCGCTGCCCTTCTGGATCACCATTTTGTGACGAATCTGGTGTTCATGGAGAGTTTGCTGCATTTGACGAAAACCTTGTCAGATCAACTCCAGTCCCCCGATCTCCAGCTTGCCTCAGCAGTTGATTTGGTTGAAGCGGTGATGTCTAGTCTCACAGAGATTAGAAACGAAGAGAGCTGGGAGCAACTACGAAATCATGCTGAAGAATTGTGCCAGACTGTAGGGATTCGCAGACAACTTGTGCATCAGAGGCGAAGGGCAACCCCACAATACTTGGATGAGTTTGTCATAACATCCGGCATAGGACAAGATGATGATTCGAATGACTCCGATGTTATCAAGAGATGGATTTACTACTCCGTGATAGACAAATTTCTCGGTGAGTTGAAAAGAAGGTTTTCTGGCGATGCATGTCAGGTACTTATTGGAGTATCTGCCCTCAACCCCAATCATCCAACCTTTTTGAACAAGGAAAAGCTATCAGGAATGGCTGCAAATTACGGGGTGGAGGACAAAGATCTATCCGTAGAGCTGCACCAACTAAGAAGGTTGATTGCCAGAAAGCAGGGGCAGGGAATGGAAGTGGACACACCTATGCAACTTGCCATCATGCTCCAACCGTACAAAGATGCATTCATAGATTTGTTTAAGCTAGTGCGTATAAGTGTTACTCTTCCAGTTAACTCAGCATCATGTGAAAGAAGCTTTTCGTGCCTAAAGCAACTGAAAACCTACTTGCATAACAGTAGCGGGGACAAACGTACCAGTAATCTTGGAGTATTAAACATCAATTCCCAAAGAGCAAAGATGTTAGACAGGGATGTGATTATCAATGCATTTGCTGCCAACCATAGGAATAGGAGTATCATTTTAAAGTAGGTGGAACCAGGGCTGTGGAGTCAGAACACAAAACCTTCGGCTCCGACTCCTCTATTTTTGGCACCTCCGACTCCGACTCCTCTATTTTTGGCACCTCCGACTCCGATCCCTCTATTTTTGGCACCTCCGACTCCGACTCTATTTTTGGCACCACCGACTCCGACTCCTCTTCATGTAATTAACTGATTATGGCCTACATATTTTATAAAGCCTATACAACACACATATGCTCCAATCTTGAGTAGACTTATATCATTATAACTGGTTTATATCAAAGAATAAAGATATGTTATATTGTGGCTTTCCTATCTTTGACCTCTTCATTAATACTTTATAACTGAAGTAGAGACAAAATTTATGAAAGGATATTGAAGAAAATTCAGTAAAAAAAAATAGTCTATAATGTTAGGCATTTGGCATAATATATATCTTTGCAAATAAGTGATAAGTACATTTCAAAAACAAAAATATTGTACTTTATAACAAAAGTCGAAATATAACCTTTGTAAAAGATATGCAAACCTAATAATAAAAAATACATATAATGAAAGATTTTTTTTACATATATAGTTTTGCAAATAAAAATAAAATAAAATACTTTACAAAAAGAAGTTTAGGCAAATTTTTTGAAAGAAAACAGTAAATATAGAGAAAATTATGATAAAAAATATAATGTATGACTTTTTACATATATAGCTTTTTCTATGAAAGAATAAAGACATCATATGATGATTTTTTTTTTCATTACAGCCATAATCAAAAGTTACAACTAAAAAGATTTTTATGTTTTATTAAAGAAATCATGGTTGCCCTAAGAAATGAAAATAAAGTTCAATTGGAGTTAAGGTTCTTCTTACATGACCTAATACATTGTTCTTAAAAATAGAAATTACTGACACAAGTACCTCTTGGTTTAACTACATACTGGTACTGCTATGCGATTATTGCGATGGACATTACTCTGGTTCTGGAACCAATCTTATCGATACGAGTACAATACATACAGCTGAACATGTTTGAAACGTGAAACTTTTTTTTTTTTTTAACTTTAAATATCCTTATTTCAATCATTCAACGTTAAAAAGTATAGAGGGGAAAATAAAAGAAGGGGAAAGGAGAGAAGAGATGGTATTATTGCATTAGTCTACAGTTGAAATCATAATTATCCTACAGTTTGGCAACACAGCAGAAGGAGAAACCACCAAACTGATGGAGTGATGGAAACGATGCATATGGAACTTGACAGGAATATTACAGCTCCTGTGACTGTGTGTCAACAGAAGGTGTAAAATGGAGGTGTTTTTTTAATTTATTCAATTAATACTTTGGATGTTTATTGGTTTATGTATAAATTTGAAAGCCAGCATTGCACAAGGATGTTACGGGGTTTAGTGTAATGACCACGAAGATAAGACGATGAGATTTATTACATTTTATAAAATGATGTTTTTTTTATATAATCTACTTATAAGGAGTGTGCACTGCATAACTCTACAGACTAAACTAAGGCCTTATAAAGTGTAAATTTAACTGGAGTCGGAGTCAGTATATTTTTACCGACTCCGACTCCAGTGACACCATAATTGCTTCCGATTCCGACTCCACAGCCCTGGGTGGAACAATGTATTTCCCGAGATATATCATCGTAAGTTTCTCTCTTTTTTTTTCTTTTTTTTGATCTGTTTATGGTTGAAATCCATGAAATGTCAAAACATCAAGGATTTACTGGCTTTTTCATATGAAGGACACTGAATGAAGAAAACATGTATTTCTATGTTTTTAAAAATATTCTTAAGGAACAACTTGCAATTAAGTTTAGCAAGAGGATTACATTTTTGTTATTGAAATATGTAAATAGTTTCTAGGGAAATGCTTATGTTTCAAAAGTTTGTTCAGCTATACAGTATATGAATTTCATTTTCATTCATATAAATGTTTTACAAAACGTAAAACCTTTTTGTTTTTGTTTTTATTTCAATCTTTGTCTATTCGACAATTGAAGAAATATAGCCTACTTCAAGTAATGTTTCATGAAGCAATTTACACAGATGTATATGCTACATGGGTTAAAAGGGTGATCAGATGCCAGGACCCACAATACTATATAAGAAGCTTTTGAATTTCCACATTGGCCCTGAATTTCCTATGGCATGTACTGCATGATGAATTGGTCACGGTAAAAATTAACAGACAATAATACCCCATTCATAGACATTTAATCCAGCACAAGAAACCCTAGTCACAGCATGCAGCGCATGTAGAGGGGGTTTTGATTACAATCCTGCCCAAAGTACCGTGTAATTTTTTGCAACCTAAGTGGAATAGCAGCTCGGTGAAGTGATAATAATAGAGCTCCAGCAGTGGGTTTGGAATCTCGATATACCTCACTTGAACAATAGATAAGTGAGGTTAGAAAATCAACTTGTTTACCGGGATCAAAACAGCATGGTATGCCTCCCATGTTCAGATGTTCGTGAATGATCATCTAAGTTTATTTTCTGAGACCACCTCCTCAGCCCCCCCAAAAAAATCCTAGCAGAGCTCCCGTCAGGGCGGTGCCCCTGGACCCCACCAAGGACCCTAGGCCGGCCCCTTTGACCCCCATGCCGGACCTTGGACTACGCCTTTTGGATTGCCGCTAACGCGGAAATTATATTACTATTAGCCCCCCCAAAAATTTGCTCAGCCCCCCCTTAGCCTCCCCAACTAAAAATTCCTGGCGCCGCCGCTGGTCCAGCTATGTCCCGCTGAAGCGAAGACCTCACCTCTGTCCAGTACCTGATTCAACCGAAAGCTCATATTTTAAATTTTGTGTAATGTTTTTCGTTATAATAACACCATGGACCTTGGAAGCCTTGTGTTTGACCTCCCTTTAAGATACAAACAAACTATTCGGAAAACTGAGAAAATCACTAAGAAGATAGTGGATATTGAATTGGCTCTGGTCTTCAATCGAACATGTCTACAAGAAAACTTACTGCTCATTTATACTAATATATATATGTACATGTATATGTGTATATATATATATATATACATATACCTGAAATATCTAACAATACAATCTGAAGTATTCAACAATAATTATGAGCTCTGCTAAGCCTCATATATGTACTAATTCTACACTCCACTTCAGGAAAGTGTAATAATTGGACAACTCAGCATATTTTTGAGGATCTAAATATATCTATTTGCTTTCTACACCAATACAGGAAGAATATCCATGTGATAATTCATCTAAATAATAGTACATTCTTATGAAGTTCAGAATACTATACTATTGTAATTTGTGTATAGCATTACATGAAACTGAAGCATTACCCTAAAAATTATTTTAACTGCAATTCCATTAACTTACTACATCTGCAGCTGCCTGTAGCGCACTATTCAGTCTGGATAACATATCTGTCTTCTTCTTCCTAGCTTTTATGCTTTGACATAGTAAATCACTGGCAACAAAGCCAAATATCCCACTGCAAGACATTTGCTAAGTTATACACAGTTTGTTGTCTCCTTCTCCATCTGTAATAAAAAGCTATTGACAGAATGCAAAAACAAATATTCAAATTATTATTTTCCTTTTTAATACCCTACTACAAAACAAAAATAAACAAATAAATTGGATTGATAATAAAAAAAATAACAATAATAATGTTGGGTAAAACTAAAAGTAATCATAAGGTAATCCTAACCATTACACAATACATACCACCATCTTCACACCACCACCCAATCACATGAGCATGAAAAAAATTTCATATACATTACTAACAAGAGTTCTGGTTAATCTGCATTCTAAGAGGATCCTCAGGCATCCCCCACTACCAACATACAACTTAGAAACCAAGCTAAACTGAACTGAGTACACTTAAGCAGACTCTGTTGCAGCCACTACACAACATTCAGGATATAGAAACACAGATTAGGGAACACAACAAATGAAAAAATTATTTTGCCAATTCGTCTCACAGACATTTTCGAAGACAGCACAGTACTCAGTCAAATCTAAATATAACTGGAAATCAAGAATAAAGATCAAGTTGGAACTAAACATGAAATTGAGATTGAGTATGATATACTGAAGAGTAGGAGAAGGGACCCAATGAGCAGCAACCAAATTGATCCCCAATGGAAGAAGAAGAAGAAGAAGAAGAAGAAAAAAAAAAGGGGGGGGGGGCTGATAAGACTGCAGTGTTCAGATCAATGAAAGGAATGGAAATGACATATCTTTTGGTTTGGGAAAGTCATTAGGAAAAAATGAGAAAGGCTACATGTCTGAAGGTTATCAAGAAACATTTTTCTGTATAGATGCATCAACTCATGAAACACCTTAAAAGAGGACACCATCATATTCATATCCAAAAATGAATAAAAGGCCAAGTTTGTATGCTAAAGAAAAAATGGGACCTCATGAGCATAGTTCCTTTCCTGGACAATATATCCCAATTAGGTAAATACATAATATCTGAGGTGGAAGATCTTTATCTTAGCTGTTAATCTCCACTCATATTATTGGAGACAGTATTGTTGTATCATACAGGTTATAAAGGAGATATTCAAGGAGGACAACATAAAGGAGGTATAGTAGAAATTAAAAGTGATCAGTATTCTTCTTTAAGTGGAGACAAGTCTCCAGTCCTTTAAAGAATATATCATCCTGGTCCATAGGAGTGTCACTAGTCCATTAAATATTGATTACACAAAGCTTATGATGTCAATACCCTATGGGGACTGGGGTGGAGATCCCCTGGTGCCTGAAAGAGCGACTGATTTCCACCACAACTGTCACAACCCACTAATGTTATGGCCACACTAACAACAAAACTTTTCTTTCACAAAAATCATTCATCTTTTCAATCTTAGTCTTTTGAGGTACAACCACTCCTCATTTAACGACGACAATTGGGACCAGCGCGCCGTTGTTAACCGAATTGGTCGTTAAGCGAAAGTGTATACATATACGTACATGTACTGTATGTACAATGTCCAGCAATACATGTATCTTTATTTTCGTGTATTTTCCCTCTTTTATACAGTACATTAAAGCTTTATTTACTGTTTATTTACGGTGGTTAGGTTCCTGAAATTACTGTATATGACCAAATCCG
Organism: Oratosquilla oratoria; assembly: GCF_046742065.1. Lineage (NCBI taxonomy): Eukaryota > Metazoa > Arthropoda > Malacostraca > Stomatopoda > Squillidae > Oratosquilla > Oratosquilla oratoria. Next base: position 24,314,550 of record NC_134794.1, on the reverse strand, counting down.
CGTATGCTGACATTCCATATTGAATACCGGGGTATTTTTTCAGTTTCGACCATGGGCGCAATATGGCAATAGAAAATTAATATTAATTTTGTAAATTAAAATGTATCAACGTAATATGCAATTTTGTGGGCGGAAATGAAAGTAAAAAATACCATGCTACAAGAAAATATGCTAATGAACAAAGTCGGTAGCATAGGATCGGGACGCCATCTTGTCGTCTGCCAACGTCTCTCACGACGACGACAACGAGGACGAGCCGGATGACATTTAATCTGCAGGTAATGATTTATCAAACACAGGTTAGGTTAGTTTAGTTTAGGTTAGACAAATTTATCATCCTTTCATTTCTTCGACATCGGCATCTAATAGATGCCGATGTCTAATGGAATGGTACACCATGTTTGTTATGGTGTACCATTCGTCCGACATGACTTTGTTACTTACGAAATTTGTTTTAGCACCTTTTTTTTTCCGCTCACAAAATTGCATATTACGTTGATACATTATAATTTACAAAATTGATAATTAATTTTCTATTGCTATATTGCGCCCTTGGTCGAAACTAAAAATTTACCACTACCGGTATATACTGTACCCCAGGTAGTTTTTTCAGCTTGCAGGATGGTAATGTAGACCTAAGCTTCAGAACACTTTACCTCACAGGTAATATCCACCGTACAAGTTCATTTATAACATCATACAAATTTGCCTCAGCCAACTTAATTATCGTACACGACGTCGTAACTTCGGGAGATTTACGTTAAACGAATGTCATAAAGCCCATCATTACTCCGAGTTGTCGTTAACCGAGTAGATCATTAAATGAGGAGTGGGTGTAGTTCTATGCATAAGTTTCAGTGAGGTGATAAGACTTAAAAGATTTTGTGGCCAAAGAAAGGCAAGCTTCAATCAATCAATCAATTAATTTGTTGTCCCTGATCCCTCAGCAACAGCCATTGGGCAGGCAGGAAAAAATATTGTGTAAGCAAGTGCCAGCTGCTGACAAGTCTATCGAAATAAAACACTATGTGAGGATGGAGCCTTTATTAGTCCAACATTTTGCTTGTTACAGCTTTTTCAATTACTTGAAAAAGTTGTAACAAGCAAAATTTCATACTAATAAAAGCTCCATCCTTACATGGTGTTTATTTCTATAAAAGATATTGTGTTATTCTTTGTGAATTGTTAATGCGGGGCAGTGTAGTATAAGATATTCATTGTCTTCTGTTTGGCAGTTGCATTTGGGGCAGGGCTATTTATTCCATGCTGGTATTCTGCTAGAGTTGAATGGTTCTTGCTTCTCCAGACAATAATGAATCAAAATCACACCCAACAGTAAAAATAACATAGCCAAACCCTTCCACTGGAAAAGAACCCTAAAATCAAGGCTTCACTCATATGACCTTCAGGCCACATGTCTAAAGATCTGACAGTAAATATCAACTAGAAAATAAACCTGGTAAGATCAATCACAAGCAAAGTCTTTGAACAACAGATGGAAACTCTGATCATAATCTACAAACAATTCCTAATAACCACACTTGAATACAGTTCCATAACTTGGTTCTCATAAATTTGGAAAACATAACACACTATCCAAACTGTTGAAGTTAAAGCATTGACAACAGTAACAGGATGCATGCACCAACACCATCCCAGCAGTACACCTGCAATCAGAAACCAAAACCCCTACATGTAAATATGGTATAACATCATACAAACACAAACGGCTTAATGGGAAAAAAAGAAAAAAGAAACAGAAAAAAATCCACCAATGTTAATACATCCAAACAAAAACACATTCACAACCAGATCACAAAACAAGCTCTTCAAAATAGACCTACAAACTCAATACTCCACTAAATCCCACCCCCAATATCAGTCCTACAGAATAATTCCTCTCAAGAGAAGCAAGAACCATACTAGCATTCTTGCAATTGGGACATCATCCAGCTCTAAGACAGAACTGTCCTTGATGCAACCATCAAACAGGCTGTCCTTGATGCAACCATCAAACAGGCTGTCCTTGATGCAACCATCAAACAGGCTGTCCTTGATGCAACCATCAAACAGAGAACACTGAACATCTCATTGTACACTGCCCTGCACTATCAAAAAAATAAAGAAAAGAGGGATAAAAATAAATAAGGAATAAATAAATGATGATAACAATAAATAAATAATAATAATGAATAAAAATATTAATTCTTAAAATACATATATACATACATACATACATATACCAAGGCTTTTTCCCTCTTACAAGGGAGGTGTTTTGTTGTTGTTTGCCCTTCAAGTCGAAGATGGCCATGATATTGCTTTTTTTTTTTTTTTTTAACCATTCCCACTCATTCCATCCCCAATACTAGCTCCACCCTCTACCCTCCCTCTTATCTTAGTATCTCCTGGATGACAGGTCATCAGTGCATCTTGTCCACTGCCCTGGGTCAGAAGCAGTGTCGCAAGACACAGCACATCCACAGCAAGGCCTCTTCATTAATTCGGCGAACACCCCTCTCCATCACCCCATGCAGAAAAGTAGAAGACGGGGAGAAATCCCTTTGGGCTGTGTCAAATTTTTCTCACACATACTACCCCCACCCATTCCACCTCATGCATCACAACACCATCCATATACAACCATTTTCCATTCACCTGTCTTTTGTCCTCTCCCATCCTTCCTCAACAGATATTCCCCTCTTCCCCAAAGCCCCCTTTACCCCATTCATCCAAGGTCACCCCCTCATGTTCACTCCCTCCACATCTGCCTTCCATACCTCTTTTACTAATCTTTCTTCACTCATTCTTTTCATGTGTCCAAACCATCCTAATACTCTTTCATCCACCCTATCTCCCAACTCCCTTACCACCCCTGTTCTCCTCCTTATTTCTCAATCTATCTAGCCTAGTAACCCCTATCATACTTCTCAGACACCTCATCTCAAACACATTCAAACTCCTTCTCTCTTCCTCTCTCATGCTCCATGTTTCTGCCCCATACAGTGCTGCCAGCACAATCACTCCTTCAAACAAATTCCTCTTAGCATCCATTCCCAAATGTCTATTTCTCATTACAATTTTTAATCCACCAAGGCATTTACTCGCTTCTCTCAATCTACATTCTACCTCCACCTCTACTCCTCCCTTTCCTGCCACATTCGCACCCAAGTATCTAAAAATATCCACATCCTCCAGTCTCTCTTCCTTAACCACTTCACTACGGGACTTAAATCTCGCGGGCAGCAGCCAATGCCAGCCGTATGACGTGTCGTAATAATACTCGCATCATAAAATATAGTCACGGCTTATATCGATCGTTCTATCTTTCACCCGTGAATTTTGAAAACCACAGAGAATGGGATTAAGGGCAGATTAGGGAGAATGTAAAAACACAGGGGCGACTACAATAAATATAGTCAAGACGCCGATATGGCAGCGTCACGAATCCACTTGTTCCTCATGACGCCTACGTGTGCGGCACCGTATGGAAGGGTTTAATGTTCACTTCCAGTCAACTGCCACTATCACCCTTTGTACATCTCATCACCTTACTCTTACCCATATTTATCTTCAACTTCCTTCTTTCACACACTCTCCAAAATTCTGTCACTAACTTCCTCAATTCCTCCTCTGATCCTGCCACAAGTGCAGTGTCGTCCACATACAACAACTGGCTCACCTCCCACTTTTCTTCATTTTCTTTAACCATCTCCAATCCCTGACTCACCACCATTGCATTTACCTCTTGCACCACCCCATCCGTGCCAGGGCGACATAACACATCTCTGATGAAGGTCACCTTTACCTCAAACCACTCACTCTCTCCATTTCTAATCCTGACACACACTCTACTGCTCTCTTAACCCCTTCCATACGGTGCCGCACATGTAGGCGTTATGAGGAGCAAGTGGATTCGCGACACTGCCATATCGGCGTCTTGATTATAATTATTGTAGTCGCCCCTGTGTTTTTACATTCTCCCAAATGTGCCCTGAATCCCATTCTCTGTGGTTTTCAAAATTCGCTGGTGAAAGAGAGAACGATCGATATAAGCGGTGACTATATTTTATGATGCGAGTATTATTACGACACGTCATACGGCTGGCATTGGCTGCTGCCCGCGAGATTTAAGTCCCGTACTGAAGTGGTTAAAAACTCTTGACAGCTCCTATAAGCTTTCCTCCTATCCCGTATATCTCAAAACCTCCTATAATTATCTTCCTGTCTACCCTGTCATAAGCATTTTCCAGATCCATAAAAGCCCAAAATACATCCTTACCTTTTCCTATAGCTTTCTCACATATCTGTCTTACCACAAAGATCTGATCTACACAACCTCTACCCATCCTAAATCCACACTGTTCCTCACCAATTACTCTCTCTGTTCCTCTCCTAATCCTCTCAATCAAGATCCTCCCATACGCCTTCTGAACTACACTTAACAAGCTAATCCCTCTGAAACTACTACACTCACACTTGTTTCCTTTTCCCTTGTAAAGTGGAACTATACAGGCACTCCTCCAGTCCTCCGGCACTCTACCCTCTCTCAAACAAACATTAAATAACCTCACTAGCCAATCCACCATCACTCTACCTCCATTTTTTACACATTCTGCATGGCATCCATCCAGACCAGGTGCCTTACCTACTCTCGTCATCTCAACAACTGCCTTCACTTCATCCTTCCGTATTTCTCCTCCATTTTCCTCATTCATCACTGTCATTTTCTTAGCACTTCCCACTGCACCTATGTTTCCCTCCCTATCCTCCTTCACATTTAGCAACTCCCTAAAATACTCTGCCCATCTTCCTCTTACTGCCTTCTCTTCCATTATCATCTCTCCATCTGCACCTTTTAGCTTTTCTTCTCTACTTGATTCACCTAATCTTCCTCTCTTAATTTCTTTCCAAAACATCTTTTTATTACTTTCAAAATTTTCTGTCATATTCTTACCCCATTTCACATCTGCTCTCCTCTTTGCCTCCTTTATCTTGTGCTTTACTTCTCTTTTCTTTGTACCTCTCATATGACTCACTCATCCTATTTTGTGACCAATCTGTGAAAGCATGCTTCTTCTCTTCTACAGCCTTCTTTGTTTCCTCATCCTACCACTCACTACCCTTCCTTCTATTTCCTCCCATCCTTCTTGTTCCACACACCATCTTTGCACACCTTGTGACTCCCTCCTTGAACCATCCCCATTCCTCTTACACTCCTAGTTCTACTCTATCCTTTACTCCCTCTCACTCCTCTCTCAGCTTCTTCTTGTACTCCTTCTCCTTTTCCTTCTCATTTAAACAGTTCACTCTAAGTACCTCCCTACCTTTTGTCCTTTTCCTCTTTCTCCATCTATCCTCCACTCTCAATTTACCTTCCACCAAAAAATTATCAGATATTCCCCACACTCTCCCCCCTTAGAACATGTACATCCTTAACTCTTCCTATTATACTCCTATCTACCACTAAATAGTCCATTAACGCTCTATCTACCATCCTTCCATCCACCACCCTCTCCCATGTGTACTTACACTTTACTTTCTTCTGAAATACTGTATTTGCTATCATCAACTCTCTTTCAAGACACATCTCCACCATCAACTCTCCACTATGATTCTTTCCTGAAACTCCACATTTCCCAACCATTCCATCTATTGGTTCATTCCCTACCCTAGCATTAAGGTCTCCAAATACTACTATATTGACATTCCTCCCTAATCCCTTTATGCACTCATTTAAATCTATCCAAAAAAGTCTCCCTTTCTTCTACATTCTTCTCACTACCAGGCCCATATACACATACAAAAATCCACATCTCCTTTCCCAGTTTCACCTTCATCCACATTATCCTTGAGGAAACCTCCTTCCACTCCACTACATGTTTACCTATCTCTTCACTTACTAGTATAGCCACCCCTTCTCTCCCTCACCCTCTCTTCACTCCTGATAACCTCCCAAATACACTCCCAAACTCACTCCCGCCCCTCCCTCTCAACTTAGTTTCACTCAAAGCCAACACATCCATCTTTCTTCTCACAAACATACTACCTATCTCTTCCCTTTTACTCTCATCTGTACCACATCCACACACATTAAAAGACCCAAACCTTAGGGTACTGGTTGGAAAACTCCTAGACCCTCTTATGCCTTTACTTTTTTTTAGGAATGTCCCCTGTGGGGCTACAGGGAGAAGGATGCCTAGTCCCAATCCCCATCCCATTTTTCTCGCCTCTTACTATCCAAGTGGGAATACTTGGTGGTAGCATTCTTTTCCCCCACCACAGGGTAGGCAAAACATGGAAATGAATATTCAGAGAAATGGTACAGGACAGCAACCAGAGGTTGGGGGACAGCATAACAGAGGGACAGTAGCAGTATAATAAAAGTGTCATCATTTCTCTGTGAGCAGAGTCCTCCTCTATCACAGACAAAATTATGTGTGGCTCTGTTCCATAGGGCACCCCATATAGACCCTAAAGTATCAACTGCATGCTACTTTGCCACAACAACATGCAGCCAATACCCTAGACGGTGAATTCTTAAAATGAAGACATATTTTAGGTTGGAATGCTTCAACATCACATAATTCCCTATGGACCAAAATAAAGCAGAAGTTCCACAATTTCTATTCTACAAATTCCTCCAAAACACTAAAATCACACAAAACATGTTGCTTTCTCTCTTGAATCCTAATATATTTATTGAAAAATAAAGTAATTTCACTGCTGATAAAGAATCCAAACAATAATGTAAACACAAGTACCTTGTATTTATCTAATCGCATTATGCAGAAAAGAAGTTATGCTCATGGGTCCTGTCCCTTTTTCGCCAACATCTTATCTAGTTTTAAATTCACTCACAGCTTTTGTATTGACGGAAAATAGCAATCATAGAGAACATATGCTTCAACAACAATCTGCCAAGAAATGAAATGTCACCCTAATATGATCATTCATACACAAATAATTGACAATCATGCTACCTTGGAGAATTTGGATGCATCTTCTGTTTTCCATGCACACGGTGTAGAATTCAAATACCATCAACAATACAAAACTGAAAATAAAAAGGGAAAGTTTGTGACAAGGTGCAAAATAAAATTATTCATTTTAGTCCAAAAACTTGTACAAATCTCAAATCTATCAGGCACAACACTAATACTATAAGATAAGAATAACCAATTTGCATTTGAAGTGTATGTCTGCATCTGATGAATTTTCTGTATACAGTTTAAGCATTCAAATGTACCTTAATCATGATTAATACATTATTCACAGTATAATAATTCAAGCCACACTTAAGTAATTACCAAATTTATCAATTATGTCTTTCAAGGCCTATAATTTATTTTTTATCTGGATTCACTTTATTTAAACTTCAAAACATCTTAAACCTTTTGATCCAATCATCTCATTGATATATTGGAAACTAGTATGTAAAAAGATCACTGTTAACCCACTATCAGAGAAATAATAACGGAAAGTACAGAGAAACTGTATATTTTGACTACTCTCTGTAGTCCTCTTCAGCAGAATGCTTACTTGTCCATATTTAAAATATGGACAAGTTAACTCCACTGTGTTCCTTCATGCCAGCCAAAAAGACCATAGATTAGATTGGGATAATGCATCAATTATTTATAAATCACACTGTAGCTATAGAAGAAAAATTGTAGAATCTTCTCTAATAAAACATTATCCTAACTTTAATACCTATAAAGGCCAGTGGCCCCCAGATTGTATTACCAAGTTAGCGGTCAACAAGATCATGTCTAAAGCGGTTGGACAAAATATCACCCCTTGTCCTACTTTGACCCGACCATTTCAAGGGCATGTGACCTGAGCCCCCCCCCCACACACACACACACACTTTCCTCATCCCCTTCTATGTACCCCTCATTTCTTCATATATACTTGTACCTTAACCTTATGTAAGCATTCTGCTGAAGAGGACTACAGAGAGTAGTCGAAATATAGTTTCTCTGTACTTTCCATTATTATTTCTCCGATAGTGGGTTAACAGTGATCATTGATATATCTTATGTTTTTAGTGCAAGACAATTCTGTCTGCAAGGCACTGGGATGAAAGGGTTCAAGTTACTTCCATTCACCCCCATGACCTGATAACATATTTTGCAGATTTTGTTTTGACTAAGAGACTAATAGCATATCAATTATTCAGCTAAAGGTATTGAACTGTCAAGTTTACCTTCATATTTTCAGCAGCTATAATAATTAAATCTATTAAATGTAATCATTATAATTATATTAAAACCTTTATATAGGTGAGTGCATTTATGATTTTTTAACAAACTTATTCAATTGGTCATATTTGAAAAATATGTGCTGTGTATATATCCCACATTTCTTTAAAGTATAGAGAAAATGAAATGAATAATCTTGTGTTTTATACTATATCTAATGTTGTACTCTACAATGAAAAACTTTTCTTTGGTCATTCCAAGTTGCACAAAAACTCTATGAAAAGTGAACTAGTGCTATAGAAACAAGTGCATTTGCGAAATAAAAAAATATATATATACAAAGTCAGCTGTCATGCAAGCTTTGTAATACACAAGATTGGTATTATTTCATTCTTGCATGCATCATTTTTTCTTTTTAGCACTTAAGAGATTTATTTCTTCCAATGAAGTTATTTCCAGTACATAATTGCAGTATACAAACAACCCCAATGTTAATGACAAAATATAAGCATTTGATATGAAGGGTGGAGGGGAAGCACCTGATTGGTAGAGAATGGAAGCAAAGGTCAAAGTTGCCAGAACATCTGCAGGAGCATGCCAAGAATTTAACCCACATTTCCACTAAATTATGGCTATATGATAACCTATAGTATTTTCATGTCTATTAAAAAAAGGGGGGGGGGGAAGGACATATATAGTAGACCTTCAGTATCAACATTTTTTTATAGACAGTTTTAATTAAAAATAATAAAAAAAAAATTATGAAAGGAAGTTAAGAGAGGAAGGGGAAGTGAATCAAGTAGAGAGGAAATGGTAAAAGGCACAGATGGAGAGATAATAATGGAGGAGGCTGCAGTTAAGGGAACATGGGCAGAATGTTTTAGGGAGCTGCTAAATGTGGAGGATGATAGTGAGGGGTTGTTGGAAGCAGTGGGAGGCACTAGGAAAATTAAAGAGATGGGTGAGGAAAATGGAGGAGAAATAAGGAAAGATGAGGTGCAAATAGTTATTAAGATTATGAGAGGAGGTAAGGCACCTGGTTTAGATGGATGTCATGCAGAGTGTCAGAAGAAGGGAGGTACAGTAATAGTGAACTGGGAGGGTAGTGTCAGTGGACTGGAGAAGTGCCTGTATAATTCTGCTTTACAAGGGAAAAGGGGACAAATGTGAGAGTAGTAGTTTCAGAGGGCTTAGTTTGTTGAGTGTATTTGGAAAGGCCTATGGGAGGGTTTTGATTGAGAGGATTAAGAGAGGAACAGAGAGAGTAACTGGTGAGGAACAGTGTGGGTTTATGAAAGGTAGGGGTTGTGTGGATTAGATTTTTGTAGTAAGACAGATATGTGAGAAAGCTTTAGGAAAAGGTAAGGATGTTTTTTGGGCCTTTATGGATTTGGAAAAGGCTTATGACGAGGGTAGACAGGAAGGCACTGTGGGAGCTTTTGCAGATATACAGGTTTGGGGGAAAGCTGTTGAGGGCATTCAAGAGTTTTTATGAGAGTAGTAGAACCTGTGTTAGAATTAGAAATGGAGAGAGCAAGTTGTATGAGGTAAAGGTGGGACTGCATCAGGGATGTGTCATGTTGTCATGGCTGTTCAATATGTACATGGATGGGTTGGTGCAGGAGATAAATGTGAGGGTTATGAGGAGGGGATTGGAGGTGGTTAAAGAGAATGGAGAAAAGTGGGAGGTGAGCCACTTGTTCTTTGCAGATGACACTGTACTTGTGGCAAGATGAGAGGGGGGATTAAGTGAGTTAGTGATGGAGTTTGGGAAGGTGTGTGATAGGAGAAAATTGAAGGTAAATGTGGGTAAAAGTAAGGTGATGATGTGTACAAGGGGCTAGGATGGCAGCAATTTGGAAGTAAGTCTTAACCACTTCCCTCCGGGCCAAAATCTCGTGGGCAGCATTAGCTGCCAGACGTACGATGTTGCGTCATAATACTCGCATCATACAAAATAGTCACCGCTTATATCGATCGTTCTCTCTTTCACCTGTGAATTTTGATAACCATAGTAAATGTGATGAAGTCAGTTTAGAGAATATGTCAGTTATGCAGGGACAACTACAATAAATATAATCAAGATGCCGATATGGCAGCCTCGCGTATCCACTTGCTCCTCATGCCGCCTACGTAGGCGGCACCGTATAGAAGAGGTTAAAGGAGAGAGGCTGGAGGAAGTGGATGGCTTTAGGTACTTGGGGTTGCATGTAGCAGGAAAGGGAGGAATGGAGGTAAATTGTAGATTGAGAAAACCAAGTACCATAAAAGTCTTGGGGGATTATAAAGTGCCATGAGAAATAGGCAATTGAGAATGGATGGAAAGAGATTATATGAAGGGGTGATTGTGCTGACAGCCCTGTATGGGGAAGAGACATGTGAAACCAATTAATGATGTAGGGTGATGTATACCTGTATTTGTATCATACACTAGTGGATTATTACTGGTCTTAAGATGTTACACTGTTGATATCCTTATATATATATAGGTATAGATATCTTAGTATGTATATCACATTTCTGTTTTCTACTTTTGTATATTTCCTTGTATCACAGATCTCATTGAAGTTGTGTGAAGGATATAGAATGTTGATTTAAGGGGCACAGATAAAGAGTCCCAAACCTAGATGGGCAGCCAGTTTAGATGGTTAGTTAATGCCCAATGGGTTAAGTAAATGTGAGTGTTGACTCAGGTGGACTGAGCATGGCGCATTAGTGCTGAATCAGGGGAAGCTCTTTAATTTAAGTGAAGTGTCGCTCACCTCGACAATCTGTACACTTGGCTGGGGATAGTGACTTCAGGACCCAGTGGGCAAGTCACCAGTTTGCCCAGAAAGGAAGCTGGAAATCAAAAGTTGGAGCATGGATGATATAAGCGAATCTGAATAGAAGAAAGGAGAAAGAAAAGTTTGTAGGGAAATGTTGGAATGTCAGTGAGGATCCTTCTGGAGGTGATCCCTACAGAGAGAGTGGCAGGTTTAGCTCACTCAAAGCAACCATGCCGACAGGGGTCGCCGGATGGGTAGTCAGCAGCCCATTCAAACGGTAGGCATCCTCAGGTTGGGGATGGTTAGTTTAATGTATAAATGAGGGAAAGAAAACCTTCACACAAAATTGCAAAATTTTTGTACCCCTTTTTTATGTACCCTGGATTATATATGTAGGTTTAGAGGGTTAGAAGCATATCATGTATCAGGGTAATCAGGAATCTAGATGTAGGCCAAAGGATGCATCACCCCCGAGGCCCCTCCTTTGTGTAATGCACAAGTGACTCTTCACTTATACAAGACCACCCTTCCATCCCTACCGCATTCTCACAGTTTGGGCAGGAAAAATGTAATTTTTGCAGGAAAATTAATTTTTTCCCTGATACAAACCTGAGGTACTCCTTACAATAGGATACTTCGTGTAGCGTTAAGATTCCTACCGCTAAACACTGTGTGTTTTCAAAATCCTCACTCCGTGGGTCTGGGCAACGCTTATCCTCAGTAAGGGGCCCTATTGGGGCAAGGGGGCCCTTCCCCTCCACCACAAGTCTCGCACACTATGCTCCATTCTCTGAGCCAGGTATGAAATTAATCACAAGGTTTGTCAGGCAAGGGAGAAGGAACTTGTAGAGGGGTGGTTGAGGAGGGCCATTAGAGGTAAGGAGTACCTCAGGTTTGTATCAGGGAAAAATTAATTTCCTTGCAAAAATTACATTTGTTCCGAAGAATACAAACTCTTCAGTACTCCTTACAATAGGAGACTCGGACTTAGGAGGGAAGGAAGGTGTTATCTAGCCTGGAAAACCTCTGTAAGGAAATTTTAGTGTGCTAAGACTTACGTTGACCAGACCCTATACATTCCCCTAAACTTTGAAGGGCACCCATTTCTGTTCCTAGGAGTGGAGACAGACAAGTTATATTCACTTTTGTACCACTGAATGGCTTGAATTGATTCCCTTGGAATGCTTGAGAGCCCTCAGGTGAGGTAAGGGAATGTAGGAGTATGAGAAGGACTTTGGAAAGTTATCACCGGTTTTGCCGAGCCAGAACCTGGATGAGTTGTCAGGCTCGGCTGTGTGCTATTGGGGAGGGGTATGTCATTTCAGGACTTCTTGGGCAGCCACTATGGGGCCCAAGGAGAAGTTCCCTAAAGATTCCAACGTTACTTCTTTGAGGTAAAAGAAAGTGAACGTAGTCTGGCTCTTCCATATACAGTACCTTGAAGAACCTGGTTGATTGACAGATTCGTTCTGAAGGCTAGGGAGGTCCCTACTGCCCTCAGTTCATGGGCTTTCGCTTTAGGGCAATCTGTGTGGTTCATTTCGTAGGCTCTGGGGATGACTTCCTTGATCCAGTAAGAAATTGAATTCTTAGTGATGGGCTTCGGCTTATCTTTAGTAGAGAAGAACAACCTCTTTAATTCTGGTCTAAGATGTTCAGTTCTCTTGAGGTAAGTCCAGATGGCTCGTATCGGGCATAGGACTGTTTCCGTTTGTTCTCCCCCTACAAATTCGTCTAGGGAAGGAACACTAAAGGACCAGAATCTAGGGTCGGGCTTGGCAGGTTCTTGGTTTTTGGCAATGAAAGTGAAGGAGACCTCTGTCCATCCTTTTGAATGGGCGACTCTATAAGAGATGGCGTGTAACTCCCCTACTCTCTTGGAAGATGCTAGGGCTAGAAGAAAAACTGTCTTCAAGGTGAGGTCCTTCAGATGTGCATCTTGGAGGGGTTCATAAGGGGGACCCCTCAGAGAGTTCAGGACTAATGCCCCATCCCACGGAGTAGAACTTATTTTCCTGGGGGGGGGGCACGATTTTTTGAAATGCCTGAAGAGCATGGAAATTTCTGGTGAAACAGCTAGGTCCATTCCCTTCAGAGAAAACACCTGATTTAGTGCTGCCCTATAGCCTTGCACTGCCGAGAGGGAGATCTTCTTGGACTTCCTGAGGAAGTGGAAGAAGGAGGCAATCTCAGGAACAGTGGCTTGATCTGAGACTATTTTCCTGGAGTGGCACCATTCTGCAAAGGCATTCCATTTCCCTTGATAAAGGTTAGCTGAGGAAGAGCGAATAGGAGTGGACATGTCTACCACCACCTCTCTGGGAAAACCCTTCTTTAGGAGGATCCGGACCATAGTCTGAACGCGTGAAGATTGAGTGCTGAAGGGTTCTTGTGCCAAGCCCCATTGATAGATTGATGTAGAAGATCTGGTCTTCCCTGAAGGGCCAGGGGCACTTCTACTGCTAGATCGGGGGCATCTGGAAACCATGGGGCTTCTGGCCACCAAGGAGTGATCAAAGTCATCCGAAAGTTGGATGCGTTTCTTGCTCTCTGGAGCACCTTCTGGGGCAAGGGAAGCGGTGGGAAAGCGTAGGTGTCTAGGTTGTCCCAACTTTGCAGAAGAGCGTCCTCTCCTGCTGCCAGAGGATCCGGGAGAGGGCTGAAATATATTGGGAGTTGGTGATTCCATCTCGTGGTGAAAAGGTCCACCAGAGGGGAGCCCCATTTGGTGAGGATGAAGTTCGCTACTTCTTGATGGAGGGACAATTCTGTGCTGATGATCTGACTTCTTCTGCTGAGGAGGTCCGCCCAGACATTTTTCTTCCCTGAGGTGTAGCGAGCTTTGAGCGACACTTGGAGATTCTCGGCTAGATTGAAGATGTCCATAGTCAGAAGGCATAGGTCCTGGGAGACTGTGCCCCCTTGCTTGTTCAGGTAGGTTACTACCGAGGAATTGTCCGACATATACCCACTACTTTCCCCGAGACTTGATCCTTGAAGTGACAGAGAGCCAGGAGTACTACTTTCAACTCTAGCCAGTTGATATGGGCTGTCTGCTCAACTGTGGACCAGAAACCGCTGACGTGATCATAGCCCTCCTTGGAGGCATCGGAGAACAGGAGGACTTCAGGGGGAGATGGGCCGAGTGGCATCCCCACGAGTAGGTTGCACAGATCCTTCCACCAGAGAAGAGAATTCTTGACTTCTTCGGTGCGGGTGATGTGTTGTAGGGGTTCTCCCTCTTGCGGGGACCACTGAGACTTGAGGAGCCACTATAGCGATTGCATTCTTTGTCTGCTCCTGGGGATTAATCTCTCTACGGATGCCATATGGCCCAGGAGGATTTGGCACTGTTTCGCCATCAGGAACCCGGTCGATAGTGCTTGTGTGATGAGAGAAGTGAGATTCTGGATCCTCTTTTCTACTGGGAAGGACCTCATTAGGTACGAGTCCAGGGCCATACCCAGGTACGTGACTCTCTGTTTTGGCAAGAAATCTGACTTCTTCGGGTTTACTACGGTGCCCAATTTTCAAACGAAGGTTAGGACCATTCTCAGGTGTTCTTGGCATAGCTGGGTGGAATGGGCAAGGATCAGCCAATTGTCCAGGTAACGGAGTAGGCGAATTCCCTTGGAGTGGGACCACGCTGAAACGAGTTTGAACACTCTACTGAAGACTTGGGGTGCTGTGGAAAGTCCGAAGCATAGGCAGGTGAACTGGAAGGTGTTGCCTTGTGGACGATTCTGAGGAATTTCCTGGAGGGATGCACTGGTACTTGGAAATAGGCATCTTGGAGGTCCAGCGACACCATGAAGTCCCCTTCCCTGATAGACGCCCTCACAGACTCTGGGGTGTCCATTTGGAACTTCATCAGGGAAAGGAACTTGTTGAGTGGAGACAAATCGATGACTGGTCTCCACCCCCCTGTTGTCTATTCTACTAAGAATAGTCTTGAGTAGAACCCTGGGTCCAGAGTCGAGACTTCTTCTATAGCTCCTTTCTGGAGCAGAATGGAGATTTCCTCCGCTAGGGCCCGCCCATGATCCGAGTCCGGATGGTAGCTGCTGACTTGGATGGGATTGGGGGAGAGTTTTGGGAAAGAGTGAAAAGGAAGACGATAGCCTGTCTTGATGACTTCTAAGGTCCAGTCTTCTGCCCCGGCCTCTTCCCATGCCCTCCAGTAGAGAGGGATGCAACCCTCTATCTTCTGCAGACAGGCAGGCGAATTCCTAGAATTTTCTGTGGGGGGGGGGGGGTCCGGAGCCTCTGTGATGTTTGCGCTTAAGTTCTCTATTCGGAAAGGGGTGGGGCTTTTCTGTCTGCATTTTCGACTTGGAGTGGAGGGGTGGCCTTTCTTCTTTCTTAGAGTGATGAAAGGGCTGTCTCTGCGTCTGAGAGGGCCTAGGGGCCGATGGGGGAGTGGCTTTGGCCTCGAGGTAGGAACGGCTAGTCTCTCGATGGCTCTGTTATGCATCAGTTGGTTTTTGCTTGTGATTGCTGAATCCACCATGTCCGGGGGAATCAGTGTGTGGGTTAGAAGGGGGGCCTTCTTCAATGGAGCATAAATTTCTCTGAGTAGGGGGTCACTGGGGTCCCCTAGGATGGAATCTCTCCTGCGTGACTCAATGTTGGCCCAAGACGTTGAGAGGCAGGCCGCTTGATGCTTCAGGGCTCTGCTCGAGCTTTCCAATAGAGCCTGGAGGTTGCAGCTTGGGTAAAAACTCCTTTGCTGAAGTCAAGACGCATTCCAACCAGGAGTTCACCGCGAGGGACAGAGCCAGGCACTGAACGAGGTCCCTGGATTCTCTGCCGGAAAGGGTTCTGAATAGTGAATCCATGTCCGCTTTGACAAGCTCTGGTAACCTAACCAGGATCGAGGCTTCTTTGAGGCTTGTCCCTGATGGGGTGTAGAAGCGTTTTTGATTTTCCACTGGAACAGAGAGCCAATGTGCTTTCTCGGTTGTCCTTTTTGTGAGGACGACGTCGGAGGCCTGGCTCATGGCTCTGACAGTCTGTGTACTCCATGGGAGTTGGATTGGAGGGTAGCTGGAGTTTGCTCAGTCAGCGAGAAACCCCGCATCTTCATCATCGTCACTGATCGGTTGCGGGGGGTGGGGTTCCGATTAACTGGAACATGTTATAGGGGGGCTCTTTTGGGTGTTGAAGCCTTTCGAACTTCCGAGTTCAACAGCAACTTTTCTCAAGTTTCCTGGATGAATTCACATTGTTCATCCATCATCTGTTCTCTCATTGTGTTAAAGAGGGAATAGATAGTGGGGAGAAGTTCCTGGAAATGCCCGCTTGGAGAGTCCCGATAGGGTTCGGAAGGTCCGGGGGACCCTAAGGGGAGGTTCTCTCCCTGATCAACGGGCATGGCAAGGTCTCCGTTGATCACCCGGCTCTTCCTATGATGGGTTTTAGGTGGACTTCGGGATTCCTGATTAGAAGAAGAGGCTAAGGCACTCTTTTTCTTCGAACCCGGGTTCTTTGTCTGTCTCGGACTTGAGTTTCCTGGGAGGGTTGAGGGCGAACCACAAGCAACCGCCTCCGGGAAAAAACTTGTACAGGAGCGGTAGCTAGAGGTGGCCAGAGGCGCATGTCCGTCTAAGCTAACCGCCCTGGTTTATAAATTCAGAAAGTCGAGCTTCCGGGAAGGGTTGAGGGCGAACCACAAGCAACCGCCTCCGGGAAAAAACTCGTACAGGAGCAGTAGCTAGAGGTGGCCAGAGGCGCATGACCGTCTAAGCTAACTGCCCTGGCTGAAGGAATACAAGACAACTTGGCCTGAGATTGACTCGAGGTGGATGTTGTACAACCTTCTTGTCTTCTATGCTTTGGAGGAGAGAGAGAATTGCTCATCTCCTCTGAAGTCGCAGTATGCCTTCTCTTGTTTTTGAGGGGTGAAGGTGGAAGCCATTTTCTGTGCTTGTGCACCTTTCTCCCTGCATGCCCTTTCTTGTGAGCATGAAAGTACACTGACCACTGATTATCATCCCATTGAGTGCACGTCTCACACGGGGATGAAGGTGAACACTTTAGACCTCTACACTTGATACCAAATGTGGGTCTGCTTGTGCTGGGGGCAGGGATATTTCCCTTCAGCGAAGGTACACAACCTATCTTGAACAACAACAACACTAGAACTAGATTCCATACTTACAGTGAAGGGTAGGATACCCGGTGGCGGTTAAACACTTCCATATGGTGACGCCTACGTAGGCGTCATGAGGAGCAATTGGGTACTCGATGATGCCGACGTCGGCATCTTGATTATACAGACGCTCCTCAACTTACGTTTTAGTTACGTTCCGAGCGGCCGAACGTAAGTTGAAAATGAACGTAAGTTGTTACTGTACTATACATCCGTAAATTCTATTACCGTATCTTACAAAACACCCCTAAATCATTAACAATACACATAACATTGTAAAATAATAACATTAATTTCAAATAAATTAAATTCAAGCAACATAAATTGAGATGGTGGAGGAGGAGGGGAGGAGGAGGAGGCAAGGCACTTTCAGTCTGTCGTTTGTGCAATGTAAACGCGTCATGCGTATCGTTTGAACTACGGAGAGCGCTAAACTAAAAAATTCACTAAAAAAAATTTTTTTTTACAATTTTTTTTTACAGTCAGTTTAAACGTAAAATCGAAAAAACGTAAAACGAATGACTGTAAGTAGAGGAGCGTCTGTACTGTATTTATTGTAGTCGTACCTATGTAACCTCCATTCTCTCTAAACTGGCTTCATATTTTCTATGGTTATCAAAATACACGGGTGAAAGAGAACAAACGATTGAGCACTGACTTTATTTTTTATAATGCGATTATGACGCAACATCGCACGTCGGGCAGCTAATGCTGCCAGACGTGCGATGTGCCCCGGAGTGAAGAGATTAAGGGAATAATAAAGGATAGGATGTAGATAGCACTCAAGAAATTCCAGGGCACAGGATGTCGTGGATAAACACCGATGTACAGGATGTAGATAGACACCGATGAATTGTAAGGACGATGAGCTCCTTAACGTTCTGGAAACAGCTGGAGACGATCGAAGCCGGTTGCCTGATTTTCATCACAACACAAACGGCAATACTGTACAGCGTCTCCACTAAGAGAAACATAAACAAAATTGGAGCAGGTATTGTTGAGAGATATTGACCCTTTGGCTACCGCAAAGAGAATGGAGCATAGTGTGCAAGACTTGTGGTGGAGGGGAAGGACCCCCTTGCCCCAA
This sequence comes from Oratosquilla oratoria, assembly GCF_046742065.1. Lineage (NCBI taxonomy): Eukaryota > Metazoa > Arthropoda > Malacostraca > Stomatopoda > Squillidae > Oratosquilla > Oratosquilla oratoria. The sequence continues at coordinate 24,296,343 of NC_134794.1, read as the reverse complement.
TAGGGCCCCTTACTGAGGATAAGCGTTGCCCAGACCCACGGAGGATTTTAAAAACACACAGTGTTTAGCGGTAGGAATCTTAACGTTACGCGAAGTATCCTATTGTAAGGAGTACTGAAGAGTTTGTATTCTTCGGAACAAAGGTGCATGCCCAAACTGTGGGTGGATAATCCAAATCCGTAAAGGTGGAACTAGAGATTGGTTATTGACAAAATTTTCACATTTTTTGAGTAACTGGGAGAAATGGAGTAATCCTGTAATGCTGGGAAGGTGGAAGGTTGTGAGCACCTGATGTGAGTGATTCAGTTGGAATGCCAGCCGATGAAACCATTGTCAGGGTTAAGGAATGGGATGCCAATCGAGAGGAGAGTGGTGTCACTAGTAAAGTTTGAGGCATTCCTAGGCACTCTCATCAACATGTTGGTTCTTCTTTTTCTCCTCCTTCCTTACACTGATATATGGAAGAATATAGAATCATGATGATGATATGGTTTAACGTCACAAACTCCCCCCCTATCGGAAGACTAGGACGGTACCCCTCCCGGAGGACTTTGTAGTGTGGAATTTAATGAACCATGCCCTTGGTTCAACTTTGCCATTGGCAGGATTCGAACCACCATCCCCTTGACTTTCACCGCAAGTAATGACACCCTAACCCTCTCAGTATACAGTATCCCTTAATAGTACGGTACTGTGTTAAGTGAAATGGGGATAAAAGTAATATAAATGGATTCTTAACTAGACATTGATCAAGAGTGGCTGTATCATGGTGAAAGGTGCAGTCTTCTCCCAGATGTACCCCCAGGCATTTAGCAATCTGAAGTGCGCTAATTTTATGGCCTCCTTCTGTGAGTAGGTTTGTTTCAGTTTTTAATTCCTGATGTTGGTCATGTCGCAGTATTTCAAACTTTTCTTCATTGATGACCATGTTATTTCTTGAGGCCCAGGCATATACAGCATCTAGATCTCTCTGGAGGTTAGGTACATCTTCAGTGCTGGTGATTGGTAGGCTCAAACTGGTGTTGTCGGCAAATGAGGAGAGGCTAGAGCCATTCACTCCCTCATTTATGTCTCCCATGTAGATCAGGAATAGGAGTGGGCCCAATACAGAGCATTGGTGTGGGGTACACTACTGATTACCTGTGCTTTTTGTGATTGGGACCCTCCTACCAAGACTGTCTGTAGGCATCCTGTGAGAAATGCATGGATCCACACGCCCCAGTTTCCCTGTGATGCCGAGGTCCCTGAGTTTGTGTAACAGTATTCCATGGTCCACTTTATCAAAGGCCTTTCTAAAATCAAGGAACACTACATCTATGTTCTTCCCCTCAGCTAGGTTGTGTAGGACCCAATCATGATGAGCTAGGAGCTTTGATAAGCAGGATCTTCCTTTTCTGAAGCCATGCTGGTTGTCATTGAATAGTTGGTTGTCCTCCATGTACATACATACATACATATACCAAAGGCTTTTTCCCCCTACATGGGGGGTAGACAAAAAGAAAAAGGCATAGAAACCACTCCCACCCACTCCATTTCCTATATATTCCACTCCCCTCCACCCTCCTCCCTCTCTCTTATCTTGGCACCTCCTGGATGACGGGTCATCCCTGCATCCTGTCCACTGCCCTGGGTCAGAAGCAGTGTCGCAAGACACAGCACATCCACAGCAAGGCCGCTTCATAAATTCAGCGAACCCCCACCCCTCTCCATCCCCTCTTGCAGAAAAGGAGAAGACGGGGAGAAATCCCTTCAGGCTGCGTCAAATATTTCTCATACATATTTCCTCACCACCCATCCACCCTCATGCATCACAGCATCATCTATACACAACCCCTCTCCATTCACCCCTATCTTCTGTCCTCTCCCATCCTTCTTCTCTTTTGTAATGCCCCTTTCATCCCATCCATCCATCTCATCCTAGGACGGCCCCTCATATTAACTCCTTCCACCTCTGCCTTCCACACTTCTTTTACTAATCTTTCTTCACTCATTCTTTCCATGTGTCCAAACCATCCTAATACTCTTTCATCAACCCTATCTCCCAGTTCCCTTTCCACCCCTGTTCTCCTTCTCACCTCCTCATTTCTCACTCTATCCAGCCTAGTAACCCCTATCATACTTATCAGACATTTCATCTCAAACACATTCAAACTCCTTCTCTCTTCCTCTCTCACGTTCCATATTTCTGCCCATACAATGCTGTTGGCACAATCACTCCTTCATATAACCTCCTCCTAGCATCCATTCCCAGATGTCTATTTCTCATTACACTTCTGAATCCACCAAGACATTTACTCGCTTCTCTCAATCTACATTCTACCTCCACCCCCCTCCTCCCTTTCCTGCCACATTTGCACCCAAGTATCTAAAACTATCCACTTCCTCCAGTCTTTCACCCTTAATGCTCACTTCCAGTCTGCTGTCACTCTCTCCCCTTGTACATCTCATCACCTTACATTTACCCACATTTATCTTCAGCTTCCTTCTTTCACACACCTCAAACTCTGTCACCAACTTCCTCAATCCCTCCTCTGATCCTGCTACAAGTGCAGTGTCATCAGCAAACAACAACTGGCTCACCTCCCACTTTTCTCCATTTTCTTTAACCATCTCCAACCCCTGACCCACTACCCTTGCATTCACCTCTTGCACCACCCCATCCATGTAAAGATTGAACACACATCCCTGACGAAGTCCCACCTTTACCTCAAACCACTCACTCTCTCCATTTCTAATCCTAACACAAGCTCTACTACTCTCATAAAAACTCTTGACTACTCTTAACAGCTTTCCTCCTATCCCATATATCTGCAGTACCTCCCACAGTGCCTTCCTGTCTACCCTGTCATGAGCCTTTTCCAGATCCATAAAAGCCCAAAAAACTTCCTTACCTTTTCCTATAGCTTTCTCACATATCTGTCTTACCACAAAAATCTGATCTACACAACCCCTACCTGTCCTTAAACCACACTGTTCCTCACCAATTACTCCCTCTGTTCCTCTCCTAATCCTCTCAATCAAGATCCTCCCATAAGCCTTCCCAACTACACTTAACAAGCTAATCCCTCTGAAACTACTACACTCACACTTGTCCCCCTTTCCTTTGTAAAGCAGAACTGTACAGGCACTCCTCCAGTCCTCCGGCACTCTACCCTCTCCTAAACAAACATTAAATAACCTCACCAGCCAGTCCACCATAACTGTACCTCCTTTCTTCAGACATTCTGCATGGCATCCATCCAGACCAGATGCCTTACCTGCTCTCATCATCTTAACAGCTGCTTTCACTTCATCCTTCCCTATTTCTCCTCCATTTTCCTCACTCATCACTCTCATTTTCTTAGCGCTTCCCACTGCAACTACCTTTCCCTCCCTATCCTCCTTCACATTTAGCAACTCCCTAAAATACTCTGCCCACCTTCCTCTCACTGCCTTCTCTTCCATTATCATCTCTCCATCTGCACCTTTTACCTTTTCTTCTCTAATTGATTCACCTCCTTTTTCTCTTTTGATTTCCTTCCAAAACATCTTTTTATTGCTTTCAAAATTTTCTGTCATACTCTTACCCCATTTCACATCTGCTCTCTTCTTTGCTTCCTTTATCTTATGCTTAACTTCCCTTCTCTTTACTTCGTACCTCTCATACGATTCCCTCGTCCTAATTTGCAGCCAATCTATGAATGCCTGCTTCTTCTCTTCTATACATTTCTTTGCTTCCTCATCCCACCACTCACTACCCTTCCTTCTATTTCCTCCCACCCTCCTTGTTCCACACACCATTTTGCAAACCTTATGACTCCCTCCTTGAACCATCCTCATTCCTCCTCTACTCCTAGTTCTACTTTATCCTTTACTCCCTCCCACTCCTCTTTCAGCTTCTTCTTATACTCACTCTCCTTTTTTTCCTCCTCATTTAAGCAGTTCACTTTAAGCACCTCCCTACCTTCTGCCCTTTTCCTCTTTCTCCGCCTATTCTCCACTCTCATTTTACCTTCCAACAGAAAATGATCTGATATTCCCAAACTCTCCCCCCTTAGGACATGTACATCCTTAACTCTTCCTACCATACTCCTGGTCACCACTATATAATCCATTAATGCTCTATCTGCCACCCTTCCATCCACCACCCTCTCCCATGTGTACTTATGCTTGACTTTCTTCTTAACCCCTTCCATACGGTGCCGCATACGTAGGCGGCATGAGGAGCAAGTGGATACGCGAGGCTGCCATATCGGCATCTTGATTATATTTATTGTAGTTGCCCCTGCGTAATGACATACTCTCTAAACTGTCTTCATCACATTTTCTATGGTTTTCAAAATTCACGGGTAAAAGAGAGAATGATCGATATAAGCGGTGACTATATTTTATGATACGAGTATTATTACGACACATCGTACGTCTGGCAGCTAATGCTGCCCGCAAGATTTTGGCCCGTACTAAAGAGGTTAAACACTGTATTTGCTATCATCAACTCTTTCAAGACACATCTCCACCATCATTTCTCCACTACAATTTTTACCTGGAACTCTATACTTCCCAATCACTCTGTCTATTGGTTCATTTCCTACCCTAGCATTAAGGTCTCCCAATACAACTACATTGACATTTCTTCCTAATCCCTCTACGCACTCATTTATATCTACCCAAAAAGCCTCCCTTTCCTCTACGCTCTTCTCACTACCAGGTCCATACGCACTTATAAAAACCCACATCTCCCTTCCCAGCTTCACCTTCATCCACATCAACCTTGATGAAACCTCCTTCCACTCCACTACCTGCTTACTTATCTCTTCACTTACTAGTATAGCCACCCCTTCTCTCCCTCTTCACTCCTGAGTACCTCCCAGCTACACTCACATATTCACAGTTGCCCTTTCCTTTCATTTTAGTTTCACTCAAAGCCAGCACATCCATCTTTCTTCTCACAAACATACTGCCTATCTCTTCCCTTTTACTCTCATCTGTACCACATCCACGCACATTAAAAGACCCAAACCTTAAGGTACTGGTTGGAAAACTCCTAGACCCTCTTATGCCTTTTCTTCTTTTTTTAGGAATGTTCCCTTTTGGGGCTACAGGTAGTAGGATTCCTAATCCCATCCCCTTCCCATTTTTTGTCACCTTTTACGACTCAAGTGGAAAGACTTGGTGGCGGGATTCTCTTCCCCCACCACAGGGTCGGCGAAAACAGGAAATGCATTTTCAGAGAAATGGTACAGGACAGCAACAAGGGGTTGGGGGACAGCATAACAGAGGGACAGTTGTAGTATAAAAGTGTCATCATTTCTCTATGCACAGAGTTTTCCTCTATCACAGACAAAATGATGTGTGGCTCTGGTCAGTAGGGGCGCCCCATATAGACCCTAAAGTATCAACAGCATGCTACTTTGCCACAATAACATGGTGCCAATACCTCCATGTACTTCACTATATTGTTGCGAACACTCTTTTCAAAGATCTTGATCAGGTGTGATGTTAGAGCAACTGGTCTGTAGTTTTTAGGGATGCATCTGTCTCCGCCCTTGTATAATGGGGACACAGTGGCATTTTTTAGGAGCTCCGGGATTATCCCTGTGTCTAGGGACTTTCTCCATAGTCTAAGCAGTGGTTTTGCCAGGGTGTTTCTACAGTTTAGGAGTAGCATGGTTGGTACTCCATCTGGTCCAGCAGCTGCATTTGGTCTCAGTTCTTTTATTGCAGACTGTATGTCTTCAGCTGTGATGTCCAAGTCGGTGATTTGCAGCTGTTCAGGATTCTCCGCAAAAAAATTTCCTGGGATTTGTACAATTTTATGCTGACATGGGGAGTTAAAGACAATGTTATATTGTTGCAATAACAGGTCACAGGTTTCTGCAGGGTCTTTTTCTATCATCCCTGTGGCATTTTTTTAGTGGGCCAATTTATGTCTTTGTTTTGGAGTATCTTTTGCAGTAGCTGAAAAAGTATTTGGGGTTATACTTAATCTTATTTACTGCCTGGTTTTCCTCTCGTACTCTTTGGTCTGTGTGTGATTACAATATATTTTCTTCAATTATTCTTAGTTTTCTCTGAATTGCAGTTTTGCTTGTGACATTATGTGTTTTAGAGAGCTGTTTGTTGAGTTTCATTCTCTTTCTCATTAATATTCGCCTATCTCGGGGGATGTTGGCGTGGCTATTTCTCTGGTCTTTTTTTGGGGGGATATATAGGTGGCATAGCTCTAATCGCTTATCAAGTAGGATTTGGAGAATAGTGTTAGGGTCCTCATCCTCCATAATTTGATCCCATTTAATGTCATTAATGTGTTTGTTAATTTCAACCCACTCTATATTTTCATTGAAGAAGTTATATTCGGCAAAGGGCAATGTATCTGAGCTGTTATTTTCTGATATCCCAGTCATATTTTTCTTGTACATCAAGTTTATTTTTATTAATTTGTGGTTAGAGAGTATGGTTTCTTCCATACTGTAAGCAATCACTGAGTCAGGGTTGTTTGTGAAATACAGGTCCAGGGTGTTATTCCCTCTTGTGGGTGAGGAGGGTTCTCTCAGCCATTTCTAGTAGGGCTCTTGCTTGAATTTAATCCTCAAGTGTGCTTCCTGAGATGCGACCCTCTGGCCACTGCATATTTGGAAAATTTAAATCTCCACACAATAGTCTGGGGTGGGAGGTGGGTAATCTTCCAGTCTTTGAACTTTTGTGAGGGGCACTTAGGTGGTCGGTAGCAGCTTATGATTATTAAGTCGAGGTGGTAGATATGGACACTTATTAGTTCTATATGACTGTCTGAGATAGGATTTGTTTTGTACCTGGGGTAAGGTCATTTCTTATGTAGAGCATAGATCTTCCATGACTTCTACCATCTCTGTCTGCCCTGAAGGGGGTGTAGTTTGCTATATTAATTTCAGCATTTTTAACCTCTTGATGTAGGTGGGTTTCTGTGAGGGCAATAAACATGGGATCCTTTAGGACAGTCGTTCGCAAACTATGGGTCACGACCCAAAGTTGGGTTGCGAGGTCAATTTTGATGGGTCGCAGGGACACAGAAAATTCTCACGTTTTCAGAGTATTTCAAATACTTGACTAATTAAATTTTTCTTTTAACCGCACATTACTTATGTAATGTCTGTTCATGGATTCTGTTAATTTAGTTTTGTTAAAGAAAAGCTGTACACATTATTTTTTTTCCCAAAGTAAAGGGTATATATCACTGTCCATTTTGTTTCTCTTTATTTTATTCTGGGTCGCGAAGGATTAAAGTGTTTCAAATAGGGTCGCTCATGAAAAAGTTTGAGAACCACTGCTCTAGGACTACTAGTTCTTATAGGAATGGTATTTTTGTTTGGTTTGATTTAGGGTAGAGGCCCTGTATATTGCCCATGATGATGCTTTCTAGTGATTGGTTACTGCTGTGTGCCATGGATATTGCTGACCCATCTGGATGGGTAGCCCTTGTTGTGGCCAGCCTGTCTTGCTTGTGTCCCTCATGATGGCTTATCATTCAATTGCTGCGACTTCATTAATAAATCGGTTTTAGCAACTTTTTTGTTATTAATTTCCACCAAGAAAATTGCATATTATGTTGATGTATTATAATCGACAAAATCAATCATTAATTTTCTATTTCTATATTAACATTGTGTAGGTGTGCACTTCTAAAAATTTACCTTGGAGAGTACTATACTATACTATGGAAACATTCATGATTCTGAATTTAAACTCTGCCAAGAATACTGGTTGTTACACATCCATCTCTTGTGCCAATAAAGATATTGTAAATTAATCAGAATACTCTATTCTTTTCTATCTAAAATTATATTCAACAAGCTAATAGTCTAGACTATAGACTAATAGACATAATGATAATATTGTAAATTCGTCAGCATTGACAATATACATTCAACAAGCTAACGTGTTCTGACTACATTTAGTGCCTTCAGTGTGGCCCTACATACATATTACTAAACTTATTCATTCACACCTTATATAGTTATTTATAAAGTACGGGGTCAAGGTCTAATTAACCACTTGTTTACGAATTACGCACCTGTTCTAGAGATTCATTGGTAGGAAAATGTAATTCCTACATATATCTGTTCATATCTTGCACTAATGTCTCTCTGTGGAAAGCATCTATCGTAAATGACAAGTAGGAGTTCCTGGACGGTCAAATTTCCTCCAAATATTTGACAGCAAACCTGTTTTGGTTTCGTCTGCTACGTGTACGTTATTTGTTTTCGTGTTGACATGTAGAAGACGAGCGCAAAGCGAAATTCACTGTATGCTTTAGATAGATAGATAGATAGATAGACTTTATTTGGCAATGAATCAATGTACATGAAGTGCAAATAATGACAAGAACACATAGTTCGGAATAATAAATGCAAATTGCCGAGGATAACACAAAAAGCATGTACGCTTATTTCCATTGTGGTCCTCATGATCTCATCAGTTTGTTATTCTACACTAAGTCACACTGACAACACACGTAGGGGGTAAGGGGATCAGAGACAATCATGAGTAATACCAGTCAGAACACATATGACACATAAACATTGTTATAGTTTAGCTAATATTACTAAAATGTTTGTACACATAGGAATATTGAGACCAAATATTTGAGCACCATCACAAAAAGGAACAACAAAATAATATTAAACTGTAACAAAACAGTATCAGGTATGAGTGAGTACTATATCAGAGTAGTACCATAATGATACATTGAGACCAAAAAATTGAGCACCATCACAAAAAGGAACATTGCAATAAGCAAAGGAACAACAAAATAATATTAAACTGTAACAAAACAGTATGAGTGAGTACTATATCAGAGTAGTACCATTATGATATACTGCATTATTCTACAGCTGTATCAACATGTATGAGTGAGCACTATATCAGAGTAGTACCATTAATGATATACTACAATATTCTACATCTGTAACAACATGTAGTTATAGTGAATGCTACACTGCAGCTAGGGTCACCTACTAATTAAATCTAACATTTACCTGAATCTCAGGACGGAGTTAGCAATTAATATGAGCACTAGGGAGTAGTACATTTGTAACATTATAATCTGAAGGCTGAAGCTTTAGGGGTAGGGTATAGGGGACCATTACTCGAATGAGTAAAACAACAAGGAGAACGAGGAAAAAGGTCAGATAATAACTGTTCTCGGACCCTACCTGAGACATATGCCATATTATGACTGGCAAAACAAAGGTGGAAACCAATTTGTAAACATCAATCATTGTTATACTAAACTAAACTTCTGAAGAAAAAAAAAAGGGGAGGGGAGGGGGGGCAGAACAGTTATGAGTGAACACAGATTTGGATGGTATTACTCATGGAATCAGGTATCCCTCACTAAGCTAGTAGTACACAAAATAAAAAATCAAGGCTGTTCTCTGTCCATAGCTGAGACATATAGTAACCCTTGACTTTTTTCTTGAAGGTAACCTTGTTATTTGACTTCTTTAATGGACACAGGTAGTGAGTTTCATAGTTGAGCACCTGTGAAATGAAAACTGTTTTTTGTGAAGGGCAGCGGCGGCGCCAGGAATTTTTAGTTGGGGAGGCTAAGGGGGGGGCTGAGCAAAATTTTTGGGGGGCTAATAGTAATATGATAATACACATATATTATCCTCATTTCAGAAGGGGAGGGGTTTAATGGTTGGGCTAGCCCTGATGGCGGACAAATCTTTAGCCCTGGCAATTAAAAATTCCATTTAATAAAATTATTTCAAGGAGTGTTTTAAATTTTCAATTTGCTCATTTCAGTAGGGGGGGCTAATGGGGGGGGGGCTGGCCACTTTTTTGGGGGGCTAAAGCCCCCACAAGCCCCCCCTGGCGCCGCCACTGGTGAAGGGACCTGCATGAGGTACAATAAGAGACTCTTGACTGTTCCGGGTTCGATTCTCAGCCGATAATGTAAAATTACAGCTCACATATGAGGGAGCAGAATTAGGAACGACATTGTAAATCTGGTTTAGCTTCAACATACTTTGTACTGCTGGACACGATATTTTACAGGTAACATTCCTACCTTGCTAAATTCTTCAATACCAATATGACTACGTTGAGGTAAATTTAGTATGAATCTAATTATCTTATTTTGTGTAACTTGTAGCCGGGACTGTTTTTTTCTGCTCAGACTACTGTACCAAGAGCTACAAGCGTAATCAAAGTGATGTTGTAACTGTCGCATGAGTGAAAGCAACGCCGAGATTGGCGTTGCTATTTGTGTGAGCGTTCACGCTAGGTCACGTGCGCTCATAGCGTCCCGCGATGGGTCAGCGTAGGTCACGTGCGCTCATAGCGTCTCGCGATAGGTCAGCGTCACTCGGACGCGACCTAGAAGTGACTATTAATGTGGCTACGCATCACACGTGACGCGAATGCTAGCAGCTGATTGGCAGACGTGCTTGGCCGACCGCTTGATGCGCTTAACCCTCGGCAGACAAAGGGAGATTCTCTCTGACAACGCTGGTAGACGGACGTAAGTCAAGCAGGTGGTGGTTACAGGACAAAAGAGTAAGTGTGGTATTCTATTTGTACCAATAGTTCTCTCCCCCATTTAGCCTCCGTCACACATTTCATTATCTGTGCTACATAATAAAAGAGCCAACAAATTCCATGTGTTTTAGCCAATAGCCTAACCATTCGGACCACATACCATAGTGGTGCCAAGCGGTGGTTAGAGTTTGACTAACTCGTGTACACATACCCATTCCTATTACTCAGTGAACATACATACACATTACAAAGTCCACACTCTCCCAATACTCAGTGAACACATAGGAGTGCTAGCTAGAGCTAGGGCGGTTATTAATTGCCATGTCGCGGCGTACTAGCGTACCCGCCAGCCAACAGGCAAAGGCGCTGCAGGCGACTGCAGACGTACCAATCTTTATTTCCTCTGGGATCAACCATCATCCCACTACCAATCTGCCTGCTTGCACGGATGCGCAATCATGGCTCGCCCTGTTAGATGAAAGGTGGTCCCCAGAGATCCCTGATGCGGATAAGATTGCGGTCACTCAGCAGAAAACTGCCGGTGATGCCGCGATTGCTGCTCGCTTAGCCAAAAGCAGGCATCCCAATGATTGGAACGCTTTCAAACTAGCATTCCGCACTTTTTTCTATGCGCCCGCGTCGGCTGACGCTATAGCTGATCGCTTGGCAGAGGCAACCATGCACCCCGCTGAGACGCTAACTTCGTTCGCGCTACGCCTGGCCGACATGGTCTCGGCCTATACGGTGTACCACCCAGAGCGCGATGATTGGGCTAATTTTACCGCAGTGACCAGAATTAAACGGGCTATGCCCTCTCAATTCGCCACCACCCTCACCCCAGAACAGCAAGCGTCCATCGTTGCTATTCTCCATGTGGCCATTGACTATGCCCATCGGCATAGTTGTACCGTCAAGACGGTATACGCAGGTGGTGCAGATTCACCCATGGCTTTGTACCCGGCCGCGCCAGCCGTGACCCACCAATACCCGGCCACGGCCGCCTTTTCCCACCCAACTTCACAATCTCATAACATTTTCACTGTACACAGAGTCCCAGGCTCTTCCTCTCCTCGCAATCTGCGGGAGTCAGAGACACCCTCTCGCTATTTGCAAGAGGTGGAGGTGCGTCCTCGCCATGAGCGAGAGATCGCAACGCGGCCTCACGAGGAAGCCATACACTCTACTCACAGACATGGGGGACAAAGGAACACGTGGAAGCGTCCCCGGGGGCGTGGTAATCGAAATAGGTGGCGTCCATACTGCACCCATTGCAAGAAAGCAGGCCACGCGACTGATGCGTGTTATTATAGAACACGCGGTCGACCTACCACGTGTTGCAAGACTTGCGGGGGTGCAGGGCGGATTAGGGAGACTGAGTCTAGTGTCGGTCATGAGGCTCAGAGGGGTCTCACGGCGAGTGGCTCGTCAAAAAAAAAAAAAAAAAAAAAAAAACGGCCAGCGCAGGGGTGTCCACAATCCAAGGTGATGGTTGAGCAGCAGTCGGCAGTGGAAATTGTTCACGTCGATTTGGCTAGCTCCCGTACGCCGGGTGGAAGCTTAGCCATGGTCGCAGTTACCTTGTTAGAGTCACACGCTAATCGGTCTGTTTGTGCTCTCTTGGACACGGGAGCGGCGGTGTCTCTTATCCATAAGAGCATTTTGCCTGCTACATTGGAAGGCTCCCAGGTAGGTGCCACTAGAATCATAGTGGCCGATGGTTCAGAGATGCCCAATCTTGGCAAAGTCTCTGTTCGGTTTGATCTAGCTGGTTTTTCGTTCCACCATCCTTTCTTTATAATCCCTGCTGAAGGTCTGCCGGCTAAAATTATCCTAGGGTTTGATTTCCTCGCGGCGCACAAAGTGACGTTGACGTTCCGTCCTTTAACATTCAAAGTTGAGGGCAAGGATATTCCCGTAATCCTTGCAGGGACGGCTCAGCATTCACCACCATTCACCGCCGTGTGCGAGGAGCGTCATAGTTTTCAGGGGGAAAGTGAAACTACCACGTTCCCAGTTAAGTCCATCGCACATCATTGGGTACCTGGGTTCTCAGGAGGAACCGTAGGATTGATTCTCGAGAGGGCAGACAAGCTCGCTCCCGCAGGTCAGGCTTTCTCGGCGCTGTTTACAGCACGCCCATATGCCGAAGGCGCCAGCCTGCTAGGCCAGGGAGTAGTAGAGCTGATCAGGATGGAAGATGGCAAGGCATGGTGTAAAGTTCCATTCCTGAACTTGGGCCCAGACACCCATGAGATTCGTAAAGACCTAGTGGTTGGTGACCTCACTCTTCTAGGGGAGATTGTGTTGGTAGAAGGTGGAACTAATGTCTCGGTGGGAATGGTGCAGGCGTCTAAGGTAGTGGATGGCTCTCGTGAACACAGGTTACGATTGGAAGTCGGGAAATTTTTCCTTAATCCCCATTCCAAGGAAGGGGTAGCTCTGGCCTCATTGGTGGTCAAGTATGGCGATGTTTTCGCCTTACCAGGGGATCCTCTGACCGTAACGCCTCACTTCCTGCACGAGATTAGGACCGCAAATCCTACCCTATTCCTGAGAAGTACAGGGGAGAGGTACGAGAGCTCGTAGGAGATATGCTCCGTAAGGGAATCATTCGTCCATCTCGCTCTCCTTACAATGCTCCTATCGTTCTAGTTGTGAAGAAGGGTAAAACCCTTCGTCTTTGTCTTGATTTTCGTGCTCTAAATATACACGTGGTTGATGATAGGTTCCCTCTTCCCCATATTGATTCGATGCTGCGAACTCTCGGCTCCAGCGTCTTATTCTCACTGCTGGATCTTAAGCAAGGGTATCTCCAGATGCCACTAATGGAGAGCAGCTGCGAGAAAACGGCATTCTCGATGCCAGAAGGGCATTATGAGTTCACAACTCTACCTTTCGGGTTGAAAGACGCTCCATCCTGTTTTCAAAGGGTGATGAATCAGGTGCTGTCGGGGCTACTGGGGGTTAGTGCGATGGTGTACATGGACGACATAATTGTGCTGGGGACATCTTGGGACGACCACCTCAAGAATCTTGAGGATGTCCTTAGGAGGTTGCAGGAGGCAAACCTCTCATTGAGGCTAGAGAAATGTCATTTCTTCCAGAAGGAGGTCGCGTACCTAGGTCATGTAATATCCCAGGAAGGGATAAAGCCCCAGCCAGATAAAGTCCAAGATATCAAAACTTTCCCCCGGCCAACGCGTCGGAAAGAGTTGCTTTCCCTTTTGGGATTGGCGGGATATTACCGAAAGTTTATTCCAAATTTCGCGGCCATTTCGTTGCCCCTGGTAGATATGACAAAGGGTGACGTCGCAGGGAGGCACAACAATTGTGTGCTTGGTACGTGGACACCTCCTCAGTTGCATGCGTTTGAGTCCCTCAAACATCATTTGTCATCAACGGTGGTCCTTCCATACCCCGACTTTGCAAAACCGTCCTTACTCACCACCGACGCTAGTGCTTCGGCTATCGGGGACGTGCTTCAGCAGGAGGGCGAAGGAGGTGCGAGACGCCCACTCTCGTACTTCAGTCGCACGCTGAACACGCATGAGAGACGGTATAGTACCGTTGAGAGAGAAGCGTTAGCGGCAGTGTACGGTCTCATGGTTAACCGCCCACTAATCATAGGCTATCCTGTCCGGTTGGTGAGTGATCACAGGCCATTGGTCTGGCTCTTCACTGTTAAGGGCACGAACACTCGGATCCTCCGGTGGCAAATGGCCATCGCCGACTTCGACATCGAGGTCGATTACATACCCGGGCGGCTGAACATTGTCGCTGACGCTCTCTCACGAATACGGGGGGCTGACCACCCTATAGCTGACTTCATAGTTTCGGCCGTAACCACGGGTGGCCAGGGGAACTCATGCACAAATACTGATGAGGGTACCATCGCTTGGAACCAGGTTGAGATCCGAAAAGATCAGGATGCACACCCTGATTGGGGTCGAGTGAAACAGTACCTCAAAGGAGTGACGTCAGAAGTGCCAAAGATCCCGCGCCTAAGAGTGCCAATCGGGGAGTTCCGACTTCTCCCCGACGGACTCCTATTTCATGCGCGTAAGAATGCTTACCAGTTGGAAGAGCTTCGCCTGGTATGCCCTGATGGAGCAAAGGCGGCAGCGTTACGTATCGCCCATTGCCTTCCGTTGGCGGGCCATGGCGGAATCCAAGTTACTCTGGAACGCCTACAGAAGTTTGCCTTTTGGCCTAAGATGTCGGAGGATGTGAAGGATTAAAAAAAAAAAAAAAAAAAGTGCATTACTTGCAAACCTTCCTATGACCTCCCAGCTCCACTTAGACAGTTTCCTGACGTAAAAGCTCCATTTGTGAGGGTGCACGTTGATATCGTTGGTCCACTAACCACCACGCTAAATGGTGCGAAGTACATCCTGACCGTAGTCGATGTATTAACCCGCTTCCTGGTCGCTGTACCTATTAATTCAAAGGAAGCGAGGACAGTAGCCCGAGCTTTTTTAAACCACGTCCTGGCCATACATGGCGCTCCAAGGCGAGTGATCTCAGATGGCGGTGGTGAATTTATGAACGAAACATTCAAAGAGGTAATGAAAATGGCGAACATTGGCCATCATAAGATAACGCCATATCACCCCTCGAGTAATGGCATAGTTGAAAGGGTAAATGGTACAATTATAAAGATCTTACGGTCCCTAGTCCAGGATAATCAAACCGGCTGGGACCAGATGCTTCCTCTGGCGGTGTTGGCGTACAATTCCGCGTACCATAGAGTCCTCAGAGATTCCCCTCATTTCCTCCTTTTTCACAGAGACCCCGTCCTACCTATAACTGAGTTCACCAGGCCAAGTGCCCCTTGGTACAACACAGATAACCTAGCAGCCGAAACAATGGCGTTAGCAAACGCATGTTTCGACAGGTGCCAAAAGTTCATAGAGGATACCACTATTGAGAGGCACACGAAACGGCCTAGGGCTAGAGTAAAGCAGCTCGCCCTTGGTGACAGAGTATACGTAACCACCAAACCTAGGCAGGGGGTGTCAAAGAAACTTCAGCCATTGTACCAAGGCCCCTATAGAGTAATCAAACAGGTGAGCGATGTCATTTATGCCATCAAACATATAAGGTCGGGACGTGAGTTCTGTGTCCACACGGACCGGATCAAACTCGAAGGCAATCTCTCTGTGTGTGAGAATAAGAACGTACGACGCGCGTTCCCCACACATGAGCAAGAGGTTACAGACCTACTACAGGATAGTGATTGTTGCACTAATCCTGAGTAGCGAGTCTGACCCCTCCGAGTGACACCACTCGTGTGAAGGAATTCAAACCTACCATCAGGGTAGAGACTTTCTCGTCGCACCTGCCGTCATTTGGCAGCGATCAGGTACATATTAGTTTCCTTGCATGGCATTATTCCCCTAGTGTCTGATATTTCATGATAATAATGTTTGTTGTATATATATTCCTTAGGAGTGTGATCCACTCGTAACCCCCCCTCTTCTGTGCAAAGTTTCTGCCGCTGCTCATTTTTACAGCTCTGCAAAGCATAAGACTGTAGCGGGCAGCTAAATGCCTTGTGGCATGGAGCGGTTGGAGCTCCGCAGCGCGTTGACCGGGTGAACCAGCACTTGCACGCAAACGCACCAGGTTGACGGGAGGACAATGGATTAGACAAAGCCATGTGACCTCTCCGTGTACGACATACACGTGAGTTGGAACCTATACCTGCCAGTAGTGATGATACTACTATTACTTGTCATGTCCATTTTTTTTTCTTTCCCTTTTCAGTTGTGCTCACATTCCCCATTTGTGACAGTATCAATATCATTCCTTCACAACCTACCTCGGTTGCATGACAGCCGAGTGAAAGGCACCAGCCCCTTCTCATGACAACACCATCGCCTGCAGAGGGGCAGAAGCCCTTGTATCTTTATTTCCCATTTTTATTTTGTTCGTTGGCATTTTGCCGCGGAGGGTTTTTTCATCGTAGTGATTGACGTCACTAGGGGACCCATCGTGGTGGGTCACCTCTTGACGTCTTACACATCGGTTTTTCCCTCACGCTGAAGTGTTGTGTTTCGGTAGGCTGTCGCTGACTTTTTGTTGACGGGGGGAGGGATGTCGCATGAGTGAAAGCAACGCCGAGATTGGCGTTGCTATTTGTGTGAGCGTTCACGCTAGGTCACGTGCGCTCATAGCGTTCCGCGATGGGTCAGCGTAGGTCACGTGCGCTCATAGCGTCTCGCGATAGGTCAGCGTCACTCGGACGCGACCTAGAAGTGACTATTAATGTGGCTACGCATCACACGTGACGCGAATGCTAGCAGCTGATTGGCAGACGTGCTTGGCCGACCGCTTGATGCGCTTAACCCTCGGCAGACAAAGGGAGATTCTCTCTGACAACGCTGGTAGACGGACGTAAGTCAAGCAGGTGGTGGTTACAGGACAAAAGAGTAAGTGTGGTATTCTATTTGTACCGATAGTTCTCTCCCCCATTTAGCCTCCGTCACACATTTCATTATCTGTGCTACATAATAAAAGAGCCAACACATACCATGTGTTTTAGTCAATAGCTTAACCATTCGGACCACATACCATAGTAACAAGGCTGAGACCAGAAGCTTCTTTGTTTCCAGATAAAAATTTCTGGCTTTTCTGTACAAAAATTTGACTTTATGTGAACACTTGAATACGATCTTATCCATTATGGCATTCCCTGAGAGGGACTGATCTAAGGGTATTCCAAGATAGGTTACCTCTTGTTTTGACTCCAAGACATTAACCCCACATCTGACCTGTACATCGCTGTGTTTCCTGAGGTTGGGTTTTGATGCGAAGACAATACTTTCAGTTTTACCGAGGTGTAAAGACAGCCTATTTTCTATGAGCCAGTCCTGGACCGATGACAGTTCGACACTCAGTTTCTCCTCTACTTCAACTGGGTCCCCACCTGAGACAATTAGAGCGGAGTCGTCTGCAAATAGCAGTAACTTACAGTTCACCGCACCTGGCATGTCGTTAATATAGACCAGGAACAGTAGCGGTCCTAGAATTGAACCTTGTGGTACACCACAAGTTATCTCTCTGTCATCTGAGCAGGCTTCATTTACCTGTACTAGTTGTTTGCGACCTGTAAGATAGGACTTGAACCAGCCAATATTCGCCACTCCTAATGCCTGATTTTTTTTTTAAATAACAAGCACCCGGCTGACGCCGGCCATGGCTCCGCCATGGTTGCTTGGCCTGCGGCGCTGCTCGCTTCGCTCTCAGGGTGCTTCGCGCCCCAGGGCTCCGCCCTCATTGTTTTAATGTATGATTTGTTCGGTTTGGTTTAGATAATAAAAGAGAGGAACCCATACGGTTTTTTTTTTTATTCAGTACCGGTAATAACAACATCTTTGGACGCTTTAGGTCGTTTACGTGGTGGAGTCCTAACTTCGTCTTCCGAATCATCATTGTCGTCATCGTCACGCCATCTCTTTACCGCCTTCACGATGAAGTCCTTCATTCCTTCTTGTCCCTTCTTCACCTTCTTCATTTCTTCTTTAATTTTTTATAATAATTCCTCTAAATCCTAATATTCAATTTTATGGTATTCGCCAATAGACTCACACATACACACACACACACACACACGAACGCACACACGCACACACACACCTACGCACGCACGAACACGCACGCAAACACACACGCACGCACACACACATGCACGCACACGCACAATATATTCATATATATATATGTATATATATATATATATATGTATATATATACATATATATATATATATATATATATATATATACACAAACATGCACGCACACAAACACTATATATATATTATATATATATATATGTATATATATATGTATATATATATATATATATATATATATATATATATATATATATATATATATATATATTATGTATACGTTATGGTAGGGCGTGGGCGAACCGCTGCTGCCGCCAGTGTATACGTTATGTAGGGCGTGGGCGAACCGCTGCTGCCGCCAGTGTATACGTTATGTAGGGCGTGGGCGAACCGCTGCTGCCGCCAGTGTATACGGTATGGAGCACCGCTGGTACCAGTGTATACCAGTGTATACGTTATATACGTGGTTGTGGCCACCGCGAGCCACCAGTGTAACCGTTATGGTAGGTTATATGGTTACGTAGGGAAGTCTTAATGTGGCGAGATAGACTCCAAAGCGGGAGTTTTCTTTGTTTATTTAAACAAGAGATTCAGGTTAAACTACAAATGCAATTGCCCCTTTGGGCTAAATACAATAAGTGCCAGCCCTTGACCTAGGGCACAATAGCTCTGACCTCCGGCCGGTAGGTTCGTGACCTACCCAGCCTCTGGCAGTAGGTTCTTCACCTACCCCAGCTCTGGCTACGTGACATGGGTGTTAAACATTTTATAGGAGTGTTAGTGGTTTCAAGCAAGGGTGTTAGTCTTGTTATTCATTGTATGGGGTCTGTTCTATGTAAGAGGGTCAGTCCTACAATTGGTGGATATTGTTTGGTATATTATATATATATATATACTAGTTTATGCTTAATACACTAGGGCAGTTATAATAAAAGGATTTATGATAGGTTAGTCTGGTGACACTAGGCATCTATATCTTGTTTGTCTTCAAATGTGCTGCGTTAGGTGTGCATGTCGTGGGAAACGCAAGGTAAGCAAGAGGAAGTCTCGCTCTGTTGCAAGCATGTGAATCACGTGCGTGGTGGGTAATGGTTAGTAAGTGGTAATGGATACATTGCCTCCCTGACCTTTTTGAGGTACGTCCTCGTACCTTGGGTTAAGGTCGTGACAGTGGGGATGGCATACATAATTGAATACAATATAGATATGATAATTTGTAAGTTTGCTAGTGGGTGATATTGATCAACAAAATATGTTTGAATGAGTAAAAAGGGGGGGATTTTTACGTATATTATCATATCTTTTTGTGTGTTCAGTAAGCTATGTACAACAAAATTTACACTAGTATATTCTCTTTTCAATGAGAAAAATTTTCACTGTTCACCATACACTTGTTTCTCTGTTCAATGAGAATTTTTTATAATCTCTTTTCTATGAGATATTATTTGGAATGTACTATTTCACTACAGTCATAGCTTACTGAAGACATGACATCCTAATTTTTAGTGTTTGTTTTTGATTAATTGTTATTGTTAGTTTGTGTAGAGCTAAAATTCATATTATTATATATAACATTTTATAGACATATAAACTTATACAAGTTTGTTATTTATGAGAATGGTTATTGGCTAAAATTTACATGGGCTGTTATTCTTATGGGCTTATACATATTTATATTTATTTAAGGCAGTTAATTTATTTTATTTTATTTTATTTTGTATGGTATGGAATGCTTATTCATCCTGTTTGAGTGGGTTGGGTTTTGAGTGTATTATTCCGGGGCTTCACGGTCGGAAGGAAGTAGAGAAGTACTTGTATAGATATTGAAAAAGTTAAGTAAATGATCGTGAGGACCTATCCTATCGAATCGCATGACGTCCTGCGTCCGAAGGACGAATAATTAATGTAAATTCATAGTTTAAGAGTTAGTTATTGTCATCTTGGGATTTGTCTTGTGCAATGGTTTATCGTAATTTACTATGTTTCGGGTGACTGCCTGGAAGATTTCTTCGCGGTGACATTTTGATATTCTAATTCTACGTTAAAATTGAAAAATTATTTGTAAGTTAAAATTACATAGTGGATGTTTTGATTATTAGGTTTTGTCTATCGTGGTCTTTGAATTTCTATAATTGTAACTAATAGATAGTTCTACGTGAGCTAATTTACATTTTAAAAAATTGTAATTAAAATGATTATTACATTTCTGTGATACGTGTGTTATGCATATACATCTATGGGTGTATGATGTACAAGAATAAAATTAAATAATAAATTTGGGGTACTTATCGCAGGTCTGCGCTGAATTCTGGAAGCACTGATCTGCTCTGTTGGTGAATGTGACACTGTCGTGGGTTAAGTTGTTGACGTCCAGCTGACGCTGAACATCGCAGTGTTAGCAATTCTCGGTGACTGGGTAAGCGAGAATGCTGACCCGATGCGAAGAGCAGGTATGTTAGGCGGGTCCGGGCCTAGCTGCTGTGAAGCTTATGGTCTGGGTGGAAGGGGTGGGGGTGGAGGCTGGTCTAGGCGGGTCTGGGCCTAACCGCTGCAAGCCTCTGGTCTGGCCGGTCATAGCGAAGCTTCTGGTCTGGGTGGACATGGAGGGGGGGGTGGAGGTGGTTTCTCGTCCGGCTTCTGAATTATATATAAAAAAAAGGGGGGAATTAGTGGGAGTCTATGGTTTATACTCACGGAGATTGGTGACGGTAGTTTTGGGTGGCGGACGAGATTGTCTCTCGGATGTGTCTCGTCGGCCTGGGTTTTCGTCTTGACTGAAGTCGTGATGTCGTGTTGATCTATGAGTTGGTGCGCTGGATCTCTACAGGTGATTAGCTTGGGTTTACTGCTTGAAGGGATAGAGGCGTGGGGGTTAGATATGCTTACCGAGGTGCTGAGCTTGCGGATTTCGCGTTGTTCTCGGGTGAATGGAAACCTGTGGTTTTGATTGAAGTTCTATCTCTTGGTTTGGAGTCTTGATGAGGTGCGGTGTAGAGTTGACCGGTTCTTCTATGTCGCTGTAGATATCTGTCTACAGAGACTATGGTAGCGTACTGCCACCAGGTGGTTCAAAATCGAATGGGTTCGATTTCACCACCGATTCTAAGATTGATGCAAAGCTGCGATCTTAGAATTCTGACTGTCGTCTCGAAGGGAGTGGTTGGTGGTGCGCTTGTGGGTAGACGTGTTGCTTGCTTGACGAAGTGATGAGCTAGCTTTCTGATGCGGTTGATGAGAAGTAGACGATGTCTGCTTCGTAGACGATCTCGGTCGTCTGAGCTGCAGGTGCGGCTGATCTGAATAGAATCAAGTGGCTTGAAGGAAGATATGAGAAGTCGAAGATAGACGGTTTCTTCTTCGTTGCTCCTTCTGAATGTTCTGAATGGTAGGCGTGGCTTGAATGACTGAAGAATGTATTCGGCCTTCTGTGGTAGGCATGTGTGAAACCAGTGTATCTTGGTATAAAGTAGGCTTGTATCTTCGGAGGTTGGAATAGAGTACCGCTCGCCTGTTGGATTGGTTGTGTAACCTTGTGTAGTATGGCTGATGACGGCGCTTCTATTCAGGACGTGGGAGCACCGCTCGCCACCAGTGTATACGTTATGGTAGGGCGTGGGCGAACCGCTGCTGCCGCCAGTGTATACGTTATGTAGGGCGTGGGCGAACCGCTGCTGCCGCCAGTGTATACATTATGTAGGGTGTGGGTGAACCGCTGCTGCCGCCAGTGTATACGGTATGGAGCACCGCTGGTACCAGTGTATACCAGTGTATACGTTATATACGTGGTTGTGGCCACCGCGAGCCACCAGTGTAACCGTTATGGTAGGTTATATGGTTACGTAGGGAAGTCTTAATGTGGCGTTAAACTACAAATGCAATTGCCCCTTTGGGCTAAATACAATAAGTGCCAGCCCTTGACCTAGGGCACAATAGCTCTGACCTCCGGCCGGTAGGTTCGTGACCTACCCAGCCTCTGGCAGTAGGTTCTTCACCTACCCCAGCTCTGGCTACGTGACATGGGTGTTAAACATTTTATAGGAGTGTTAGTGGTTTCAAGCAAGGGTGTTAGTCTTGTTATTCATTGTATGGGGTCTGTTCTATGTAAGAGGGTCAGTCCTACAATTGGTGGATATTGTTTGGTATATTATATATATATATATATATATACTAGTTTATGCTTAATACACTAGGGCAGTTATAATAAAAGGATTTATGATAGGTTAGTCTGGTGACACTAGGCATCTATATCTTGTTTGTCTTCAAATGTGCTGCGTTAGGTGTGCATGTCGTGGGAAACGCAAGGTAAGCAAGAGGAAGTCTCGCTCTGTTGCAAGCATGTGGATCACGTGCGTGGTGGGTGATGGTTAGTAAGTGGTAATGGATACATATTATATACATATTTATATAATATATATATATATATAGACTCATACATACATACACACACACACACACACACACACACACGAACGCACACACGCACACACACACCTACGCACGCACGAACACGCACGCAAACACACACGCACGCACACACACACATGCACGCACACGCACAATATATATATATATATGTATATATATAAATATATTTATATATATATATATATATATATATATATATATACACACATAAACATGCACGCACACAAACACTATATTATATATATATATATATATATATATATATACATATATATTATATATATATATGCACACACACATATATACAGTATATTATTTATATATATATGTATATATATATATATATATATATATATATGTTATATACATATTTATATATATATTATATATATATATATATATATATATATATATATATATATATATATATACATATGTCATGACACCCAATATTGAACATATCTGGGTTGCGTGTACAGATGGAAATTGATATACGTTGTTAGTTTCTTCGATCACTACTTTTGGGGCCAGAAGAATTTCCCTCACTTGAGGGTCCGTTGTTAGCTGGCGGGTTTCTCGCCTGAGCCAATCAATGGCCGATGCAACAACGTAAGGAGCCTTTAAAAGGCGCAGCAATCATATTGCTGTGACCCAGGCTCCAGCTGGGGGGGTTCTTCTCCGAATTCCTGCAGGGAAATTAATTTTGTCCTGCATGGAGTTTTCGGCTTAAGGACTTTTCGGTGAAACTGTCTTACCGACTCTTTTGTCGAGAAATGTTTGACTGTAGTATATAGAGCGGGGAATGTTTTGCTGTGTTCTGCCCTTAGCTGGCAAAGGTACCGTTTATTGGATTGTAGGTCGGCTTTTTGAATTTTTTTCTGACATGTCACCCATTTCTAAAAGTGGCGTTGTCGCTTCTTCTGCACGGCGTCGGGTTCCCCTGGCATTTCGTCGACCACCTAGTCGTATAATCGTCAAAAACTTCTGAGGACTTGCACCCTCGGAGGACTGGCAACCTCGGAGGACTTGCACCCTCGGAGGACTTGCACCCTCGGAGGACTTGCACCCTCGGAGAACTTGTACCCTCGGAGGATTTGCACCCTGGGAGGACTTGCACCCTCGGAGGGCTTGCACCCTCGGAGAACTTGTACCCTCGGAGAATTTACAGCCTCGAAAGGCTTACTGCCTCGGAGAACTTACGACCTCGGAGGACTTACAGACCCTCTCCAAGACAAGTAACATTTTTAAAATGTGTCACCTTTGAAATGGTTTAATCTAATTTATTATTGTTAACGATGATCGTCCATGGCTCAACGATGATCGTCCACGGCTCAACGATGATCGTTCTTGACTCAACAATGTTCGTTCTTGACTCAACGATGATCGTCCATTGCTCAACGATGATCGTTCACGGCTCAACGATCATCATCCACGGCTCAACGATGATCGTCCACGGCCCAACGATGATCGTCCATGGCTCAACGATGAACGTCGACGGCTCAACGATGATCGTCCACGGCTCAACGATGATCATTCTTGACTCAACGATGATCGTCCACGGCTCAACGATGATCGTCCACGGCTCAACGATGATCGTCCACGGTTCAACGATGATCGTCCATTGCCTAACGATGATCGTCCACGGCTCAACGATGATCGTCCACGGTTCAACTATGATCGTCCACGGCTAAAGGATGATCATTCTTGACTCAACAACGTCCATGGCTCAACGATGATCGTTCTTGACTCAACGATGATCGTCCATTGCTCATCGATGATCGTTCACGATTCAACGATCATCACCCACGGCTCAACGATGATCGTCCACGGCTCAACGATGATCGTCCACGGCTCAACGATGATCGTCCATGGCTCAACAATGATCGTCCACGGCTCAACGATGATCGTCCATGGCTCAACGATGATCGTTCTTGATTCAACGATGATAGTCCATGGCTCAACGATGATCGTCCATTGTTCAACGATGATCGTTCACGGCTCAACGATCATCATCCACGGCTCAACGATGATCGTCCACGGCCCAACGATGATCGTCCATGGTTCAACGATGATCGTCCATGGTTCAACGATGATCGTCCATGGCTCAACGATGATCGTCCATGGCTCAACGATGATCGTCCATGGCTCAACGATGATCGTCCATGGCTCAACGATGATCGTTCTTGACTCAACGATGATCGTCCATGGCTCAACTCAACGATGATCGTCCATGGCTTACTGGCTCTGGCTTGAGAAGCGTTACAAAATCACCACGTCAATACAGGGGCGCGAGGCGTTTTGCAAATCCACCCAAAAGTCAGAGAACCCATCCAATTAATTTTTTAGTAGTACTAAGATATCATGGTCCACCGTGTCAAATGTCTTTTGTAGATCCAACAAAACTAAACCCATGTAGTTACCTCTGTCGCATCCCTGTTTTATCAGATCATAAAAGTATATTAAGCTGGTGTCTGTTGAGTAATTCGTTCTAAAACCAGATTGCATACCGTATAGTAGATTACGTTCCCTGAGGTAGGTATCTAACTGATTGTATACGGTACGTTCCAAAACCTTGGAAATAATACCTAGAATTGAAACAGGCCTGTAGTTACCTGCCTCAGTTTTTGCGTTTTTCTTATAAAGAGGTGTTACCCGAGCCCTTTTCATGTCGCTTGGGATAGATCCTGAACCAATGGACAAGTTTATTATGTGGGTTATTGGGGGAGTAAGAATTGTGGCTCCATCCTTAACAAACCTCGCAGGAATGTCGTCTAACCCTGTAGCCTTATTGGCACTTATGCTAGCGAGTAATTTAAATACTTCTTTTTGAGTGGTCTTATGTAGTTTTAAACACTTTGTGGACTTGTCTTTATAGTACTCCTGAACGTACCCCAGCCCAAACTTCCCAGAACCCGTTGGGAGGGATTTAACTAGTTTTGTGGCTATGGTTGTGAAAAAGGTGTTGAAGTGGTTGGCTATGGTGTTCCTATCAGAGTTAAGCTCGCCGTTTATCATGAGTCCTATCCTGTCTACTTTGTTACTAGGCTTTGTGTGAACTTCTAGGGTCTTCAGTGTTTGCCAAAGCTTCCTTGGATCGTGTTTGTTCTGGTGCACCATCTTAGTACAATAATCAGCTTTGGCTTTTTCCTTCCAATATTTCACCTGATTCCTATAGTACAGAAAGCCATTATAGTCCTCCTGATTTCCACTTTTCCTAAATCTGGCAATGAATCTGTCTCTATCTCTAATTAAACCCAGTACTTCGTTAGTCATCCATGGCTCCGTCCTCTGTTTTATTCGTATCTCTTTGAGAGGCTCTACTCTGTCTATAATAGTAAGAAATGTGTACTTAAAATTAGACCAAGCCTTAAGAACATCGGTACAATTTAGAACTGGCGACCAGTCTGTCCTACCCAGTTTATCTACAAAATGTTCTCGTGAGTAATGCTTCATGGAACGAAGCTTCACTGTGTTGTGCTTGTTGAAAATCGTCTTCCTAGCTTTCCTAATACAATATATGAGCTTGTGGTCACTAAGACCATAATCACAAGCACCAGCCTGCGTTATCTTGTTACGATCGGAGACCAGGATAAGATCTATGATGGACCTGGATCATTGGATGTGCCTGTTATTCTAGTAGGCTTGTCAATCAGTTGTGTCAGGCCATGAGATATTAGCAAGTCTCTCATTGCCTTAATAAGGTTGTTATTTGTACTTGTCAGATTCGTATTAAAATCACCTAGGATAATAATTTCTTGGTCATGCATATTGACCCGATTGAAACAGGTAGATTCTAATGCGCTATAGAAGGACATCTGTTTTGGTGGTCTGTAACAGATCCCGCATAAGATGGGATGCGATTTGGGTAACAATATTTCTATCCACACAGCTTCGAGCCCATCGTTACTCATAAGGTCTGTACGGGGGTTGAATGCTAAATCGTTGTGTATAAATGAACATACCCCTCCTCCGGTCCTCTTTCTATCATTACGCACAACACTATAACCCGGAATCGCAATTTCCGAGTCGGAGATGGTACTGTCCAAGATCTTGGTACTGTCTAGCCAAGTTTCGGTGACACCGATGACTGCTGCCCTGGTCCGCCGCGCAAGTAGACGGATCTCGTCTATCTTAGGTAGAAGGCTTCTGGCATTCAAGTGCACGAAGTGGAGACCCCGCTTGTTGAAGCAGTTGAAATCGCCCCCGGGTGTTGACTGGGGCGAGGCACAGCGATCGGGGTTAACAGGTGAAGGGTCAACCTCACCATCGGACAAGGGGGCTCCTGGTAGTTCATTGAGTGTACACCCATTGTAAGTGAAGTGGAGAATGTCCTCATTCACCAAGGCGGCATTGTAGGTTTCGAGAGAAATTCCACAACACTTGATGTGAGTCCATTCCCCACATGATTTGCAGCTGATGGCTCTGCTATTGCGACGGACTCCTTTTAGACAGCTTACACATGGGTGTTTTGGGACTCTCGTTGCAGCTGGGCCAGGACAGGGATGTATATCACCACAGAGAAGGAGAGCGTAGGACACCAGAAGCTTGGAAGTGTTGATTTTTCTCTTCGGTGTTATATGAGAACTTCCCCTTAGTAATAATTGGCTGGGAATAAAGAAATAAACTTCTTTTTCTATCTCCATCTCTGAAAAAGTGCGAGAGCCTTACACTATACTATTGTGCCTATCTTTGTTTAAAGATGGCTATGTTATCAATTCAGGGTATTGAGCGCTCCAATAGGGTATGAGGGTAGAAATGTGAGAACGACAGATTTTTAGGGTAACTTTACCATTGCAAAACCCACAGTAACTTAGCCATTAGTTTGAAGAGAGAGATATTTTTGTTTATATAAATTTATTACGCTCATAGAACGACAAAACCAGTGCAGTAGGTATTTTCTATCTATACACAGTATGCATGACGCGCAGGTCACGTAACTACGTACAGTGAAGCTGTTCGGCAATAATAACATATTTACGTATTTGTATTTTGCGGGAAGGGGGGCTACGCTCGTGGTATCCCGCTTTTGTATCTCGCAGTGTCTAGTTTGCTCTTAAACTCATGAATGGTTTTTGCGCACACTATTTCAGTGTCCAGTTTGTTCCAAGTGTCTACCACTCTGTGTGGAAAATGGTTTTTATTCAGATCTCTTCTGTAGCTGTTTTTTTTCCATGTCCTCTTGTTCCAGTTTAACAAGTCCTCTCTATCGAGTATTTTTGTGCCCTACATGATTCTGTAGATGGTCAGTAGGTCACCTCTCTCTCTCCTTTGCTCCAGTCGGTAACTCCAGTTTAGCCAATCTCTCCTCATAAGTTTGTAAGTGGAGGTGCCATTTTTTGGCTGCTCTCTGGATTCTTTCTATTCTTTTTGGTACTGGGTGACCACAATGTCGCCACATATTCTACTCTAGGCCTTATCAGTGTGACCAATATTTTTTTTAAAATAATTTCTTCGTCCAAATGTGTAAATGCCACTTTTATTGATCTTGTGGCGACGCGCCACCGCTACCTCCTAGGAAGTCTGAGGGACTTTTACAATAAATTACAGTACTAAGAGTGTATGCTGTCAGTCATCTCTCCGGTGTTCTTCTGCCTCCCGGTCTGAAGTGTGTCTTAAAAAAAAAAAAAAAAAAAAAAAAAAAAAAAAAAAAAACACGTGGTGAGCGGATATGCTTTGTGGTATATAGGTCATATACTCAGTGTGTATTCATCAAGGCAAGTGAGAAAAGTATGGGGGATATTATCTAGGAGGTGGCACTTCCATTAGGCGCCGAAGTCGGTATGGGTTGAGCGCACCCAACAGCCTCCTCACTAGACCCTTCGGTGAAGTGGCGGGACCCGCTCGAAGAAATCCAGACGCTGGACAGGTAGTCAGGTAATGGACCAGCGTATTGGATTTGGCCCCCACCGCGCCGCAGTGTTGGCCCTCTTGGCGTCCCGCAATCTCCCAGAAACACCGATACCCTAGACCAGGGGTTCCCAAACTTTTCAGTTCATCGACCCCCTAGTAAAGTTTAAGATTTTCTATAGGACCCCAAACTATTAATTCACGAATTATGTCAGTTAGTTATTATTATTGATGTTTATGTTGTTATTCGTGCTAATCATATTATTATTATAGTTGTTATTATCCTTATCATTATTGTTATTATTAATATTATTATTTTTATTATTGTTATTATTATAATTCTAGTTATTAATAGTGTTATTATCATCATTTTGATCAGTTATAGAAAGGCGACGACGTTCCAATAATGATACAGACACTTTCACATATACATAAACATGAGTGTTTTAGAATAAATATTTATATTATATATTCTTTATTATATTGCTATAAGAAATATTCAAGCCAATGATATTACATAAGCTCGTCATCTTGATGTTCAATCACGATGTGGTTGTGTGTATGTGAGGTTCTCCCCAAGATCTAAGAATATAAGGTCTAACCACTTCCGACCGAATTTCGAGGGAGTTGGCGCAGCGGGCCCGTGAACGTCACCTGGCTGTTCAAAGTGGGGTTTGCGGGTCCTATAGCTGTCAGTTGAAGCTGGTCCGTCGTTGGAAAATGACGTTGCCTTCGCTCGCACCGCTCCAAGCAATTAGTTATATTCTGACAAATATTATATAAAATATATATATAAATATATATAAAATATTATAGTTCCTGTCTATATATATGAATATATAATATATATGATATAATATATATATATATATATATATATATATATATATATATATATATAATATATAAAATATTATAGTTCCTGTCTTCCTTGGCGTTTCACAGTTTTCTTCAGTGTATCACAAAGAGAAAATGGACTCAGCCAAATGACGTCAGAAGCTGCGCAGAAGAATGCTAACGGTCTGACCTGTATATTTAGACCTTGGTTCTCCCTACATGCACAGAATGGGGAGGATTTTCGACTCAGAGTGAACTGACATAGTTTTTCTTGAATTTTAGATATTAGTTGGTTGATTATTCTCATTCTTTCAGTACGGGAAGAGAACAGAATCATTTCATGCTAACCATTTAATTTTAAAGACTGCCTTTCAACTCCTTGGATGGTTTCATCGACCCTTGGGAGTCGATATCGAACCCCTAGCAATCTACTGACCCCCTTTCGACCCCATGGCTATTTGTCGACCCCTTGGATGGTCTCATCGACCCCGGGGGGTCGATATCGACCACTTTGGGAAGCCCTGCCCTAGACGAAGGCGATGTAGGACCACTTCTTGAGCCCTGGAGAGGCGCATTTCCCGTGGCAAACTTCTCATAGTTGGAAGTCCTCTTGTACCACAGGCCTGACGGCCTCGTGGGCGCCATCAGCTTGTACTTCTCTACCTCTCGCCGGGTCAGTGTTCTCGCAGCGATGGTCAAGATCTCTGCCCGACTCGGGAGCACACCAATACCGCCGTCCATATGGTGACTGGCCGCTACCTTCCTTGCATTCTATTCTATTCTATGTATTTTGGGAATTAAGTTTCCACGGGCTTTTGTAGCTAGCCCGTTTGTAGGGTGTTTGATGTATTAGTGTGTGTGGGTTTAATCACACCCACTCATACATTCACAAAATGTGCATACGTATGTGATACACGTATGCACATCCCGGTGAATGTATCCTTCCTAATATGATCGTGTATGCTAATAATGATGTGTGAAACAATAGATATGGAATATTTAAAGGGGTGGGTGATTCAATGTATGAGTGTGTGTGGCTTGGCCACGCCCACTCACACATTCATTAGATGTGCATACGTATGTAATGTACGTATGCACATCCCGGTGAATGCACCCTTCTTATCTTTAACGGTATATGCAGTTATGAGTACACCCTAGACACTAGCTCTGTCTGACGTGCTACGCCCTATATTCTCGAAAGTACTGCTACCCGAGATAATTCCCCCTTCCTGTGGAATCTCGCTCTGGCAGGATTATGTCTAGTGTAACTCTCCCTGCACGATCGGCATAGCCCTTGTGGTTCTGTCAAAAATTGCCCCTACATCAAGACAAGCCCGGTCTCGCACGCTCTAGGTGCACTCAGGCCTCGTATTCGTTTGACTGCTTGCGAGGTAGACAGTTTTCGACATAGCACCAACGCGTTAGTAAACGCCCGCGCTCCCCCGCCCCCTTAGATTTACGTGTTGTTTTTTTCTCGATATATTCGTACTCCGTCACTTCTCTCGTTATCAGTGCCGCCATGGCGGCTACTGACTCAGTAACTGGCGTGCCGAAAAGGCGTCGATGCGCTCCGGGATCAGCGCCTCCATCAGATGATGAAGCTGCTGTCGTGGTGGCCCCTGCTAGTGGCAAGGGTGGCAAGCTCCCCACCTTTAAGGTCGTACCCTCGGCAGGGTATGACACGGCCTTTGAAGTGGTCAGAGCTCTGGAAAAGGGCCTCCTCCGTGGCAAGCTTCTGTCCTTCCGGCCCCTTGGCGATGATAACGTGCTACTG
Organism: Oratosquilla oratoria; assembly: GCF_046742065.1. NCBI lineage: Eukaryota > Metazoa > Arthropoda > Malacostraca > Stomatopoda > Squillidae > Oratosquilla > Oratosquilla oratoria. Next base: position 24,265,324 of record NC_134794.1, on the reverse strand, counting down.
TTACCAAGCACCTACGAACTCGTTGAGGAGCTAGACGGGATCAAATCGCTTGATGGCAAGCCTGTGATCCTGGAGCGTCTTAACCCAGAGGATAAAAAGCATAGACTCGTGGTATACGATTACCCGACCAGTTACATGACTGAGGCCATCGAAGACCACAGTCAGGTAATCGCGGCCACGAGAATGCGCCGATGGGACAAGACGCCCACACGCCAGGTGCTGATTACCATCAAAGGCGAACCCTTTGACAAAATCGACCTGGGTTGGTATGGCAGGTATGATGTACGAACGTACATCCCTGATCCTCTTCGTTGCTTCAGGTGTCAGCGCTATGGTCACCACCAGGCGAGGTGCACTTCGAAACTACCCAAGTGCGGCATTTGCAGCATGCCTAATGCCACTGAGACTTGTCTCAACAAGTTCAAGGCTGGCACTGAAACTGTGGCCAAATCCCCCAACTGTAGCAAGAAGCACCACGCCTGGAATACCTCATGCACAGTGCGTAAAGTTCAGGCCATTGCCTGTAAGGAGAGGACAGAGAAGCGACAGGACTTCATACCTGCCCCCCCCCCCCCCAGGAACATTTGTATGGGGCAGCAGGAAGCACTCTCCCACCACCGTAACACAGACACCTACACCTAGTGCTCCTGATATGAACAACCAGGAGCAGTTCCCATCACTCCAACAAACTCCCACACAGACAATCACAAAGATACAACCAGCTCCCAAGAAAGCTAGTACACCCAAACCCACGCCAACCCCCAAACCCGCACCCACCTCCAAAACCGCGCCCACCTCCAAACCCACGCCTGCCTCCAATCCCACCCCCAAACCTAAAGCCAGGCCCACGCCCCCAGTACTAACCCCACGAGCACAGGAACGGCAGCTCCCTCCACCTCAGTATCCGTCTGATGTCATACCCGTAGGGAGGATGACATCGACTTGATTGTGACTGGTGTCGTTTCTGCAGTCGCTACTACCCTAGGGGAAAGCGATCCAGAGAAGATGTTAGTCATGGTGGACAGGGCCGTCAAGAACGTGCTCAAACTCCTAAAAGAGAAGAGGAACCCTAGGCGAAAGGAGAGGACTCCCTCCCCCTCTACCTCCTCCTCTTCCGCCTCCTCCCCCACATCTTCCCCTGCCTCTTCCTCTTCCTCTGGCTCCTCCTCCTCCCCTTCCACTTCCCCCAAGCCCGCCACACCCACTTTCACCATTGGGAAAGCAACACCTACAACGTCAAAGACGAGGAAAGTGCCTTCTGCCAAGCCCTAACGTCATTATGCACTTAGGCTTGAAGACTCCTCTTCTAATAAGGGGGGAAATGTCCTTACTGTTACCAAGACGCAACCCATCTTGTCTTCTGACCGGGGAGGACAAGATGAGACTAATGGAATTAGACAGGGAAGACAGTCGCCCTGTTCAATAATCACTTAAGGTTGCTACAGTGGAACATAAACGGGTTCCGCAGCAAAAGTTCTCCAGGAGACATTGGTGAGCGATGAGGTGCGATTTCCGGGATATCGCATCTTCTCCCTCGCTTACCCACTACTAGGGGGTGCATGATCTTAATCAAATCATCCATCCCCTGCAGTGAGATCATGGACCCTGTATCATGTGGGGATGGTGTGGAAGTTCTTGCGGTTCGACTTCATCGAGCCCACGAAACGTACACCATCTATAACATATACAGGGGCCACAGAGCGGAACTGGACCTTGGAGAAGTGTGTGCTCTTGCTGCGGACAGGCTCCTCATCATAGGAGGGGACTTAACGCTCATCATAATATTTTGATGTCGCCCCAAGGGCCCAATGTCGCTGGGCGCCACTTAAATTACGTATTAGATGAATGCCCTGACATTGCATTGTTGAATGATGGTAATCCGACGCACGTGCAAGGTGGACGACTTGATCTGACCTTAGCGACGGCCACTCTCCTCCCTAGGGTAACCTGGGAGGTGCATCCTATTGTCACTAGCGATCACTTTGGTGTCTCTGTACACATACAGGATGCACCACCCATACCAGCTGTATTACCTGTTCCCAGGTGGAAGACAGCTTTGGCAAACTGGCCAGTCTTTGAGAGATCTGTTGAAGAATGGGCAGCATCCTACGTTCCACCACAGTACGTGGAAACGTTAGAAGCTGACTTTTCTGCAGCCCTTCAGGTGGCTGCCAACAGAGCCATCCCAAAAGACTTGCCAGTCCCCCAGAGAACATAAGAACAGCTGGTATTATACCCCCGAGGTGAGAGAGGCCAACCATCGGGTGAACATGCTCCGGCGTGTTTTCCGACGGCGCCGAACTCAGACCAATTTGGCCAACTTGCGCGCTGCAGTTCGTGACGCTCATGTCATAGCTGCAGATGCCAGAAGAGCTAAATTTCTTGAATGGTGTGAGGGCTTTAACGCTCATACCTCCCTAGCAGAGCTGTGGTCTAAGCTCCGTAAAGCTACTGGCAGGACTCAACCGCGACGCACTCATCATGCCACTGATGCTGAAGCGCAGCGGATGGTGCAGGAGTTTGTCTCTCGCTCCAGCAGCACCTCACTCCCGCAGTGTGTTCAAGACACACTGCAGGACCTCCAAGGAGTGAGGCGCCATAGTGTTGAGGACATGATGAGTCGATCGGATGATACTGACGCTAGCTTTACGCTTCAGGAGCTACGGGTTACACACAAGACCAGCTCAGACACGGCACCTGGAGAGGACCTCATCACCTATTCCATGCTGACCCATGGGTGATAAACGCGTCTTGGAGGACTGGCAAGCTACCAACAGCCTGGAAGACGGCAATCATAACGCCAATTCCAAAGCCAAAAGAACCTGGTGCTTATCGCCCCATCAGCCTGAAAACCTGCATGGGGAAGACAGCGGAGAGGATGGTGCTAAACAGGCTGCTGTGGAAACTGGGCCCAATGCATGAGCATATACATGCTTACTGCAAGGGCACTGGCACAGCAAACAGTATAGCAACACTCCTCAATGCTGTCAGTGGCACACCGTCCATCGTGGTCTTTTTGGGTTTGGAAAAGGCGTTTGAGCTGGCCAGTCCACTTGTGATATTAGACACCCTTGCCCGCAGGGGTGTAAAAGGCAAGCTGCTTTCTTGGATTGCTGACTATCTCAGTCACCGTTATGCGAAAGTAAGATTTCAGGGTCACATATCAGAGGCCAGAATGCTGGAGAATGGCACTCCACAGGGGGGGGGGGGTCCTCAGCCCCACTCTGTTCAATGTGCTTGTCTCCAACATTCTGGAACTACCTCTACCCAATGGGTGCAAGGTTATTTCTTATGCAGATTACATTGCACTCATAATTACTGGGAAACGGTGGTGCTTCAGCAGGGCTCAGCGCTGCCCAAGCACTGTGGCGACGGAGTGTTGCAGGTTGGGGTTAAAGATCTCCCCTACAAAATCGAAGGCCATGGCAATAAGACTCTGGAAAGAGGGGGAGCACCTCACCATCCAGGACCTTAGGCTGGACTGGGTTCACCAGTTTCAGTACTTGGGGATCTGGATTGGTGAGAGGCTCACCTTTCAGAAGGAACTAGCCTATCTCAAGGAGAGACTGAAGGCAAGAACCACAGTTATGAGAGCAATGACGGGGAAGGCACTTGGTGCCACGCATCAGGTCCTTCGCAAATTCTATGTGCCCGCAGTCCGCAGCTTGGTGGACTACGCTGCCCCAGCTCTCATAAATGTGGCGACTGCCAAGCTTGAAGACCTGGAGCCTTGCCAAAATGCCGCAGCAGCAAGGATTATCCTGGGAGCTCAACCTTGGACCAAGATTGTTAACCTCCAGATGGAGGCTTCATTGCCTTCATTAACATCACGGGTCAGAAGGCTGGAGGTCGACTTTCTTGCCAAGATAGTCCAGAGCCCCAGGATAACTGAGCTCAGTCAGAGCCTTGTGATAGCTCTGGGACGGGTGGATACTCTTATCCACTCTGATACCTGGCTATCACAGGCGGCTGGGCTCCTGGACTCCTTCAGGCTCACTAGTGTTCTCCTTGAGAAGGGTAGGGACTCTCCACACCCATGGCTGTCGATACCTGCAACCTTCGTTGCCACAAAGCTTCCCAGTAAGAAGAAGTTATGTGATCAGGAAAGAGTACGAGCGCAGGCCCTACAAGGCATCCGCGCACTGTCGGAACCTGGAATGGCGGTCTATTATACGGATGGCTCCGTAGACCCCAACAGGCCCCGTAGTGCGGGGGCTGCTTTCGTGACGGATGGTTTGACCTTCGGCAGGAGAGTATCTGATCATGCGTCCACTCTCCAAGCTGAGGCCATAGCGGTCCAAGGAGCGTTAGAGCATGCTCTAATATCACGAACTGGTCCTGTGGTGATCCACACGGATTCACAGTCTCTGCTAGGCAGCTTAGATACAACACAGCCCAGCGACAATGTACGCCTACTGACCTCCATCCTAGCACTCCTGCTGAAGCTACATCAGCAAGGCAGGAGTTTTACGCTAATATCACAAACTGGTCCTGTGGTGATCCACACTGATTCACAGTCTCTGCTAGGCAGCTTAGATACAACACAGCCCAGCGACAATGTACGCCTACTGACCTCCATCCTAGCACTCCTGCTGAAGCTACACCAGCAAGGCAGGAGTGTTACGCTCAACTGGGTGCCGAGCCATGTGGGCGTCCCAGGTAACGAGCTAGCCGACGCTGCAGCGGAAGCGGCGCGCCAAAGACCCGAAGTCGATGTTGTCGTCCCTCTCAGCAGAAATCAGTTGCGCATACGCACCAGGGCTCTCAATCAGGTACAACGGTTCCTTCAGCACAGACAGAGGTATCAGAAAGGGCGAGGTGGTACAGGGCAGTCACAGACTACGAGCCCCTTGTACTTCCTCGCTCCACACCAAGAAAAGTGGAAACTCTGCTCTTCTGTCTGCGGCTGGAGGACCGTTGTTTCTGGCAGATCAAGATCAACCCGACAGCAGGAGAGAAGAAATGTCGACATTGCCGCCACCCAGAAGCCACCCTTGAACATTACCTCAAGTATTGCCCCGCATCTGTTTTTCTGAGGAGAGGGCCACTTAAGCGATTAAGAACTGCGTCGGCTGGTGGAGTGTCAGCCCCCACTTTAAATTTTTATACTATTGCACTTGTATACTCCGTTCATGTCAGGAAGGGTGAATTCACCGAGATGTGCATACGTATTTCACATAGGTATGCACATCCGGTAAATGTATGAGTGGGCGTGGCCAAGCCACACACACTCATACATTGAATCACCCTCCCCTTTTAAAAATTTATTACACCAATTGCTAACAATACACTATCCACTGAATACACAGTTCATGTTAGGAAGGGTGCATTCACCGAGATGTGCATGAGCATATCATATACGTATGCACATCTTGTGAATAAGTCAAATCACCCTCCAAACGGGCTCACACTAAAAGCCCGTGGGAGCTTAACTCCCAAATTAAACAGAAACAGAACAGAGAACAGCCGAGAGATCAGTTCACTCCAGGATACGACATCTTCAAGCTGCTCTCCGCTCCAAGCAGTACCCTTCTCCAAGCAACAGTCGTCTCCAAGCAACAGTCATCTCCAAGCAACGTCTCCAAGCAACAGTCGTCTCCAAGCAACAGTCATCTCCAAGCAACAGTTATCTCCACACGTCAAGTTCTCCCTTTACGCGTTTAGAGGCAAGTAAAGCCGAGTACATAGAGTTACTGTGAGTTTCATTCCCCTGGCGTGTCCGAACCTAACCACAACAATCTTAGCAAGTTGTAGGATTCTCCGACAATTTTGTTTATCTGTTTATCATAGGACAAGTCGTTTGAGATAATTACACCCAAATCTTTTTCGGATCGATCTCTCCTCCTTGGTTCCAATTTTATATTGTCCTGATATTCTATTTTTGCTTTTTCCAAACTCCATTATCTACTTTTGTCCACTTCCCATTTCTGACTCCAGTTTCATACCTTATTCAAGTCTTCCTGCAGTGATTCACAATCTTTTTCAGTTTTTACTCTAACAGTTTGGCGTCGTCTGCAAAGAAGCTCATGTAACATCATCATCCATGTCATTCACATAGATAGCAAACATTATTGGAGCCAATACAGATCCTTGTGGTACTCCACTGATCACCTCTTTCCAACCTGAATATTTTTCTCTGGGCACTACTCTTGTAGTATTTTTAGTTCGGAACAACGGCAGGACAATGAAATTCACACGAATTATTTATTCTCTTATATTTTTGTAATTTGCCACAAGGTGCGACACTAGAAGTGTCACACGAGGAATGTAGGTGCAGCTCGGACTAAGGCCAGAGGTTAGTGGAGCAGTTGTAGCTGGACGGGGAGCCTAACGTCAAAGAGGCGGAGGCAGCTGATGACGGCGAGGCTCGATGGGACGGCTACAAGACTGGACGAGGAGATGTGGTTGGTTCACGAGTCGGTAGTGTTCTGCCCATCTCGGCGAAACGCCGACCTTTTAAAGGAGGCTGGCGGGAACGTGGAGAGCTTTCCAAGTTCCTGATTGGCTGACCGCTGGCTGGCCGGGACGTCCTTGCGAACTACGCTTGCCAACTACGGGAACTTGGAAAGGCTAGCTCCGAAGATTTCTTTGATCAGTGTGTGACGGGTCGTAGGATGTGTCACGTCACTACACCACTCTCCCCGCTCTTCAAAAGCGGGCGTCGAGGAGGATAGGGAGCGACGCGCGCGACGTATTTGAACCGGTCTGGCCTTCGGATCAATCGCCCCGAACGAGTGGTCATGCCGTCAGGGGGCATGTCTGGTGAGGAGGGCCTTGATGGAGGGGGCTCGAGTGCAGGGTGGTGTTGTCGAAGTCGGAGGCCTGGCGATGGGAGGTCGGTTGAGTATGGAGCTGTGGAGACATAAGGTAGGGTGAGAATTGTTGTATTGCATGGTAGAGCGGGGGCGCGGGGTGGGGAGGATCTTGGGGGGTGCCGGGAACAGTTGTAGAAGGGTGTGGTTGTGGGATAGCAGAAGGATAAGGGATCGCCGTCGCGTACGCGTGATCTGTGTGAGTTTGGGGGGGGGGCTGCTGCAGGTGCTGTGGTGGTGGGGAGTTAGGGGCAGGAGGTGGTTTGGAAGGGAGAGTTTTTCGGGGGGTGGAGAATGACTTGGTGAGGATGGGGTTAGGACCATGTTGTAAGAGGTATTGTAGTGGCCCTGGAGGTTTGGTAGGGGGAGTGGTGGGGAGGTGGGCCGGCTTGAGCCTGTCGATGGAGACGCGATCCGGTTTGGTATCTCGGTTGATCACGAAGTGTTTTGTTGATCTGGTGAGGACTCAGAAGGGGCCATCGTATGGGCGTTGAAGAGGAGTTCGTTTGGAGTCTCGCCTGAGGAAGACGTAGTCACTTGTAGATAGGGCCGGGGTAAGGTGCTCCGGCTGAGGTTGTGGTGGGCGAGGGGAGGTTGGACGGGTGCTGGCGAATGTCTCCTTGATAAGTTGGAGGGCGTGACGGTCAGGATCGCCGACGGCAGGCGTGGCAATTTCCCCAGGGAGGCGAAGTTTCTCAGCGTAAAGTAACTGAGATGGGGAAATGTCGTTGTCGACCTTTGGTGTGACGCTGATCTTGAGAAGCACCAGGGGAAGGGCGTCGACCCAGTCGCATGAGGGTTGTGCCTTAAGCGACTCCTTCAGTTGGCGGTGGAACCGTTCCACGAGTCCATTGGCTTGGGGGTGGTAAGCGGTAGTCCGGTTGCGTTTGGTGCCAAGTAACTTGAGGAGGCTGGACCATAGGTCAGATTCGAACTGAGGGCCCCTATCGGTGACAATGATGTGAGGTGCGCCGAATCTGGATACCCAACCGGAGAGGAAAGCACGGGCGGTTGTCTCGGCGGATATATCCGGAAAGGGGATCGCTTCTGGCCACCTGGTGTACCTGTCAATACACGTATGGAGGTAACGCATGCCACGAGAAGGTGGAAGGGGGCCCGCAATGTCCACATGGACTGACTGGAAACGTGCCGTGGCTGTTGGAAAACGCTGGAGTGGTGCGTGGACGTGGCGCGTAACCTTGGCCGTCTGGCAGGTGAGGCAGGTCCGGGTCCATTGTCTGACATCCTTGTTGATGCCTGGCCAGACGACTCGATCCGTGATGAGGCGTTGTGTCGCGCGGATGCCCGGATGACTGTGGTCATGGAAGGAGGAGAAGACGTCCTTACGGTGGCAGGCGGGGATGTGCGGGCGGGGTTTGCCTGTGGAGACGTCACACCACAATGGTACGGGGTTGTTAGGAAGCTGTCTTAGGTGTAAGGATGAGGTGTCGTGCATACGTAGGAGGCGGAGTTCACTGTCGTTATTCTGAGATGCGGCGATGCGTGAGTAGTCTATGTTGGGGTCAGGGAGGATGCTGGAGGTGATTCTAGACAAGGCGTCGGCCACCTGGTTATCCTCTCCCTTGATATACTCAATTCGAGTATCAAATTGGGCGAGGAATGACAGCTGCCGGGAGACTCTTGGGGAGTAATGGTCGGAGACCCTGTCTAGGGCATGGGCGAGTGGCTTGTGGTATGTAAGGATGACAAAAGGCCGGCCTTCAAGGAAGTAAAGGAAGTGGTTGACGGCCGAGACTATGTCTAGCAGTTCCCTGTCAAAGGCGCTGTAGCGAATTTGAGGAGGGTCCAGACGTTTGGAGAAAAAGGCGATAGGCTGGAGCTGGCTGTTGATCTTCTGTTGGAGGACGGCGCCAATTGCTGAGGAGGAGGCATCGGTGGTAAGGAATGTGGGGCCGTGAGCTACCGGGTAGGACAAGTGGGCGGCATTAGCGATTGCCGCCTTGACTTGCCCGAATGCTTGGGTCGCTTTGGAAGACCACTTCACAGGTTTGACCGACCGCTTGGAATGGTTCTTGGTGAGGTCGTTCAAGGGAGCGAGTTTTGCAGCTGCGTTGGGGACGAATCAATGGTAATAATTGACGATTCCTAGGAATCGTCGAAGCATTTTGATGGATGTTGGCTGTGGGAAGTCTTTTATGGTGTCGATTTTTTGAGGGAGAGGATACAGGCCTGCCGTTGAGATACGGTGTCCGAGGAAGTCGAGAGATGAAACTCCGAGGAGACACTTGGACGGGTGTACCCGGAGGCCATAATCTTGGAGGCGGCGGAAGAGGAGGTGGAGGTGTTGGTGGTGCTGGTCGTGAGTGTCGGAGGCTACGAGGATGTCGTCGATGTAAACGGTGATGAAGTCGAAGTCTCTCTGAAACGTCTGGGCGGCATTCCGGAGGCCAAAGGCCATCATCTTCCATTCGAAGAGGCCGAACGGAGTGGCTATGGCTGTCTTCTGGACGTCTTCCGGCGCTACAGGGATTTGATGAAACGCCCTGACCAGGTCGATCTTGGAGAAGACCTGTTTCCCGTGAAGCTTGAAGTGGAAGTCCTGAGCGTGAGGGATGGGGTAGCGGTCGGGCTTCGTGATGCGGTTAAGTTGACGGTAGTCACCGCAAGCCCGCCATTGGTTGGGCGGTGGGGGTGGCTTGGGAACCATGTGGAGTGGTGATGCCCAAGCACTCTCCGATGGTTGGATGATGTCCTGGTCTAGGAGTTCTTGGAACTCCTGTTTGGCAGCGGCCAACTTTTCTGGGGAAAGTCGTCGAGGCTTGCTGTATACTGGCGGTCCAGATGTCTGGATGTGGTGCATGATGTTGTGAGGGGTGGTGGTGGTGTTGGTCTTGTCTGGCGATGTTAGCTGGGGAAACTCCTGCAGGATGCGTGCATAATCGCCATCGGTCTAGAGTGACGATATCTGGTGGGAAGTTGCGTTAGTGGTGGTTCCTGGTATGCTTGTTGTGCCGTGGTACAAGCAGTTATCCTTGGCGCTAACTACCATATTGTAGTGCTGGAGGAAGTCGTAGCCAAGAATGGGTTGCTGTACCGCTGCTATGACGAATGTCCAAGGGAACTTGACATCGTGGAGTTCCAGGACGCTGTGGTGGCTGCCATACGTTGCGATGGGCGTACCGTTGGCTGCAAGCAGGTCGTAGGATGGCCAACGTGTACCGTGGTTGGGTTCTTCTGTCGGGGGTATGATGCTGACGGCTGAACCTGTGTCTACCAGGAAGGATAGGCCAGAATGGTGATCATGCACTGAGAGGAGGGTGTGGGTATGGTTAGCGGGGGTAGGGGTGGTTACCGACCCCCACGTTTGGCGTTTCCCTGCGACCAGCTGCATGGTTGTATGCATCTGAGCGCCTTGGCTCCGAAGCGGGTATGGTACCAGCAGGAGGTAGTATCCTGTCGTGGAGCGGGGCTACGTGGTGGTTGATGGCTTCCCTTCTCAGCTAAAAGCTGGTTGAGCAAAGTCTTCATGTCGGCCACTTCCTGTCGTAGCTGCTGCACACTTTGGTCACTGGCACTATATGACACGTCGGGCCTGGTGTATAGCTTCCGTAAGGCAGTCTTGAGGGCGGAACAATTGCCTTCTTCCGGGGGAGAGGAGACGACGTTACGGACAAGGGCGATGACGTCCGTTGGTAGAGCGGCGATGTACGCGCCGAAGGCTTGGTGGTCCGGCACGTTACCTTGAGTGGCTAAATAGGCCTCTGTGTGAATTAGCCAGCTCTCCAAGTCACGGGAGAAACTGGGAAGTTTCACTTGTGCGTTTTCCATAATCCTGGTTGTTCTTCACCGGGGTCACCACTTTGTAGTAGTTTTAGTTCGGAACAACGGCAGGACAATGAAATTCACACGAATTATTTATTCTCTTATATTTTTGTAATTTGCCACAAGGTGCGACACTAGAAGTGTCACACGAGGAATGTAGGTGCAGCTCGGACTAAGGCCAGAGGTTAGTGGAGCAGTTGTAGCTGGACGGGGAGCCTAACGTCAAAGAGGCGGAGACAGCTGATGACGGCGAGGCTCGATGGGACGGCTACAAGACTGGACGAGGAGATGTGGTTGGTTCACGAGTCGGTAGTGTTCTGCCCATCTCGGCGAAACGCCGACCTTTTAAAGGAGGCTGGCGGGAGCGTGAAGAGCTTTCCAAGTTCCTGATTGGCTGACCGCTGGCTGGCCGGGACGTCCTTGCGAACTACGCTTGCCAACTACGGGAACTTGGAAAGGCTAGCTCCGAAGATTTCTTTGATCAGTGTGTGACGGGTCGTAGGATGCGTCACGTCACTACATTCTCATCTTTCTACCAATCAAGAAGTCCTCCGTCCATTTTAGTAGGTTCCCTTGTATCCCTCCTATATGTTCCAGTTTTTTTATTTAATAATTTTTTTGTGTGGTACTTTGTCAAAAGCTTTTTGTAAGTCCAGGAAGGCACAATCAACTCATCCATTCCTTTCTTGCACTATGTCTATTAATCTTGAGTAGAAACATATCAAGTTTGTGGTACATGATCTTCCTTGTCTGAACCCATTAAATTGTCTTGGGTTTATCATATTATCATCTTCCAGGTGTTTTATCCATCTATTCTTGATAATTTTCTCACAGATTTTGGTTGGCTATAGTGCTAATTAGTGAGACTGGCCTGTAGTTAGTTGGTTCTTCCTTGTTTCTTCCTTGATATATTGGTACAATGTTAGCATTTTTCCAGTCTTTTGATATATTCCTTCTTTAAGTGAGCAACGTATTATGTTATCACATAATTCCGACTTCTGTCCCCGGATTCGGACCGTGCACATGATTTCTCATTGCCGACGCTCTACCAACTGAGCTATTGACCCTATATTTCCTCCAACGTGGAAGTTAATCTAGTTCGCGAGGAACTAAGTCGACGGCTGCCATCCGTACTTATATTTTACGTAGGACCAGGGGACTTAGTGATTAGACCAGTTCGTTTTCCTTGATGGACTTATCGTCGTACTCATACCTGAATAGAATCACCAGTGACGGTGATGTCGATCAAATAATTCCGACTGTCTTCCCCGGATTCGAATCGGGCACATGATTTCTCAATGCCGACGCCCTACCGACTGAGCTATTGACCCTATAAATCCTGACAATTTGAAGTTAATCTAGCTCTCGCAAGGCTATATAGGGTCAATAGCTCAGCCGGTAGGACGTCGGTAACGTAATATCATGTACCCGGTTCAAATCCGGGGACGACAGTCGAAATTATTTGATCGACATCACCGTCACTTGTGATTCTATTCAGTTATTATATCATGTATTTTGTCCGTTAGTTCTTCTTTGCATTATTTTCAAATCCAATTTGTAATTCCTTCCGGGTCATGTGATTTCCTGACGTCAAGGTTTGATAGATGTTCCATTATTTCTTTTTGTGTTATTGTTATCTCGCGCATGGGGGGAGATCGCCTTTACCTTCGTCCCAATATTGTGCTTTCTCTCTAGCGAAGACAGATTTGAAATGATTATTCATGACTTCGGCCATTTCTAATTCTTCTGTGTATTATATATCCCCTTGGCGTAGTTTCACTATTTCCCGTTTGTTTTTAAGTTTACCATTCACGTATCGATATAATAGTTTGGGTTGCTCTTTGCATTTATCTATAATATCCTTTTCATGGTTCCTTTTTTCCTCTATTCTCACTTTAACATACTCATTTCTATAGTTTATATAAACTTGCCATTTTCCATTTTTTTTTTTTTTTTATCTTTTCCCCGTCTTTTCCAAGCTCTGTCCCATCTATCTTTTGCCTCACTGCATCTTTTGTTGAACCAGCATTTAATGTACACTAGCTTCTGTCTTGGTACGTGCTTATTCACCCCTTCATTGTAATTATCCATCAATATATCCCATTTCTCTTCCACCTTTGTCTCTTCCATGTGAATTTTTTCCCAGTTTGGATTCTGGAAGAATTTCTTTAGTTTTGCAAAGTCCGTTTTGTTGTACATCAAGGAAGGAGACTGCAAGAGACCATAAGGCCCATAACATCCTGCAAGGGGAAATATATTGGTAATCAAGGTGAGGTAAGTTTTAGCATCCACCAAAGTGTGGGTGTCGAATAGGGATAGTATCTAGATTATTGTCAGTTAAGAGAAAGTGACACACATATATTAAGTCTTGGCTTTGGGGCAATATGTCTCTTACTGAAGGACATTCGAAGGAGTAGTGATGGAGACTGTTGGCGTTGGGACGGTCGCATAGCTTGCAGGTAGAGTAGTGTGGTACATCCCCCGCCTCAGAGACTTGCCACAGCGGTCTATAACCCAGACGAACCCGTGGAGTCACGATATTGTGTCTGTAAACAAGGAGTCCGTGCTTGCGATATCTCGGGAGAGACGGAAGTGGTCATAGTGTTGTACTGATATGCTTTGTGCGCGCGCGCCTTGCATTCATGCGGTGGAGAGTGGTTAGAGGAACGGCAGAATGTATGATTTTGTAGCAGACGGGGGAGGGTGTGGCATCGTCAGGCAGTGACAGTTTACAGGTATTTTTGGCGAGATCTGCTTTTTCATTGGCAGCGATTTCAACATGGGAGGGAATCCACAGAAAGCTTATGGTGAGAGTGTTCTTGAGCTGTGACTAGCTGTTTTAAAATGTGATGGATGAGGGGGCAGTGTATGGGTTGTAAAGACGAGATGGCTTGTAGGGCGGACTGGGAGTAACACAATATTACGCCATCCATTCGTCGCTGACAGAATAGGTTAATAGCTAGCAGAAGTGTCTGTAGTTCGCAGTACGTAGAGCTGGACGAGTTTTGTAATCTGCGACCAACCCAGCCTTTCTCAGGTGACTCACAACCGGAGAGTAGACGGCGCAGCCCGCGCTACCGTCTGACCCGTCTACGTAGAGATGGTGCGCGGCAGGGACGGAGGAAGACACTGCGGTGATGTATTCCAGGACTAATTGTTTCTGGAGGAGCGGTGGGTCTATTTTTGAAGTGGGTGTAAACGTGACGTGAGGCTGTGGAATCTTCCATGGAGGCAGTCCGTGATCAACCTCAGCTATAGGGACTTCGATGTGAAGGCGCTGTAGGGTGAAACACACTTTGTTAACGAGGGTGCGGACGCAGGGACGCAGCGGAGTGCGGAGCGCGGCGGGGTCAAGTGAAGCTCTTAGGACATGAGAATAGTGCGGGCCAGATGGGGTGAGTGGAGGCACTTGATGCTGAAAGAGATGTTAGCGTGTATTCTTTCAATAACTGAAAGAAGATTAAGTTCGGTCTGCATGTTTACTACTCTGGTGGAGGTGGGGCATCCAAAAATGCACCGCATCACTCTGTTCTGGAATCTTTCCAAAGGCACCAAGGAGGTCTTGGAGAGTTGATCAAGGGCTGGGGAGGGATAGTCTATTATTGGCCGAATGAAGGCAACATAGATTATTCTTGCCAAGGGGACGGATAGTTCAGCGCCATTTAAAGGGGATAAAGCGCTGTTCTAGCAGGTGGAAGAGATATTGGATGACGGGATGGATGCGCTGCCGAGCAGGTATGGCTGGAGTGATGTGTACTGGCGCTCCCAGGTACATGTACTGTGAGCCGGGCGGGATAATATTACATTCTGCAGTGAACACTGGCAGTGTTTCGGGGCCCTGAGGAGAAAATAATCGACTCTTTTCTGGGAGAAAGGATGAGGCCACAGATGGATGTCGACTGTAGAAAGAGTGAAGGAGATGCTGTAGGTCGGCAGAGAGGTGGAGTGCACACAGATATCGTCAGCGTAGCAGGTGGCAGTTGTGCCGGGAATGTTGGGGAGAAGGGATAGCAGGCGGTGCATCAGGACGTTAAAGAGGAAGGGACTAAGACCCCACCCTGTGGAGTACCAAGTTCAAATTTCCTGGAGGTACTGCACGTTCCCTGGAATAGTACACGTGAAGTCTTGTTTGGGAGATAGCCACGGATCCACCTCAGGAGATTGCCTTGGACGCCAAATTCTATGAGCTGGTCGAGAATAACTTCCCTGTTGGCTACGCCGAAAGCACTCTTGAGATCAAGAAATGCTACCACACTGGTAGGGGAAAGGCGGGCATATAGGTCCATCAGGCAATGGTGTGTGCTCCTCTGTGGTAAGAAACCATGCAGTTGCGGTGATAACTTATCCTGTAGTCGAAACACAAGGTGAATGAGAAATATACGTTCGAGGACTTTACAAAAACAATAGGTGAGTGAAATAGGCCTGAACTTGTCTGTGGCAGGCCTGGGGATGGCCACAACGGTACTAGATGTCCAGGCACGAGGTACATATCCCTTGCTAAAGCAAAGGTTGTAGAGTTGCTGCAAGGGATTGCCAGTGATTTTGAGGATCAGGCGGAGGACTTGAAAGGTGTTGTCATCATCCCCGGGAGCTGTTGTTTGGCTTGTGACAAGAGCACGAGGCAGTTCGTCCTCAGTGATGGGTACGTCATCATCTTCATCCGTCCGTAATAATGCAGGGTGCGGATATTCTGATGGGTGAAGAGTGTCTCTTGAATGGGGGCGGGAAGATTGTTTGACTGTGCTTGTTCAGACCAAGTACTCGGCAAGTCCTGATCATATTGGGCTGAGCTATGGTGGGCAGCACTCGATGGTTTGCTTTCGTTGTATTTCTTCCACAATTCGGTATGGGCACACTGCTGCAGGGCAACGAGGTCATCTCTGGGTGTCTGGTGTTGGAGGAGATTAGCAGGTGTTGGCTGCCTTTGAAAGACAAGACCATCTCTCTCAGCCTTCTTTTCCGCCTGTAGGATGCATCGGTCCAGTGTCCAGGCGTAGGCCTCGCGGCATCTTTTGATGTGTGGCCTTGTGACGTAACGGGTATAAAAATCTTGTATTGAATCAACGAGGGAAGAGTACAGGTTCTCAGGTGACTGTAGATCAAATGTTGGTAGAAGAGTGGAGATGTAAGAGACGTAGTTGGGGCAGTACTTCGGAGGAATGGAGATGCGGAGGCGGGTGTGAAGAGAAGATCCATTTGGTAAGGGGTACAGGAGTCCAAGTGCGATGTGGTCAGAGAAGAGAGTGTGTATGGGAAAGCACTTAACGTGTGTCGCTGCTAGACTAGATGTGATGATGTGGTCGAGCGTGCCTCCTCTGGAGTGTTTGGCACTCTCAGTGGGCCAGTGAGTGAAGCGGTGGAGGCGGATGTACTCGAGGAGAGGTAGCCCACTATGATTTGGGGAAAGGGAGACATCTCCTAGGGCAGGGTGCCGGGCGTTGAAGTCCCCCATATAGATCACACCATGAAACGTGGGTGTGGGGAGGGCAGAGAATTTTTTTCCTGGAACAAAGTAAACATTACAGAATCTCAGTTTTCCATTGTCTATGAATATTTAAAAGAGTTGAAATGTCATATAATCATGGATAGAACAATGCAGGCGTTCATGGGGGATGGATGAGTGACATGATGGACATACGAGACGTAGCCTGAGAGCTGGGGTGCCTTTGTCCCGGGATCGTGGTGGCCAACAAAAGCTTCTTGGATAAATATAACTTGTAGTTGGTGGCGGCCTACATAGGTCTTGAGGGAAGTAATTTTTGGATAACTGTTGATGCCACAAGCATTCCAAATGATGGTGTGAAATTTCATCTCTTTAGCGAAGTCTGCCGTTGGGTTTAAAGGTGGCTGTCGGAGACAAATACGTGAAGGTGGTGCCGCTCTGAGGCGTGTGTCGTTGTGTCTTGGTAGGTATTTGGTTACTAAAACTTTCGAACCAGCTGGCGAGGGCCTCCATTTCTTCGGAGGAGGTGGCGACAGGCGTGATGACGACTTGGTGGGATTCGACAAGCGTGGCTAGGGTGCGCTCGGTGGATGCTTGTTGTGCGGCGAGGCTATCGATGTGCTTTTTAATTGCGTCAAAGCGCGTTGTAATTGTTGTGCAACGTGCCGTTAGGTTGACAACTGCCTCGCGGGGGGGGGGGGATTACTTGCGGCGAGTCAAGCAAGTTTGGGGATGTCAGCGGTGGTACGGCTCTTGGGTGCGACCGAGGGGGTAGTGGTGGCGTGTATGCAGTCTGGGAGGTGGCCACCTAAGCGCGCTTCGTACATCCGTGCCATGTATTCACTCCAGGTTCGTGACAGCTGGGGGAATTCCCACATGGATGAATTTGGAGCGGGAAGCTGGTCGGCTGTAGAAGCTTCATTAGTGTTGGTGTGCTGAGAGGGGGTGTGATGTGGGCAAGTAGGGGAGGGGTGTGTACCTGCACACCAGCCACACTTGTCAATGGAAGGAGTACAATAATAAGATATATGCCCGACACCCCAGCATTTGGAGCACCAAGGCTGTTCATTTTTCATCCTTCGAAACTCGCATGGTGGTGGCTGAGGAAGGAAACTGAAGTGAAGTTATGTAGGCGGTGGTTGGGGGTAGCTCCAGACAATAGCATTAAGGTGATTGATGGGTGTCCCGTGTTGGTAGAACTGGAGTACGCTGTATACGCCCGGAGGGTTTTTTGCTTGTGACGGGTCAACACCGACAGGGTAGCGGGTGACGAGATATGTTGGGAATTTACGTGGTCTATTGATCGAGTACTGAACATCGAACTTCAAGGATAAGAAGTTGCCCTTCGTGGTCCTCTTAATGATCTCGGTACGTCTACGTGGAATATATACATACCGAGAGGTGACAGCAGACATTTTCACTTCAGCTAACTCCGGATCGAGCCTGAAGGACTTGGACATTTCAGCAAGCCAGCGAAGTTTCGCATCCACTGTCGGGTTATCGCGAAAGATGAGTTTAATATAAACAGTTCTGGGGGCGAAAGCAGGGGAGGTACTGGCAACTAGGGGAGGTGAACTGTGGGAGAGAGGGTGAGGGTGAAGGTGAGAGGGAGTTATTGGAAGCCGTGGGTTCGGAGTTCTCGTCCTACCTGAACGACTTGCAGCTGGAGAATAGGATTCTCTTGTATTCGAAGTCTGGTCCGCGGATCGTTTGGAGGCGGCTGCGATGGCGGCTGCGATGTCGGTAGTGGCGGTGGCGGGCTGGGTAGCAAGGAACAGTGACTGCCATGGTGTGGTACCAATATGTTGCTCGTGCATTGGTAATGAAGGCCAATGTTGTTCAATGATGTCCTCGTCGTCACTGAGAGCGAGGTCGGCATCAATATCGGTGAGGGTGGCCGGTCCAGAAGCCATGTTGCCTCAGCAATATGGTAGAATTTAGGCAATTGGTGCTAGTGGGGGTGCAGTGACATGGTTATGACGTTAAGACACGTCATATTTCTCGTACTGCGCATACGCACACGGGGGAAGCACTAGGCAGAGGGATGTTGGCCAAGGATAAGATTTTCTTATGGCAAATATTGACTAAACCCTGTATCCCTCAGTACTTATACCACAAGACTGACGTCTGTTGCTTACCATTGTGCTCAGCTAAGACTGGAAGGCAGTAGCTCGCTGGATCTTCTACAATTTCTTCGAAATAGTAGGAGGTCAACTGCGGTGTGCTTACATTTAGAGTAAGCAATGGCCGAGAGAGAGAGAGAGAGAGAGAGAGAGAGAGAGAGAGAGAGAGAGAGAGAGAGAGAGAGAGAGAGAGAGAGAGAGAGAGAGAGAGAGGGGGGGGGCGGCGGGGAGACGCGGGAGAGGAGTTCTGTATTGGGTTAAAAGAAGGCGAAATAAGATTAGCGGCAATTGTCAGTGAACGTAAGGAAACTTCAACAAGGAGGATGGGAGAAAATAGAAGGGTAGTGAGTGGTGGGATGAGGAAGCAAAGGTTGTAGAAGAAAAGAAGCAAGCTTTCACAGATTGGCTGCATGTTATTGTGGCAAAGTAGCATGCAGTTGATACTTTAGTGTCTATATGGGGCGCCCCTATGGACCAGAGCCACGCATCATTTTGTCTGTGATAGAGGAAAACTCTGTTCATAGAGAAATGATGACACTTTTATACTACGACTGTCCCTCCGTTATGCTGTCCCTCAACCCCTTGTTACTGTCCTGTACAATTTCTCTGAATATTCATTTCCTTTTTCGCCTACCTCCCCTGTGGTGGGGGAAAAGAATACTGGGACCAGGCATCCTTCTACTTGTAGTCCCACAGGGGACATTCCTAAAAAAAGTAAAGGCATAAGAGGGTCTAGGAGTTTTCCAACCAGCACCCTAAGGTTTGGGTCTTTAAATGTGCGTGGATGTGGTACAGATGAGAGTAAAAGGGAAGAGATAGGTAGTATGTTTGTGAGAAGAAAGATGGATGTGTTGGCTTTGAGTGAAATTAAGCTGTAAGGGAAGGGCGAGTGTATGTTTGGGAGTGTAAGTGGGAGGTTATCAGGAGTGATGAGAGGGCGAGGGAGGGAAGGGGTGGCTATACTAGTAAGTGAAGAGATAGGTAAACGTGTAGTGGAGTGGAAGGATAATATGGATGAAGGTGAAACTGGGAAAGGAGATGTGGGTTTTTGTATGTGCATATGGGCCTGGCAGTGAGAAGAATGTAGAAGAAAGAGAGGCTTTTTGGATAGATTCAAATGAGTGCATAGAGGATTTAGGGAGAAATGTCAATGTAATAGTACTGGGAGACCTTAATGCTAGGGTAGGAAATGATCCAATTGTTGGAGTGGTTGGGAAATGTGGAGTTCCAGGAAAGAATTGCAGTGGAGAGTTGATGGTGGAAATATGTCTAGAAGGAGAGTTGATGATAGCAAATACAGTGTTTCGGAAGAAAGTCAAGCATAAGTACACATGGGAAAGGGTGGTGGATGGAAGGGTGGTAGATAGAGCGTTAATGGATTATGTAGTGGTAAATAGGATTATAATAGGAAGAGTTAAGGATGTATATGTCCTAAGGGGAGAGGGTGGGGGAATATCAGATAATTTTTTGGTGGAAGGTAAGTTGAGAGTGGAGGATAGATGGAGAAAGAGGAAAGGGACAAAAGTTAGGGAGGTGCTTAGAGTGAACTCTTTTAATGAAAAGGAAAAGGAGAAGGAGTACAAGAAGAAGTTGAAGGAGGGGTGGAAGGGAGTGAAGGATAGAGTAGAGCTAGGAGTGGAGGAGGAATGGGGATGGTTCAAGGAGGGAGTCACAAAGTGTGCAAGGATGGTGTGTGGAACATGAAGGACAGGAGGAAATAGAAGGAAGGGTAGTGAATGGTGGGATGAGGAAACAAAGAAGGTTGTAGAAGAGAAGAAGCGAGCTTTCTCAGATTGGTTACAAAATAGGACGAGGGAGTCATATGAGAGGTACAAAGAAAAGAAAAGAGAAGTAAAGCACAAAGTAAAGGAGGCAAAGGGGAGAGCAGATGTGAAATGGGGTAAGAGTATGACAGAAAATTTTGAAAGTAATAAAATGATGTTTTGGAAAGAAATTAAGAGAGGAAGAGGAGGCGAATCAAGTGGAGAAGAAAAAGTAAAAGGTGCAGATGGAGAGATGATAATGAAAGAGAAGGCAGTAAAGGGAAGATGGGCAGAGTATTTTAGGGAGTTGCTAAATGTGAAGGAGGATAGGGAGGGAAAGATAGCTGCAGTGGGAAGCACTAAGAAAATGAGAGTGATGAGTGAGGAGAATGGAGGAGAAATAAGGAAGGATGAAGTGAAGGCAGTTGTTGAGATGATGAAAGCAGGTAAGGTACCTGGTCTGGATGGATGCCATGCAGAATGTCTAAAAAAAAGGGAGGTACAGTGATGGTGGACTGGCTGGTGAGGTTATTTAATGTTTGTTTGAGAGAGGGTAGAGTGCCGGAGGACTGGAGGAGTGCCTGTATAGTTCCACTTTACAAGGGAAAAGGGGACAAGTGTGAATGTAGTAGTTTCAGAGGGATTAGCTTGTTAAGTGTAGTTGGAAAGGCTTATGGGAGGACCTTGATTGAGAGGATTAGGAGAGGAACAGAGGGAGTAATTGATGAGGAACAGTGTGGATTTAGGACGGGTAGAGGTTGTGTAGATCAGATCTTTGTGGTAAGACAGATATGTGAGAAAGCTATAGGAAAGGGGAAGGATGTTATTTTGGGCTTTTATGGATCTGGAAAAGGCTTATGACAGGGTAGACAGAAAGGCACTGTGGGAGGTTTTGCGGATATACGGGATAGGAGGAAAGCTTCTAGGAGCTGTCAAGAGTTTTTATGAGAGTAGTAGAGCTTGTGTCAGGATTAGAAATGGAGAGAGTGAGTGGTACGAGGTAAAGGTGGGACTTTGTGAAGGATGCGTTCTGTCTCCCTGGCTGTTCAACTTATACATGGATGGGGTAGTGCGAGAGGTAAATGCAAGGGTAGTGGGTCAGGGATTGGAGATGGTTAAGGAAAATGGAGAAAAGTGGGAGGTGAGCCAGCTGTTGTTTGCGGACGACACTGCGCTTGTGGTAGGATCGGAGGGATTGAGGAAGTTGGTGACAGAGTTTGGGAGAGTGTGTGATAGAAGAAAGCTGAAGATAAATGTGGATAAAAGTAAGGTGATGAGATGTACAAAGGGTGAAAGTGGCAGTAGACTGGAAGTGAGCATTAAGGGAGAGCGACTGGAGGAAGTGGATAGTTTTAGATACTTGGGTGCAAATGTGGCAGGAAAAGGTGGAGTGAAGGTGGAGGTAGAATGTAGATTGAGAGAAGCGAGTAAATGCCTTGGTGGATTAAAAAGTGTAATGAGGAACAGACATTTGGGAATGGATGCTAAGAGGAGACTGTATGAAGGAGTGATCATGCCAACAGCACTGTATGGGGCAGAAACATGGAACATAAGAGAGGAAGAGAGGAGTTTGAATGTGTTTGAGATGAGGTGTCTGAGAAGTATGATGGGGGTTACTAGGCTAGATAGAGTGAGAAATGAGGTGAGGAGGAGAACAGGGGTGGAAAGGGAGTTGGGAGATAGGGTTGATGAAAGAGTATTAGGATGGTTTGGACACAAGGAAAGAATGAGTGAAGAAAGACTAGTAAAAGAGGTATGGAAGGCAGATGTGGAGGGAGTGAACATGAAGGGACGTCCTAGGATGAGGTGAATGGATGGGGTGAAGGAGGCTTTGGGGAAGAGGGGAATGTCTGTTGAGGAAGGACGGGAGAGGACAGAAGACGGGTGAATGGAGAAGGGTTGTATATGGATGATGTTGTGATGCATGAGGTGGAATGGGCGGGGGAATGGGTAGTATGTGTGAGCAAAATTTGACACAGCCCGAAGGGATTTCTCCCTGTCTTCTCCTTTTATGCATGGGGGGACGGAGAGAGGGGGTCGCCGATTTAATGAAGCGGCCTTGCTGTGGATGTGCTGTGTCTTGCAACACTGCTTCTTACCCAGGGCAGTGGACAAGGTGCAGGGATGTACCGTCATCCAGGAGGTGCTAAAATAAGAGGGAGGGTGGAGGGGTGTGGAGTGTATTCAGGGATGGAATGGGTGGGAGTGATTTAATGCCTTTTCCTTTTTGGCTACCTCCCTTGCAAGGGGAAAAAACCCTTGGTATATGTATGTATAAAGAAAAGAGAGGAGATGCAAAACATACGATAAAGAAGGCAAACAGGAGAGCAGATGTGAAATGGGGTAAGAGTATAGCAGAAAATTTTGAATGTAATAAGATGTTTTGGAAGGAAATTAAGAGAGGAAGAGGAGGTGAATCATATAGAGAAGAAAAGGTAAGAGATGCAGATAGAGAGATGATAATGGAAGAGAAGGCAATAAGAGGAAGATGGGCTGAGCAGTTTAGGGAGTTGTTAAATGTGAAGGATAGGGAGGGAAAGATACTTGTAGTGGGAAGCGCCAAGAAAATGACAGTAATGAATGAGGAAAATGGAGAAATAAGAAAAGATGAAGTGAAAGCAGTTATTACAATGATGAGATCAGGCAAGGCACCTTGGTATGGATGTCATGTGGAGTGTCTAAAAAAGGGAGGTACAGTGATGGTGGACTGGCTGGTGAGGTTGTTTAATGATTGTCTGAAAGAGGGTAGAGTGCCGGAGGAGTGCCTGTATAGTTCCACTTTACAAGGTAAAAGGGACGAGTGTACATGTAGTAGTTTCAGAGGGATCATTTTGTTGACTGTAAATAGGAAGGGTCTTGATTGAGAGGATTAGGAGAGGAACAGAGGGAGTAATTGGAGAGGAACAGTGTGGGTTTAGGACTGGTAGAAGTTCCATGGATCAGATATTTGTGGTAAGACAGATATGTGAGAAAGCTATAGGAAAAGGTAAGGATGTTTTTGGGGGCCTTTATGGATTTAGAACAGGCTTATGACAGGGTAGACAGGAAGGCACTGTGAGAGATATTGCAGATATATAGGATAGGAGAAAAGCTGTTGAGAGCAGTCAAGAGTTTTCATGAGAGTAGTGGAGCATGTGTTAGAATTAGAAATGGAAAGAGTGAGTGGTTTGAGGTAAAGGTGGGACTTCACCAGGGATGTATTATGTTGCCTTGGCTGTTCAATTTATACATGGATGAGATGGTGCAAGAGGTGAACACAAGGGTAATGGGCTGGGGATTGGAGATGGTTAAAGAAAATTGAGAAAAGTGGGAGATAAGCCAGTTGTTGTTTGCTGACAACACTGCAATTGTAACAGGATCAGAGGAGGGATTAAGGAAGTTGGTGACAGAGTTTGGGAAGGTGTGCAAAAGACGGAAGTTGAAGATAAATGTGGGTAAAAGTAAGGTGATGAGATGTACAAGGGGAGAGAGTGACAGCAGACTGGAAGTGAGTATTAAGGGAGAAAGACTGGAGGAAGTTGATAGCTTTAGATACTTGGGTGTGAATGTGGCAGGAAAGGCAGTGGAGGTAGAATGTAGGTTGAGAGAAGCAAGTAAATGCCTTGGTGGATTAATAAGTGTAATGAGAAATAGACATTTGGGAATGGATGATAAGAGGAAATTGTATGAAGGAGTGATTGTGCTGACAGCACTGTGTGTGGCAGAAACATAAGAGAGAAAGAGTTTAAATGTGTTTAAGATGAAATGCCTGAGAAGTATGGTAGGGGTTACTATGTGGCTGGATAGTGAAAAATAAGGAGGTGAGGGGGAGTCAGGGTGGAAAAGGAGTTGTGAGATAGGGTTGATGAAAGAGCATTGAGATGGTTTGGATACATGGAAAGAATGAGTGAAGAAAGATTAGTAAAAGAGGTGTGAAAGGCAGAGGTGGAAAGAGTGAACATGAGGCGTGACTAAGGATGAGATGGATGGATGGGGTAAAAGGGGCATTGGGAAAGAGAGGAATGTCTGTTGAGAAAGGACAGAAGAGAGAAGGTAGGGATGAGTGGAGAATGTGTATGAATGATGTTGTGACGCATGGAAGGGAGTGGGTGGGGGATGGGGGGTGAGGGAGTATGTGTGAATGATATTTTGATGTAGCACGAAGGAATTTCTCCCTGCCTTCTCTTTTACTGTATGATAAGACAGAGGGGGAGGGGGGTCGCCAATTTACTGAAGCAGCCTTGCTGTGGATGTGTTCTATCTTGCTACATT
Source organism: Oratosquilla oratoria (assembly GCF_046742065.1). NCBI lineage: Eukaryota > Metazoa > Arthropoda > Malacostraca > Stomatopoda > Squillidae > Oratosquilla > Oratosquilla oratoria. Next base: position 24,241,149 of record NC_134794.1, on the reverse strand, counting down.
GCTTCTGACCTGGGGCAGTGAGTGAGATGCAGGGATGACCCATCATCCAGGAGCCAGGAAAAGAGGAAAGGAGGGGTGATGAATGGGAATGGAGTATGTGGGGATGAAATGGGTGGGAGTGGATTTGTGCTTTTGACTTTGGCTACCTCCCTTGTAAGGGGGAAAAAGCTGTTGGTATATCTATGTAAGTATATATCTCAAGTATTCTGTTTATTATTCTTTTGGTATGATAGATTCAGGTTTATTTTTGTTCTGGATAGTCATCCAAGAATTCAGAATGTGTAGAGTTTAGTAGTAATGAGGTGTCAACCACACACACACTAGAGTTAAAGGTCACATATTATTTACTTTGGATTTAACCTCCACTACTAGGGATCCACTTGATTGGGTCACATTTAGTGGGGTTTTCTTCATGTTGAGATGACGTCTGTTTGCTCTAATGGGACACTATGAAACAAAGGTTGGTTTACAGGTGGTGCTAGGGATCAAAAGTCTGTAATAGTCCAGGTTGGGATCCACTTTATCTTGGTAATGGGATGAGAATCTGGAGAGCAGGAAAAGTCTGGAAATGCAACATTGCTTAATGGGGCTGGAGTAATGATCATTGGCTATGGTTCATTGGTTACTCCATTGTATTGATAACAGTGACCATTTCCCTCATTGATGAAGTGAGGAAAGGGTTGCCTCTATGTCATCAGAGTAGACTTCTTCTACATGTAGGGGGAAGCCTCATTGTTCTATTGCTGAGGAAGTGTTATAGAATTGGGGCTGGAGTGTAGCATGATCTTCATTGTGTTTGGGAGAGCTGCTGCTGCTGCTCCCTTCTTGTTTTATTACCTTCACAGATTATGTTGCAGTTAGGGTGACTTTCTCGATGGTTCCCTAGCCATATCATTTTGAGTCTGTGGTTATGTTACCTTTTGTAGCTCCTTTCTCATATGGGAAATGATTAACAAATTCAGAAATTTATTTTTGAACCTAAAAAAATTGCTGAAATAATTGTGGGAGCTTGCTACCGAGAAATTCTATACTGTATACAATTTTTTGCTGATATTAGAGGGAGCTAGTACAAAGGTAAGCTCTGAACAGTAATAACAATTGTTGCCTCTAGTGTCATTGACTGGAAACACTCATATTTCTCTTTGAGGAGAAATGTTGGATTGTTGGTCTGTTATATTAGTGTGCAACTATTTCTCTGTCATGGTTTATAGTAGCTGTCAGGTATCAGGTCTCTGTATGTGAAAATGTGAGGGAAATACAAAGTTAATAAAGAGAGATCTTGACCTTTGTCAGGGTACTTAATGTCAGCCACTTGAGGCTGGCTCCTCCAAAGGTGAGGGTGTTGACAAATTTTGAAGATGGTTGGCAGGAAGAGGTTTCTCCCTGACCTCTTTATCACAGGACCACCACTTACAGATATCTTTTGGTAGTCCCTTTCTGATCATTTTTTTTAATAGATTTGCACTTCCTTTAGTGAAGGATCATGGAATAACACAACATAAAATAGTGAATGTCTATTTCCTCTGTACAACTATCTTGTACTCTGCAAAACCATAGTACACCTTAGGACCTTATGAGTTTGGGAATTCTTGCAATCCCAGTGGAACTGACAAATTGAAAGTGCACATGATTGGCTTGCAATCACACCCACACATAGGTCCATTCATTCACAAAGTACATACAACAAATGCATTTCTCTGGTGTCTATATTGGTGAAGCCTTAATTTTCCTATAAGGTCAACAAGCATGGTTCCTTGATGAGAGTTGAAGGAGTAAGAGACAAACATGAGGTTCTTCCTTGGGAGGAAGACATCCAACAGCAAATTAAGGCACTTTTTACTCACCCTAACCTCCACTCTTATATTCACCCTTTGCTTTGTCATGTTATGTTTTTTCTTGCCATTCCATCAATAGTTTTTCCAGTTTTGACCCTACTTTACTTCTCCTTGAAAGAAAATTATATTTCTTTAAATAATTTGCATATTAGACAACATTAAAATTAAAAACCAAATTCAATACAACTTATTTATTTTACGAAAATAAGACTTAATCATATAAAATGAGCCTCAAAATAGGTCAAATGTATACAAAGGAGCATAAAAAGTTCCTTCAAGGATTTACAAATCAGGCAAGACTGTCCAACAGTCCTAAATCCAGCAACAGACACCAAAAATATTTGTCTTTGCAAAATGGTCCTTCATTTTCATCTTCTGAATTAACATCCATTATTGTCCACATACAATTCCCTATATACAAACATACCATAAATGGTTAACTGAACAGCATACTCTTATTATTGTCAACGATGACATTTACTTTGGCTTCAACAACCAAAGACTACAGCATAAAGGTGACCAAAATTAGCATGTACTTATCCATGGGCAGATGAGTTACTAAAAACTTATGGCTTAGTTTTACCCACTTCTTCTTTATCAATTTATCAAAAGTATCATTCATCTATAAAAGATAATGAACCTCCAAAGTTTTCCTACTTTGTAACATCCACTGAGCTATTCCATTTCACATTTGTTCCTTTCTAGCATGATGTGCTTACTTCCTGTCACCCAGGTTATCAATGATTAATTCTGTTTAACTGGTCTATGTATAATCTGTGTCAGTTACCCATCTGTCTAAAATATCACAGCCTCTTGAAAGTACATGTAGGATACAATTTATGAGAAAAAGCAAATAATGGGTTATGTTTTAAGTGATGGCTCCTTCTTTGAAATAGGTATTCAATAATATAACAAATATGAATCAGCAAGAATGGATGAGACTATTTTCTCAGAAGTTCATTAAGATCAAGATATTCTAAACATTATTCAAATCTTAATGACAAATGTAAAAATAATTTTTTTTTATAATTATATTTTCAATAATTACCTATACTAAACTTTGCCACTGCATGTGTGTATAAAGTATGTGTATAAAGTTACCACTGCTGCTAAGAAAATGAGGTAAGAGAAATGGTGATCCTATTTCACTGCAATTCATGTGTACACTCAGAATGGTTCCAGAAAAATGGCAGCACAAACTACTACCCAAAAAATGAAGACAAATCTGGATGAAGGATAACATACATAAAATCTTGCCATCCTGTTACCAATCCTATTCCTACTCTCCATATTTATCTAATTTATCTTTTTAATTTTCAAAACATTTATAGCTTCATTAAGGGAGTAATCCCTTAATACTACCAAGACTTGTAAGCATGGGCACATGTTCCAACAAATATACAGTACAGAAAAATAAAAAATATGAAAAAGTCTGTTATTTGTTGGTATACTCATAGCACTCCACCAACTGGCCAGAAGAGAGTAGTTTCACCATACTGTAGTTACTTAACATCTGGTTAATTATCTGATTATGGAGGTATGTTGTATCAATTCCCTATAAGGAAACTCAATGATTATGAACAAAGTCAATTGACATAGTGCTCTCTAATGAAGTGTCCATAAATTAGATTACTATAGTATAGTATGGTAAAGAATTCAAATAACAAATATAAACTTCATATATTCTTAAAACAAGTCTCCAGCTCACACTGAAAGTGAACTGGGTACACAAGGAAGACACAACTAATCAAGGTCTGAAAAATTTACATTAGCTGTTTTCTGGTACAGTATCCCCATTCTTTTTTTCTCCTGTGAGGGACCAATGATGGGTACCTACAAGTGATGATCCTGTCAAACCCCTCATCTCCAACAGGAAGTGGAGCCTTGAGGGACTGATATTCAGTTTCTAGACTGGGCCACTGTATTTCTTACACTTTTTCATAAACACACATGAAGAGCTGACAACTGGCAACTAACCCCCTCTCCCTACCACTTTCAGCCAGTGACATAGAAACAGCCCCACACAAATACAACAAGGACAAGAGTCCAATGTCTCTTCTCAGAGAGATCCATGAGAGGGCCTAAAGACTGTTGCCAGTCACTGTGGGACTGCATGTCTTCCATCTAATGACACTTGAGGCAACAATTAATTCAAATTTCTTATGCAAAGAGTCAAGGCATAAGGAGACCTGGGAGGAAGACTCCTACCAAAATCCTATTAATTAGGTCACTGAATGTGAATGAATGTGGTAAGAATGAGAGCAAAGAGGAAGAAATTGATAGTACATCCATGTAAAGATGGATGCATTAACCTTGAGTGATATGAAGCTGAAAGGGAAAGGCAAGTTGGAGTTTAGGATCATGGTAAGTAGAGTGTCAGGAGTGGTGAAAGAGTGAGGAGAGAAGGAATGGCACTGTAGGTAAGTGATAAGATAGATAAATGTGTGGTGGATTGAAGTATCATTGAGGATGATGCGGGTGAAGGTCAAATTGGTATGGGAGATATAGGCATCTGTGAGTACAGCCCTGGTAATAAGATAAGTGAGGAAGAGAAAGAAGCACTTTGATGTGACTTACACGAGTGAGTGGGATGTTTTGGGAGAAATGTGAGTGCAGGTGTTGGAGGATCCTAATGCTGGAGCAGATGAGCCTGTTGATGGAGTAGGGAGATATGGGATGCCTGGAAGGAATGATAGTGGAGAGATGTTGGAAATGGAACTGAAAGGGAAATGATGGTTGTGAACACAGCATTTGGGAGCAATGGTAAACAAAGTATATGAAGGCCTGGGTGGTTGGTGTGGGGGTTGTCAAGAGGACAGTTGTATATTATGTAGTGGTGCCCAAAAGGAGGATTGGAAGAGTTCTGGACAAAACGTGTTCAGAGAGAAGGGCAGTGGATTGTGTAATAATTATTTAGTGGATTGGAAATTGTGAATAGAGGTTAAGTGGTGAAAGGAAAAAGTAGGGAGGCAGAGGTGCTGAAAATGAGTGAGCTGAGTGAGGAGAAAGAGAAAGAATACCATACAAAGCTGTGAGAGGTATGGAATGTAGTAAAAGATGATGGAGAAATGGGCATGTTTCAAGGAGTGCACAAAGGCAGTGTGTAGGATGAGAAGGATAGGAGGGAACAGAGAGGTAGTGAATTATGGCATGAAGTGGTGAGGGAAGTGGTGAGGGAAGTGGTGAGGGCAGTGGTGGCACAAGTGGTCACATGAAGAATGGTTGCAAAGAAGAAATGATGAGGTAAATGAAAGTAAAGTAGGTGGAAACAAAATTCAAGGTGAGGAAGGCCAAAAAGAAAGGATGTGAGGTGGAGTAGATGTTTGATGAAGAATTTTGGATTGGAAAGAATAATTTTTTTTGGAAGGAAGTGAACAGAATGAGGGAAAATGAATCAGCTAGAATGGAGAGGGTAGATACAACTGGGCAAATGTTAACTGAAGTGAAAGTGGTGAGTGGAAAATGGATACCATACTTCAAGTTGTTGAATGAAGAAGAGGATAGGGAGGCTCTAACTGTGGCAATAGGAGATACCACAGGAATGATTGAGATAGGAGGGTATAATGACAAGGCTATGGAAAAAGAGACAAGAAGTGTTTTAAAAGAGATGAAAGCTGGTATGGCACCTGGATTAGATGGTGGCCATTGTGAACTGTCTGACAATGGAAGAAGTATAGTGGAATGGCATTGTGAGAACACATACACACTCAGAAAACTAAACAATCCCTTTAAGAAAAATCACCAGACTCAATATTCCAAAAACTGCCAGATACAAGTCCCACAGAGAAAACCCTCCCACACCTGACAAGAACTACACTGGCACATCTGTGCTCTAGACACTGTGTGGCATTAAGACCGTACAATAAAGAATAGGCCTGGCCACTGATTCAAACTGCTTTAGATGCAACCAACACAAAGTCACACAACACCTAATACTACAATGCCACACACTATTAATACCCAGACAACACAATATCTCTTCTTAAAGTGACTGATGTTCTGTCCTGGGGTTGTTGCTGGCTTTCTGATGGGGGCTGGTCTTCTGCAAGAGAGACCAGGGGCAACAGATTTATTGATTCAATTTGTGTCTAAGAGATGGAAGTGTATTAGCCAATTGGAGGAGTGCATTATAGTTCTACTATACAAAGGGAAAAAGGGACAAGTATGAATGCTGTGGTTTTATCTGTTAAGTGTAACTAGTAAGGAATACGAGAGTATTAACAGAGAAAATTAGGAGGGGAGCAATTGGGGAAAGAGGTACATAGGTTTAGGGGAGGAAGAGGGTGCATAGACATTTTTCAGTACCAGATATGTGAAAAGATAGGGATGAAGAGTGGTTGCATATAGATTGAATTAAGTGGACCAAAGGGGTGGAAGCCACCATATACTGAAGTAGTGGTGCCAAACCAGCTCCATTTCTCAGGCTGTACTGCAAAAGTGCTCTGTCTTCTTGCATTGCCTTGGACCTAATTAGTGTGACACGAGACAGGGATGACTCTTCATCCATGAGATGCTATGATGGGACAAGTGGGTTTTGGATGGGTATATATTTTGACCTGGCCACCCTCCTTATATGGTATCTTATTAGGTGTAAGCTAAGCAAAAAATATGTACTCATTTTATACATACATATACCAAGGGCTTTTTCCCTCTTACAAAGGAGGTAGCTAAAGTCAAAAGGCATAAATCCACTCCTACCCATTTCATCCCCACATACTCCACTCCCATTCACCACCCCTCCTTCCCTCTTTTCTTGGCTCCTCCTGGATGATGGGTCATCCCTGAATCTCGCCCATTGCCCTGGGTTAGAGGCAATGCAGCAGGACACAGCAAGACTGCTTCATTTAATTGGCAACCCTCCCTCTCTGTCCCCTCATGCAGAAAAAGAGAAGATGGGGCTGCATCAAAATGTCATTCATTCATACTCCCTAACTCCCCCCCCCCATTCTCCACTCACTCCCTTCCATGCATCACAGCATCACCCATACACAACCTATCTCCACTCACCCCTATCTTCTGTCTTCTCCCTTCCTTCCTCAACAGACCCCCTCTTTCTCAATGCCCCCTTCACCCTACCCATCCATCTCATCCTTGGTCGCCCCCTAATTTACTCATTTTATACTGGGAATAAAAATGACCTAGTTACAGGTTTATATGTGCACTGTAATCAGTGTGTTTACTTTTTAGCTGGAATTAAGGTCAAGAAAAAGCAATATTATTTTTTTTTCCAAGTTTACAAGTGAATGGGCAGCTTTAAGTAGTTCTTGTTTTGAGACGGGAAAAATAAATAAATAATGAAGAGATGCTACTGTGTCAACAAATATGCAAATATATGTAAAATATAAACAATAATTGTTTGCAACACCAAAATTTAACAAATTGCAAAAAAAAAAGTCACCTTGTCATGATACTGAATCAATATTTTTGTCATGCACACCATAATAAAAAGAGAAAGTGGCCTTTAACTTCCTCTTTGCTATGGGGTAAAAAAATCTAACCTCACATGAAAGGAGAAGATACACCCATACCTGCTAAAGTGTTGACAAGAGTTGGATATGAAAAATATATACACACATCTGATGTGTGTTTGACAATAATGTAATATGAACATGTACATGGGTAGGTAATTTTTATGGCAAATTTGAGAATGTAATGTACAGCCAGATGTAGTGAATACTTTTGAGTAGATACTGAGAACAAGTAAATTCATTATTTTCTATACGCCAGTCTTTACCCTGGATTTAAAATAGGTACCTGCACACAGTTCTCTAGAACAGACATTGAACATCATCATCCCTCTGTTGCCTGTCTACATAACCCATCAAAACCCTCATTTCCACCAAGAGGTGCAGCCTTGTTGATCAATACTTTTTCTGCAATAACCAGCACTGGGGACTATAATGCATCAAAGATGTGAAGTCATGGCAGTGATAAAGTAGAGATTAAGGGAGGGTAGCAGAAGTTAAGAAGTTGTAATCATTCTTTTTTTCTCTTGCCACATGACTCTGGTCTGTAAAGATGTTACTGAAGTGTCCAAAACACTGACTGCAAGAAACTTATGCAATCAAAACCCCATATGGGGGGTTGCACTGAGAGTGTGGCACTCAAGTCTTTGGATCAGACCTAAGATCTATGCACTTCTCTCTGATTCCCAGCAGTGATTGCTAACTGCCTGAACAGTCCAAGTGCATAATAGGACAACAGTGACTGCTTTAGCTGCAGCTACGCACTGTCTGGCATAGTCTCACCTTCAGCTTCCACTACTTTTTTTTACCACCTTTTAACACAGAGAGCTGACAATTGGCAACTACTCCCTTTCTAATCCTACTAGCCAGTGAAGGACCAATGATGGGAGCCTGCATATGGTGTCCTTACATGATGGACACCCAAGTCATCCCCCCTCCACTCACCTCTCTCAAGAGAGGTACAGTCTCATGGGGGTGGCACTATCTCTCCAGACTAGCCCCAAGATCTCTATTAATTTCAACTATCTTTCCTTCTTTAAAACAACTGCTGCCAAGTTCACTGACCAAGTACAGCCCTATAGTGGCTGGCAATGATCCTCATACCCTCCCACTGATCTCTCTGGGAAGAAACTGGACTGATGTTCGAGTCCTGCTTCTGATACATGAGAACAGTTGAAAAGGGGCAGGATACCCAGATGGAAGGGTGTATCTACTGAAGTCTCACATGGGAACCTTTATGTTCTTCATTTACATAAGTGACACAATGGAACAAAAAATTATACAAATCTGTTAGTAGATGATCCAAAGATAATAAGGAGAGCTGAATCAATCAATCTATCACCCTAGTTCTACCTTGTAGGAGACTTGTGACCCCAAGGAAAACCACCCATGGCCACAGGTCAATCAATCCATTGCCCCATGTTGCCCTGCCCTTGCAGGAGACTTACAGCCTCCCCAAGTAACTGGCAATGGCTTCTGGCTTGGCCCATATACCACTCAAGAATGATATGTTGGACTGTTGTCTGGATAGGATGAGACCAATGCAATGCTGGATGTGTTCAGTATCTTCTGTGTGGTGACTGCATCTAGGACAACTTGACTGTGGCCAGGCTGGGTGGTGGCCTGAACAGTCATGTCAATGTAATTCTTGTCTGTCAGGGCATCAGGTCCACAGAAAAATCTCTCCCAAGAGAAACAAGAACCAGAGTAACATACTTGCATTCAGGTTAATATCCAGCACTAAGACTGTACATACATATATTAATTACTTTTTCCTCCTTAAAAGGGATGTAGCCAAAGTCAAGGGCATAAATACACTTCCACCCATTTCATCCCCACACCATCCCTCCCTCCCTCTTTTCTTGGCTACTCCTGGATGACAGGTCATCCCTGCATCTTGCCCACTGCCCTGGGTATCAGGTCCGCAGAAAAATCTCTCCCAAGAGAAATAAGAACCAGAGTAACATACTTGCATTCAGGTTAATATCCAGCACTAAGACTGTACATACATATATTAATTACTTTTTCCTCCTTAAAAGGGATGTAGCCAAAGTCAAAGGCATAAATACACTTCCACCCATTTCATCCCCACACCATCCCTCCCTCCCTCTTTTCTTGGCTACTCCTGGATGACAGGTCATCCCTGCATCTTGCCCACTGCCCTGGGCCAAAAGCAATGTAGTAAGACACAGCACATACACAACAAGGCTGCTTCATTTAATTGACAACCCCCCTCTCTGTTTCCTCATACATAAAAAGAGAAGACAGGGAGAAATCCCTTTGGGCTGTGTCAAAATATCATTCTTACATACTCTGTCACCCCCCATTCCCCACTCACACTCTTCCATGCATCACAGAATCATCCATACACAATCATTCTCCACTCACCCCTATCTTCTGTCTTCTCCCTTCCTTCCTCAACAGACATTCCCCTCTTTCCTAAAGCCCCTTTTATCCCATCCATCCAATCCTTGGCCACCCCCTCATGCTCACTCCTTCCACCTCTGCCTCCCACACCTCTTATTAATCTTTCTTCACTCATTCTTTCCATGTGTCCAAACCATCCCAATACTCTTACATCAACCCATCTTCCAACTCCATTTCCACCCCTGTTCTCCTCCTCACCTCCTCATTTCTCACAACTCCATTTCCACCATCTCTCTCCTTCTCACCTCCTCATTTTTCACTCCATCCAGCCTAATCCCTACAATACTTCTCAGGCATTTCATCTCAAACACATTTAAACTCTTCCTTTCTTATGTTCCATGTTTCTGCCCCATATAGTGCTATTGGCACAATAACCTCTTCATACAATCTCTCAGCATTCATTCTCAAATGTTTATTTCTCATTACATTTTTTAATCCCCCAACAAGGCAATTACTTGCTTCTCTTAATCAACATTCTACCTCCACCTCCACTCCTTTTCCCACCACATTTATGCCCAAATATCTAAAAATATCCACTTTCTTCCTTAATACTCACTTCCAATTTGTTGTACCAGCACAAAATAGGCCTGGCTACAGAAACTGCCCCCAGATGCAACCATCACACAGAGGGAACACTTCATATATTGCTCCACACTATCTATACCCAGACAATACAATATTTCTTCCTTGTGGGACTTACAGGCCATTCTGGTGGCCTTTACCAGTTACCTGGGAGCCATAGATTTCCTGCAAGAGATACCTGAGGTAACAGATTGATTGATATTTGGGAATGATGCTGAGGAGACATGATTCAGTTCAGAAGTCATTCAACGAAGATATTCTGTGGCATCTGGAGTGTGTGCAGGCCAGTATAATATAACAACTTTTGTGTGGTGGTTGCATCCAAGGGTTTAAGTGTCTGTTGCCAGGCCAAGCTTGTGCTGGTATTTTTTCAGTGTAGGGTGATAACCTGAACAATAGTGTGGCACTGATACTTTTGCTTGTCTTGGGAATGATTTCTATGCTGGGTTGGTTTCTCAGGGTCTGGTATTTAGTTGATTGTTATACACGAGAAATGAGCTACACTTGTGAGGTCCTATCTCTTTTTCTCCAACTATCATACCTAGTTTTAAACATGCTTATGATCTTAACTTGGGCTATACCATTTAAGCTATTCCTGGAGTAGATGCATCATGAGGGGAGAGGGGGAGGTTACCAATTAAATGAAGTAGCCTTACTGTAGATGTGCTGTGTCTTGCTGCGTTACCTCTGATCCTGGACAGTGGGTGAGATGCTGCGATGACCCATCATCCAGGAGGAGCCAAGAGGGAGGGAGGGGTGGTGAATGGGAGTGGAGTAGGTGGGGATGAAATGGGTGGGAGTGGATTTATGTCTTTTGACTTCAGCTATCTTCCTTGTAAGGGGGAAAAAGCCCTTGGTATATGTATATATGTATGTAGATGCATGAAAAACTGTTTCTTGGAGTGTGGGACTCTTTCTGTCACCAGCTTACTATAATAGGCAAGAAACAGTTGCCAGTTATTAACTCTCCTTCACTGAAAAGGTGGATACAATTACAACAAGTAGAGAGAGATCTTCGACCTGCTCCAGAGTGTTAGCCCCTGGGAGTTCATGGGTTTTGAGAATGAACATAAAGGACATGATTCTCTCTAACCTCTAACTCACAGGACTACCCCCTTTCAGATACCCTTTGTCTCCATATATCAGAAAGCAGAGGTACTATATGCAGGAACTTCTAGTTGCCACAACAAATTCGTAATATTTACCAAAGTGATTACAAAGACACCACCTGCTGCTGCCTGTCACTAGACTTCAAAGGTACGCCTGTAAGTATACTCAACCATTCATTCTCATAAGAGTTGTCTCATGTTTCACTGACTGGAAACCTGCAGCCCCCCATCAGCTGGCAACAGCCCTAAGGCACTACCATAGATCTCTCTGGGAAGAAACTGACTACTGTCCATGCTGTGTCAATGTAGGTCTGCTTCTATGTCACTGGGTTGTAGTAGTAGTTGGATGGGAGCAGTCATCAGCTGTTTGCTCTCTTAATGTGAAAAGTTGGAGGAGATACAGTCATCAAGTCAAGTCAACAGAGAGATCTTGGGCCAAAAGTTGGAGGAAATACAACAGTCAAGTCAATAGAGAGACCTTGGGCCTGCTGCACAGACTGAGCATTAGGTTATGAAAACTGATGGCAAAGAGCTCACAAGACCACCACATACATTTACCTGTCACTGGTCAAACTCATCAGTTTGAAAGCCACTAGCATTCATTCTGAACTTATCCATGTCCAATAAAACTTTATTATATACACTGATTAAAACTTCAATCCATTGTTTGACCATGCCAATAGTCTAAAATCTTAACTGTTTCAGTGCCCATAAGTGAAATGTTTCACTAACTGGAGATCTCACTTTTACTGACAATACTTTCAAAATTAAAATTAGGAACTGTCTAATATCAAAATATGAAAACTTCCATCAGTGTGTGCCATAAACTCTGGGCAAACATGATATAACAATATATCAGAAACATGAGCATGAGACAGTGTTTTTCAAACCTTCCAGTCACATTCAAAGAGCAATCAAACAAGGACTGATACTTAGGACAACAGACACAAATCATAACTTGGTGAAGAAAAACAAGAACCATTAAAGTAACAACATAAACTCATGGACAAAATATAAAATATCTGGTGTTATGTTTAAAGGAACAACTTTCTATCAAATTGCTTCTTACTGCCCTTGCAAAATCTGTAGCCAAAGCCCATCTGCCACAGGGAAGTTTAACTGACTGACTAGTAAAGCATCAGACCCTTCCATTTCCACATAGATTTACAACTGGTACAAAGACAAAAGAGTCTGCTTTCTTGAAATATCATTCAGGTTCTAGATATGATCAACGTCGGAAGACTTTCTTGAAGAATACTCGAGTTTTAGCCATGAGTGGTGCAACACGTGGCTTTTTGGCTGTAGGAAAGAAAAAGAAGAAAAAATAAGGATGACATACAGTATATTCATATCTCATATCAACACCTTACTCTAAATCTATATGCATGAATCATAATGATACAACTACATACATATATATACCAAAGGCTTTTTTCCCCCTGACAAGGGAGGTAGCCAAAAAACAAAGGCATAAAAACCACTCCCACCCTTTCCATCCTTATCCCACTCCACCCCCTTCCCACCCTCTCATCTTGGCACCTCCTGGATGATGGGTCATCCCTGCATCTTGTTCACTGCTTTGGGTCAGAAGCAGTGTCACAAGACACAGCACATCCACGGCAAGGCCACTTCATCAAATCGGCGACCCCACCCCCCCTCTCCGTCCCCTCATGCAGAAAAGGAGAAGACAGGGATCATTATTAGTTGGGAGTGGTTTCTATGCCTTGTCTTTTGGCTATCTCCTGTGTAAGGAAAAAAAAAAGCCTTTGTTATATGTATGTATATATTTGTGCCTTTAAAAAAGTAGAGGCACAACTACATACATATGTGCATATACCAAAGGCTTTTTTTTCCCATTACATGGGAGGTAGCCAAAAGACAAGGCATAGAAACCACTCCCAACTAATAATGATAATAATCTATCTATCTATAAGCCAAGGTCCTCTTCCACTTTATGAGAGAGGTAGCCAAGGCATGCATCCACTCCTATCTACCATCCACTGTTTCCCATCATCTTAGCTCCTTGTGAAAAATCCACAGCCTCACAGTGGTTTCCACTGGTGCTTAGGTCCTTCAATAGATCTCTCTGTAAAGAAACTTTGAGCTGTTGTCTCAGTTGTATTGGTGTGGGACCGTTTCTATATCACCAGCTGAAAATAGTATGAGGGAAGCTAGCACTGGTGGTCAGTTCTCCATGTGTGAAAAGGTGGCAACAGAAACTTAAACCATACTTTTCAGACATTTAATCTCAAACACATTTACATTTTTTTCTTTCTGCTTCTCTTAAATTCCAGGTCTCTGCCCCATACAGTGCCATCAGCACAATCACCCTTTCATATCCTCTTTGCACCCATTCCCAAATATCTATTTCTCATGACACTTTTTAATCCCTGAAGGTATTTACTTGCTTCTCTCAATCTACAATTTACTTTCATCTCCACCCCTCCCTTTCCTGTCACATGTGACCCCAAATACTTAAAGCTATCCACTTCCTTCAGCCTCTCTCCTTTAAGGCTTACTTCCAACACACTACCATCATCTTCTCTTATACATTTCATCATCATAATTTTACCCACATTGGCCTTCAACTTTCTCTTATCACATACCTCTCTAAACTCTGTCACTAAATCTTTTAATCCCTCCTCTGATCCTGCCACAAGCGCAGTGTTGTCAGCAAACAACTGGCTCACTTCCTACTTTGCTCCATTTTCTTTAATCATCTCCAGTCCCTTGCCCACTATCCTGGGGCCATATACACAAAACTTGTTAGCACTAACAAATAGCTGTTAAGGGTAACAAATTCCTGTTAAGACTAACATTTAGCTGTTAAGCACTAACAGTGGATACAGAAAACTTGTTAGGGCCTTAAAAGTACTGTTAAGGTAAAAGTGGTGTGGAGGACTATTAAGCTCTTAACAAATTCCTGTTAGTAGAAAAGATGGCGGAGCAACAACAACAAATATAAAGACGACGGTGAGTATGTCGACAGCGACGGGACATATTTAACGAGTACAATGACGACGAACTCATCAAACGCTTCAGAATGAACCGTGCTAGTATAATAACAATGGCTGATTTAGTGAGAGACAAACTTCAATCCCGAACAGAATGGAATCGACCACAGAGTCCTGAGACGAAGGTGGAAATTACCCTATGATATTTAGCCACAGGTAAAATGCAGCAGCGACGACTTTGAGACCTCACAAGCAACAATCAGCCGTGTCATTACTCAAACAATTGATGCACTATCAGAACCAAGAAGCGCAAGTAAAACAAGCAGAGTTCATGGAAGACTGTAGGTTTCCCGGTGTTGTGGGTACCATAGATGGCACAAATATTAGAATTGTGGCTCCAAGTGTAGATGAACATTTATATGTAAACAGAAAACGATACCACAGCATCAACGTGCTTTGCCATGCCTCCTTCTTGTCCTTGTGTCCTTGGCTTGAATCGCCCATTTATAATTATTTTTTCCTCCATAATCACGTTGACCAAGAGGAGTGTTTCCTCTTGTGACCAGTTTGGCTTCCTTTTCTTTTTCTGTGATTCTTCTGCCATGTCTATATCCTCTGAAATAATTGTTGAGTCTTCTGTCGGAAGATTTGTCTGTGGTGTGGCCGCCTATACAATGCGCCTTCGTCCAAAAATATCTGTTGTTGGTTAATAAGTACTCCTAAAAAACCATACATACGATATCTATGCGCTATCATGATACTCTATTAATAAATTTTGAACAACTGCATTAATAACACTGTTTTATGTGTGCAATTTTTAATAATACGTCCATTTACACGTTCATAAGCTGCTAACTTTAGCACTGTTTAGCGCAACTTGACAAACAACTGTTTACTAGCTAACAGTTGTTAGTTAAGCATTGGTGTATAACTTTTAGTGGTTTTCTGTTAGCTAGCAGAGATTGTTAAGGCTAACAAAAAAGTTTTGTGTATACGGCCCCTGGCCTTTACCTCTCGCACCATCCCATCCATATACGCATTGAACAGCCATGGCAACAAGATAAAACTCTGTTGTAGTCCTACCTTTACCTCAAACTACTCATTCTCTTGATTTCAAATTCTAACACAGGCTCTACTACTCTTGTAAAAACTCTTGACTGCCATTAACAGCTTTCCCCTAATCCCATATATGTGCAACACCTCCCAAATGCCTTTCTGTTTATAGGTAAAGTGTCTAGCTACTTCATGCCTGTGGTGTGTAATATCATTAGCAGAGGATGTGATTTGTATGTTAATCTCTTTGGGAGTGGGTGTTGGAGTATCATACAAGCAAAGTTGAATATTGTGATTGAAAGAATAAAAGCTTCTGTGACAGTTGGGTGTTTTTGGTGTGTGAGTTGGCTGATGCACATTCCAGGCATAGTGCACATGGAAATCTATCAAGCAAGATTTGAAACTAGTGAGAAAAAATATTTATAAATAAGTTGTTTTATAAGGGGGAAATAGGAGATAACAATAATCCCTAGAATGATATGGTAACATTTATACAGGAGAGTGATAATCTCAAACAATAACAATATACAAATATCATCTTACCAACAGGTTGTCTACCTCCTGCACCTCCCCCTCCTCCTCCCCCACCTCCTCCCCCACCTCCTCCTCCCCCTCCTCCTCCACTGGATACATTGTGGGACTGTTCTACTCTCTGTGCATTATGCATGGCTGTCTTTCGTGCAGCAACTTCTGCTGCTTTGCCTCCCTTAGGTTTGGGCCCAAGAGTTGTTCCTGTGCCATACTTTGCCTGTCAAAAAGAAAAAGAAAAAAGAGAAATCATTAATAGACTATTATAAATTAATTTGTGCCACTGTAATAAAGCTACATGTCGGCCAATCAGTGTATTGCCTTGATTTTCTCTTGCAAGTGAACTTTAGTTCTAAAATATTCAGCAACATCCTCCCATCCCCACTTTCCCCAAGATTAGTGTATAAATCACTCTAGAACAATTTTGTATAGCTGTCTTCTTGATTCTTGATTGTTTATTTTCTGCCCTACATCAAGAATTAATGTCTTTCTCTGTCAGTCTTATTTAATTTCTTTATTTTCCTATTGTAAATCACTGTTCTGATGATGATGATGATGTGGTTTAATGTCACAAACTCCTCCTATCAGGAGGCTAAGACAGTGCCCCTTCCAGAGAACTTTGTACTGTGGAATTTAACAAACCATACCCTTGTAAATATATATATATGTACATACATATACCAACAGCTTTTTCCCCCTTACAAGGGAGGTAGCCAAAGTCAAAGGCATAAATCCACTCCCACCCATTTCATCCCCACATGCTTCACTCCCATTAACCACCCCTCCCTCCCTCTTTTCTTGGCTTCTCCTGGATGATGCGTCATCCCTGTATCTCACCCACTGCCCTGGGTCATGTGTGTAACAAGACATAGCAAATCCACAGCAAGGCCGCTTCATTTAATCGGTGACACCCTCCTCTCTATCCCCTTATGCAGAAAAAGAGAAGACGGAGAGAAACCATTCGGGCTCCATCAAAATATCATTCTCACATACTCCCTCACCCCCCCATCCTCCACCCACACTCTTCCATGCATCACAGCATCATCCATACACAACCATTCTCCACTCACCTCTATCTTGTCTTCTCCCTTTCTTCCTCAACAGACATTCCCCTTTTACACTATCCATCAATCTCATTCTTGGTCGCACCCTCATGTTCACTCCTTCCATCTCTGCCTTCCACACCTCTTTTACTGGTCTTTCTTCACTCATTCTTTCCATGTGTCCAAATCATCCCAACATTCTTTCATAAACCCTATCTCCCAACTCCTTTTCCATCCCACTCTCCTCCTCACCTAGTAAGCCCTATCATACTTCTCAGGTACCTCATCTCAAACAGAATATAAAAAAAATACAGAATTGGAGAAGAAAAAGTAAAAAAAGCAAACTCTGAAAAATATCTTGGAGTGATGATTGGAAAGGACATGAAATCTACAACTTATTGAGATCCATCAAAGTGGCATTTACTTATGTGGATGAAGAAATGATAAAGAAAATACTAACTACACTAATAAGACCAAAACTTGAGTACGCAGCATCACTTTGGACACCCAGCACCAAAAAGAATATTAAGAAACTAGAAAGATTACAAAGAGCGACAACCAAACTAGCACCGACTCTCGCCGAACTAACATATGAACAAAGACTATCCAAACTGAACCTACCAACACTGGAACAAAGAAGAGAAAGAGGAGATTTGCTGACTATCTACAGAATAACGAAAGGAATGGAAGTTTTAGACAGGAATGACATGTTAGCGTGGGACAACGGTAAAACGAGAGGACACGAAAAAAAACTGAAAAAAGATAGTTATGGGAAAAACTTGAAAAGGAACAGTTTCCCACACAGAGCGATTAATACATGGAACAAATTAGACAACAAAACAGTATGTGCAAACACTATACAAGATTTTAAGATAAAACTTGATGCGGAGAGATACAAAGACGGGTCACCACGAGCATAGCTCCCCTCCCGTATATTACAACTAGGTAAATACATTCAAACTCCTCCTCTCTTCCTCTCTCATGTTCCAGGTTTCTGCCCTATACACCCTATACAGTGATGTTGGCACAATCACTCCTTCATATAATCTCCTCTTAGCATCCATTCCCAAATGTCTATTTCTCATTATACTTTTTCATCCACCAAGGCATTTATTTGCTTCTCTCAGTCAACATTCTACCTCCCCCCCCCACTCTTCTCATTTCCCGCCCCATTTGCACCCAAGTATCTAAAGCTATCCACTTCCTCCAGTCTCTCTCCCTTAATACTCACTTCCAATTTGCTGCCATATCCCTTGTACATCTCTTCACTTTACATTTAACCACATTTATCTTTAACTTCCTTCTTTTGCAAACCTTCCCAAACTGTTACTAATTTCCTTAACCACTTCCATACGGTGACGCTTACGTAGGCGTCATGAGGAGCAAGTGGGTACGCGATGATGCCGACATCGGTGTCTTGATTATATTTATTGTAGTCGTACCTGCGTAACCTCCATTCTCTCTAAACTGGCTTCATCATATTTTCTATGGTTATCAAAATTCACGGGTGAAAGAGAACGAACGATTGAGCACTGACTTTATTTTTTATAATGTGATTATTATGACGCAACCACAAGCGCAGTGTCATCAGCAAACAACTGCTGGCTCATCTTCCACTTTTCTCCATTTTCTTTAACCATCTCCAATCCCTGACCCACTTCCTTTGCATTCACCTCCCGCACCACCCCATCCATGTATAAATTGAACAGCCAGGGTGACATAACACATCCCTGACAATGTCCCACCTTTACCTCAAACCACACTCTCTCTCCATTTCTAATCCTAACACAAGCTCTACTTCTCTCATAAAAACTCTTGACTGCTCTTAACAGCTTTCCAAATTCATAAAGGCCCAAAAAACATCCTTACCTTTTCCTAAAGCTTTTTCACATATCTGCCTTACCACAAAAATCTGACCCATGCAACCTCACCTGTCCTAAACCCACACTGTTCCTCACCAATTACTCCCTCTGTTCTTCTCCTACTCCTCTCAATCAACCCCCCCCCATAAGCCTTCCCAACTACACTCAACAAATTGATCCCTCTGAAACTGCTACACTTACACTTGTCCCCTTGCTTGTGTATAGTAAGTACAATTCTGTAACTATCCTTAAGTCTTTATACCGCTTTCTATCTAGCTTATATAAATACATAAAAATACCAAGGGCTTTTTCCCCTTTACAAGTGAGGTAGCCAAAGTCAAAAGGAATAATTCCATTCCTACCTATTTAGTCCCCACCCATTCACCACCCCTCCCATCTTGGCTCCTCATGGATGATGGGTCATCCCTGCATCTCACCCATCACCCTGGGTCAGAAGCAGGTGAAGAAAGATTAGGAAGAGGTGTGGCAAGCACAGGCAGATGGAGTGAATTGAGGGGACAACCAAGGATGAGATGGATGGATGTGAAAGGGTGAATTGAGGGGACAACCAAGGATGAGATGGACGGATGTGAAAGGGGCATTGAGCAAGAGAGTAATGTCTGTTGATCAGGGAAGGGAGAAGGCAGGGGATTGGGGTGAGTGGAGAATGTGTATGCACAATATTTTGACTCAGCTTACAAGAGGTGCTCTAAAGCATGACCTGCAAGTCATCACATCAATATATAGACGTCTTGTAAATTCATGTAAACACAAAGGAAAATTTACATAAAGAAATTTTCTTAACCTTTCATAGTGGTTACCTACAATTGGTAATATGGCCACAACAGTGACTCAGCCTGCCACCACAGGGGTTTATGTTAGTAATAATGACTCCTAAAGCAGAGAGAAAACTCAAGTTATATTATGTAGCTCATGATGGCAAAGAATAGAATACAGTGGTAGGATATTTTATGACATCAATGGAATCATGCAAGATAGCAAAACAAATACTTACTTGTGCTCGAGCAACACTCTTTGGGGGCTTTGCACACGTGTCCACAAAGGCTAGTTTAGTTGTTCTCTTTGGAACATACTTGGTTTTAATGTTTTTGTTCATACGTTCTGTCACACTTTTCAGCTTCTGTTCTCTTTCATCATAGCTGCGAGTATACAAGTCTCGCCAGGACTCCATATCATCGGGCATCTAAAAGACCATTAGATAACAAAACTTAATCAAAACTTTTCTCATTTTTCTTAAAAAGTGGTTGAAATGCAATTATGGACTAAAATTAAAATATGTACCTTAGCTATGGAAACATCTGTAAAGTGCAATGTACAAACTGACCTGGACTGTAAGTCAACTCCAACATTTTAAACACAAAATTTGGATTTAGACCTATACATACATACATACATATACCAAGGCTTTTTCCCCCTTACAAGGGAGGTTGCCACAAGACAAAGGCATAAAAACCATTCCCACCCATACTATCTCCAATACACTCCACTCCCCTCCACCCTCTACCCTCCCTCCGATCTAGGCACCTCCTGGATGACAGGTCATCCCTGCATCTTGTCCACAAGACACAGCACATCCATAGCAAAGCCACTCCATTAAATCGGCGACCCACCCTCTCCATCACCCCATGCAGAAAAGGAGAAGACAGGGAGAAATCCCTTCGGGCTGCATCAAATTTTTCTCACACATACTACCTCACCCACTATCCCCAACCCATTCCACTTCATGCATCACAACATCAACCATATACAACCATTCTCCATTCACCCCTATCTTCTGTCCTCTCCTGTCCTTCCTCAACAGACATTCCCCTCTTCCCCAAAGCCCCTTTTACCCCATCCATCCATCTCATCCTGGGTCACCCCCTCATGTTCACTCCCTCCACATCTGCCTTCCATACCTCTTTTACTAGTCTTTCTTCACTCATTCTTTCCATGTGTCCAAACCATCCCAATACTCTTTCATCAACCCTATCTCCCAACTCCCTTACCACCCCCGTTCTCCTCCTCATTTCTCACTCTATCCAGCCTAGTAACCCCTATCATACTTCTCAGACACCTCATCTCAATCATATTCAAACTCCTTCTCTCTTATGTTCCATGTTTCTGCCCCATACAGTGCTGTTGGCACAATCACTCCTTCATACAGTCTCCTCTTAGCATCCATTCCCAAATGTCTATTTCTCATTACACTTTTGAATCCACCAAGGCATTTACTCGCTTCTCTCAATCTACATTCTACCCCCACCTCCATTCCCTTTCCTGCCACATTTGCAGCCAAGTATCTAAAAATATCCACTTCCTCCAGTCTCTCTTCCTTAAAGCTCACTTCCAGTCTGCTGCCACTTTAACCCCTTGTATATCTCATCACCTTACTTTTACATACATACATATACCAAGGCTTTTTCCCCCTTTCAAGGGAGG
Source organism: Oratosquilla oratoria (assembly GCF_046742065.1). Taxonomy (NCBI): domain Eukaryota; kingdom Metazoa; phylum Arthropoda; class Malacostraca; order Stomatopoda; family Squillidae; genus Oratosquilla; species Oratosquilla oratoria. The sequence continues at coordinate 24,219,849 of NC_134794.1, read as the reverse complement.
TAGCCAAAAAGAAAAAGGCATAAATTCATTCCCACCCATTTCATCCCTAAATACACTCCACACCCCTCCACTTTCCCTCTTACCTTAGCACCTCCTGGATGACAGGTCATCCCTGCACCTTGTCAACTGCCCTGGGTAAGAGGCAGTGTTGCAAGTCACAGCAAGGCCGCTTCATTAAATCGGCAACCCCCCCTCTCCGTCCCCCCATGCAAAAAAGATGGGGAGAAATCCCTTAGGGCTGTGTCAAATTTTGCTCACACATACTACCTCACCCCCCATCCCCCCACCCATTCCACCTCATGCATCACAACATCATCCATATACAACCCTCCTCCATTCACCCCTGTCTTCTGTCCTCTCCCGTCCTTCCTCAACAGACATTCCCCTCTTCCCCAAAGCCCCCTTCACCCCATCCATCCATCTCATCCTAGGACGCCCCCTCATGTTCACTCCCTCCACATCTGCCTTCCACACCTCTTTTACTAGTCTTTCTTCACTCATTCTTTCCATGTGTTCAAACCATCCCAATACTCTTTCATCAACCCTATCTCCCAACTCCCTTTCCACCCCTGTTCTCCTCCTCATTTCTCATTCTATCTAGTAACCCCCATCATACTTCTCAGACACCTCATCTCAAACACATTCAAACTCCTCTCTTCCTCTTTTATGTTCCATGTTTCTGCCCCATACAGTGCTGTTGGCACAATCACTCCTTCATACAGTCTCCTCTTAGCATCCATTCCCAAATGTCTATTCCTCTTTACACTTTTTAATCTACCAAGGCATTTACTCGCTTCTCTCAATCTACATTCTACCTCCACCTCCACTCCACCTTTTCCTGCCACATTTGTACCCAAGTATCTAAAACTATCCACTTCCTCCAGTCACTCTCCCTTAATGCTCACTTCCAGTCTGCTGCCACTTTCACCCCTTGTACATCTCATCACCTTACTTTTACCCACATTTATCTTTAGATTTCTTCTTTCACACACTCTCCCAAACTCTGTCACCAACTTCCTCAATACCTCCTCTGATCCTGCCACAAGAGCAGTGATATCCGCAAACAACAGCTGGCCCACCTCCCACTTTTCTCCATTTTCTTTAACTATCTCCAATCCCTGACCCACTTCCCTTGCATTTACCTTTCCATGTACAAGTTGAACAGCCAGGGCGACATAACACATCCCTGACGAAGTCCCACCTTTACCTCGAACCACTCATTCTCTCCATTTCTAATTCTGACACATGCTCTACCACTCTCGTAAAAACTACTGACACCTCCTTAACCTCTTCACTCCAGGGCACATCGCACGTCTGGCAGTATTAGCTGCCCGATGTGCGATGTTGTGTCATAATAATCACATTATAAAAAATAAAGTCAGTGCTCAATCGTTTGTTCTCTTTCATCCGTGAATTTTGATAACCATAGAAAATATGATGAAGCCAGTTTAGAGAGAATGGAGGTTACGTAGGTACGACTACAATAAATATAATCAAGACACCGACGTCGGCATCATCGCGTACCCACTTGCTCCTCATGACGCCTACGTAGGCGTCACCGTATGGAAGCGGTTAAAGCTTTCCTCCTATCCCGTATATCTGCATAACCTCCCATAGTGCCTTCCTGTCTACCCTGTCGTAAGCCTTTTCCAGATCCATAAAAGCCCCCCAAAAAAATCCTTCCCTTTTCCTATGGCTCTCACATATCGGTCTTACCACAAAAATCTGATCTGTGCAACCTCTACCCGTCCTAAATCCACATTGTTCCTCACCAATTACTCCCTCTGTTCCTCTCCTAATCCTCTCAATCAAGACCCTCCCATAAGCCTTCCCAACTGCACTCAACATGCTAATCCCTCTGAAACTACTACACTCACTCTTGTCCCCTTTTCCCTTGTAAAGTGGAACTAAAAAGGCACTCCTCCAGTCCTCCGGCACTCTACCCTCTCTCAAGCAAACATTAAATAACCTCACCAGCCAGTCTACCATCACTCTACCTCCTTTTTTCAGACATACTGCATGGCATCCATCCAGACCAGGTGCCTCACCTGTTCTCATCATCTTAACAGCTGCCTTCACTTCATTCTTCCTTATTTCTCTTCCATTTTCCTCACTCATCACAGTCATTTTCTTAGCACTTCCCACTGCAATTGCCTTTCCCTCCCTATCCTCCTTCACATTTAGCAACTCCCTAAAATTCTCTGCCCATTTTCCCCTTACTGCCTTCTCTTCCATTATCATCTCTCCATCTGCACCTTTTACCTTTTCTTCTCTACTTGATTCGCCTCCTCTTCCTCTCTGAATTTCTTTCCAAAACATATTTTTATTACTTTCAAAATTTTCTGTCATACTCTTACCCCATTTCACATCTGCTCTCCTCTTCGCCTCCTTTATCTTGTGCTTTACTTCTCTTTTCTTTGTACCTCTCATATGACTCCCTCGTCCTATTTTGTAACCAATCTGTGAAAGCTTGCTTCTTCTGTTCTACAACCTTTTTGTTTCCTCATCCCACCATTCACTACCCTTCCTTCTATTTCCTCCTGTCCTTCTTGTTCCACACACCTTATAACTCCCTCCTTGAACCATTCCCATTCCTCTTCCACTCCTAGTTCTACTCTATCCTTCACTCCTCTCTCAGCTTCTTCCTATACTCCTTCTCCTTTTCTTTTTCTCATTTAAAGAGTTCACTCTAAGCACCTCCCTACCTTTTGTTCTTTCCTCTTTCTCCATCTATTCTCCACTCTCAACTTATCTTCCACCAAAAAATTATCTGATATTCCCCCACTCTCTCCCCTTAGAACATGTACATCCTTAACTCTTCCTATTATACTCCTATCTACCACTACATAGTCCATTAATGCTCTATCTACCACCCTTCCATCCACCACCCTCTCCTCCATTAATGCTCTATCTACCACCCTTCCATCCACCACCCTCTCCCATGTGTACTTATGCTTGACTTTCTTCCGAAACACTGTATTTGCTATCATCAACTCTCTTTCAAGACACATCTCCACCATCAATTCTCCACTACGATTTTTACTTGGAACCCCATACTTCCCAATCACTCTGTCTATTGGTTCATTTCCTACCCTAGCATTAAGGTCTCCCAATACAATCCACATTGTAGTACAAGGCATTCTGTGTCTTCTGTGTGGTGGTTGAATCTGGGGCAGTTTGAATCTGTGGCCAGGCCTATTCTGTATTGGTATTGTTGTAATGCTGCATGGTGTCGAGAGTGCAGGTGTACCAGTGTAGTTCTCGTTAGGTGTAGGAGGATTTTTTTCATCAGTGGGTCTTACATCTTGGGGTTGTTGTTGGAGTATTGAGTTTGGCAGTCTTTCTTGAAGAGATTGTTCAGTTATCTAGTGTCATCACAGTGAAAGTATAAAACATTCCACCCCCTTTCACAAAGTGAAGGGGTAGATGGGCACTTTGTTCATCATACTCACCTTACCACGAAAATCTTTCTTACAGTGATTTTGCCATAAGATGTCTGTATCTTCTAAGAGGTATGCATTATAGTCCTCAAGAGCAAAGAGCTGTTGTGGAGTTGCTCTTTCTAATATGGGTTTCAGTATCTCAAAGGGAATACCCCCTGTTGCTTCAATACCTGTAATTCAAATAAAGATATGAGCTGCTTACGTGCAATGAAAATTTCTTCCGGCATAATAAATGGTCTAGTTTCATTAATATCAATCTAAATATGCACCTGCTCTACCAGATATCTATTATCTTATTCTTTTCAAAATTCTCCATCAAATACCAACCCCACTTTACATCTACTTTCCTCCTCTTATCCTTCCTTACTCTTTGCATTCTACATCCTATCTGTTCTGTGCCTCTTCTATGGCTGCCTATTTCTATTTTGAAACCAATCTTCATATGTCGGCTTCTTTTCTTTTCACAGTACCTTCCTCTCTTCATCCTACCATTCACTACCTCCCCTTCTCATCCCTCCCATCTTTAACCCATCCTCCTTGAAACAATCCATTAATGTCTTCTCAAATATCCTTCCATTCACCATGCTGAGCCATGTATACTTATGCTTGTCTCTCATATACAGTATATAAGAAAAGGGGACAAATGTGATTGTGATAGTTTTAGAGGGATCAGTTTGTTGAGCATAGTTTTTTAGGGCTTTATGAATTTGGAGAAGGCTTATGACTAGGTAGACAGGAAGGCACTGTAGGGGGCATTGCAGATATACAGGATTGGGGGAAAGCAGTTTCAGGCAATCAGGAGTTTTTATGAGAGTATTAGAGATTATTTTAGGATTGGAAATGGAGAGAGCGAGTGGTTTGAGGTAAAGGTGGAGCTGTGCTAAGGAGGTGTCATGTTGCCATGGCTGTTCAATTTGTACATGGGTGGGGTGGTACAGGAGGTAAATGTGACGGTGATGGGCAGGGGACTGAAGGTGGTTAGGGACAGTAGAGAGAAGTGGGAGGTGAGCCAGTTGCTACTTGCTGATGACACTGCACTTGTTGCAAGGTCAATAGGAGGGTTTAAGGCAATTAGTGACAGAGTGGGAAAGTATGCAATTGGTGATGCTGTACACATGAGGAGAGGATGGCAGCAAGTTGGAAAAGTTTTAAAGGAGAGAGACTAGAGGAAATGGATAGTTTTAAGTATTTGGGGTCACATGTGCTAGGAAATGGAGGAATGGTAATGGAGGTAAACTAGAGATTGAAAGAAGCAATTAAATGTCTTGGGGGATTGAAAATATATCATGAGAAATAGACATCTGGGAATAGATGCAAAGAGATTATATGAAGGGGTGATTGTGCCTATGACACTGTATGGGGTGGAGACTTGGAATTTAAGAGAAGTACAAGGAGAAGTACAAGGAGTTACAAGGTTGGATAGAGTGAGGAATGAAGCGAGGAGGAGAGTGGAGGTGGAAAAGGGGCTGGCAGATAGAGCTACTGAAAGATTATTGGGATAGTTTGAGCACATGAAAAGAATGAGTGAAGAAAGATTAGCAACAGAGGTGTGGTTAGCACAGGCATATGGTATGAGCTTGAGGGGGCAACTGAGGATGAGATGGATGGATGTGAAAGGGGCTTTGAGCTATTGATCAGGGAAGGGAGAAGGCAGGGGATAGGGGTTAGTGGAGAATGGTTGTGTACAGAATATTTTGACTCAGCCCCCCATTTTCTCTATTTTCCACATGAGGGGACAAGGAGGGTTGTCATGAAAGTGAAGTGGGCTTGATGTGGATGTACTGTGTCTTGCTGTTTGCTTCTGGCCTGGGCAGTGGGCAGGAAACAGGGATGATCCTTCATCCACAAGGAGCTAGGATGAGAGGGAAACAAAGGTGGTGGATGGGAGTGGAATACATAGGAGTGAGTGTGTGCCTTCACTGGCTACTTCTTTTATATGCAGGGAGAAGCCCTTGGTGTGTGTGTGTGTTACCTAGTTGCATTTATCTAGTTGTATCTTACAGGAAGGGGAACTACACTCGTGGTGTCCAGTCTCTGTACCTCACTATATCATAATAATCGCATTATAAAAAATAAAGTCAGTGCTCAATTGTTCGTTCTCCTTCACCCATGTATTTTGATAACAATAAAAAATTGATAAAGCCAGTTTGGAGAGAATGGAAATTACATAGGTACGACAACAATAAATATAATCAAAATGGCGACGTCGGCATCATCGAGTACCCACTTGCTCCTCATGCCGCCTATGTAGGCGTCACTGTATGGAAGTGGTTAAGGGGGGCCACTCCGGTGAATTTTTCACGGATATTTTTAAATGAACCGGGGTGTTGCGTCATAGCCTGACGCGTGCGCTAGAAAATGAGGTATCATTCAATGCTTATAACTATGTAGAACTATCATTAAAATAATTTTTTCTTTATATAAATTTCAACAAATGGCATCTCTTCCCCGCATGCGTGTGGTATTCCTAGCTACTCACGTCCAGTACATACGGAGACATTACAGATAACGCAACGCTGCGTTCCTGTAATAAAAAGAAAAAGGCATAGAAATCACTCCCACCCATTTCATTTCCCATATATTCCACTCCCCTCAACTCTCCTCCCTCCCTCCTGTCTTGGCACTTCCTGGATGACAGGTCATCCATGCATCCTGTCCACTGCCCTGGGTCAGAAGCAGTGTCGCAAGGGAGATCATGTACAACAAATCTGATCTACTTTTACTCAAGATTAGTAGACACAATACAAGAAAGAGATGGATGGGCGGACTGTGCTTTTCTGGACCTGCAAAAGGCATTCGATAAGGTACCTCATAGGAAACTAATAAATAAGATAGAGTCAAAGGGTGGCATCAGAGGAAAATTATTGGAATGGATGAAAGACTTCCTGATTGGGAGGAAAATGAGAGTTGTAATTAGAGAAAAATTCTCCAACTGGGAAGAAGTTAAAAAGGGTGTCCTGCAAGGATTAGTACTGGCCCTGATCATGTTCGCCGTATACATTAATGACATGAATGAAGGCGTGTAGTGCTATATGATTTTTTTTGCAGATGATGCAAAATTACTTAAGAAGATAAAAACGGAAGAGGACTGCAAATCATTACAACAAGATCTGGACACAATATGGAATTGGACTCAAAAGTGGGAAGTAAAATTTAATATAAAGAAATGCAGTATAATGTAATTTGGAAAGAGTAAAAACAGAATATCAAAAGATTACAGAATTGGGGAAGAAAAAAAAAAAAAAAAAAGATTACAGAATTGGGAAAAAAAAAAAAAAAAAAAAAAAAAAAAAGCATACTATGAAAAAGATCTTGGAGTGATGACTGGAAATGACATGAAACCAGATAAGCATAGAAATAAAATATTCGGAGAAACCTACAACTTATTGAGGTCAAAGTGGCATTTACTTATATGGATGAAGAAATGATAAAGAAAATACTAACTACACTAATAAGACCAAAACTTGAGTACGCAGCATCACTTTGGACACCCAGTGCCAAAAAGAATATTAACCTCTTCACTCCGGGGCACATCACACGTCTGGCAGCATTAGCTGCCCGACGTGCGATGTTGTGTCATAATAATCGCATTATAAAAAATAAAGTCAGTGCTCAATTGTTCGTTCTCTTTCACCCGTGAATTTTGATAACCATAGAAAATATGATGAAGCCAGTTTAGAGAGAATGGAGGTTACGTAGGTACGACTACAATAAATATAATCAAGACGCCGACGTCGGCATCATCGCGTACCCACTTGCTCCTCATGACGCCTACGTAGGCGTCACTGTATGGAAGTGGTTAAGAAACTAGAAAGATTACAAAGAGCGACAACCAAACTAGCACTGACTCTTGCCGAACTTACATATGAGCAAAGACTATCCAAATCGAACCAACCAACTCTGGAACAAAGACGAGAAAGAGGAGATTTGCTGACTATCTACAGAATAATGAAAGGAATGGAAGTTTTAGACAGGAACGACCTATTAATGTGGGACAACGGTAAAATGAGAGGACACGGAAAAAAACTGAAAAAGATAGTTATAGGAAAAACTTGAAAAGGAACAGTTTCCCACACAGAGCGATTAATACATGAAACAAATTAGACAACAAAACACTATGTGCAAACACTATACAAGATTTTAAGATAAAACTTGATGCGGAGAGATACAAAGACGGGTCACCACAAGCATAGCTCCCCTCCTGTATATTACAACTAGGTAAATACAGTAAAACCCCGATTATCCAAAATACGGGATTATCCGAAATTGATTTGGATAATACAATTAAAATTGATTTTTTTCTATACTAAAATGTTATAAAACATCAAAAACATGAAAATAAATAAAAGTAACTACATACAGGTACTCCTCGTTTAACGACGACAATTGGGACCAGCGTGCCGTCGTTAACCGAATTGGTCGTTAAGCGAAAGTGTATACATATACGTACATGTACTGTATGTACAATGTCCAGCAATACAGGTAGTCGTCGACTTACGACCTATGCGACTTACGACTGATCGACTTTACGACCACGAGATGGTGCAATAATATCTAACATTTAATAGAGTAATAGAATTGCAATGTTATGCCTGGCAGTGCAGTACATTACTCCGCACGCTGCGAGACGCGAGTACGATAGTTTTTGCAGGCTGCCGGCAGCGTCAGCATCCCAGCCAGCTAAATATTCTTTCATTTTGTTTGTTTGAAGTAAAATGTTTCCTAATTTTGCATTGCATTTTGTATTTTTGTATGTTTTGCAATTAATAAAATATAACAAACTTTTTATGCCTAGGCTAGTTTGTTGTCGATAACAATATGTTCGGTACAGTACTAAATGAAAAGAATGTGTTTTGTTGAAATGAAAAAAAATCCTAATTTTGCCTTACATTTTGTATTTTTATGTTTTGCAATTAATAAAATGTAACTATTTTTTTATGCCTAGTCTGTTGTCGATGACAAAATGTTCGGCACAGCATTTTGTATTTTTATGTTTTGCGATTAATAAAATGTAATAGGAAACTTTGTTTATGCCTAGTCTGTTGTCGATAACAATATTTTCGGTACAGTACGTAAACGAAAAGAATGTGTTTTGAAATATTTTTTTTTCTTCCTAATTTTGCTTTACAATGATTTTAATGTAACCAACAAAAAAGGATTTGTAGGTCAAAGATGACAGGACTTTATTCAGTATGCGTAGGCCTAGGCTACGTTTCCTAACGAAAATTATAAAAAGTTAATGAATATTAAACAACGTAGCTCAGAGATAATAAGATTTTATTCAGTATGCATACGTTTCCTAAAGAAAGTCTGATGGTAAAATAATACAAAGGTTAACGAATACAGTATTAAATATCATAGGTCAAAGATGATAGGATTTTATTCAATATGCTTAGGCCCGGGCTACGTTTCCCAAAGAAAATCAGATGAAATTATAAAAAGGTTAAAAATACTATACAACATAGTTCAAAGATGCTAAGATTATTTCAGTATGCTAATATATATATATATACATAAAGGGTAATATATACTGTATATATATATAGACCGACTTGCGTCCAGATCGACTTACGACCTGTCTGTCGGAACCGAACTCGGTCGTAAGTCTACGACTACCTGTACATGTATCTTTATTTTCGTGTATTTTCCCTCTTTTATACAGTACATTAAAGCTTTATTTACTGTTTATTTATGGTGGTTAGGTTCCTAAAATTACCATATATGACCAAATCCGCGTATGCTGACATTCCATATTGAATACCGGGGTATTTTTTTTAGTTTCGACCATGGGCGCAATATAGCAATAGAAATTTAATTATTAATCTTGTAAATTAAAATGTATCAACGTAATATGCAATTTTGTGGGCGGAAATGAAAGTAAAAAATACCATGCTACAAGAAAATATGCTAATGAACGAAGTCGTCTGCCAACGTCTCTCACGACGACGACAACGAGGACGAGCCGGATGACATTTAATTTGCAGGTAATGATTTATCAAACACAGGTTAGGTTAGTTTAGTTTAGGTTAGACGAATTTATCATCCTTTCATTTCTTCGACATCGGCATCTATCATAACAAACATGGTGTACCATTCGTCCGACATGACTTCGTTACTTACGAAATTTGTTTTAGCACCTTTTTTTCCGCTCACAAAATTGCATATTACGTTGATACATTATAATTTACAAAATTAATAATTAATTTTCTATTGCTATATTGCGCCCTTGGTCGAAACTAAAAATTTACCACTACCGGTATATACTGTACCCCAGGTAGTTTTTTCAGCTTGCAGGATGGTAATGTAGACCTAAACTTCAGAACACTTTACCTCGCAGGTAATATCAACCGTACAAGTTCATTTATAACATCATACAAATTTGCCTCAGCCAATTTGATTATCGTACACGACGTCGTAACTTCGGGAGATTTATGTTAAATGAATGTCATAAAGCATGTCGTTACTCCGAGTTGTCGTTAACCGAGTAGGTCGTTAAACGAGGAGTACCTGTATGACCAAATCCGTGTATGCTGACATTCCATATTGAATACCGGGGTATTTTTTTAGTTTCGACCATGGGCGCAATATAGCAATAGAAAATTAATTATTAATTTTGTAAATTAAAATGTATCAACGTAATATGCAATTTTGTGGGCGGAAATGAAAGTAAAAAATACCTTGCTACAAGAAAATATGCTAATGAACAAAGTCGGTAGCATAGGATTGGGACGCCATCTTGTCGTCTGCCAACGTCTCTCACGACAACGACAAGGAGGACGAGCCGGATGACATTTAATTTGCAGGTAATGATTTATTAAACACAGGTTAAGTTAGTTTAGTTTAGGTTAGATGAATTAATTTATCATCCTTTCATTTCTTCGACATCGGCATCTATCATAACAAACATGGTGTACCATTCGTCCGACATGACTTCGTTACTTACGAAATCTGTTCTAGCATTTTTTTTTTCATTTATGCTCACAAAATTGCATATTACGTTGATACATTATAATTTACAAAATTAATAATTAATTTTCTATTATATTGCGCCCATGGCCGAAACTAAAAATTTACCACTACCGGTATACACTGTACCCCAGGTAGTTTTTGCAGCTTGCAGGATGGTAATATAGACCTAAGCTTCAGAACACTTTACCTCACAGCTAATATCCACCGTACAAGTTCATTTATAACATCATACAAATTTGCCTCAGCCAACTTAATTATCGTACACGACGTCGTAACTTCGGGAGATTTACGTTAAACGTCATAAAGCCCGTCGTTACTCCGAGTTGTCGTTAACCGAGTAGGTCGTTAAACGAGGAGTACCTGTATGTACTATATTAACACATTTAAAATTTATAAGAACAGTTAAAATGAATACGTTTTAAGCGTACTACTTTGTTTAGTGTAGCGTGTGTTTGTTTGGTTTCATTGTTTACATCGTCAGTCGCGTCACAGAGTTCACACTGGGCAGTCGCGTTCTACCTGTGCTTCGACCTCACTTCTTTCTACATCACCATGCCGAAAGAAACCGGGAAAAGGAAGAAAGTCGTCCTTACCATACAGCAGAAGCTGGAGATATTGGACAAGCTGAAGGCGGGTCAATCGGGAACGTCCATCGCCCACGAATATGGCATTGGGAATGCTACTGTTACGGACATCAAAAAGGCAGGGCCACAGTTAAGGTAGTTCACTCAGAAGCATCTCCCAGCTGTCTTCCACCACAAGAACAAAGATTCAGGACCGAGGACCATGAAGCTGGGTAAATACCAAAACCTAGACGAGGCGTTGTTCAAGTGGCAGCAACAGCACGTATCTTCCGGATTGCCAGTGCGGGGTGTAGATCTACAGTCTGCGGCGGAAACCCTGGCAAACGATTTAGGTATTAATGACTTCAGAGCTTCTTCTGGGTGGCTCGTTAGGTTCAGAAAGCGTCATCTTTTAGCAAACAAGAGGGTCTGTGGAGAGACTGCTAGTGCTGCTATTGATGTTGTGGAGCCTTTCATTAACGATTTTTGGAAATTAGTGAGTGACGAAGGACTGCTACCCCATCAACTCTACAATTTTGACGAGACTGGACTATTCTGGAAGGCACTGCCCAACAACACACAGGCAAGCACAGCTGTTAAGGACGTGCCAGGAAGGAAGCTGGACAAGGGCCGCATTTCTGTTTTGTTTGGCGCTAATGCTGAAGGTACACACCGGGTTACACCAGTTGTGGTTGGGAAATCAAGGAGGGCCCCGTGTGCTGAAGGACTGCATGGACCACCTGCCTGTCCACTATTTTTCTTCAGCAAAGGCTTGGTTCACCTCTGGCATTTTCAAGGACGTATTTCACAAGATCATTGTCCCTTCCATCACCAAGCACCAGATCACCGAACTGAAGACGACACCACACAACGTGAAGGCTTTAATCCTCCTTGACAATGCCCCTGCCCACCCTGCCAAGGAGGATTTAGTGTCACGAGACGGCAGGATCCGTTGCATGTTTTTGCCCGCCAACACCACCTCAATCATCCAGCCAATGTTGCAGGGCATCATACAAGCAGTAAAGATGCGCTACTGCCGGCACTTTATGCAGGAAATTCTGTGTGTGACGCTCAAGGGGGAAGAAGGAGACACGAGCCCAGAGGACAATAGCAAACCTCAAGAGGTATAACCTGAAGACAGCAATCTATAACCTTGAGAAAGTGTGGAAACAGGTGCCCCCTTCTACATTGGCCAATGCCTGGAATCCCCTGCTATGAGGCCATGAGGATATTACAAAGGATTACAAAGGCGGAGCATGCCGACAGGAGACCTTTTGATCCATATCTAGGTCGGATGCAAAAAAAAATCATATTAATAATAAAATAATAAATAAAAACTATGATAATGTAAATAACAAATAAAATACATAAATAAATGCATAGGTATAGTTAAATAATAAACAAACAGGTAAATAGTAAATAATAATAAATTGACATATAACTAATGATAAATGAAAATCACAGACAAATGATAACAAAACAAAAACAAATAATATAAGATAAATTATAATCATTACAGCATCTTACTTAGGTATTTATCTAAATGATTCTTAAAGCTTCGAACTGAACTACATTGCACTACCTGTGCAGGAAGTTTATTCCATTCATTAACTACACGGTTGGCAAAGTTGTTTCTACCTACTTCCAAATTGAATCTATTTCAGGACAGTTTGAGACCATTGTTTCTTGTCTGATTCTCATTCAATGTAAAAATTTGGTCACTTTTGATGTTGTCAATTCCCTTTAGCATTTTAAAGACCTGTATCAAGTCACCTCTGAGTCTACGCTTTTTTAGGGAAAACAGATTCATATGTTTTAGTCGATTTTCATATGATTTACTTTTATATATTTGGAATCAGTTTTGTGGCTCGTCGTTGTACTTTTTCCAGTCTGTCAATGTCTTTAATGAGATTCGGTGACCATACGGAAACAGCATATTCCAAATGTGGACGAACTAACTATTTATATAGCTTGTTAATGAGTGATGGACTTTTGAAATCAAAAGATCGCGCAATCCGTCCTGGAATTTTATTTGCTTTCTCAGAGGCTGAAATACACTGCTTGGATGATTTGAGGTCGTTACTGATAATTACGCCGAGATCTTTTTCACTATCCACTTTTGTTAACGAATTTCCAAATAGCTTGTAATCGTACTTGCTGTTATTTTTACCTATGTGCATTACCTTGCATTTGTGTTAAATTTCATTAGCCACTTTTCAGACCATTGCTGTAATTGATCTAAATCTTCTTGAATATCTAATTGGTTTGAGTGATCATTTGCCACTCCGCACAGTTTTGTATCATCAGCAAATTTGGAAACAGTAGATTTTAGTCCATGGTCTATATCATTTATATATACTATGAATAGAAGTGGCACAAGAATGGAACCCTGAGGAACTCCACTTGCAACACTTTTCCATCCAGAAGTTTTTCCATTTAAAACAACTCTCTGTTTTCGACCATTCAACCAATTACTAGTCAACCTAATAGGCTACCACTTATTCCATGCAAAGCTAATTTAGTAAGTAGTCTTTCGTGTGGGACGGTATCAAAAGCTTTTGCAAAGTCTAGATATACTAAATCTATATTGTTTCTTTTGTCATAATTCGAGATAACTGTGTTGTAGAATTTGAGTAAGTTAGTCACGCAAGAACGTTTCCGTCTGAAACCGTGCTGGCTATCATTTATCAAACGGTTACTTTCTAAATGATGTTCGATAGCATCACTGATGATAGTTTCCATTATTTTTCCTACGATTGAAGTCAAACTTATAGGCCTATAGTTATTTGGTTTCTTTTTGTCACCTTTTTTTAATATGGTAGTAACGTTAGCTAGCTTCCATTCTCTTGGGACATCTCCGGATATGATGGATTTCTTGAAAATAATTTCTAATGGAACAACAATCTCATTTTTCATTTCCTTTAAGATTCTTGGATGCCAACCATCAGGCCCTGGTGTTTTATTAACTTTGAGTTTGTCTATACACCTTTTAATTTTTTCTTTTGTTATATTTACCGTAGTAAGTTTACCCTAGACTTTTCACAGGTTTCATTTTGGAATTCACCTTGAGATGTTTCGTTTACGAATACCGAGCTAAAATAATTGTTTAAGATATTACACATTCCTTCATTTGAATATTCAAGTTGACCGTCAGCAGATAATAGTGGACCAATGTGATTCCTAACAACCTTTTTATCTCTAATGTAACTATAGAATTCTTTGGGATTCTCTTTGGATTTATCAGCGATGTTCATTTCGTATTGTCGTTTTCTTTTTCTTATTGTCTTTTTTAAATCTCTGTATTGATACATAACTTTCATAGTCATTAGATGCACCCGAGCACTTATATTTCTTATAAGCCTGTCTCTTTTTAGCAATACTTTTTTCAGTTTCTTTGTCGAGCCACTTTGGGTGAGCCTGATTTGGGGGACGTCTGTCCTTAAAAGGAATGTAAGTTTGAATCATCTTAGTGAGCGTATTTTGAAATATTTCCCACATCTGATCTACAGGTCTTTTGTTTAATTTTGCCTCCCAATCTGTAAGCTGAAGCTCCTGACGTAGTCCTATGAACTGAGCTTTACTGAAATCGGGTATTTTAGAAACACAAGTATCTATTCTAAAATTGTTTAGGAGTTTGAATCTAACTAGGTTGTGATCGCTATTTGCAACAGATTCACCGACTTCTACATCAGTTACCATGCTTTCGCGGTTAGTGATCAAAAGATCGAGTAAGTTTCCATATCTTGTGGGCTCTTTTACATGCTGAATTAAGTAAATGTCACCAAGAAAATCAAATAAGCGACTACCTATAAGGCCATGTTCAAGGGTCATCCAATCAATGTCAGTAAAATTGAAATCACCCATTATCAATAAATCCCGGTTGAAGAAACTAGACAGTTCTTGAAATAACAGTTTGTCGTCTGCTAATGATAATGTCTTTGGCCTATATATTACACCTATATTCATTTTTTGTCCATTTGTTTGGGTAACTCAACCCACAAACTATCATATGCATCCTGTTTCACTTTCTCTAAAACACAAGCATGAACATTGTTTTTAACGTACAATAGAACACTCCCACCTTTCTTGTGGTTTCTATCCTGATGAAAATGTTTAAATCCCGCAATATTAAATTCAGCTTCGAACTCTGTACCATTTAACCATGCGAGAAGTGTTTGAAGGATTCGACCAGGAGGTGCGAGAGGTGAAGGAGGCCCTGGGTGATTATGAGACAGTTACAGAGGAGGACGTCCAGGAGTGGCTCACTGTGGATGAGGGGGACCCAGGTTACGCTCTCCAATCAACCAAAGAAATAGCTGAGGAAGTGATGCATGGCCATGACAACGATGATGATGACGACGATGACGATGATCCTTCCATGTCTTTGGCAACAGTCCAGTCCCACATCGAAGGAGTGCTTCAGTTTCTTGACCAGCGACCCAGGGACATTTCAAATAGCAATCAACTGTACCCGATGATGCGAGCAGCACAGAGTGACGTCATCGAGAAACAGCTGTCTTGCACCAAACAGACTTCTATCACCTCGTTTTTTTGGCCAAGAACACCTTCGTCCACCCAGTCTTCTCACCTTTCATCAAGTGCCTCATCCTCCTTGTCTACCTTTGATTTGGACAGTGAAGATGGAGCAATGGACGACCCTTCCTTCTGACTCCACCACCAGGAGGTGGGGAGTGGAAGGGTTGTGGAGTGATGGTGACAGAGGTGGGGAGTGGCGGAGTTGCTTTATTGTGTTCGTCAGGATAGTGGAAGATATATGTATAGAATAATTCTTGTTCTCTGTTACGTATAAGGTATGTACGTCAACACAAAATAGAAAAAAAAAAAATATTGTGTTCCATCCACAACTTGAGACTGATGGAGAGAGAGAGAGAGAGAGAGAGAGAGAGAGAGAGAGAGAGAGAGAGAGAGGGGGGGGAAGGCACAGGACACATGCACACACACACAAAGTATGTCAACATGAAATATATTTCTGATAAATCTGGATTATTCGAAAAATGGGCTTATCGGAAAGAGGCTTCCCCCCTTTCATTTCGGATAATCGGGGTTTTACTGTACATCCACAGCAAGGCTGCTACATAAATTCGGCAACCCCCTCTCTCCGTCCCCTCATGCAGGAAAAGAGAAGACGGGGAGAAATCCCTTCATGCTGCGTCAAATTTTTTCTCATACATACTTCCTCACCCCCCCATCCACTCCCCCTCATGCATCACAGCCTCATCTATACACAACCCTTCTCCACTCACCCCTATCTTTTGTCCTCTCCAGTCCTTCCTCTACAGACATTCCTCTCTTTTGTAAAGCCCCTTTCATCCCATCCATCCATCCATCTCATCCTAGGATGCCCCCTCATATTCACTCCTTCCATCTCTGCCTTCCACACTTCTTTTACTAATCTTTCTTCACTCATTCTTTCCATGTGTCCAAACCATCCTAATACTCTTTCATCAATCCTATCTCCCAATTCCCTTTCCACCCCTAGTCTCCTCCTCACCTCCTCATTTCTCACTCTATCTAGCCTAGTAACCCCTATCATACTTCTCAGACATTTCATCTCAAACACATTCAAACTCCTTCTCTCTTCCTCTCTCATGTTCCATGTTTCTGCCCCGTAAATTGCTGTTGGCACAACCACTCCTTCATATAACCTCCTCTTAGCATCCATTCCCAGGTGTCTATTTCTCATTACATTTTTTAATCCACCAAGACATTTACTCACTTCTCTCAATCTACATTCTACCTCCACCCCCACTCCTCCCTTTCCTGTCACATTCACACCCAAGTATCTGAAACTATCCACTTCCTCCAGTTTCTCACCCTTAACCCCTTCCATACGGTGCCGCATACGTAGGTGGCATGAGGAGCAAGTGGATACGCGAGGCTGCCATATCGGCGTCTTGATTATATTTATTGTAGTTGCCCCTGCGTAATGACATACTCTCTAAACTGGCTTCATCACATTTACTATGGTTATCAAAATTCACGGGTGAAAGAGAGAACGATCGATATAAGCGGTGACTATATTTTATGATGCGAGTATTATTACGACACATCGTACGTCTGGCAGCTAATGCTGCCCGCGAGATTTTGGCCCGTACTGAAGAGGTTAATGCTCACTTCCAGCCTACTGTCACTCTCTCCCCTTGTATATCTCATCACCTTACTTTTGCCCACATTTATCTTCAGTTTCCTTCTTTCACACACCTTCTCAAACTTTGTCACTAACTTCCTCAATCCCTCCTCTGATCCTGCTACAAACGTAGTGTCGTCAACAAACAACAGCTGGCTCACCTCCCACTTTTCTCCATTTTCTTTAATCATTTCCAACCCCTGACCCACTACCCTTGCATTCACCTCTCGCACCACCCCATCCATGTAAAGATTGAACAGCCAGGGCGACATAACACACGCCTGCCGAAGTCCCACCTTTACCTCAAACCACTCACTCTCTCCATTTCTAATCCTAACACAAGCTCTACTAATCTCATAAAAACTCTTGACTGCTCTTAACAGCTTTCCTCCTATCCCATATATCTGCAGTACCTCCCACAGTGCTTTCCTGTCTACCCTGTCGTAAGCCTTTTCCAGATCCATAAAAGCCCAAAAAACATCCTTACCTTTTCCTATAGCTTTCTCACATATCTGTCTTACCACAAAAATCTGATCTACACATCCCCTACCTGTCCTAAAACCACACTGTTCCTCACCAATTACTCTCGTTGTTCCTCTCCTAATCCTCTCAATCAAGACCCTCCCATAAGCCTTCCCAAATACACTCAATAAGCTGATACCTCTGTAACTACTACACTCACACTTGTCCCTCTTTCCTTTGTAAAGCGGAACTATACAGGCACTCCTCCAGTCCTCTGGCACTCTACCCTCTCTTGCATACATACATATACCAAGGCTTTTTCCCCCTTACAAGGGAGGTAGCCAAAAAGGGAAAGGCATAAATTCATTTCCACCCATTCCATCCCTGAATACACTCCACATCCCTCCACCCTCCCTCTTATCTGAGCACCTCCTGGATGATGGGTCATCCCTGCACCTTGTCCACTGCCCTGGGTCAGAAGCAGTGTCGCAAGACACAGCACATCCACAGTAAGGCCGCTTCGTTAAATCGGCGACACCCCCTCTCCGTCCCCCCATTGCATAAAAGGAGAGGACGGGGAGAAATCCCTTCGGGCTGTGTCAACTTTTGCTCACACATACTACCTCACCCCCCACCCCCCTGCCCATTCCACCTCATGCAATTACAACATCATCCATATACAACCATTCTCCATTCACCCCTGTCTTCTGTCCTCTCCTGTCCTTCCTCAACAGACATTCCCCTCTTCCCCAAAGTGCCCTTCACCCCATCCATCCACCTCATCCTAGGACGTCCCCTCATGTTCACTCCCTCCACATCTGCCTTCCATACCTCTTTTACTAGTCCTTCTTCACTCATTCTTTCCATGTGTCCAAACCATCCTAATATTCTTTCATCAACCCTATCTCCCAACTCCTTTTCCACCCCTGTTCTCCTCCTCACCTCCTCATTTCTCACTCTATCTAGCCAAGTAACCCACATCATACTTCTCAGACACCTCATCTCAAACACATTCAAACTCCTTCTCTCTTCTTTTCTTATGTTCCATGTTTCTGCCCCATACAGCGCTGCTGGCACAATCACTCCTTCATACAGTCTCCTCTTAGCATCCATTCCCAAATGTCTATTCCTCATTACACTCTTAAATCCACCAAGGCATTTACTCGCTTCTCTCAATCTACATTCTACCTCCACCTTCACTCCACCTTTTCCTGCCACATTTGCACCCAAGTATCTAAAACTATCCACTTCCTCCAGTCGCTCTCCCTTAATGCTCACTTCCAGTCTGCTGCCATTTTCACCCCTTGTACATCTCATCACCTTACTTTTACCCACATTTATCTTTAGCTTTCTTCTATCACATACTCTTACAAACTGTCACCAACTTCCTCAATCCCTCCTCCGATCCTGCCACAAGCGCAGTGTTGTCCGCAAACAACAGCTGGCTCACCTCCCACTTTTCTCCATTTTCTTTAACCATCTCCAATCCCTTGCCCACTACCCTTGCATTTACCTCTCGCACCACCCCATCCATGTACAAGTTGAACAGCCAGGGCGACATAACGCATCCTTGATGAAGTCCCACCTTTACCTCGAACCACTCACTCTCTCCATTTCCAATCCTGACACAAGCTCTACTACTCTCATAAAAACTCTTGACTGCTCCTGGAAGCTTTCCTCCTATCCCGTATATCTGCATAACCTCCCACAGTGCCTTTCTGTCTACCCTATCACAAGCCTTTTCCAGGTCCATAAAAGCCCAAAAAACATCCTTCCCCTTTCCTATAGCTTTCTCACATATCTGTCTTACCACAAACATCTGATCTACACAACCTCTACCTGTCCTAAATCCACACTGTTCCTCACCAATTACTCCTTCTGTTCCTCTCCTAATCCTCTCAATCAAGATCCTCCCATAAGCCTTCCCAACTACACTTAACAAGCTAATCCCTCTGAAACTACAACATTCACACTTGTCCCCTTTTCCGTTGTAAAGAGGAGCTATACAGGCACTCCTCCAGTCCTCCGGCACTCTACTCTCTCTGCAGCAAACATTAAATAACCTCACCAATCATTACTGTACCTCCCTTTTTCAGACATTCTGCGTGGCATCCATCCAGACCAGGTGCCTTACCTGCTCTCATCATCTTAACAGCTACTTTCACTTCATCCTTCCCTATTTCTCCTCCATTCTCTATTTTCCTCACTCATCACTCTCATTTTCTTAGCACTTCCCACTGCAACTACCTTTCCCTCCCTATCCTCCTTCACATTTAGCAACTCCCTAAAATACTCTGCCCACCTTCCTCTCACTGCCTTCTCTTCCATTATCATCTCTCCATCTGCACCTTTTACCTTTTCTTCTCTACTTGATTTGCCTCCTCTTTCTCTTTTAACTTCCTTGCAAAACATCTTTTTATTACTTTCAAAAATTTCTGTCATACTCTTTCCCCACTTCACATTTGCTCTCCTCTTTGCTTCCTTTATCTTATGCTTGACTTCCTTTCTCTTTACTTTGTACCTCTCATACGATTCCCTCGTCCTAATCTGTAGCCAATCTATGAATGCCTGCTTCTTCTCTTCTACACACTTCTCTGCTTCCTCATCCCACCACTCACTACCCTTCTTTCTATTTCCTCCCACCCTCCTTGTTCCACACACCATCTTTGCACACCTTATGACTCCCTCCTTGAACCATCCCCATTCCTCCTCCAGTCCTAGTTCTACTCTATCCTTTACTCTCTCCCACTCCTCTCTCAACTTCTTCTTATACTCATTCTCCTTTTTTTCCTTATTTAAGCAGTTCACTCTACCTCCCTACCTTCTGCCCTTTTCCTCTTTCTCCACCTATTCTCCACTTTCAATTTACCTTCCACCAGGAAATGATCTGATATTCCCCCACTCTCTCCTCTTAGAACATGTACATCCTTAACTCTTCCTACCATACTCCTGGTCACTACTATATAGTCCATTAACCCCTTCCATACGGTGCCGCACACGTAGGCGTCATGGACTTGGATCTCGGTGGCAGCAGCCAATGCCAGCCGTACGACGTGTCGTAATAATACTCGCATCATAAAATATAGTCACCGCTTATATCGATCGTTCTCTCTTCACCCGTGAATTTTGATAACCATAGAAAATGCAATTACAAAAGAATTAGAAAGAATGTCATTATGGAGGGGCGACTACAATAAATATAATCAAGACGCCGATATGGCAGCCTCGCGAATACACTCGCTCCCCATGACGCCTACGTGTGCGGCACCGTATGGAAGGGGTTAACGCTCTATCTGCCACCCTTCCATCCACCACTCTCTCCCATGTGTATTTATGCTTGACTTTCTTCTTAAACACTGTATTTGTCATCATCAACTCTCAAGACACATCTCCACCATCAATTCTCCAATATGATTTTTGCCTCGAACTCATACTTCCCAATCACTCCGTCAATTGGTTCATTTCCTGCCCTAGCATTTAGGTCTCCCAATACAACTACATTGACATTTCTCCCTAATCCCTCTATGCACTCATTTATATCTACCCAAAATACCTCCCATTCCTCTACGTTCTTCTCACTACCAGGCCCATACGCACTTACAAAAACCCACATCTCCTGTCCCAGCTTCACCTTCATCCACATCAACCTTGATGACACCTCCTTCCACTCCACTACCCGCTTACTTTTCTCTTCACTTACTAGTATAGCCAACCCTTCTCTCCCTCGTCCCCTCTTCACTCCCGAGTACCTCCCAGCTACACTCCCAAACTCACAGTTGCCCTTTCCTTTCATTTTAGTTTCACTCAAAGCCAGTACATCCATCTTTCTTCTCACAAACATATTGCCTATCTCTTCCTTTTTACTCTCATCTGTACCACATCCACGCACATTAAAAGATAAATTGGAAGTGAATATAAAGAAAGAGAGACTGGAGGAAGCAGATAGCTTTAGATACTTGGGTGCAAATGTAGCAGGAAAGGGAGGAGTGGAGGTAGAATGTAGATCGAGAGAAGCAAGTAAATGCCTTGGGAGATTAAAAAGTGTAATGAGAAATAGACATTTGGAAATGTATGCTAAGAGGAGATTGTATGAAGGAGTGATTGTGCTGACAGCAATGTATGAGGCAGAAACATGGAACATAAGGGAGGAAGAGGAGGAGGAGTTTGAATGTGTTTGAGATGAGGTGCCTGTGAAGTATGATAGGGATTACTAGGATGGATAGAGTGAGAAACAAGGAGGTAAAGAGGAGAGCAGGGGTGGAAAGGGAGTTGGGAAATAGGATTGATGAATGAGTATTGGGATGGTTTGGACACATGGAAAAAATGAATGAAGATTAGTAAAAGAGGTGTGAAAGGCTGAGGTGGAAGGAGTGAACATGAGAGGGGTGACCAAAGATGAGATGGATGGATGGGAGACAGAAGATAGGGGTGAGTGGAGTATGGTTGTGTGTGGATAATGCTGTGATATATGAAAGGGAGTGGGTAGAGGATGGAGGGGAGGGTGAGGGAGTATGTGTAAATGATATTTTGACGCAGACCAAAGGGATTTCTCCATGGCTTCTCTTTTTCTATATAAGGGGACAGAGACAGGGTGTCTCCTATTAAATGAGGCGTCTTTGCTGTAGATGTGCTGTGTCTTGCTGTGTTGCTTCTGACCCAGGGCAATGGGTGAGATGCAGGGATGACCTGTCACCCTGGAGGAGCTAAGAAAAGAGGGAGGGAAGGAGGTGAAGAAAGTAGAGTATGTGGGGATGGAATGAATGGGAGTGGATTTTATGCCTTTGTTTTTTGGCTACCTCCCTTGTATGGGGGAAATAGCCATTGGTATGTACAGATCACCTTATAGAAAATGAAAAACTGAAAAACTGAATGTTTTCATCTATATTGACATTTTCAAGGTAAAAATCACTTTGAAAATGTCAATATAGATGAAAAGGTTGTTTTTCAGTCTCTCGTTTTCCATGTGGTGATCTGTACATTTGTGAATCACATGTAAAAGTGATTTATATATATATATATATATATATATATATAATATAAATATATATATATATTTCCAAAACATCTTTTTATTACTTTCAAAATTTTCTGTCATACTCTTAGCCCATTTCATATCTGCTCTCCTCTTTGCCTCCTTTACCTTTTGCTTTACTTCTCTTTTCTTTTCTTTGTACCTCTCATATGACTCCCTTGTCCTATTTTGTAACCAATCTGTGAAAGCTCGCTTCTTCTCTTCTACAACCTTCTTTGTTTCCTCATCCCAACATTCACTACCCTTCCTTCTATTTCCTCCTGTCCTTCTTGTTCCACACACCATCCTTGCACACTTTGTGACTCCCTCCTTGAACCATCCCCATTCCTCCTCCACAACCTAGCTCTACTCTATCCTTCACTCCCTCCCACTCCTCCTTCAGCTTCTTCTTGTACTCCTTCTCCTTTTCCTTTTCAATTAAAGAGTTCACTCTAAGCACCTCCCTACCTTTTGTCCCTTTCCTCTTTCTCCATCTATCCTCCACTCTCAGCTTACCTTCCACCAAAAAATTATCTGATATTTCCCCACCCTCTCCCCTTAGCACATGTACATCCTTAACTCTTCCTATTATAATCCTATTTAACATAATTCATTAACGCTCTATCTACCACCTTTCCATCCACCACCCTCTCCCATGTGTACTTATGCTTGACTTTCTTCCAAAACACTGTATTTGCTATCATCAACTCTCTTTCTAGACACATTTCCACCAAGAGAGGAAGAGGAGGCGAATCAAGTAGAGAAGAAAAGGTAAAAGGTGTAGATGGAGAGATGATAATGGAAGAGAAGGCAGTAAGGGGAAGATGGGCAGAATATTTTAGGGAGTTGCTAAATGTGAAGGAGGATAGGGAGGGAAAGATAGTTGCAGTGGGAAGTGCTAAGAAAATGACAGTGATGAGTGAGGAAAATGGAGGAGAAATAAGGAAGGATGAAGTGAAGGCAGTTGTTAAGATGATGAAAGCAGGTAAGGCACCTGGTCTGGATGGATGCCATGTAGAATGTCTAAAAAAAGGAGGTACAGTGATGGTGGACTGGCTGGTGAGGTTATTTGTTTGCTGGAGAGAGAGTAGAGTGCCGGAGGACTGGAGGAGTGCCTGTATAGTTCCACTTTACAAGGGAAAAGGGGACAAGTGTGAATGTAGTAGTTTCAGAGGGATTAGCTTGTTAAGTGTAGTTGGGAAGGCTTATGGGAGGATCTTGATTGAGAGGATTAGGAGAGGAACAGAGGGAGTAATTGGTGGGGAACAGTGTAGATTTAGGACAGGTAGAGGTTGTGTAGATCAGATCTTTGTGGTAAGACAGATATGTGAGAAAGCTATAGGAAAGGGGAAGGATGTTTTTTTGGCTTTTATGGATCTGGAAAAGGCTTATGATAGGGTAGACAGAAAGGCACTGTGGGAGGTTATGCAGATATATGGGATAGGAGGAAAGCTTCTGGGAGCTGTCAAGAGTTTTTATGAGAGTAGTAGAGCTTGTGTCAAAATTAGAAATGGAGAGAGTGAGTGGTTCGAGGTAAAGGTGGGACTTCGTCAAGGATGCGTTATGTCGCCCTGGATGTTCAACTTATACATGGATGGGGTAGTGTGAGAGGTAAATGCAGTGGTAGTGGGTCAGGGATTGGAGATGGTTAAAGAAAATGGAGAAAAGTGGGAGGTGAGCCAGCTGTTGTTTGCGGACAACACTGCGCTTGTGGCAGGATCGGAGGAGGGATTGAGGAAGTTGGTGACAGAGTTTGGAAGAGTATGTGATAGAAGAAAGCTAAAGATAAATGTGGGTAAAAGTAAGGTGATGAGATGTACAAGGGGTGAAAGTGGCAGTAGTCTGGAAGTGAGCATTAAGGGAGAGCGACTGGAGGAAGTGGATAGTTTTAGATACTTGGGTGCAAATGTGGCAGGAAAAGGTGGAGTGAAGGTGGAGGTAGAATGTAGATTGAGAGAAGCGAGTAAATGCCTTGGTGGATTAAAGAGTGTAATGAGGAATAGACATTTGGGAATGGATGCTAAGAGGAGACTGTATGAAGGAGTGATTGTGCCAGCAGCGCTGTATGGGGCAGAAACATGGAACATAAGAGAGGAAGAGAGAAGGAGTTTGAATGTGTTTGAGATGAGGTGTCTGAGAAGTATGATGGTGGTTACTTGGCTAGATAGAGTGAGAAATGAGGAGGTGAGGAGGAGAACAGGGGTGGAAAGGGAGTTGTTGTTGTTGTTGTCGTTCCCTAGACTGTCTGTCCGAGCAGTCCCGTCTCCCCAAGGAATGCCACAGCCGAAACTGGGTTTTCCCACAAATCCTTTATAGAGTGTATGTTGTGTTGTTTGCGTGCATGATTGTGTATAATGCAGTCTTCCATTATGTGTTGTATGGTATGGGGTGAAGTGTTACATCCTGGGCAGCTGTTCACAATGCAGTCATCCAGCCTCTTCTGGTAGCTTAGAAGTGCTGGATGGTGGCCACACTGCATTCTGGCCAGGTGGACTCTGTCCTTTCATGGGAGAGAGGATTCAGAAGGGTGGATATCAGGGGGTCTGGCATGCAGCAGTGTGTTGTCTTTCAGTGTGTTAATGGAGCGGTGAGTGATATGATTATGAATATGTTTCCGGAGGCTGGTATTTGGTGGTTGTGGAGGAAGAGAAAAGAGTATCTGTGTGTGATACAGGTCTTTGGGTGTTGTTTTAATGTTTCTTGGTGTGTGTGGGTGTTCTGCTATGTAGTATAGTGGGTGTGATGTGTTTGTGGTGGCTGCGGCAAGTGTTTATGTGCCTCTCATGTCGAGGTGGTCCTTGACTTTGAGGACTTTTGTTTCATGGTGTAAATGGTCTGTAGGTGTTGTATTTGTGCAGCCTGTAATTGTTTTTAGGGCTTTGTTTTGTATCATTTGAAGGGTGTTGTGGTGTGTCTCACTGAGATTTGGAGCCCATGCAGGACTCGCATAATTCATCACTGAGCATATGCATTGTTTGTATATTGTTGTATTAGTTTCTTTGTTTTGTCCAAATGTTGTTCCAGCGATTGACTTACGTGCGTTAAGTCTAGGTGCGCATTTGTTTATGTTTGTGATGTGTTGTTTGAAAGACATGGATGTATCGTATGTTACACCAAGAATTTTCGGTGTGCTTGTGCGTGGTATTAGAGTGTTGTTGATGTAGAGATGAGGTATGTATTTGTGTTCTTTTGTCCAGTTGGTGAGAAGTGTTGCTGTAGATTTGGTTGGAGCTATTTTGAGTCTGTTTGTGATGAACCATGTGTTGAGTGTATCAAGGTATGGCTGGATTATTTCTGCAGCTTTGTTTGTGTTATGATGTGTGTATGTGATTGTTATGTCGTCTGCGTAGGAAGAGATATGTATTTCTGAGGTGTCTGGTGTGGGTAAGTCATGCATGTATAGATTAAAGAATGTGGGGGATAGAACAGAGCCCTGCAGTACTCCATTCTTAATGTTTCTGATGTGCGATGATTGGCCATTATATGACACGTAAGTATTCCTACCTGCCAGATAATTGGCCAGCCATCTTTTAGTGTTATTGTGCATGTCTGTGTTATATATTTTATTTGTTAGGTTGTGGCAGGGTCCTGGAGCCGCAGCATCTACGTCATGGGACCACCCCCCAATCCCAAGAGTTGGGGGCCAAATGGCGGCAACCAGCCTTGGCCACCGGCTCTACGCAGGTGGCCCCGATCCCCAAGAGGAGCTACAACTGCCTTGGGGAGTACCACAATCCTTTTTCTCAACATGCAATGGAAACGGAGTTGGGAGATAGGGTTGATGAAAGAGTATTTGGATGGTTTGGACACATGGAAAGAATGAGTGAAGAAAGACTAGTAAAAGAGGTATGGAAGGCAGATGTGGAGGGAGTGAACATGAGGGGACGTCCTAGGATGAGGTGGATGGATGGGGTGAAGGGGGCTTTGGGGAAGAGGGGAATGTCTGTTGACGAAGGACGGGAAAGGAGAGAAGACAGGGGTGAAGGGAGAATGGTTGTATATGGATGATGTTGTGATGCATGTGGAATGGGCGGGGGGATGGGGGGTGAGGTAGTATGTGTGAGCAAAATTTGATGCAGCCTGAAGGGATTTCTCCCCATCTTCTCCTTTTATGCAATGGGGGACAGAGAGGGGGGGGTCGCTGATTTAATGAAGTGGCCTTGCTGTGGATGTGCTGTGTTTTGCGACACTGCTTCTGACCCAGGGCAGTGGACAAGGTGCAGGGATGGCCCGTCATCCAGGAGGTGCTAAGATAAGAGGGAGGGTGGAGGGGTGTGGAGTGTATTCAGGGATGGAATGGGTGGGAATGATTTTATGCCTTTTCCTTTTTGGCTACCTCCCTTGTAAGGGGGAAAAGGCCTTGATATGTATGTATGTATATATATATATATGTATATATATGTACTATATATAGCGGCCTTGCTGTGGATGTGCTGTGTCTTGCGACACTGCTTCTGACCCAGGGCAGTGGACAGGATGTAGGGATGACCCGTCATCCAGGAGGTGCCAAGATAAATGGGAGGGAGGAGGGTGGAGGGGAGTGGAATATATAGGAAATGGAATGGGTGGGAGTGGTTTCTATGCCTTTTTCTTTTTTGGCTACCCCCCGTGCAGGGGGAAAAAGCCTTGGTATATGTATGTATGTATGTATATATATATATATATATTTTTGCTAGTAACCACGAGGAAATTTAAAGAACGGAATACTAAACGTTTTCGTCTATTAAGACATTTTCAAAGTTACTAGCAAAAATCTTTATTCACGTGTTTTTTGTGATTACTGTTGCATATATATATATATATATATATATATATATATATATAAACATATATATATATATATATATATAGACTATATATATAAAAATATATATATATATATATAAAAATATATATATATATATATATACATACATATATATATATATATATACATACATATACATATATATATATATATTCATACATATATATATATATATATATATATATATATATACATACATATATATATATATATATATATATATATATATATGCAATAAAAACACTAGGAGCGTGTGTTCACAAATGCGTAAGTAACCACTAGGAAAAGTAAACTAACGAAGCAGAGCGCTTTCGTCTAATTACATCTTCAGTGCAAAGTGGTCTACTTTGCATATATATATATATATATATATATATACCATAGCTGCCATAAGTTTGGATGCGATGATGCTGACGTCAATACTTATGCCACAAATTGGAAGTCCCTTGCCCTCAATATCCAACAACTAAAAACAAATTCATCTGTATAAATATCTCTGTTTTCCTTTGGTAAATATCAGCCAATTACCTACCTTCAATGTTGTCTTGTAGGACTCTTATGCAGGATTCATACAGGGACGGAACATAACTAAGGCCAGTGGTCTTCCCAGAATACACCTTACTCCTCCTGTTAATATAAATGATATGTTTGTCATGACTAAATCAAGTCTGAGTTTCAAGGAGAACAAATGCAAATCCTTATTCCTCAGGATAGTGGAAAAGAATATTAAACATGTGTGCATATGTGTGTATGTATTTACCTAGTTGTATCTTACAGGAAGGGGAGCTACACTCGTGGTGTCCCGTCTCTGCATCTTGCCATATCTAACTTGTTCTTAAATTCTTGTATTGTTTTTGTACACACTACTGTTTCATCTAGTATGTTTCATACATGCACCACTCTGTAGGGAAAGCTGTTTTTTTTCAGCTCTCTTCTACAACTGTCCTTTTTGTTTCCTTCCATGTCCTCTTGTGTTTCTCTTATCCCAATTTAGTAAATCATCTCTATCAAGGATTTCCACACCTCTCATAATTCTGTAGATGGTCAACAAGTCACTTTTCTCTTCTTTGTTCCAAAGTCAGTAATTCTAGTTTAGACACTCTTTTTTCATATGACATCTTTTATAGTGTTGGGGCCATCTTTGTAGCTGCTCGCTATCAAGGACTTTTATACTTCTCACAATTCTGTAGATGGCTAACAAGTCACCTCTTTCTCTCCTTTGTTCTAGAGTCAGTAATTCTAGTTTTGACAATCTGTCTTCATAGGACAGTTTTGATAGTGTGTCTCAATTTACCACTTATGAACTTGTAAATCAATTTTAGTTAATCTTTGCATTTTTTTTTTTACTACACCTCTTTCAAAATTGTTTTCTTCCTCCCTATGAATTCTGGTATAGTCATTCCTTGCTTGTTTGTAAGCTCCTTTTGTTTTATTGCTTCTTTTCTTTCTCCATTTTCCCCATGACATCTGTGGTCTTTTTCACAATCTCACACTTTTTGTTAAATCAATCCTGTTTTTGTTTCTTCCTTTCTCTAGTCTTTGACACATCTGTTCAATCCTACATTGTAAATGTCAAGAAAGATTTCCCATTTCCTCCTTATTCCTGTGATATTCATGAATTCCTCCCAATTTGTTTCTTCAAAGAATTTTCTCAACCCTAAGTAATCTGCTTTCCTAAAATTGAGTCTCCCTTGCCTGTGTGATTCATTCCTTGGCTCTATTTCCTCATCCTCCAGCTGAAATTAAATTGTAACATGGTCACTGTTTCTTATTGGATGAAGGTAGTTCAAGGAGCTGATGATGTCTAGCTCTTTGGTTGGTAACAGATTTAATTTTGTGGAAGTGTCATCTCCTCTTACCCAGGTCACTTCCTTTACCCACTGGGTCATTGTGTTCTCCATTGCTATACTCAACAGTGTATTTTCCCAGGAATCTGCTCTTCAACTTGCTTCCCATTCCTCCCAGTTGACATAACCACAATTAAAATCTCCAATAAGGACTATGTTACAACTCTGCTCAATATTTTTTTTTAGAAAAAGAATTGTATCCTTTAAAATTTTCTGATATTCAGTTTCATCTCAAGCTCTTGTCTTGGGGGGAACATGTGCCAATGTGAAGTCTCTTTTATTATGCCTTATAGTACAGATCTTTTGGTGAATTGCTTCAGCCTTGTCTTTACTCAGATTTGCTTCTTCCATCTTTATCACTTCTCACCACAAACATTACTCCACCCTTTTTATCCTCTTTGTCTGTGCATGTGTATGTGCATGTATGTATGTGTAAACACCAAAAGACACTTCCCCTTTATAAGGGCAGTAACAAAGGGTAAGGATGTCTTAGAATTTCATGGATTTCAAGAACACATATGACATAGTTGACAGAGAAGTGATATGGACTGTGTTGTATTGTTTTTTCTTTTTTGTGGTTTATTGGGCTGGTACCCGTTTTGACCTCAACCTTGTCATTGGTCAAAAACTGTTAATACATGAACCCAGGAGATGGTGTCCATGGGCATGGTATACCAGTGCAGTGACAATACCTAGAGGAAGTTGATATATAACACATATAGTGATGATGCCTATGTCACCTCAGGTCCTGTGGTGAACAGTGGTTGGGGGCCATTACTCAGAGTGGATACCTTTTCTAACCTCTGTGCCATGGAAAGCGTTGGTTCAAACTGATGCTACAGTGGGCACCCGACCATCAGCCGAGGCAAGCCTCAAGAAAAAATGTGGCCCAAATGGTTGTTCTTGTCTGCTCTATAATTTTTTGAGTGGATGAGGGAGTGTCACCATATAATGAGGGATGGGAGTAAACCAGCTCTGGCAGTCAGGCCCTGACATGGGAGTGGTAGGCATGAAACATGTAGTCAATACCCCATATGATGGGGGCAGCAGGCAGGCAGCCATTGTTAGTCTCTCTACTACAGGAGAGCCTTGCACCCAAGGGGTTCATTTATGTAAGTTTAACACTGACTCAACTCAACCCCTCAGCTAAATAAAACTGGAGAGAATACAACCTTTGTGGGGCATCACCATAATGAAGGTAACTAGTCACTGGATGTACTCATGGTAATACTTGTTACTGCATAGACCTCACATATAGTTGTCTGTCAACATGATAGACTATATCACAAAAAAAAAAAAAGGTTTATTCCACATAAGCTGAGCTGTACACATACACAACCAATACATACACTTATACAATCGTACATACTTTTGTGACAATTAACTTTCTCTGAAAATCTATCATAACTCTTAAATACTTCACCTTCCACTTTTGGAAGCTAAAACAGCTGTGAGGGCCTCCTCTTCTGTCATGGACTGGATGTTGGTGGAGTGAGAATCCCTGATGGGAACATGTGGCAAGGGGCGGTAGTTTGGTGTTATCTCTGGAAGCATGGCTGCCTCAGAGATCTCAAGGTCCAGATCTAACTTACTTGAGGGTGCTTTGGACAGCAAACGGGGCTGTTGAATAGAAAAAGTAATGAAAGCAAGAAAAGGAAGGAAAAAGAAAATAACAACATAAAATTATGTATGTGAGAAATAAGACAATAGGAGATGGGACCAAATGAGGGTTGCTCCTTTTCTATATACCACAATTAGGTAAATACACATACCAAGGGGCCTTTTTTCCCTTTTAAGGAGAAATCTATACTTTTGGAAATCCATTAAATCCATAAAAAATGCTCACCTTTTTGGCATCATATAAAGGTGGACTGTCTTCTATATACCTCTTACTAGAACCTTTGCTGGTTGATGCCTCGCCCTCACTGTCTGTTCTTTCTTTATTTTTGTCTTTATCCTTATTCTTTTTCTTCTTCTTGACAGGACTATCAAAACCTGCAAAGGTTATGAAAATATGTGTCATGTAAATGAGAGAGAGAGAAGAGAGAAAAAAAAAAAAAAAAAAAAAAAAAAAAAAATGATGGGGGGGGGGGGGTTCTTGTAATTTAATGTCTACACTGCATAACTGCTTCATCATAAAGTCTTATTTTTTCCCGCCTGATAAACTGTTACCTGTAAAGCAAGTTGGTCAGGTATGGGAGAGAAAAGCCTCCCTTCTTTCACTCCCATCATGCATATCCCTTTCACTCCTTCTTGCTTAAACCCTACAAAGACTGCACCTCATCACTTTCCTAATATTATCACCATTTTATTTCTGGTGTATCCTTCCCATGAAAAATGCCATCAATTGTCTATACATTCTTCTCTGACTTTCTGTCTCTCGTGCACATTTTCACTTGTTCAACATCCTGACCACATGCTCTTAAGATTTCCTTCACTCTATCCAGTCATTTCTTCCTTCACCTACCCATTGCTCTCACTCCCAGCACCACCAATTCATGCATCAAAAGATATACTTCCATCCATCCTCACAACATAACCACACCACCGAAAGTTGGCCTGTTCTATTTCTCCCAATCCCATCAGTACCCCAGCCCCTTCACAAACCCTATCGTTCCACTGTCATATTTCCTAACTACATACACTGCCATTAATCAACTCATTTCCATGGTCTCATGATTTCCCTCTCTTGCAGTTATCATCTAATATTTCTATGCATAAGTTGGCACAACTATTGCTTCATAATTTCTTTCATTACTTTCCATGACAAATGGGCCAAAGGATTTAACAAGGATGATACAGGCAAGATCATCATATTAAGACAGCAGGGCAGGACTCATAGTATTGTATGTAAATTGGACAAATCTAGGTTTAAGATGGAAACAGGCAAGAATTGGTTTACTAACAATGGAATGGAATATACTTAATAACCATGTAGTGAGCATTGAATCAATTATTTAAGAGATTTGATAGCTTTATAAAGAATAACAAGTGGAAAGGGACATGGAACTGCCTAGTGTAGGCCTTATGGTCTCTTACAGTCTCTTCCATTTGTATGTTTGTATGGCATTTTTTTTACTCTTTAGGTTCCTCCTACTTTCTTTTTCTCCCTAACTCTAATGCCCTATTTCTTCCACCAGTCTTCCACTTTCATATATACCTGACCTCTTACATTCACCAGCTCCACATTCATAGTTTACATTTTTTCATAGGTTATTTTATAATAAACATTGTTATTGATGGTTTTGGTTGTTCCAAGTTGATAAAAATTATTTTATTTCCTTATGGTGGATATTTCTTTGATCATGGCATGTCTGAGGGGCTTACAAATTATTCTGTCATCCCTAAACCCCTTCAAATGTTAGGGGTCAGATGTATATTAGCTTGAACCTTGAATCAACTATAGTTATAAAGGTTATAGTTGGACACTGAAATTTGGCACTAAATACTTTTTCACATATACATGGGTGAGAGGTCTTTAAGAAATGAGGAAATCTACTAATTCTAAGTAATAAAAAACATATATAAAAATTAAGTATGAATAGAATGTCTGCAGAAACCTATCCTACTGTTGGCATCTGTCACATTGTGATGACAGCACCACCATGGAATGAAACTTTGTAGGACACCCTGGCAAGGGCTAAGGGTGTGTGCTTTCCTACCAGTGCAGTGGCTTGCCTTCCTCTTGACATGCTGAGGTACATCTCGAAGAATACATAGAAAACTTATACAAATGGTTGATGTTTATGCACTGGGAAGGTACTCCACAGGTTTTATTTATGTGTGGTCTTACTACCAACACCCACATTTGTGCCCACTCCTGGGTTTTGAACTTAAGACTGTCATGTGTGGAGCAAGAATGCCGCACCTAAGCCACCCAAGGGTTCTTTGATTCCATGATAATGAGCTCAACTGTGAAAGCATTTGGTTCTCCCTGGCTCTGGATATCTAACTTAAGTTTTACTTACAAATAAACTAGTTAACTTATAAAACCGACATGCAAATCACATACCCATTAAAGCTTCAGCAAAGCCATGTGAAGTGTCCTCCATTTTCTTTTTAGACTCTCCCTTTCTTCTATGCTTGTCTTTTTCTTTTTTAGAACTCTCTCCATCTCTTCCTTCCTTTTTACTTTTTTCTCCAGAATCCTTTCCATGCTTTGAATTTTTAGAAGAATTTCGACTTTCTTTTCCTTCTTTTCTGTGTTTTTCACCTTGATGTTCACTATTGTGCTTTTTGTCCTTCTTGTGTTTTTCTTTCCCTTCACTACAAGAACTACTACTGCTACTACTACTTCCATGGTGACCATTTAGCACAGCAGCATCATTGCTTTGCATTTCACTCTTATGCTTTTGCACCTTGTCTCCGCTTCTCCCTAAATCATAGTCTTTGTGATTTTTCTTTGATTCACTTTCATGTCTTTTTTCATCTCTTGATTTTTTCTCCTTATGTCGGTCTTTTTCCTTTCCCTTATGCCTCTCTTCCTCTTTAGATTTCTCTTCCTTTAATCTTTGTTGTTCTTTTAACCTCTGCTGTTCTTCCTCTCTTAATCTTTCCCTCTCTTCCTCTTTTCTTTGTCTTTCTTCTTCTTTTGCTCTCTGCCTTTCTAATTCTTTTAACCTTTGCTTCTCTTCTTCCTTGATTCTTTTTCTCTCTTCTTCCTTACTCCTGTGTCTTTCTTCATCCTTCCTTCTATCCTTGGAATGTTTATCTTTGTGGCTTTTAGATTTCTTTTCTTTTCTATGTCTCCCCTCTTCCTTTGAAGACTCCCTATCATGCCTTTCCTCTCGACTCCTGCTTACTCTCGAGGACCCGCTTCCCATATCTCCATCATCCCTTGGAGTACCTGCAGGACTTTCGCTACTACGATATGAAGAGCCACCAAGTGGTGTTGGATTGTATACAGATTGACTGCTCTCATAAAACTGATAATCTTGCTTGGAGGTTCGTGGATTATAATCATCATTGCTGCTTGGCTCACTCAAGTTTCCATACTTATTTTCTATGTAGTAGCCTTCCTTTTCTGAACTTCCAATTATATCAACCTCTTCTTCTTCTTCTTCTTCTACTTCTTCTTCTGCATCATTCTCAACAATCTGGAATCTGTTTCTATCTTCATCATCATCATCGTCATCATTATAATCACCTTCCTGGTCATCAAGTTTCTGCTCTACAGCAACTTCAAGTTCTCCATCATCCTGCTAAGATAAAAAAGTTATTTGCCATACAAAACCTTGATGAACAGCATATCAAAATCTCTTAATTTATTTTGAGAAGAAATATATAATCTCCCATATTATGGAAAATTCCATTATATGACTTCAATTCTGCATGCTTATGTAGACAAATGGCCAAAGTATACAAAAATTTAAATCACTACGAATTTTGAATCTTTTACTAATTGTAATTGGAAAACAAGCATTTAAAGCATTCAGGAAATATGCAACTCACCTGTGGATTCCCATCCTGTTCTTCTTCTTCTGTCACCATAGTCTTCCATTTCTGAACAAGTGCTTTTGCTTTATCCCCCACAAGACCAGAATGGTGACGCAAAGCATTCACTGAGCGTCCAACACCAGTTTCCTCCAAATGACTGACACAAACGGGTAAATACTTGAGTTTGTGTATGCAGTACAGCAGCTGCAAAAGTTAAAGAACTAATTGTTAGCAAAAGCTATTAAATTCCACTTAGTAGTAGCCTAAACAATCATTACAATGCTTTTAATTTTCAAATTCCCTAGATATCAATCGAGCAATGACATCACTTCCAAGAAAGAAGAATTGCTCTGACATACCTCTGCTCATTTCAACATCCTCCACTAAAACAGTAACAATGGAGAATCAGGCAGGTAATTAATTCATTAATTACATCAATTACACCTAGGTGCAACTACCCCACAGACTCACAATAGCTGGCAATGGTCCTCAGGCCCTCTCATTGGATCAAAAAGTAATGGCCATGCAAGAAAATATCTGAGAGAATTATCTGCCCAGTCATCAGTCATCAAAACCTATCAACACCTTCACCTTCACCTTGAAGTGCATCTCTGACACTCAGTTTGGACCAGGCCAAAGATCTCTCTCTTACCAACTTCAGCAATATTCTCTTCCAACTTTTCTCATTAGGAGACCTGACAACCAAGGAATATTTTCCTCCTACTACTATAAGGCACTTGTCCATCTGATCTCCTAGAGCCAATTTGATATGGTTAGGAAAGGAATTGATTCTATGATAGTAATCAATTACCAATCTTGCTTACACCTAACCCTCTACTTCAGGAGGCACACAATTCCATTCTTGAGGCCATATGCATCTTTCTAGTAATTTCTGTCTATGGGTGCACTTGTGATGGCTCCCTTATCCTCTCAAACGCTTGTTTGACCAGACAATCAAATGTAAGCTGGTACAAAGACACTGTTCCACACAAATACAACGAGAAGAATAGTCCAAAGTGTTTTCCCTGAGAGATCTATGAGAGGTCCTGAGGACAATCACCGGCCACTGTGGGGCTGTGAGCTTACAGTCAATGAAAATCATGGCAACAATTATCAGTGTTGTATATGTATACATATCTTATGAACTATAAATAATATTCTGATATTTATCATATTAGTTCATAACCATTCAGTTTCCATGACCATAGATTATACCAAGATGTCTTGATGCTTTTCCATTTGTATTAAAAGAGCAATATATGGTCATGGTGTTATACATTTTATATAGAAGAAAAAAATCATATGATACTTATGGTATCTTTCAAGAATTTCAGCCAAAGTGTATTTTAAAGAGATATATGCATGGTTTTTCCACAATCACTTTCTCAATGCAAGGCAAATGGAGAAAAATGTATAACTTGCAAATACAAACAAAGCAGGTAACAAAAATATGACAAATAAGATCAGTATACCATGAAGAAATAGAAAAAAATCTGGTAATTAGCTCAGACAGGTACAGGAATCCTACAGGTCCTTTGACATGATTTCCTCCCCTCCTCTCCAGTGCTTAAGATGGCAAAATGAATTCTACCGAGATGAAAATACATGAGAAAAAAATTGTCAACAGATATGAAAAACCACATTCAATAAGAAAAATACTCTGTGTCATCTAAATATTTACCAAAATCAGGACCAGAATGGACCATATTTTCAAGGAATAATAAAACTTTACTTACAATATTAATTAGTATTATGCTAGTTACATGTGAATCAGCTCTGAATTTGATTTATTAGCATTTATAAAAGAAAAGTCTTACAACATTTCTACTGGAGGTGCTATATTGATTACACTTGGTATTACAAATAACGTAACGATGCCGTGAAATTAGGACAGTGAAAATAAGAAGTAAAAAAAAAATATATATATATATATATATCCAGAACCCTCCAGGGGGGGGGATGCTTAGATCATTGTCAAGGGGCGGCTTATACATACAGAGCCTGAAAATTGGAGTGCTAACCGGGACGTATAAGACGAAAAGTTTGCATACTACTATGAACTCGTTTGAAACACATATGTGACACAAATTCAGAGGGTATATTACTCTTAATACATACGACATTATTCTACTATGTAATAAGGCACTATTCACCGACTAACCTTCTCTGTTTCTTGCGTGTTTGCATACTTTTCAAGTTTTCGTTGATATAGTGCAATCTGCTTAGTAATATTATTGTAAGACATCCTAGGCTGCCATTAACAGCTGATACTCTAGGTCCAAGCGAGTATCTAGGTAAAAACAAAATGGAAATCTCTGAAGGGGTGCGGAATATAACAGACAAGGATGCTTTACCAAAGTTCATAAAGACATTTCTTAGTGTCCTTCTAACACTTTATTAAGAAGAAAACAACCATACTTTTTTAATGAAAGAACATTTATATATGTATTTAATTGAGTGTCATGGCGGCCAGAAGAAACAGCTGTAACATTAGACTGGTTTAATATCCCACGACAGGAAAACAACCTTGCGAAAAATGTTTCGACGTAATAATGCATTTAATCAGGCTTACTCCTTCCGTGCCGGTTGGCACATATTTTCATTATAGCTACTCCAAATTATTTTATCAGCCGCACGTTACCTCTTCGGAAGCACAGGGGATTTACCAGTCTATTAAACATCTACTTTAGAGAAAATCACTTGACAATGGGGTCATACCAACAAAATTGAAAGGACTAATCACCCCCATCTTTAAAGGTGGATCACGAGGTCTTCCATCTAACTACAGACCCGTTTGTCTGACCTCACACCCACTGATCTAAAAATAACTGGATCACGGATCGGTGTCCTGATTTTGAGGTCGGTGGCAGCCATGTTGGTAGTACCAAAACAAACCCACGCCACGCGATTGACTGATAGTATTGATAGCGTCCCTTACAGTTCTCGGCAGCTTTCGCTCCTATATACTGGTGTGTTTTACATATTTAACGATCATTTTACAATGCCAACTTGTGCTGCATTCAACTGCACCAACCGGAGAAAAGGTGGATGTGAGCAGTCCTTCCACTCGTAAGTAAATTAAGGTTTTATTACCCAAGACATCCCGATACCCATCAACAAATGATGCGGCCATCAGGAGCCATAAAATGTTGCCCACCAACTGTTTTGTTAGGTGTTGTCATGTTAATGCTATGTATTTATTATCTGTAAGAAATAGATCTAGCAGCAACCCATTTGTCACGAATGTAATCGTGGCACTAGCAGGATAAATATTTATCATTTAAAATATCTTATAAGGCTCAAACGCTGTCCAGAGCTGTGTAGCTGTATAGAACCAGTTGTTCTTCCTGATTACATGTGTAGACTTTTCCTATATTGTGAAGTGCGAGGAATTCATATTAGATGGGCTGAATTACTATTCAGGGCCCGTTCAAAAATTATGTAACGTTTTTTCTGGTGAAATTCGACACCCCCCACCCCATGTACTATTATGTTTCAACTCATAAGAATTTATCCATCTACCGGTCTCAACTACTGTTACGAAAGAGTATGATTTTTCAGGACCAAACATAGCGGGTATGTGTCTTCGTTTCTATTTAATGAATATGAACCACTAGTACTATTGTAACTGATGTATGTACAATTTTTTCACTGAACGATTTCCGTGTCAAAGTTTCTTTTTCAGGATTGATGTGAAATATATTGTTTCAAAAGCATCGATGCATATCCATGTATATCACTATCGTCCAATATTTAAGGCACCTGTAATGTGCTGTACACGATGCAATAGCAATATACACAATAAATACTAATGTAGGTTTTGTTCTGTTAAGATTCACTGGAGGTTTCTTGGAATATTGTGGATACGTGTATGTTTAGTGACAGGTGAAATTTGTTTGTTGAAATACATGTGTAGTTAGTTGTGCAAATAAAGTAATTGTAATCCAGTAATTAACTGTGTGCATTTCAATGACCAGATGACTAGATTTCGAAAAACGCCGAAGATGACTGCTTGTCAAGATTCGAGAGATTGAGATTATAACATGTGGTCACACTAACACACACATATGTGAAGGCTTAATTTATGCTTCGCACAAAATAATGTACATAGGATACAACCACTGATCTATATTGTTATGCAGATCAGTTGATACAAGTTAAAACATCTACATGTTCTCTTGTTTATGTCAGTTTTAGCGTACTTGTTTGATTACTTTTATGGTCAAATACCGGTACATGTAGACATGTACTGTTTCATAAATCACACAGGAAAACTTATTTACAGGTCGCATCACTATCACGCAGCCCATACCAGCCACATAGGCCACGAGAGTAACACGACAGCTCCCATGACCGGCGGAGCGGTTCACACGTTTTGGTACTACCGCCTCACTCCTGGGGCAGCCCACGGCCCGTATACGCTATCCAGGTGTTTTCGGTGGAAAGAATCTGGACACTTGTGCTTATACATCGGGGGTAGCCATCATGTCCCGTGTTGGCTGCCCTTAAGGTCCGAAGTATCTGAAGATCATCAATGAAAGAAACTTTCATTGGCCAGTGTTTAACAGATTCCAAGAAGAAAGAAAACGAAGAACACGGCAACTGCCGATAGACCAAGTAAACTGCGCATGCGCATCGCGGGTCGTGGGCAGGGAAGGCCAGGATACCCCATTAAGCTTTTTCGGACCGTGTCGTCGGCATCTCCTCTAGAAAGCAGCACTCTTCCTTCTCGTCCGACCCCACTCCTCTTCATGGTAAGTTCCGAAAAAGTTTTTGGCCGTTTCCATTCTCTATCTCTCCCGTGTGAGTTAGAGAAATGTGGCGGCTGTGGTTTTTGTGCGCGGGGACTTAGAACTTCCGGGGTTGTTCCACATGTGTACTCCCTCAGTTTTTTTTCCTCTCGCTAGATTAACCTACGTTTTTTTATCGATCCTGTTAGATTTTGTGTTCCGTCGTCTCGACGTACCACATTTTCTAACAATGGCTGGTTTTTGTTGTCCCATGCCGTCCTGAGGCCCGTGCGTGGGACCTCCTTGGTGTGATGAGGGTGTGTGCTCACCACACTAGGGTTAGCAGTTTCTTCCCCCCCCCCCTCCTCGGAATCGGTTGTTCCCTGGGTACTCCGTTCTCCTTTGAGGTTTGGGGGACCTCTGGACGTTTGTTTCAGAGTAGACTCTTTTCGTTTTTACCGACGTTCCATAGCCAGTTACGCCCGGTCTCGAGAGTACGTGTTCGGTTGTTCCCTGGGTACTCCGAACTCGTGGATGCGTGCTTCCACGCACCCCATAGTAGCTCTTGCTACGCTGCTTGGTTCCTGATCTTAGCATCACCCTGAACCCACGCGGACCCTGTCCGCCGTCCCCTCTTGGCAAGGGTGGACAACATTGGCCCGACACGTCACACACTCACCCCCGTGCCGGGCTACTGCCGTCGCATCCCGTCCCGCGAGGGACGGGTCGCGCCACCCTCCTAGCGTGGGTGATTACCCCGTTCCGGGGCACGGCTCTCACCAACACCAGTCGCCCACTGAGCTCTTCTGGTGTTGGTACTACCCTCTGGGTGTTTTTTTTTTTGTCGATGTACCTCTCGAGTCACGTTTTAGAATTGTTAGTCACTCCTCCCTTGGTGGACTTCTTCTAACTCCGTGCATTTTATCTTTTCAGGCAGAGTGTGCTGACCTGATCTGTTCTCAGAATGGCTGCACCGCTAAGGTGGCTAGAGACGGCCACCTCGCCTGCTCCACGCACTAGCCCTGTTTCGTAGACTTCCGCTACGACCCAACCGCCTGCCCCCAGTGTGAGTGTTGGGTGCAACAGTTGAGGCTCTACCCTAAAGACACTAGACCGGCTCCGCCTCCTCTAGTGTCCCTACGGGCGGTGTGGCAGCGCCTGAAGAAGGCAGCACAAAAGCGGGGCAGCCCGCGGGTAGAGCTTGCTGATCAAGCCCTGGCCCTGGAGCTGGGTCTCGCCAGGGCCCGTACGGTGTCTGGAGGCACCTCTGCCTCTCCTGAGCGTGCCTCATCTCAAGCAAGGCAACACTCTACCCCTAGGAGACGGTCACGCTCTCGTACCCGCTCCATTTCTAGGAGAAGCTCCACCTCGGGCCTCCACTCCCACTCCCGTCCTAGCTCTCGGCCTACCCGCCGCTCTCGCTCTCCAGACCAGTCAAGGGAGGAGCTACGCCCCTCGCCTGGGCGACGCTCCCCCTCGCCTACCCGGGACTGTGACACGCCTCGTTCACGCTCGTCTCCTCACGCGCACTCTCCCTCGCCTACCCGAGACCGTTTCTCCTCGAGTTCAGTGTCGCGCTCCCCATCCCTAGTGTCTCTTCCCCCACCGGCCTCGCCGCGTAAGAAACACAGTTCTAAGAGTAAGAGTAGGAGCAACGGGAAACCTCGCTCCCCTTCTTCCTCCTCGTCTGCTCCCTCCCCATCGAGAGAGGACAGGCACCATAGACATAGACGGTCTAAAGGGCACAGGAGGAGGTCACGCTCCGGATCCCGCTCTCCTAGGACCACCAAGAGGCCTAAACTTTCTCTCCTCTCAGAGGTGCCGGGCTTCAGGGAAGAGATACTGAACCTGATCCGCCAGTCGCTACCCTCTCAGCCGTGGTATCATACTACTCCGCCTGCCCCGGGACCGGCACCAGCCCTCGCTCCCGGTCCGGCCCGCTCCTCTCCACCTCCCTCCCCGAGCTTCGCCTCGTCACACTCGAATGACGACGCGGACTGGGAGGAAGAAGGTGAGCCTATAACTAACTTCGTGCCTTACAACTGGGCCCCTCTACCGTCTACGTGGGCGACGAAACACGAAGGAGGAAAGCTGATAGCGCTTGCCCCGGATCCTACCTCACCATCTGGTTTTGTGATTCGGACTGACGTCCTCATCAGTATCTCTACGGACGACAAAGGTGACCAGTGTATATCCTACAAACTGAAACCCTGGTCACAGGCGGAGCAGACACCACAGCAACCAAAGTTTAATCACAAGACGTGCTTTGATGCTGTCAGAGCTATGCTCATGAATCCACTACTGTTCCCCGCCGACCTGTCACCCGTGTATAGAGAGCATGAGGTACCGATGCTTCGCATGCCCGACTCGTCCTTCTTCCCCGCTGAGGCAAAGGGGAGAAATATGGACGCGGCTGCACTGGTCGAGACGGCCTCTCTCTCTACTAAGTCCGCTCCACCTAAACGTCCAGCACTACCATCTGTGCCCATACTCCCGCCTTCATCTTGTGTAGACCCTGCTCTACCCAGGATACTTTGGCGAGGTACGCAAACTACCTCCGATGCTCTCTCGCTCCCGTCCAGACTCAGTGAGCCAGAGAGTAAACTGGCCACTAAGGAGAAATCGGCCAAGACAGAACTGGCCCACTCTCAGTGGTTTCCCTGACCTCCACCCTGACACAAGCCCTACGCTCCCTGGCTAGCAAAGTGCACACCGCCTCCGACGGTCAACTCAGGTTTGTTCCTCAGTTTCTGTCTGTGACTTCGTAAGTGCACTGTGTAATTTTGATGTTATATTTCTTATGGCATCTTATCATAATAATAATAACCTCTTCCCACGTGTCGTTCACAGGGACACCCTGAACCTCCTGAGTGAAGTGGGCGAGCAGACGGCGTCGCTAGTGGCAACAGCCCTACCCCACGCAGTCCGTGCCTTCGCCGAGGCCAGGGCCGACTCCCGCCGCTCCGCAGTGAAGTCGGTACCCGCGGAGGCTAGACAGGGTGTCATCAGGGCCAAACCACTCTCGCTCGACCTGTTCGACCGGGAGGCCACGGACCGAGTACTTGCAGCCATGCCGACCATCATACAAGTACCAGTTCCTCAGTATAGGCCGAGGCCGTCCACAGCTACCCACCAGCAGGGGCACAAGGACAACCGCCCCGGCACTCGCTCCTTTCCGCAACGCAGCAAACAGCGTGGAGCGAACCAGCCGAAACGTGGTAAAGGGGGCGCGCTGGGCCAACAGAGACGGCACCGTAAGGAGCCCTCCTCCACCAACATCAAGCGCTCCACCGACACAGCTCCCCGGACCGCCCAGCACACCAAGGCGGAACCAAGGGAGAAGTGAGGCAGTGAGGGGCTGCCTACGGGGATGGGACCACGCGTGGCCCTCCCATGGATGGGCAGCCCGCACCATCAAACACGGCCTAACCTGGCCCTAGGAACAGCTGCCTCCTCTACGTCGTCCGCCCCCAGATACCGAGGTCTCAGCAGACGTCTTCCACCACGTCAGAGCCATGGTGGAGAAGGGTGTGGTAGAAAAAGCTCACGGCAAATTCTTCCTTTCCCGCCTGTTTTCCGTGCCGAAGAAGAACTCGGACAAGACAAGGTTAGTCATGGACCTGAGCGCCCTAAACAAGTTTTTGAAGCCTCAACACTTCAAAATGGTAACGGTAGCTCAGGTCCGTGCTACCCTATCCAAAGAGGACTGGCTCGCGTCCCTGGATCTCCAGGACGCGTACTGGCACGTACCGATCCACACGAGGTTCCGACGCTTTCTGGCGTTCCAAGTGGGGACCGAGACGTACCAGTTCACCAGGCTCCCCTTCGGTCTCTCTCTTGCTCCGAGGATCTTCACCAAGCTCTCGAAGATCGTCACCTCGGTCCTCGCGGACCAAGGGGTGGCGACCCTCGTGTACCTAGACGACTGGCTAGTGTACTCTCCCTCTCGAGAGAGGACACTAACGAGCGTATCGGTAGCTGTAAGAGTATTAGGGGAGATGGGCTTCCTCTTAAACCTGCCCAAGTCCTCCCTAGTACCCTCACAACAGCTGGAGTGGCTCGGTATCCAATGGGATACGACTACAGCGACGCTGTCGTTGTCGCAAGACAACATCAGGAAGACTATCAAAAGCCTTCGCCGAGCCGCCTTCTCCCACACACTCTCCAGACGGTAGTGGGAGACGCTGCTCGGGATTCTCAACTTCGCCGCTCCCACGTTCCCCCTGGGTCGCCTCATGCACCGCCGCCTCACGCTGGAAGTCAACGCGGCCATACCCACCACGCAAAAGGACAAACAGAAGCTTGTCCCTCCCGTCCTGCACACGCTACTGCGTGGCTGGTTAAGCCACGCCTCATGGCGTTCCGCCGTACCCTGGCTACTACCTCTCTACTCCCTCACCATCACCTCGGACGCATCAGACGTGGGCTGGGGGTACCAGTCCGATCGGGGCCACCAGAGTTGCGGCCCCTGGCCAGCAGGACTGAGAGAGGCACACATAAACTCCAGGGAACTTTGGGTGGTCCTCTGTTTCCTTCAGGACGAACCCAGCCTACCAGACAAAGCAGTCAGACTGTGCCTAGACAACTACCCGGCAGTGCACAATATCAACAGGCAGGGGTCATCGAGGTCACGCCAACTCCTCGAACTAGCGGAGAAAATTCTCACACTAGCTCACCACAGGAACATCCACCTATCCGCAGTGCACGTAAAGGGAGTGGACAACGACTGGGCCGACGCACTGTCACGTTTCAAGACGCCATTAGTAGAATGGTCACTCAAAACGACAGTGTTCCTCTCCCTGGTCTCCAGGTACGGAACCCCAGAGGTAGACCTCTTCGCGTCACCCACCAACACTCAGCTACCACAGTTCCTGTCACTAGGAGGTCCGGACGCGCTGACAGTGGACTGGAACAGGTGGGGCTACATATACCTCTTCCCTCCCCCGGAAGAGGGCTACCGAGGCA
This sequence comes from Oratosquilla oratoria, assembly GCF_046742065.1. Taxonomy (NCBI): domain Eukaryota; kingdom Metazoa; phylum Arthropoda; class Malacostraca; order Stomatopoda; family Squillidae; genus Oratosquilla; species Oratosquilla oratoria. Next base: position 24,175,468 of record NC_134794.1, on the reverse strand, counting down.
AGGTGCTGCTGGTGGCTCCACTGTGGAAGGCTCAGCTGTGGTACGTAACTCTCCACAACTGGTGCCCCAATCCGCTCCTACTAGGCTCAACGTGCCTCGCGCAGCACGTAGCGGATCAGCTGCGCTCATCCTTAAATCTTCACGCTTGGTGTTTCTCAAAGCCGGACTCTCATCGCTCTTTCCACCTAGCGTAGTTGACACCATGATAGCCGCTCACAGACCCTCCTCCATCAATCAATATGAGTCATGCTGGCGGAGGTTTCAGTCTTTCCTCACCAGGGAGAAAGTGAAGCTGGTTTCACAGGCCACGGTCTTGGCCTTCCTCGCCTGGCTGGGCAACAGCACCAACCGAGCGCCTTCCACGGTAGCTTCCCACCACTCGGCCCTTGCAGACCTGCTCAAGTTCAGCTTGGGTATCAGGGTGCACACCAGGGCACTAAAACTGCTCCTCAGGGGTCTGAGGGTTAAGCGCCCACCTTCTCGTAGGGTCACCCCAAAATGATCGCTCCACAAAGTGCTACAGTTTTTAGAGACCCGTCTTGTTCCATTGAACAGTGCGGGCTACCTCATGAGAGCACTTTTTCTCATCGCCCTAGCTACAGGATTCAGGTCCTCTCAGCTAGCAGCACTCGCCAGACACCCTCAGTTCTCTCAACTGGCTCAGGACGGTTCCTCTCTTACACTGTCATCCTCTCCGGCCTTCCTCGCTAAGAATGAGACATCAGAGAGCCTAATCGCTCCCATCACCATTCCCGCTCTCTTAGAAGGTGGCAGACCTCACCCTCTGTGCCCCGTGGCAGCCTACAGAGACACACCACGGGTTAGCCCGGAGCACCTTTTCTACAATTCCACGTCGCTCAAACCACTCAAGGCTAGAGCGGTAGCCGCCCTGCTTTGCAAGATTATCAACCTAGCAGACCCGGGTAAGGTACCAAGAGCACACGCTATTAGGGGCCTCGCAGCCTTTCTCGCGTTCCTCCGTACCCATTCGGTGGATAAGGTGCAGAATCTGGGTGGATGGGCTTCCACTACCTCGTTCCGCACCAGGTACCTGATACATACGGTACGCCCGTCTCCCTGCGTAGCCATGGGTACCAGGCTACTCCCAGACGCGCCTCTCTCGCCTCACCCCCCTCAGATTGCCTGCACCTCCCCTCCGACCACTCAGAGTCTAGGTCAGCAGTCCACCTCTCTCTCCTAAAGGGGGGGGGGCAAGTGGAGAGACAGGAAATAGCTCGCATACCATAGGAAGTGGGTACAGCGTACCGGAGGCCTCACTCCCTCTAGGGAAAGGTTACCAGTGTCTCTGTTCTATACCCCCCTTTTTTACACGATCATTTAAACATAATAAACTTATGTTTTATATATCGTTTTTATGTATCTCTTCTTAGGTTACTTTACTTGGGCAGGATCGGCATTACTCCCCACAGCATTCAGGCTCCTCCCAGCCAGCCGCTTCAGATGCAAGCACAAGTGTCCAGATTCTTTCCACCGAAAACACAACTTTGTAGTGGTTTACCACTAAAAGTATCTTTTTCGGGGGATGAATCTGGACACTTACGTATTCACCCCCCCTCCTCCCAGGCCTTCTGCCTTGTTGAGTTTGCTTGCTATTGTTAATGAGGTATCCTGGCCTTCTCTGCCCACGACCCGCGATGCGCATGCGCAGTTTACTTAGTCTATCGGCAGTTGCCGTGTTCTTCGTTTTCTTTCTTCTTGGAATCTGTTAAACACTGGCCAATGAAAGTTTCTTTCATTGATGATCTTCAGATACTTCGGACCTTAAGGGCGGCCAACACGGGACATGATGGCTACCCCCGATGTATAAGCACAAGTGTCCAGATTCAACCCCTGAAAAAGATACTTTTAGTGGTAAACCACTACAAAGTTGTGTTATACAGATCAGTGTTCACACCTCACAAAATTGTTCGAGAGAATAGTAAGGAAAAACCTTGTGAAGTTTAAAGTAAGGCTGGGGCAGTTCAATCCGGAAATGATAGTCATGACTTTTCCAACTCCTAAACCACCACGACAACATTACTGACCATGTGAGCAGTGGAAGAAATGTATACCTAGACTATGCTAAATGATTAGATAAGGAAAACCACGGGGTGATACTACACAAAGTGAAAAAAACATGGGCATCGCTGGAAAACCGGGACTGTCTCCATAAATTCTTTATTGAGAGAAAACAGAAATTTAAAGTGTATGGACCCCAGTCAAAAAGCTCAATGGTAACACAATTAATTAAAATACCTGTCCCACAAACAAAAGGTGGTTTTGCTTTTTTTTCTGCTTATTTCAAATATATTTTCAGAATTTTTCTATGAGGCATAGTTTTTCTGTGTATATTAAATTTAAAAAAAAATATA